>NC_136067.1:930133030-930826364 GCF_964261635.1 Lissotriton helveticus | reverse complement strand
GGTAGCTCGCCTCGCGGCGGACCTCCAGCTCGATCCCAAGATCCAACTACGAGCTTTTTAACTGCAGCAACTTTAATATACGCCATTGGAGCTGGAATTACCGCGGCTGCTGGCACCAGACTTGCCCTCCACTGGATCCTCGTTAAAGGTAAGTAAGTAAGTAAATACGGCTTTATTTCGATATATAAAACATATCTTAAAAGCACCAACATTAAAACAACAATAAAAACACAGCTTGGAACCCTTAAACTCAACTGGATTTCAACAAGCTATCACAATTTCCTCTAAAACACAAGTTTACACATTAGGGTACATTAGTATTTCCCAAAGGGTAGTAGACTATAATTACAGTTTCCCTTTTTTTTAGAAGCACAGGTTTACACATTAAATGTATTCTGCTTGTTAAAAGATAAAACAACTGTTATACATTAAAAAACTTTAAGACAAGGATTAAACATTTTCTTTCAGCCTTTTTGCTCTAATCGACCAAGCCCAACTTAAATATTTGGCCAGGTCAGTGGAACACAAAAGGCTAGAATTCGATGAGAGGATACGCAATTCTACAATGTAATCTCTGGTACCCAATGCTTTGCACAATGGTTTAAGCCAGTAACCCCTTGGAACTCTGTAGGCCGGGCAAGCAAACAAGAAATGCGCCATAGACTCTATTCCTACAGTGCAACAGGGACAAGCAGAAGACGTTTGGAATTGGGTTTTCCAGCGTACAGTAAATTCCCTTATAGGTAAGGTACTGATCCTAAATTTAAAATACAGTGCCCTGTCTAGAGGTTAATGGATAATATCTAGATATGGCTCGGTAAACATAACGTCCTTAATTGTTAGGAACCTGTTCATTACACTTCCCAACTTAGGGTCACAGTTACGCTTGCTTGAAACCCAATTCCAATAGAGGTTCTTTATTACTGCTTTTGGTGGAGCTGATCTATTCTCCCAGGACTCGCGAAGGCCCAGGTCAAACAGTAGGGACTTGACATCTTGGAGCCATTTGATTTTTGCCAGCCCATAGTAGACATCACCTCTGCCAAGCCTTCTGCGTATTTGGCCAATTCTGGGACCCACCATATCCGCGCCCACAATAGAAGTGGGCGAAGTTTTGCCAGGTCACTAATAGCATGGCATCCAAGATCCAGCAACAGAGGCACCAAGGGCGTGCTCTGTGGGAGTGCCATTAATTCCCTTAGGAATCTATTTTCAGATTTGGCCAAATGCTCCGTATTACTAAAGCCCCAAAGTTCTGCTCCATAAAGGGCCGCGCTTACCCCCCTGGCCCTGTATATATCAATTACTGGACCAATGGGTCTAATAGAGGCAGAGCTCTGTTCCTTTAACAGGGCCCTGTAACCCTCCTATGGCCCAATGACATCTTCTGCATGTGGGAATTCCACTTCATGGAATCCGAAAGTCGGATGCCAAGGTAGTCGAATTCCATGACCCTCTCGAGGGGCTCAGAGTTTAAGACGGGGGGTCTTTCCAGTTTTCTTGGCGGGTTCAGTACCAGATATTTAGTCTTGCTAGTATTTATCACTAGCCCCCTTGATGCGCAAAAGGTCTGAAAGCTATCAAGGAGGTTCTGGAGCCCAGCTGGGGATTGAGAAAGAAGAAGAGTATAGTCGGCGAACAGGAGGGTTGGAATATGCTCGCCCGCCAGGGATGGTGCGTCAGACTGGATCTTCATTAAGTGCTCCACCACTCCGTTCACATAAAGTGAAAACAGAGTGGGGGCAAGAATGCATCCCTGGCGGATGCCCCTGTCCACCGGGATTCTTCTAGTCTTTTGCCCCTGGGTGCCCCACCTCACTTGGGCAAAATTACCATTGTGGAGCTGCACCAGCAATGACAAGATGTAACCTGGGATACCCATTCCAGATAGAACTCCCCAGAGGCGAGCCCGGGGCACCAAGTCGAAGGCCGTCTTGAGATCTATAAATGCCAAGTAGAGGCTTCCCTTCCCCACAAGAACCGTTTTCCAATAATGAGCAGGAGCCTGAAGGCCTGCTCGATCGTTCCTGTTCCAGATCTAAAAAACGCTTGGTAGTCCGAGAGAATCCTGTTCTCGTCAGCCCATAGCAAGATTCTCATGAGGATCACCTTCCCAATAACCTTCTGTGTGGAGTCAATAAGGCTGATTGGGCGATAGTTTGCAGGCTCGCCCCTATCTCCTTTTTTGAATATCGGGACGACCTCTACCCCCTTCCAGGACTCAGGGATGGGACCCCCATTATTGATGGAGTTAAGAAGGGTAGAAATAATCTTTGCCCATTTGCGGGGGTCGGAGCGAAGGAGATCACCGGGAATACCGTCGGGCCCAGGAGCTTTCTGCCAAAAAACACAGAAGGGCCTTGACTCCTAACTCAGCAAGGCTGAGTCCAACCAAATCTATATAACAAAACGAAGACCAATGCTGAGAGTTTCAGTTTACCAACAAATTATTTACCAAAGTAGCTGTTTTGAATGAAACAAAAACAACCTGCTTACAATATAGCAACATGCGAGATTTATTCTTATTTATAGAATTTTTTACCTTTTGTAACACTATTTTTAGTGCATGGAAATACAAAGATTTTTATATACAATATATACATCCACGAACATAAATCACAATAAAACATTTACAAATTTCATCCACACTTGGCCATTCAGTCATACAAAACACATTCACGCAATATAACCTAAATGTAAAAGAACAAAAACAATAGGTCCACGTATCGGTAGTAAATCAATGGAAACGATCCTTTCGTGATTTTCAATTCTAAAGTCTGAGCAAGTCTGACTGCTAAGCAAGTCTTTGTTATTTTTCAGAACCCTTCCGGTCCTGAGGAGAACCCCACCACTACACAGGGGTTCGAAACGCGTCGACCGACCCAGTCCCGTGTCTGGCTTATAACTGGCGTTTTATAACGGCCCTTTAACTTGCTACAAGAGATGTGGACACTCTGTTAAAACTGTGATTTGTACAGACTTTAGAATTGAAAATCACGAAAGGATCGTTTCCATTGATTTACTACCGATGCGTGGACTTATTGTTTTTGGTCTTTTACATTTAGGTTATATTGCGTGAATGTGTTTTGTATGACTGAATGGCCAAGTGTGGATAAAATTTGTAAATGTTTTATTGTGATTTATGTTCGTGGATGTATATATTGTATATAAAATTCTTTGTATTTCCATGCACTAAAAATAGTGTTACAAAAGGTAAAAAATTCTATAAATAAGAATAAATCTCGCATGTTGCTATATTGTAAGCAGGTTGTTTTTGTTTCATTCAAAACAGCTACTTTGGTAAATAATTTGTTGGTAAACTGAAACTCTCAGCATTGGTCTTCGTTTTGTTATACAGGAGCTTTCTGCAGCACGATGGCTTGAATGGCGTCCTCCACCTCCCTGTCCGCAAAATGGGTACCATCCACATCCCTTAAGGTTGGCAAGCAGATCTGGGGAGTTGGTTCAGGGTGCCTACTCTGGGAGCAAGAATACAATTTCGAGAAATGGTCTTAAGGATTTAAAGTGTACTCATTCCAATTATAGGGCCTCGAAAGAGTCCTGTATTGTTATTTTTGTCACTACCTCCCCGAGTCGGGAGTGGGTAATTTGCGCGCCTGCTGCCTTCCTTGGATGTGGTAGCCATTTCTCAGGCTCCCTCTACGGAATCAAGCCCTGATTCCCCGTTACCCATGGTCACCATGGTAGGCACAGAAAGTACCATCGAAAGTTGATAGGGCAGACATCCGAATGTATCATCGCCGTCACGGGGACGTGCGATCGGCCCGAGGTTATCTAGAGTCACCAAAGCGGCCGGGTGAGTCCGGATTGGTCTTGGTCTGATAAATGCACCCATCCCGGGAGGTCAGCGCTCGTCGGCATGTATTAGCTCTAGAATTACCACAGTTATCCAAGTAACAGATGGAGCGATCAAAGGAACCATAACTGATTTAATGAGCCATTCGCAGTTTCACTGTACCGGCCGTGTGTACTTACACGTGCATTGCTTAAATTAAAGTTTACCAAAATATTTTTTCTTTTATTTAATATATGAAAGTTATTACAAATGTAACTTATATTCATGGTAAATTATAGGGAAAACTTAAAAAGTATATTAAACTTGGACATACTTAGTACACTTTTTTATGTTAAGTATTGATGTAATTTAGTTTTGTATATTTATTTTAAAGGTAGAACAAAAGAAAAAAATGCTACAACACTTTTTTGAATTAAAGAAAAAAGACATAATTAACATCACTGCTGCTTACCTCCCACCGATGCAGCCTAGAAAAATCTGATATGGTGCAGTCATACTTCTGCCCTGAAAGCAGGTACGAAAGCAGCATTTCCCTGTGGGAATGGCTCAGGATTCTTTTATGGTCACAGGATCCTGAATCTGACGCACCTACACCAGCATTTTGCCCAGCCAAACCACTCGCTATAGTGATCTTATGATTTATTTTACATTTCTCTTTAGTCCTCTCTGTTTCATCCTTCCTGTGTTCTAGTACCTCTGCTCCAAACTCTGCTCTGACTAGAATTGCAACCACCTTAGTGATGAATGACTGGTAAAAGCTAAGTATTACTTAAAAGCCTAAGGGGCATATTTACAAGGGCTTTATCTCCATTTTCTTGGCTTACAAAGCTAAAAAAGCGTCGATAATACCAGCGCCCCATTTACAAGAGGGTGCTAACATGCAAAATCGCATGTTAGCACCCTTTTTCCCCAACGCCTCCCTTTGCATCTCTAATGAGGTGCAAAGTGGGCGTCGATGTGCGTACCCCAGATGGACTACCTTGTAAATATCACTGATGTTTACATCGCAATATTTACAAGGCAGCCCACATGATCTTAGCACACATTAGATTTTGGCGAAAACAGCAGTTTTTGCCAAAATCTAACGTCTGCTAAAATCCTGACTTAGCCATCCCTAACAGAGGGGGTGGATTATGCTGATACGACCCTGTGGGTCGTATCAGCAAGGTTATCGCCCTTTTGCAGGGAACATTGCTGGAAAACCAGTGATGTTCCCTGCAAAAGGGCGATGACCTCGCTATCTCTGGAATTTTTATCGCCCTGGAGTAATGCGTTGTTAATAACGCGCTACCAGGGCGATAAATGCCAGAGATAGCCTGCGATAATATAATTATCGCTAAGCACGGCCAGCGATGATTATCGCTGGCAGTTGTCAATATGCCCCTAAGTTCCTAAGAAGCCTACCACATTCTTTACTTGCTCTGAATGTCTCTTTCAGGCAAGACAATGTGGAATCGGCTGGTAGGTAAATTACTCAATAATGCTAAGCCTTTTAGTTTTACCTGTCAGACTGTTAAAGATGATTATCTCTATTTGCCATTTTGTGATAACATTTCTTTCACGTCTGAAGCACATTTGGTTATAACTGATCTTTTCTTTTCTGTTAGCCTTACATTTGGCTAATGTGTTACCATTAATATTACCATCTGGAATTCACCAATAATTTGCACACTCTAATGAATCCCAATTAGGTTTTCGAATAAGAATGACCAGATTTTTTTGGGGGGCATCAGTGGACAGATTTTTGCGTAATCATAATACTGCATATTTGGGTTATCAAGATAGCAGTTCTCCATCATATCTTATGGAACCATACAGTGAGCCATGTTTATGAGGTTTGTGGTGGCTAAGCTTAGCGCAGCAAGTCACCTTGCTGTGCTGCTCTGCGTCACAGGGGAAGAGCAAGAATGCACTGTATTAATCCAATAGTGTGCATGCCTGTCCTTTTCCCTTGTGCCGTTTAGGCAACCTAGCGCCAATGCAGGCACCAACGCAGATACTCTTGCCCCATGGAGCAAGGGTGCTGTGTTGTAGGCAGGATTGTTTTTGTACAGGAATGGACACCTTCCCGCACAAAACAATCCTGACAGGCGTTTTTCTCTTTCTATTTGTGCTTCAAAATGCAGCCACATAGAAAGCAGAAAGAAAGAAGGCAAATACATATATTTTGTCTCGTCACTCCTCCCCTGGGGAGGTTTATCTTTTTGGTGCATTCCCAGGTTTCCCAGGTCTTGTAAACCTGGGAATGCATCAAAATCCATGGGAATTGCATGAGAACACCGTTGCAACACCCATAGAATGCCTACCCAGGGCAGAGTAATGCAACACAGCGATGTGCGCTGCATTGCGCTACTCCATATTTTTAGAGCCACTCAAAGCCACCTAAAGTGGCTTTGAGTGGCTTCAAAAATATAACTTACGGTTTGCGTAGCTCTTGCACCATGTTGCTTGGTGCAAGAGCAATGCAAACTGGATCATAAATATGGCCCTAAGTCTTCAGAGATTGTGGTTTTTTTTAATACACACCGTGGTGTGGGTTTTATCTATTAGATCTTTACTCCCTCCCATTGAATATTTTTGGGTCCTCTCTATAAAGCCTACCATAAACTCTTTTCAATACTTAGATAATTTCTTTGTTTTCTTCAGGTGTATATATATTTATGGATCTGGTTACACATGCCCTACAAGGGTAGGGTATGTACCACATTGAGAAAACACAGTGACCATGGGGTGAGGTACTTACATTGTGCAATAAATGCCTCCAATTCTAAGTATTTCTCAGAAAATGGGGAATTACCTGGGAAGTCTAACATTCCACATCAAATTCTACATGCATGAGCATTTATCCACATTTTTCTTAAACATATCACTGCTGGTTTATCCTGTTAACCTTTTTCAGGGGTAAATTGCAATGTTTGTGATGAATCTCAGAATTACGATCTGTGTGGTAACAGGAGTTCCCGGGCAGATCAGAATTTAGCCTCTCAAAGGACTTGCACTTTTAATATATGGATAATATTGCTAAGGTTCCATTTATTTCAATCTGGTAGTCAGTATCTATCAGATTTCATCACCGTCTTTCTAATATTTCTACCAAAGCAAAATTATGCCTTTCAGAGTGATGGCTACTTATACTGTGTTTAGATGATTCAATTTCTCCTCTTACATGATATTAATTATCTTGCTGCATTGCCTTTCTATGCAATAACTTAATGTATTCACCAACTTGTGAACTGGATGAGTTTTTCGTTATGATATAAAATGACCGGTTAGATTTAACACACTTGAGGGGTAGTCCCCCAAACTGTTTACCTTCATCCCTTCTGTTTTGCTGAATTCCTTTTATTTTACTGTAGAACTCCACTGCCATCCAGTGCTAATGTGCTTGTGTTCTCTCTCCCTAAAACACAGTACAATTAGACTTACATTTGATTGGTAGATTAATTTAGAAGAACCTTTTAAAGTTCTATTACATTTACCCAGGACCCGTATATTTAATGGCACTAGTGGCCTGCAGCACTCATTGTGCCACCCACTACAGTTGCCTTTAAAGACATTTATCAGGTCTGTCTTGAAGCCTGTAGTAAAGTTTTCAACTGCCGTTTTGACCAGGGAAAATAAGCCTTTTTAAATGACTAAACGTTCCATTTTAACACATATAAGACACAGCTGAGGTAGGTCCTAAAGATTCCTGAGGCTGGGTGCATTGTACTTAAAAAGCAGGACATATGAAATTAAGTTTTAGATGTCCTGGAAGAGAAAAACTCCTAAAGTATTATTTTACTGTTGCAAGGCCTATCTCTCCCTTAGGATAACATTGGGTTACCCTATACACTTAATAAGTGATACGTTTGTGAGCAGATAGGAAAATTATGTTTACATTCAAATGAATTAGAATTTTGAGTCCCAATTTTGAAAATAACACTTTTAGAAAATTGCCATTTTCTTGTCCTGACCATTTGGTTCCTGCTGCCTGGGTCCTGGGTCACATGACTATGTGTCATCGTTAGTTGGCCTTTGTTCTTGCTCCCAGACAGTTCCACAAAGTGGGACTGGTTGTTGGCAGGAAGGGCCGTCTTGACTAGATGAGTGGGGGCAGAGTTGTCTCCTACCACACTTCCACTTTATTAGGAGCTGCCTACTGTACTCACAAAGGACTTTACACCAGAATGTTGTCAACCCATACATCTTGGGGCTAGGGAGAGGAAGGAAGAACGTTTCAGAACTAGGAATTTCACCCACTTCAAAGCTGGCACCAGATATAAATATTGGACTCTTGAACGACTCATCAGATCACTCCTGGACCTGAAAAAGACTTAGAAGAAGGTCTACTCTGCTTCTCCTGCTGCTGGTAGGACTGCCTTGCTGCTGGAAGGACAGGTCTGCAGCCCTGCTTCCAAGAAGGACTGCCCCTGCTTCCCAGCTACATGAGGAAGGAAGACTAGACTGTCTCCTTGACCCAGAACCACCAGAGTCACTCTAGCTGACTGTCCTCCTGTTCTGACCTATAGGGCCTTGGTAAGCTTCAGAGACCTGTCCGGCATATGCGGAATTGCCCAGACCCAGCTGGACCTGCTGGTGCTATGCTTCTACCCTCCGCTGGAGGAAGTTCTGATCCCCTAGAGGTGACCCTTGGCTGGCATCAGAGTGTAGTCCTCCTGGCCCAACTGTCTGTTTCCTCAGAACCAAAGCAGCGCAACGCAGTTTGACCCTGTCACCAGGCAGGTCGCTCCCCTCACCACCACACAGCCCCACTGTGTGCCCTGAGCCCGCTGCTGCTGCCGCTTGCATTTGGTTTGTGTCCCCCTTTTCTATTGCCTGCAATCTGCTCTGCTGTTAATACTGCGTTATTCTGTTGTCTTGCCCGTGTTCTGGACTGTCACCAGCACTGTTGCCCTTCCCCCTTGTGCCCCCATTTTTGCCTTGTGTGACCCCCGCCCGCTCCCCCCTTCGTTAATACTGTGTTATTCTGTTGTCTTGCCCGTGTTCCTGATTGTCACCAGCACTGTTGTCCTTCCCCCTTGTGCCCCCGTGTTTGTCTTCTGTGACCCCCGCCCGCTCCCCCCTTCATGTTTCCTGCCGCTGCATCCCCTGCTGCCCCGCCCCCCTGCTTCCCATTCGCCACCACTCTCCCGCCTCCCAGGTGCTCCTCCCTCCCACATCCCCTCATATGGAGGCCTTGCAGCGGTGGTAGAGAGAGCCCCCCTGTGTGCCCTGAGCCCACTGCTGCTGCCGCTTGCATTTGGTTTTTGTCCCGCTTTTCTATTGCCTGCATTCTGCTCTGCTGTTAATACTGCGTTATTCTGTTGTCTCTCCCATGTTCTTGACTGTCACCAGCACTGTTTCCATTCCCCTTGTGCCCCCATTTTTGCCTTCTGTGACCCCCGCCCGCTCCCCCCTTCGTTAATACCGTGTTATTCTGTTGTCTTGCCCGTGTTCCTGATTGCCACCAGCACTGTTGTCCTTCCCCCCTTGTGCCCCCATTTTTGCCTTCTCTGACCCCTGCCCGCTTCCCCCTTCGTGTTTCCCGCCACTGCATCCCCTGTGGCCCCGCCCCCCTGCTTCCCATATGAAGCCCCGCTCCCACCTCCCAGCTGCTCCTCCTTTCCACATCTCCTCATATGGAGGCCACGCAGCAGACTCGCGCAGCGAGCGTGCCTAAGTCAAGCCCGTCTGCGCCAGTCCGCGCCTGGACCACACCCAGCACCCGGACCACGCCTAGCGCCAGGACCCCTGGCCCTCGCAAACGCCACGACTCCCGCCTCTGCTACGACTCCAGCGCCCTCCACGCACTCAACGCCGGACAATCACGCACCTGCTGCCTGGCCTCCCCGAAACGCACCCATGGTCCCTTCTCCTGCCGGGACTGCAGCTTCACCAGCATCTGACCTGCCAACCCACCCACGGAAGAACCCAATTTCCTCAGATGCATCCTGCTCAACACCCGCTTCACCCGCAAACATGCTGTGGAACTCGACACCAACGCCCCAGACCTGGCTGAACTCCACCTCGCCCCCGACATCGCCATAGCCATCCCGGAAGGCTACAAGATCACCAGCAAGGACCGCACCAATGGAGTAGGAGGAGGAATTGCCATAGTCCACAGAAACACTCTCAAAATCTTGACAGATACCGACAACACCCTCAACACTGCCGAGCACCTGCACTTCCAGATCCACACCGACCCCAACACCACCCTCAGAGGCACCCTCATTTACAGACACCCAGACCGCGACTACAGTTCTACGACTCCATCGCCAACTTCATCAGCACTCACGCCCTTGCCTCCACAGACGAGATCCTCCTCGGGGACCTGAACTTCCACCTCGAGAACAACAACAACTCCAACTCTTCCACCCTGATCGACAACCTCCCCAACCTCGGACTCAGACAACCCATCACAACACCCACCCACTCCGCCGGCCACACGCTTGACCCCATCTTCTCAGCAAGCTCCTACGTCTTCCTCAACCGCACCACCAAACTCCTCTGGACCGACCACCGCTGCATCCACTTCACCTTCCTGGAACCCACCACACACCACTACACCCAGCAAATGCCTCGGCGTCGCTGGAACAAAGTCACAGAGGACCAGCTAACCACCACCCTCGCCCAGAACCCACCTGCAGACCCGACCGATCCCGACACCGCAGCCGTAGCCTCAGACAGTGGATCAACAACTGTGCCAACACCCTCGCCGCGCTCAAGAAGCGCTCCAACACTCACTCCAGCAAGAGAGCCAGCTGGTTCACCAAAAACCTCCAGACCTCCAAGCAAGAACTTCCGACTCATCTCCCTGCTCCCGTTCCTGGTGAAGGTCATCGAAAAGGCCGTCAACAAACAACTGACCAGCTTCCTCGAGGAGAACAGGAGTCCGGGTTCGGCAGCAACCACAGCACCGAAACTGCCCTCATTGCCGCCACCAACGACATCAGGACCCTGCTTGACAACGGAAAAACGACAGCCCTCATCCTCCTAGACCTGTCAGCCGCCTTTGACACGGTATGCCACCGCACACTAGGAACACGCCTCCATGACGCCGGAATCCAAGAGAAGGTCCTGGACTGGATCACCTCCTTCCTCTCTGGCAGAACTCAGAGCATCCGCATCCCCCCTTCCGCTCCAAAGCTATCGAGATCATCTGCGGCGTACCCCAAGGCTCATCCCTCAGCCCAACATTGTTAAATGTCTACTTGGCACCACTCGCCCATGTCGCACAACGGCACAACCTCAACATCATCTCCTACGCCGACGACACCCAGTTGATCCTATCCCTCACCAAGGACCCCCACACCGCTAAAACCAACCTCCACGACCAAATGAAGGCCGTTGCCGACTTGATGGGTAATAGGAGACTGAATCTGAACTCGGACAAGACGGAGGTCCTCATCCTCGGATCCACGCCCTCGGCCTGTTACAACTCCTGGTGGCCGACTGCACTAGGAGCAACCCCTACACCCATGGACCACGCACGCAACCTAGGGGGAATCCTCGACTCCACCCTCTCTATGATGAAGCAGGTCAAAGCCGTCTCCTCCTCCTGCTTCAACACCTTCCGCATGCTACGCAGGATCTTCAAGTGGATCCCCACCGAAACAAAAAGGACGGTGCCCCAGGTCCTCGTCAGCAGTACACTGGACAACGGAAATGCACTCTACGCAGGAGCCCCGGCCAAACTCCTGAAACAGCTCCAATGCATCCAGAACGCCTCCGCACGCCTGATCCTCACCATCCCTTGCTGCAGCCACATCACACCTCACGTGAGAGACCTGCACTGGCTCCCCATCAACAAGAGGATAACCTTCAAACTCCTCACCCATGCACACAAGGCACTCCACGACACTGGACCAGCGTACCTCAACAGCTGACTGAACATCTACACCCCCACCCGCCAGCTCCGCTCCGCAGACCACGCCCTTGCCACCGCCCCCCACATCCAAAGAGTGACCGCCAGCAGAAGATCATTCTCCCACCTTGCTGGCAAGACATGGCACACCCTCCCCACCCGCCTGCGGCAGGCCGAAGACCTCCTAACCTTCAGGAGACTTCTCAACATCTGGCTCTTCGAACAGTAGCAACTTCCCTCCCCCCCCTAGAGCCTTGAGACCCTCACGGGTATGTAGTGTGCTTTATAAATGCTATGATTGATTGATTGATTGATGCACCTCAATGCAGGACCTCCCATCGTAGCATTTCACAGCTCCTGATCGGCCGCCTGATTGGAGCCAACACAACTCCCTGCATCCCAATGCAGGACCTCACATCTCCATTCATTTTAATGGGGTGACCCAGTGACCCTCAGAACCTGGGTAATACGTTATATGCAAACAATGGTTCTGTCAGAATTCAAAGCAATTTCTTAGTTCAGTTAAATTATACTTAGTACTCTTTGTGTATTTCACATTGTTAATCATGGAAACATTTTCATATGAAGAACACACACCACAAATTATAGTTGTAACAAGGTTGCTATTATTTCGTCACCTTGCAAGTCTTACTTCGAGTATAAAAAATCTGTTGTCCACAAACAACTGAAAATGTAATAGCAGTGAAAAGTGCTGAGGTGAGTGAAGGTGATCAGTGATTAAAGTGACTGTTTAGTGACACGGTTTCATATAAATACAAAGGAAACATCGATCCAAATTTTTACATCAATACTCTACAACAGTATAATTATTCCTATTTGTCTGTTGAGAAACGGTATGTACCAATTGGTGGAGTAACGTTGACGTTTCGACCCTGTAGTAAGGTGCAGATTTATTAGCAACCGTTTCGGGTCTTCATCAGGACATAAGGAAGGGACAACCTGAAATTGAACAAGGGGTGTCTGTTTTAGTACTTGGTCTGTGTACAGTATAAAAAGTGAGTGAAAGCCCAGCCGGGCCTGCTCACCTTATATTTAGAATATTTAGAAGGATTCGAGGCGTCTTCTCGTAGCCTCTATCGGCGGGGTGTCCACCCTCACCTCTGTATGCGTGGTATCTGTTGGTTAATATGGATATTCAGTACCATGGATTTTAGGGCCCAACATGAACTCACCGGATTCCTAGTTACACGTACCTTGTTATTCAATGGGGATTTCCTCACCATCCGGTGTAGAAATCCTGGTTACAGTGCCGCAGCTACGAGAAGACGCCTCAAATCCTTCTAAATATAAGGTGAGCAGGCCCGGCTGGGTTTTCGCTCACTTTTTATACTGTACACACACCAAGTACTAAAACAGATACCCCTTATTCAATTTCAGGTTGTCCCTTCCTTATGTCCTGATGAAGACCCGAAACGGTTGCTAATAAATCTGCAGATTTTAACAAAAAGAAATGCTTCTTACGCAAATGGATCAAAATGTACTAAAACCACAGCAACACATTACTGCATAGTGAAAGGCACTTCCCAATGGTTGGCAGGTCACCTTTCTGTTTCTTATTGCTGTATTTGGGTTTCTGACTAGTACTAATAAGGTGAACAGTTCCCTAGATAGCGGTAACTTTCGTCAAAATAAAAAAATAATAAGGTAGCACTATTACAAAATGTGCTGTATTATGACGCATAATTTGCCTTTTCTAACCATCATTTAGTAAACCTTGCCGCATAATGTTGTCTTCCGGTAGCCCTGCTTATATGGCTGTATAATAAACAGCAATACAAACATACATGATACTGATTGGATATTTAAGCGTGTTTTGCGTTTTAGAGCATTGTGACTTCATACATTTCTGATTATCTGAAGTGGATTTACAGAGACTTTTTCTATAACTCATATGTTGTCGCTGCCTGTGTTATATGACGAGAGAAGGGATTGATTGCAAAATCGAGAACTGGTGAATCTTGGCAAAGAAATATATTTTGCCTTTTTCGCAAGTCTTACAACTGTTCATGTTCCTGTAGGAGACATTCTTCTGTAGGCCTTTTTGTCTTGAAATCAGGCCTTCAGCTTTCACAAAGTGTTGACATGTAAATTAAAACAGGAAGAAAAATAGCTCGCCTCTCTGTTCTACCGCTGTTAAATCCCCACTATCTATCATTGTTGCTGCAAGTCTCTTCATTAAATTAAATCCATTGACGTCCTTCCTGCGAAGGGTCCTTTGTGAAGAATAAACTATCGCAAATCCTCGGCCTGAGTCTCTCCAGGAGGGAAAAGGAAACTGATACAGAAAAGCAACAGCTAGAATTTATTTAGGTGTTTTATTGACTAAAAGTTAGAAAAGGGTTAGTTAAAATGAATTGGAAATGAGCAATAAAAGTGTGCATCGCTTCATTTAGATTTTCATCGATGCTTGCACTGGAAGAAGTGGCCCATATTGGCTCGTGGGTAAATTCGATGGTTCTGTCTGGTAATTTTCCATGCTTTATCTGTATTTATACCATTTGTATTTATTTATACAAGCAACAAAAACATGGGATACACTAAAGCGGGAGTATATTTACTAAATTTAGCGCCATGTTTGCATCATAAAAGTGAGTCAAATCAACACCAAATCTTTTTCTATTAATTAAGGGGCTCATTTACAATATTTTCACGCACAGCAGGGCAGCCAGCCTTCCTGCTGCGCTGCAGTGTGTCAAAAGAAAAGGGCAGGAATTCACTGTAACTGCAAGATACAGTGCATTCATATCCTTTTCCCCTGCGCAGGCGCGCAAGGGACTGCCATGTACTAATGCAGGCCCCCTTGCATCATGGTGCAAGGGTGTCTTCTTTGTAGGAGTGATTGCTTTTGAGCAGGAAGGGACATCGGCCTGCTCAAAAGCAATCACAAGAGGTGTTTTCCTCTTTCTATGTGTGCTGCAACACACATAGAAAAAGAAAAAATGAGGAGAAATAAAAGGTTTTCTCCTCATTGTGCCTCCCTTTGGAATCTGTTTTTTAACAACAAGGGAGCCCCAATCAGTCAGCAGAGGACCTCGGGGAACATAATCATTTCAAACAACATTGGTCCCATGCACACTTTATGTACAGAGAAATGAATATAGACAAAATTGATCTATATTAGTTTTGACATGTCCAGCCGGACAGAGGCCGCAATTTTTACTGGATCAAAAAGATAAAACAAAGGATTCCTTCAACAATTCACCATAGTGGGGCACAAGCCTGTACCCAACCACTTACAGGTAATTACTGTTTACAGAAGAAAGAAAAGAGGGCTATTAGGCAAGGATGAGGGTTTCCGTGCATTGCAGTGAAACAGAAAATCTAAAGGTCACCTTTACACATACATAGTACATATTATATAATCTATATAGGGTGCACATATAGGTCGACGGCGTTTCGATCCCGCTAAGAAATCATGGGGATCATCATCAGGACAACGGAATGAAGCCTAATAATTGTTAGCCTCTATTGCCTAAGAAGATGGGAGGAAAGGAAAAAGTAAAATGAGAGAAGAATTATCATCAAAAGGTACGCTCGAGCGCTTAGTGACGTGGGCGTGGTGAGAAAGGACTGGTGAGCAAGTGTGGGACGATGACCATAAGGGCGACCACATATACTATGTGGAGACTGAGTCCCAATGAAATGAGGGAGTAGAGTGTGTGGACGATGCAGGAAAATCTATATAACAGTGTGGGAGGAACAAGTGAGTGGCGAAAGTGTATAAAGGACACATCAAAATTGATGGACTAGGGCAAAAAGTGGTGTCGGCGAATGTGAGGGAGTGTTGTACATAATTTGGAATCTGACGCATTCCCAGGTTTACAAAACCTTGTAAATCTGGGAATTGTGTCAGGTTCCATGGATGTTGCTTGAAAACACTCACACCAACACCCATGGAATGCTCCTTTCACGCAGAGTAATGCGTAAAGGTGGCCATATTTACAAGGCCATGAATCGCCACGCAGGGCAGCCTACGTGGCCTTGTAAATATGGCAAGCACTCTGTGTCACCGGTGCGTCAACAAAGAATGACACACTGCCGGCGCAATGGCCTTGTAAATAAGCCCCTTACTTTCCACTGGAAAATCACTTGAAGTAGTGCAGCAGCTTTGCAATACTTAGAGCTGAGGGAGCATTCCATGGGTGGTGCATGGGCATTTCCATTCAACCATCCAAGGTTTCTGATGCAAGACATTATTTACTAAAAGGGTTTTGCGTCAAAAAATATAGCCCACTTCAACCAGGTGCTACAATAAAGAAGTGCTTTTATTTCTCATTTCTTTTCTGACTTTCCATGTGTGCTGCACTGTACAGCACACATACAAGGTGGCAAAGGTTTTAACATGTTTCTAAGCATAGTATTTTGTAGTGGAAGGATATCCTTCCAGTACAAAACCTATGTTAGATTCATGCAGACACTCTTGAACTATAGTGCGACAGTGTGTGCATGGTGCACAACAGCACATTTCTGCAACAGCGCTAGGGAGAAGGGAGGAGAGTACCATATTTCTGTAAATATGGAGCTCTCCTGCTTCCTCCTCACTCAGCACACTAGTAACAAGAAAGAATGCCAGTACTGATTTTCACTTTGAAGTATTTAACCTAAATGTATAAACCATACACATTTAGAAGCTCATTAGTAGCTTGTTTATTTAAAAAAAATATGGACTTTTTTTTATATATATACCTCACAAACTTTTTTTTCATTTTACATAATGAGAAAGGAAGGGGGAAATGAATTACGGACAAGGGGGCTCCTGACAATTCATACAAATTTACATTCACTCAAACACATATACTTCTACACAGCATACCTCTTTCATACAATACAAAAGGTGCACACACAACAGGGAAAAATCAATAGACCCAATGGGGAGCACCTGGTCTGCCAAACCAACAATTTATAGACAACGTTTCTTCTTATGTACAACTAGTGTTGATCAATTCAACTTCAAAAATTTGAACCCAAGTATATCATATTAATTCAATGTGACATTGCCACAACATATTGATATAAAGACAATTTGGCAGAACCGATGGTCTACGCGTTTCGAGTCCCAACACTCTTGGGATTCTCCTCAGGACCACACCAATCTGTGAAAAATAAATGGAAACATATGTCTAACTTGATTCTATTCAGGAAAAATCACTGAGCACGCACCACTGTTCTAAAGCGACAACTTACCAATAATGCAGATAGTGCTAGGGCTTGTATGTCAAAGAAGATCTAAAGAATAAAAGAAGAGGGAGAGGAGTAGAAATGGCCAAAAACACAGGTCAATGTCACAGTCTACTCCTATGTAGTCTATACGAACACAACTTCGCTTATATAAGCCAAAGTGGATTGGATGATCTTACCTAGTAGAAACCCCCTAGGTCCATTTTCTGTATTTGTTATTTAATAGAAAGTGACAATCGGGATGGCAGCACCTAATCCAAAAATGAAAAGGATGGCTGAAGCGAACTCATGATGCACCCCATTCAGACAAAAGCCAACGACGTTTACTCAGGAACACAAAGAGGACGCTTAGTGCCTCTCTTACCTCCTACCGCCAGCCGGTGTGGAGATCACTCGCGTTTGTTGTAGTGCTGCGGTGTATTTCTTATTCCGGGCTGCATACAAAAGAAAGAAAACGGAACGGATTTGTAAGGGGGTGACCCTTTTTAAAGAAAGAGGAATGGCTATTTAATCGAAGGGAAGGGAACCGGATTGCCCGGTAGGAATGAATTGTTCGCTTGTCCAAAACCGGGCTACTTCGCTATTCTGAAGGCAAGCCTTGGCATCTAGTAATGGCTTCAATTGCAGCCCCAGGTTGCATGGGTAATGTAGTTTTTCGGTTTTGCGCGCGTGCGCGTTATCGTCATTGGGTACAAAATTGTTGTGAGATGACGAATGAAGTTCGCGAGAGTAATGTAGGCCATTGTTATGATAATCATTTAAAATGTATTTATGCAAATGAATGGCAACTGCGGTTATCAATCATACTACAATCCATCTCCGAACCTTGGGCCACAGGTAACATGGGTAATGTAGTTTGTTTTCCTTTCGCGCATGCGCGTTTTAGGCATTGGGTACAAAATAGTTTTTGAGGTGACAAATGAAGTCTGTGAAAGAAGATTTGGCCAAATTTCTTCATTCTGCAATAAATCTCCAAACATGGAGATTAAGTCTGGCCTGTATATGTACATTAATTACGAAAAGATGAAAACCACGGTCTATCTTGGTAGCCTATTTAGTGTAGCAAATCCTTCATAAAACTGGTTGACACATTTCTTTTAACACCAGATGCGGTTCCAAAATTGGTGTATGTAAGGTGCTAGTCCGATCCGTGAATATGGATCTCATGTATTCAATCTAATAGCCCCATGAGAATGGAATGCTGACATGTCTTAACATGTAGGATTGATAAGGGATTGCTCCCTGGGCTCACCCTGGAAGTGGTGAGCATGCATGACAAATGGAGGACTGAGAGTGGACTTGTATAAAATATTATACCCTCTAACTCTCTCAACCCTCAATTAAAAGCTGAAGCGAAAAACTTCATGTTGGGCTTAAGGAAAGGTGTATCCTGACCAATAACGTTTACAGTTTATACATTTCACAGTTTATACATTTCTGAAATTTCGTTCAAACCTGACACGGCCGTGTCAAATTTTACAATCAAAAGTTCCTCCCTTTGGGCCAGCTTCAATTCAATATTGCCACCCCGCGGGTCTCTTTAGACCTTCGAGATTACTGTCCACTTTAAATCATTTAGGGCCATATGTATCAAGCAAATTCGCATTCGCAAAGGCCGAAATTCGCAGAATTTCGGCCTTTGCAAATGCGAATTTGCTAAATGGTATGTAAGAATGCAAAATTATTGGGATTCAAGGAATCGGTAAAAATGCGAATCCCTATTTTGCGAAATTGGCCAATCTGCGATTATTCTGCGATTCCCTACTTTTGCGAGTTCTCAGTTTGCGAAATTTGCAAACGGAAAATCGCAAATGTAGGAAATCGCAGAAATATCGCAGAATGGCCATAATCGCAAAATAAGGAATCGCAATGGTATGTATGAAAAAATCTCAATTAGCGATTTTCGAAAATTCGCAAATTACAGAATCGCAATTACCACCAAGCAGGAGTAGGTGGTAACCAGGTGCAAACTAAGCAGCAACAGAATTCCACAAACTGTTTACCACAATGGCGGGGCTTTACCTGATAGCTAGGAGGATGCGTCTGAGAGCTGCTGCACAGAGGAGGATATGCCACGAGAGGATATTCCGTTTGCGCGTCAGCATCTCCCAGCGCCTTGAGGAGGAGCTCTACAGCCATTACAGGCTGGAGGAAGACATCATTAATGATTTAATTGCAGAACTCAGACCTACCTTGAAGACCCCACATGCAGGACAAATGCCATCTCCACTGAAATACAGGTCCTGTGTTCATTACACCTGTTGGCCTCAGGAAGTTTTCAGGGGGTGATTGCTTCAGCAGGAGGGGTGTCACAAAGTGCCCTTTCGCGATTCTTCCATGCCTTTCTAGATGCCATGGTTCAGAGGATGCAACATCACATTTACTTCCCCAGCACCCCACAGGCACTAGCCCAGACAAAGCAGGACTTTTATCAAATCTCGCAATTCCCACACGTGATAGGATGCATAGATGGCACACATGTTGCTATATCCCCCCCTCAAGCAATGAATACATCTTCAGGAACCGGAAATGCTACCACTCACTGAACATTCAGGTGGTGTGTGATGCCAAACACATCATAACTGACATTGTAGCAAAGTATCCTGGCAGCACACATGACGCATTCATCTTCCGTCACAGTGGGATATATCGTAGACTCTCAAGAGGGGAGTTTGGCGAGGGATACCTACTCGGTAAATACCTTCAGACATAGGGATCATTTGTACTAACTACCATGTGCATTTCACAGACTAACCATTTAATTTCAAACCCACAGGTGACAGTGCATATGCAGTACGGGATTTCATCTTGACTCCCTACCTCAATCCCACCAATGCTAGTGAACGCAGATACAACAGGGCACACATTGCAACCAGAGGCACCATCGAACGGACCTTTGGGATACTGAAAAGCAGATTTCGGTGCCTCCATAAAAGTGGAGGTGCACTCCAATACAGCACCAATACGTGTTGCAAAATAGTGGTAGCATGTGCCATGCTGCATAATATTGCCACAAGAAAAGGCACACCAGTGGAGCTGAGTGACTCAGGATCCTCTGACGTTGAGGGGCCTGGACCAGGACGTATGGTAGCTGGTAGAGCTGTTGCAGCAGCTGGGCACCAGAGGCGTGATGAGATTACGTGCAACTATGTTTAGGTAAGAAAAAATGACACAATGCCAAATCTTGTAAGTGTGAATGTGGTAGTTTAATCCTTACTTGCAGGAAAAATAATAACACAAAACGTTCAGGCACAGTAGTCATTCTACATATGTGTGGCACATGTTTCAGTCACAGTGCTAAAAAGAAAAAAGGAGTGACTTTAAAGTGAGATGTTGCACAGCCTGATGCTAATTTGAAGGTGTAGGGCTATTGGTCCTGCCACTACGGCGCCTCTCCAAGGTGGGTGGTGGGGTGGGGCTGCTCCTACCTGACTGCGCGTCCTCTTCACTTGGAGTTAGTACTCCAGGCCCTGTTGTGCGTACTTGCCGCAGCTCATCCACAGCAGTTGTTACTTGCAAAAGTGCATTTGCAATATCCTGTGCAGCATGTGTGAACTGACGCTGCATCTCAATGCTGCGCCTGGCCTGGATGCTTGTTGTAGCCGCCAAGCGGTTGATGGCCCGGGTATACCGATCTTGGCGCTGCAAAGCACTGCGCCTAGCAGCACCCTCTGTGCGCAATTCCTCACATACCACCTGTAGGCCATCCCTCAGTTCATTTCTCAATCCTCTGAAGCCTTCCCTCACCTCTCTTTGTAACAGTTTAATGTTTTTGGCTTGCAGGCGCTGCACCTGCAACATATTGAGTTCCAGGCCGGCAAACACAGAATCCTCGCCTCGCCCTTCAACATTGTTGGTTGTGCGCCGTCTGCGCCTGGCTGCACTTTGTGGGACATGATGGTCTGGTGCAGGGCCCTCTTGCTGCGGCTGTGTGTCATCATTGGTAAAATTTTCACCACTAGCATCTGCATCATCCTGTATTGGCGCAAGTGGTCTCACAATGTGTCTCCTCTTTTGCCTGTGAGTGGTCACGGGGCTGTCCTCCCAATCAGTGTTCACATCATGGCCAGCATCTCCTTAGTCCAAATCTTCACCGACTGTCCCACTGCCTGTGGGCTGTGTTGAAGATGGTGCTGTGGACAGAACAGCACACATTAATTGACTGTACTAACTTGCACTGTATAAATACATTTTTCTTACCTATTCGGTTTACATTGGTGTATTGTTTCCCTGTCATGACCTGCAGATTCTATGTTTGACTATTTTAGCAGCAAATTTTGAACTTTGATTTACACGTGACTACATCTCCCATGATGCATTGCTATGTCTGCCTGTGTGCCTGCTCTGGACCACCTATCTTTTTTCCTGACCCTTGGTCACTGCTGGGGGGTGTTGGGGGGTGTAAGGGGTGTGAGGGCATGCTTCTTACCTTTTCCAGATGCTGGTTGGTCAGAGCTGTCAAGATCAGCCACTCCTCCCACACTCTCTGGTTGCAGGGTCCCCTCCATCAGTTCCTCAAGGGGTGTGGAGTCCGAAACAGATGACTTCCCACCACCGGTTAGCCTGGACTGCTCCAGCCTGGCAGCTAGCTTCTCTTTTGAGTGCAGGCGCAGGTCATACCAGCGCTTTCTGAGGTCCTTCACACTCCGGGGTGTCACCCCACAGCATTCACCTTATGCTGGATGTCCTCCCAAAGTCTCCTTTTACGGCTCTCTGGCACCTTCAGGGATTTTTTACCAAATAATAATTCATGGTTTGACACCATTTCTTGAATCAAAGCCTCCAGTTCTGCCTCAGAAAATGTTTGCTTTCTTTTCCTGGAGCTTTCACTCTCCTGCTGCTGGTATTCCTGCCTGGGCGTGTCTCCACTTTCTGACATGTTTCTCCAGGAGCACAGTTCACTCTCTCAAACACACCTTCACTCTGCCTCTGAATCAGGAACTCAGGTGCAGCATGGGTAGTCAATCACTTCCTGGTTGTGATGTCATCATGCTGCACCAGAGTCCCTGATTGGCTTAATTGCGAAATTCGCAAAATTGCGATTTTTTCCGGTATGGAATCGCAAAAATTGCGACTTTCCTGTGAGATTTCACACATTTTGCGATTCCTTAAGGTTAAGGAATCGCACTAGGGTAATTCGCAAATAAATAGCGATTTATAAGGAATCGCTATTTATTTGCGATTTATTTCATGCATACCGATTTGTGATTCTGAATGTGCGATTCGGTAAAAATTGCAAATAAAGAATCGCAAATCGGTACTTTCATACATATGGCCCTTACACTGTGTGCCTTCTTTTTCCAGTGGTTAGCAAGCGGTACAGTCTCAACATTTGTTTTAATTCTTGACTTGTGCTGGGAGATTCATTGTCTTACTTCTTGGTTAGTTTTTCCAATGTAGAGTAATCCACAAGGACACGTTTTCCCATAAATTTCATTTTTTGTTTTACAGTTACTGTGTGTTTCATGCTTCCAGAAGATTCTGTGATGTTTAAACAAGGAGCCTTCTACTGTAATTTCACAACATACACAGGTGCCATATTTGTGATGGCCTACAATTGGTGACAAACCCATGAGTTGTCTTAGTGTTGGTTTCGGGTCCTTTTGGGTAGATGCTCTTACTACATGGTTCGATATGCTGCTTTCCTTCTTAAATGTGAACAGCGGTGGAGATAATAAGCGAGCATCTAAGTTCTTAACAACATGCCAATTTTGAGCAATTCATTTTTTCAATTTGTTCGAATTTGGGCAGAATGTAGTGGCGCAAACTTGGCGTTCAGTCATGGGTTTATTCTTTCTCTCAAGGAGGGACTCTCTTTGAGTCCATTGTGCATGCTTCATTGCATTTTTCACTAATTGTTTGGGATATCCACGTTCCCGTAGTTTATCCATTAATTTACGTGCATGCAATTTAAAATCATCCTTGCAGAAACAATTTCTACGAATTCTTAAAAACTGTCCTTAAGGCAAGTGTTCTCGTAGGCTCCTTGGGTGGTTGCTGGAGTATAACAGGGCTCTATTCCTGTCAGTGGGTTTTGTGTATAAAGTTGTCACCAGCCCTCCATCTATGGGATAAACCTCTACATCCAAAAACGATATTTTGCTTGCTGAGTGTTGAATGCTGAATTTAATATCAGCTGTTCTTGCATTTAACCACTCATAAAACAGCATTAGTTGTTCCTCTCCTCCCGTCCACACCATAAAGACATTGTCAATAAAACGTAGCCTCCTAGTGATGTACTGTGAAAACGGATTATTGTTGTGAATGAATGTGTCCTTTTACATTGACATAAAAAGTACTGCCAGCTCTGGGGCAAATGGGCACCCCATCGCTACTCCCTTAACTTGGAAGAAAAAGTAATTTCCAAATGTGAAATATTTTTTTTAGGGCAAATGAAGCCAGATCGGCTATGAATTGAGTTGGCACTTGGACCGGTCAAAATCTTTTTTCAAGGTAGTAGGAGAGCACTGCCACTGCTTCATCCTGTGGGATTTGAGCGTATAACGACGTAACGTCTAATGTCACCATTAGGTCTGTCTTTTTGTCAAATTCCACTGTCTCTAATTTATTAATGAAGTCTGTTGTGTCTTGTAAATAGGAGATGACAACAGTCATGAAACCTTCAAGAAAACAGTCCACATATTTGGAAATAGGTTCTGTTAAAGATTCACACCCGGAGACAATCGGCCTCCCTGGTGGGTTTTCTGCATTTTTATGAATCTTTGGCAGTATATAGAATACTGGTACTCTTGGGTATTTTTTCTGTAAGAAATTATACTCCTTAGGGCCAAGGAATCCTTGTTCAAATCCTTCCTTTAAGATCACAAATAGTTGGTTTTGAAGTTCAAGTGTAGGGTCTTTGGAAATCTTTCTGTAACAAGCGGGATCGTTAAGTTGTTTAAGGACCTCGGCTGTGTAGTCAGTGGTTCTCCAGACTACTATCGAGCCCCCTTTGTCCGCTTGCTTAATTACCACAGTAGAATCATTTTTTAATGTGGCCAAAGCTTCCCTTTGTTCTATTGTAATATTATGTTTAACATAATTTCTACTCTTTTCCATGTCCGAGATAGCTGATAAAACTGTTTTCTCAAACAGTAGAACCTCTTTTGGACAAAAGGTTGACTTTTGACGTAATCCTGATATTTCCAATGGTGCCTTTGTTTGATTGTCAGTGAAAAACATAGTTAGTCTGATTTTACGGCAGCACAGCATGTGCGACTGATGCACTGTGTTGCGTGATCATTTTGTAAATTTGTTCCTCAGTGTCTACACTAGAAGGCGCTGAAGTGTTGCAGCAAATTTATTAACATCTTGCACCTGTGAAAAGTCAGAATGGTAAAATTGGTGATAAAGTATTTACCTTCCAACACAACAGTTTTTGCGCTGGAAAGTAGCCTCACAAATAACATAAATTCTTTTGTAAATCTGTTTCAAGGGAGCCTTCCATGGGTGATGAATAGACATTTGCAGGACACCACCTGTGGAACTTTTAAGCAAAGTGCTATCTAGCAACACTAATTGACAGTCTTTGCGCAAAAAAATAACAACTCATTGGCGCAGGTACCAAAAAGTAGATACAGTTGTATTTCTCCTAGCCTTTCAAACATTGTCTGTATGCTGCACTGTACAGCAAACATACACTCTGGGGAAAGTTTAAAAGTATGTTTAATCATTGTATTTTGTACTGGAAGGATATCTTTCCAGTACCAAACCTATGCTAGATATCATTCACACTCTTTACACTATGGTGCAGAGGTGCATGCGTACTTCTGGGCAGCCTGAAAGTGCACCAGCACCGGGGAAGAGAATAGGAACACAATGCTTAAGTAACTATAGTGCTGCCCTGTTCTCTAATCCTAGTGCATGTAGGGAAGCAACTTTGGCTGCTGTGCTGCATTGCACTTTAACTAAATGTATCTCCATTGTCATATTTTCATTCAAAAGAGGTGAATGTAAGTCAAAGTCTAATGAGAAATCACGTGACCATGGACATACTCTGCCTACTTGATCTTATATCAAATATATGGAAAGTGGACCCAAACGAATATGGGAGTAAACAGTCAGGACTGTGTTTTCAAGAGCCGTGTATCTTTTCTTATTTCCCCTGGCATCCCTGTCCCTCATTATTGGACTTCACACTTGCGATGCAACAGTTGATGCCTCTTCTCCCTGCATCCACAACAGGGTAATTGTCTGTAACAACAGCAGTATAATGAAAGATGGTGAAGCATGATGCATGAGAGTAAAGTATGGTTCTAGAGTTGGACAAAGTTAGTCTGACCACATAGGACACACAAATAAGGGCTTGAGGGAAAAGATTGCCTTTGCGCGCTGGATGACCTGACAGATCCTCCGTCTCAAAATTACTCCTGGGTGAGCAGCAAGTAATTTTCTCACACTGATGAGCATGATGTGCTGCTGTAAAGTGGTAATGCAAGTAGCTATTGGTCAAGATCCAGAAGAACTGAAAAAGCTCACAAGTTTAGCTTCAGAAATGCCTGTCAAATCTATAGATATTAATCTATACTGGAAAATTGTGTTGCAAAAATAATTTATATAATTTACAGCACATGCAGAAGATGGAGCCTCGCTCACTGTAGTTGCCCACTTGCTGGTATGGGGATCACTGACAGAATATCGGAAAATAAATATTGTGTGGACAGAATATCATGTCAAAAGTATCGAGGACCTAAATATTGAAAAGGTAAGTGTAAATAGGTAAGTATACGATTTACTACTCATAACTTCACATCTACGTACTTTGAATATATATATATATATATATATATATATATATATATATATATATATATATATATATATATATATATATATATATATGTATATGTATATATATATATATTCTCAAGGTACATATATGTGGAGATATATATCTAGTAAAATTTTGCCTACTATAGAAACTTACCTCCACAATATTTTTGTCCTTGATATATTTGACATGATGTTTTGTCTGACGATATTTTTGTATACAGTATTCTGTCTAAATACCCTGCTATGTAAGATGAGTTAAAACAAGGCTTTCTTATAGCTCACCTTCCAGCTCTGACATTGGAGCCTTAATATTGTTTGATGTGGGAGAGGTACAGATGTACTGGGGTTACTAAGTAATTCCTTTCAAATAGAATAATAGCAGTGTGATACTTATAGAAATGAAGTGAAGGAGACTAACATCTTCCTCTCTGCTCTTCTGTAGATGATAACCCTCAATGCAATATCTAGAACTTGTATCATGTATACATCATTTATTCTTTTACATGGCATCTCATCAGGATGTGTGGTTTTAAATTACAAATAAATATATTACTTTGCAGATGGAGGACATTGTGTCTGTGGATGGTTATTAGCTTTCCAACAAGTAAGTTGAACTTTGGTAAATTTGGAACTAGGAGTTAACAAGTATGATAAAGTTTATGTTGGTCCAGCTTTGGTAACCAGCGATCAGTGTTTTAACATTATTATGAATTGCAACAGTCAAATTTGTCCTCTGGAGACTAAGGGCTGTATTTAGAATTTGGTGAATGGGATACACTGCCACAAGTGTGGCAGATATGCCTATCACCATATTACATGTACTGTACCCTCTAATACACGTTTAAAATGGCAGACAGGATATCGGCCACATTTGTGACAATGTATCCCATCTGCCAAACTCTAAATAAGGACCAAAAATATAGGGTGAAATAGGTCAGTGGGCTAAGCTGCAGCCTAGAGCCCTGCAGTTCAATCCACCCTTTAGCCTAGTGTGTTAAAATAAGTACTGCCCTTAGTACCTTTCAATTTACCATTATTTGGAGGCTTCCTTAACTCAGCTTCACCCTTCAATCAAGCACAATGTTCCTTATAGACATTCCAAAACTACCCACTTTCAAACCCTTCCTTATCCACAAAATATGTTTCATCTTCATTGATTTCAATTGACTCACACTCCAAAAAAACTCAGTCTCACCCTTCTTGGAACATACAAATGTTGGTATACATGCCCAAGGCAAGGTACCATGGCATATTGTTTCAATGCCTGGAATGAATTTAGCTTGTAGTATGCACTATGTTATATTAGGTTATGTGCTTTTGTTTTGTAAAACAATATCACCATTTACATGACATGATTATATTAGACTGATGGACTTTATGCTAATGGATTATATTGGATTGTGGTTGTATCGGTTCTTTGGATCTGCGTGAGCATTATGCAATGTTACGTTATGTTATTCTAGGTAACCATAGAGAGACACAGAGGGGCATATGTACAAGCCCCTATTGCCACGGGAACGTCTCTTTTTGTGACGTTCCCATGGCGATAAGGACCATGCCGTATATACAAGACAGTGTTAAGCCACTTAACGTGATAAGGCATCTTTTCACGCTATGGTTAGCGTGAAAGGGACGTGCAGTGGGTGTTGCGGTGGGTGTTCCACAGAAACACCCATTGTATTTGACGCTGCCCCCTATGTACAAGGGTGGTGTACATAGGAGGCAGCGCCAAAATGAAGACCAGGAAAATCCTGGTCTTAAGTTGGCGAAACAAGGAGAAATGCATTATTTCTCCTCGTTTTTGCTTTTTCCTTGTGGGCTGCCTTGTGCAGCACACATGGAAAAAGCAAAATGCCATGATTAGTACAGGCCTCTCTTCCTGTACATAAACAAACCATTAAAAAAAATGCCATTCTGTAACTTTCATGTGTGCTGCAAAATGGTATTTTAGGATTGTTTATGTGCAGGAAGGAACACCTTCCTACACATAACCAAACCACCCCTGCACACAGACACCCTTGCATTCTGGTCCAAGGGTACCTGCGTTGGTGCTAAGTTGTTAAACTTAGCACCATCGCAGGGGGAAACGCAAGGATGCACCACATTCTTGTAAATATGGTGCAGCCTTGCGTTTTCGAAGTGGCGGAGCGTGTCGTTAAGCCTAGGAGGCTAACGACACACTCCGCCACTTCATTGTACATATCCCCCAGAGTCTTTTGTAAAACCACTTCTTCTGATATTTAAAGCTGGAAATCAGTGACAGACACCAGAGACCGAAAGTGGTGTCAACTAAAGCTGTGAGGGAATACACTTGACGATAAAGGCCTCTTCTCAGGATAGAAACATGCAAAGGGATTAAAAATGGTACTGTAATCAGGGCAGAAACCCTAGAAAAGGAATCATAAATTCAAATTAGATTGAAGTAACTGGCTAAAATAGGAATAATAGCGGAAGTGATAACTGGTATTGAAATTGCTCAAACCTCTACGGTATGAGAAATGTTATTAAGAGGCAGGTGGGCAGGATAACAAATGCAATGGAACAAAAATCTATGGTGGGGAATGTAATTGGGGTCTACAAGTCTACAAGCAGCTACAAATGACGGTGATGACATTGGATCAAGTCAAGAAACACAGTCATTTGTGGAAAAATGTCCAATTCTTCAGAAGGCTCGAAGGACTGAAAGAAAATATTTCACTACGCTACTATAGAACTGATTACAACATTGGAATTATAATCATCACTCAAAACCCAAAAATATCAAAGGATACCAACACCAAGGTCAGTGCACCATGACTATCTTTGTTTGCCCTCAACACATTATACTCAGGACCTGAGTTATGTCATATTTCTAAGTTCTAAGTAATTTCCAAATCAGGTATTATCGGGAGTTATCAATTGAATCAGGGAATAAAAGAGATGCAAGAGTACTGCACTACAGGTTTTCACCAACTGGACATTTCCCCGGCTGATGATGAAATTGCGTTGTAGGAAACAGATGAAAAGTGGTAAATTATAGTGGGAATCAGGGAGGGTAACCCTCATTTCCACAGTAATCCCCCTTGAAATGAACAACTAAGGTTCCCACTCAAAATACTGTAGTATCCCTGCATCCCAGAATTAGTAGCACATGTGGTACTCATAATTACAGGTGCAAGAAGTTAATTACAGTGAAACAGAGAATAGTTTATGTATAAAGTGGAATTCAAAAAGATGGCCTGCTGGATGGAGGTGGGCAGACCATCTCAAACTTAACATGTTAGGCAATCAGCCCTAAACAGAATGCCACATCCAGTGTATATGCACGATGTTTGAACCTGAATCTTAATGGAATAGCATAAGCAGCATGAACATTTTTAAAGAACATAATATCAGATCTCGATAAAATGCTTTGAGGTCATGCTTCATAGTACTGCATTGAAATATGTGTATTGATACCTAGAGTGTCATTATGTTTAATAATAAATATAATGTGTACAAACATCTTTTCCTGGTATAACCCTTGGGAAGGGGAAGCAAAATCAGGCTGGGCTGGCTCCCCCCTCATCTACCTTTGTTCCCCTACCTTTCAGCATAGAAATAGCTGCTGGGAGGATATTAAAAATGGAGTGGCATGTGCCATTAACCCTATGGCACACCCAGGATCCATGAAGAGCATAGGAACATCACAGCCCGAACACATAAAAACACACAACACAAAGTCACAGGAATTTACACAAATGCTGACATACATTTTGTGTATTTACACACTTGTTCACATACACAAACACTCACACTAACAAAAGGATATACTGGAACACTCATTCTCACAGACACTCATAAAGGTGAGAGAGATTCATGTATGAGAACAAACGTGTGTGTGCGTCTGCTTGACTGACTTCCCTCATAACCTTTTCTTTTCTCACTAACTACAGCCCAAACAATGTGGTTGTTTCTATTGAACCATCCATTCAACTTTTGTTTTATTGCATTTCCTAAGGATCTTCTTTCTTGAGTCTACTTTTCACCAGCTGCACAGTTGCTTGATTATTAACACATGCACTTGTAAATGTAGGCATATGACACCCACTTCCCGCTGGACAACCATAAACAATTCAATAAGCAGTAATCTGTTCTTGGACCATATTCTCTTCTGACTGAACAAGAGATTCTTATGAAAAGACCAAGCTGAAACAGAGATTCTAATAACAAAAGCAACTGAGTCAAACTTTACAGTTTGAATTCATGCTAGGCCTTGAGACCCACTAATCTCTCCTAACATAGCAAACACAGGGATACTTTTTGACACTTAACTTTCACTGACATCTGTTAATTCTCTGGTTAGCAGTATCATCTTTCTTTATCCTAAAACATAATATTACCGCAATTAGAAATGAATCATCTAATAGAGCTCATAGTATCTAGCATTGTCTGGTTCCACTGGATTATTGGAATATCATCAGCACTGGTCTCCCATGTACATCAATGCCACAAAGGCTACAGAATTAGGCAGTTAGAATGTGGCTAATCCTTTGCAAGTGTGGCCACATTAGACCCACTCATCAAAGCATTCAAATTTAACCTTCTCTACACAACCTGTAAAGCTTACAGGGCAAAGGCCCAACAGACTAATAGAAACTGGCAGCACACGATGCACCACCTAGAATTTATTGATCAACGTCAGTGTTCCTGATCAACCAAACATTCATTAAGGAGGATGAAACATGGAGGTAGTTTGTTAACATGTGGAATGCCCTGCACCCTAATTTGAGTTCTGAACCTGATCACGAACAGTTCAGTATCTTTAGCGCTCTGGATTAACAGAAATGATACACAAAGCATGGTAGAAAATGTCTCAATAGAGCAATAACTAAACTGCATGTGTTTGGCCTTAAGCACCCTTGACTAGAAAAGATGGTTTGTCTCTTCAGTGGGATAATGCTTAGCAGGTGGTGTTCAATGCCACAAGGTGGTAAGCAGCAACATAAGATCAAAGCTGCTGAAAGACTAGCCCATCAAGTTACTTATCCCCCACTAAATCTCTCCCAATGTCGCAAGATAGTCAACAGCAACTCAAGTTCTTGTGCTTCTGAGAGAATATCCCATGAAGATACTTATATATGCTGCATCTCTTCCACATTGTTGTAGACTAAAAATACATCATTTCCCTAGGCACAGGCCCATGTTAACACACATTTTGGACTATTGACTTAGTACATGTATACCTTTTAGGGCTAGGTAAAGAAAACTGCAGCTGTTTGCCAGACCTCATGTCATAGCCTTTGAAAAAGTAAAGTGAAACAGACTATAGAGAGGGACTTAGGGCTTTCCAGTGCTGATCAACATTTAATGGCTTCCAAAGGCAGCACTGGTGTTGATCCGCCAATCGTAGTGGCTCTCTTTGACAGGGCACACTCTATGGAGTGTTTCTGGGGCTAGGTGGTGGTAGCAGCTGCTGCATCGGGCTGTCCTACAGAATTAGTGTCCCCTCTGGCTTTCCATAGATTCCCTGCATGGCATACAGCAAACCCCAGCATCTGAAGGAAAGGATGATAAGTGAGGATGTACCATCCACATCCATTTGAATATCACACATTAGGGCTTGTGGAACCACTGGACATTAATTTCACTCAGAGGCAAAGCACCCCACATATTGACATGCTGCATTTACCGATTCAATGTCATGTACGAAAGGAGTCATGCTTTCCATTATCCAGCCACATCTTCAATGTTGTTATATTTTAAAACTCTGCTGATATGCTGTGGTCTCCACTCACAAGTTGTTGTGCACAGGGATGGATAAAGAAGAAGCCGCCCATTTCAAGCTGATCTCTTGGATCCTACCCTGAGAACTTCAAGGATCAAATGCTGACCACTGTACACCACCAACATTACTACACTGCAGTGACTCACTGATGATCTGTGTGGGCCTCTAGTCGCTCATGAACAGCTTCCTCCTGCGTCTCTTCGTGTTTCCATTTTGCTGTTACATTGCAATTATTTCTCTTTGCACTTATTTTGTGATAAACTATCAGTTACTCTCCTTTCATCGCTATCATCTCTTACTTTTATCCTAATCTGTTATCTCTCTGCCACTGTCATATCCTTTCTGTTACACTCCGCCTCTCTCGATCTGCCACTGTCTCCATATAACTCTCACTTTCTTCTTTTATGATATTATCTCTGTTCACTATTTTTTCTTTTCAGTTACTTTCTTCACTTTCTAACTGTCTCATTCCTATTCTTTAAAAACTATTGTTCATCTTTGTCACGCTCAAACACTATTGGTCACTTCTTCCTTTCCAGCTGCCATCTTCTCTCAAGACCTCCTTCCCAGATACCAAACTTGCTAATCTGCTTTCTGTGTAACATGTTATATCTCGTGCTTGGGGCTCGAGCGTAGCTCGAGCGCTTGGCTATTCTTGCTCGAGCACTTGGATATTCTTTCTCGTGTTTCCTCGAGCACACGAGCTCTTCATTACGTGAGTATATTTCATTATTGTTTGAATATGGTTGATGTTCTGTAATACTGTTATGAACGGTTATTGGCATTATTGAAGGGACTGATCCTGTAGTTGCATGTGCTCTTGCCTGCTGTGTGAGGGTTAAGCTACAAATAAAACGTCTTGAATATTTATCACTTGTCAGTGATTTATACGACACAATATAACATACCTATGCAAAAAGCTAAATAGATTGACATTGTCAATGCTTGCTTACTTTGTGTTCTAGTATTTTGTATATCCCCTAGTGAATTTAAAGTTAGGACTACAGATAACAGAATGTACCCAAATAACCGAATGCAAAACAATCTGTCAAGGAACAAGGGAGGATCTTTGGGATATAATAAATGTAATATACACCAACATCTGAAAATCCAATACTTCTGGCATGCACAAAATCTGATGGTATGCATTAGCACATTAAAACAAAAATGATTACCCCATACCAATACTTGTTTCGAAAGTGTCTGAGTGTCTACATATTGCAGTTTAATATGCCAGTTTAGTATCTTAGCCTTTCACTGTCTTTATAAATACATTAGCCATGCTTTTTATACACCAAAGTGTCTCCTGTAATATGAAAGCAGTGATATTCATTAACTCAATACATAATGACTCACCTGTCTATCACCACGCATTAAGGATACCATATTGCAGAATACTGTAAAACATTATGTGAAAAAACAATTGAGAGGTAAAGTCAAACAATAACAAAAATTAGAGAGCAAGTGAACATTCAAGGAATGTAAAAGATGTTGTGACATTACTAAGCGTGAAATGTAATATTTAGACGAACATTAATGCTCAGGAAGCAATTATGATTAAAAGTGTGCGTGAAAATGTCAATGGTTGCTTGGAAAGTGTAGATTTTTGGAGAAGTTTGACAGGCACATAACCTTTGCCAAGGAACAAGTTTTACAACTTTCTCATTTAGGAAACGCAGCTCTCATTATAGCATTTGCAGGGTGACTTCCTGCTGGTGTTTATGTGAAGATTGATGAGGCCATCAACAAAGTGAACATGTTCAGGCTGGGTAAATATTGCAGATAAGGTCGAGTTTGAAGTCTGATTGATTTATTTCGAATTTAATAGAATATTATCATCATTTGAACAAATGATATCAGTAATTTTATATGCTAAGGGGCTCACTCTGAGTTTTGCTCAAAAACATCTGCTTATAGCAGTTTGCTGTAATGTGTGTTTTGCTATTTTATCAGTAGGGTACTATTGTATTGCTCTGATAAAAACACCTCGAAACCAGTAAGTCATCCAAAGGGGCGTGGACTCTGAGGGGTATATTCACAAGAACGTGTGCTAAACATCACCAAAAAAGCTAATGCACCTTTACACATCACAGCCGATCGCGGGAAAATAACCCCGGGCTAACGTGGAATTCACAATAAGGCGGTAGCATGCGATAGTCTGCTGAACCCACGACCAGTGTCCATGATACAACCACCTCGACTGTGATAAAAACACAAACCTCAACGCAAAAAAACATGAAACGGGCAAAGCGCGATGAGGAAATCAGCGATAAGCAGCGCCAGGCCTGCAATACACACATGGCAGGTGGGAAAAATCACTATAAAAATAGAACGAACACCCAAACACAAACTGACCAACACCCAAGCACCATGGAGGCAGCCGGAGAAGGCGCAGAGGACAAGCGCAACCCCACAAGCACCCCGGACGACCAGCCTGGGACCTCAGTGACAGGGAATGGCAAGGACATGAAGAAGAGGAAGACGAAGTTCGATCCGCAAGAAAACAGGATCCTGATTACGGAGGTGATGGAACACCATCAACAACTGTTTGTTACCTCCAAAGTGTCAGAAGGAACCAAAAATGGCATATCGTGGACAAGGTGAATGCCGTCAGAGAACATAGGAGGTCAATGGGTGAGACCAAGAGGCGATGGAGAGACATCAAGCGAAAGACCAAGGAGAAACTCGCAGCCAACCAGAAGGCAGCAATGCAGATTGGAGGTGGGAGCCCAGCGCCACAGCTTGTGCTGGATGTCATGGAGGAGCTGGTGTCGACAGTCATCAGTGTGGAGACAGTGGCCAGAGTCAGGGACCGGACACTGCTCTACAGGACACAACACAACCACAACAAGGTGAGTGACCACCAGGCACTGGGGGGACGGGGACGGGTGGAGAGGGCGACAATTGCACACATGCACAATCAAGCAGTGCACACCCATTATGACTCTGGGTTATGCCCCTGATCTTTATACTGTCACAATGTACTGTCGCAGGGATTCCGTTCTCCTACAGAACTGTGCATAGAGACTTGGAACCTCAGTGAGTTAGGGTGTGCCAAAACTCACCTTAGTACCCAAAATCCCCTATCAGACTAGCTACAGTGTCTCATTGGTCATTACAAACTCCCAATGCTTAGACAAACCAGAACATGGACTTACAATACCTCAGGTAACGTGGAACACATGAACACTCTTTCGTTATACAATCAGTTCAATCCAGAACAAGAAGTAAAAGAGGACGCGTGCACATTTGAAATGTTTATTTACTAATGCAGTGTTCTTAAACGCAGTATCTTGGCTAATACAAGCAAACATATTATAAGAAACAAAGTAATCAGCATAGTTACTAGTCCATAGAAAACAAAAGGTGAAAGCATGTTAAAATGCTTAAATGAATAGGTTTAAACAACACCTAATTCTCACCCTCCCTAGCTAGCATATTATATTATATCTAAGAAGGTTTCTTTGGGTTTGTGCAGGGCGGGCCCATACCTCAGATCTTAGTGGTAAGGGAATTACTCATCTTCCACCAGCTCTCTGCATGCGAAGCACCATCAAGTGTGTGCGTATGCTCTGTGCAAAGCAATATAAAATGCGCCTAGCGCCTGAATTTGGCCGCAGCTGCATGTATGTTATGTCTAGGAAGGTGCGAAGATCAGACCTCACAACAACTGTGTCGAGATATCCTTGAAGGCTTCAGCACTCACTGTACAGACACGGCTCACTAAGCAAAGCTGATATCAGAGTAACAACATATTATCTGTGTGTGAATCAAAACACTCTACTAGGCTCAAAGCTACAATAACAGTTATGTGTCGTGTGCAGAAGCAGCAGAAAGGTAAAATGGTGTTTAAACTCCTAATAAGCTCATGCTAACTTAACACAGCATATAGGCAAAGCATAACTATATGACAGTACAATACCATGCTGTCTGAATGTCAACATGTACCATACGGCTACATACATGGGGACACATTATAATACACCGTCTCCCCTTCACATTGCAGGGGCACTGTCAACACCCCATGCCGAGCAGTCCCAGCCACTCTTCACTGATGATGAGGAGGACAAGGCCAGCATCGACACACAAGACCTCCAACACATCATGGACATCATCCACAACTCACCTCCAGGATCAGGGCAGCCCAGCTGCATGGACGAGACCCCACCCACTACCCAAAGCACCCAGCAGGAGGCACCCACAGCCCTGGCACTCTCCCAAGACCCCCAGGAACAAACCATGCCCTTCCAACGCCATGTGCTGGAGGGCCAGAGAGAGACAGCTGAGCAGGTGCGGGTGGGGTTCGGCCTCATGGCTACCAAACTGGACGCCATCCATGGGTATCTACATCCCATCAGTGACTAGCTCCTGTCCTTAACGGACACCCAAGGTCTGCTCCATGGTCTCCAATGATCCCTGACAACGATCGCTGGAGTCATGACGCAGAGAGAAGAACACATCTCCGCTCAGACTGGCTCCAGCGATTCCAGCCAGGAGCTGGCACACATGCGGAGGCTCATGGAGGACATGGTGCGGATGGAGGTCAAAAGGATGGTAGCCACCGCTGCACATCAGCAAAATGTACCTGGGATCTACCATGCCCTGCAGATCCTCATCATGGCACTGCTCCCACACCATCCACATCTCTGCCCTCTGGTGTGTCAGTGCCTCACAGCGCGGCAGGCGTATCCATTCCAGCACCTGATGTGCCACTGCCACACAGTGCAGCCGACAATCCTCCTCCGGCCCCTGATGTGTCAGTGGCACACAGTGCCGCAGCTGGTGCTGCAATACCCACAGGTGGGGCAGACCACACGCACGAGGACGTAGATGGGGTTGTTGTCAGAAGGAGGCAGTAGCATTCATTTCTGCCACCTGGCCTTTTTCTGCTTGGTGCTGCACATGGCCTCATGACCTCCCACTGACCCCCGATACACTCTGCTGCACTCACCTTGGATGGCAACATGGACTGCCATATCCTGTTGATGACATATGACACGGCGACCAGACTGCGGATTGTACCCTTCCTCTTCTGCATTACCTGTCATCACCGGATGGACTCTGGCAGGCCCATATTGTGTGGTGTGCTTGGCATGGCCCTGTACCGCTCCAGCTGCTAAACTCTACTGGGTGTGCCATAACATCCAGTGACGCACTGCTGTGTCAATTCTTTCATCACTTATGTATGAATGTATGGATGGAAGTAGGGGCAGTTATTTCCCTGACGTCAATAATGCTCATGTAGTGGGATGCCAGTCACCGTGTGCTACATTGCTTATTGTGTCCTGGGTGCCGTGGACATTCCAACAGGGACACATGCATTAGTCACTCCCTTGTCCGGACATGGATTGACCACGCCCAAGGCCCCTGGGTCATTGTTGCAAGCCCTGCGCTGGTCCGGTATATGCCAGGCCAGACCACTCCATTTAAGCTCCGAGGGGGGCCACATAGCTACCTGTCGCAGGCGTACTCACTTGTGGTGTGCAGGTCACTGGTCTAGTTGTTAGCATGTCACGGCCTCTCCCTGAGGGCAGGTCTGCACACACACCACGACCACCCAGCACAGGCATCACAGGCCATGTTACCGCGCAAATATAAGGGGCTGACAATGTCACATTCCCCTCTGCCGGTGGTGACTGATATGCCAGGCCAGACCACTCCATTTAAGCTCCGAGGGGGTGGGGCACATAGCTACCTGTCGCAGGCGTACTCACTGGTGGTGTGCAGGTCACTGGTCTAGTTGTTAGCATGTCACGGCCTCTCCCTGAGGGCAGGTCTGCACACACACCACGACCACCCAGCACAGGCATCACAGGCCATGTTACCGCGCAAATATAAGGGGCTGACAATGTCACATTCCCCTCTGCCGGTGGTGACTGGATGACAGACACTCTACAATACTCAATCATGAAGGGCCCATGATTTGCTGTGCACAGGGCCGACACAGGCCTACCACCACATGGAGTTGACTGGTGTTGCACATGGTTAGTGGCACCCGAGGCCTTGCGACCGACATCGGTCTACCACCATGTGGCGCTGACTGATGTTGCACAGGGCTGGTGATTGCTGAGCGGGTGTGCAGCCTGCGATGATGATGTGTGCACTGATGTGGTCTCCGCCATTGATGACTCAGGACTCAGTGTCATGTGTGGGACCTGCTGTGCAACGGGGCGGGCCCACATGATGTGGACCATGCCATGGTGGTGTGACCGGAGCCTGGCGCTCACATGGGCATAAGGTGTGCCTACTGATGGACACACCGGTGGCAGCAGGTGAGCAGTGGGGCCTGTGTGCACAAGGGCGGCGGTGTCTCTCTCTCTCTCTCTCCCTTCATTTCCTCCTCTCTCACTCCCTCTCCCTTCCCTATCTCTCTCTCACTCACTCTTCCTTCCCTCTTTCTCTCACTACCTCTCCCTTCCCTCTCTCTCTCTCTCACTTCCTCTCTCTTCCCTCTCTCTGTCTCACTTCCTCTCTCTTCCCTCTCTCTGTCTCACTCCCTCTCCCTTCCATCCCTCTCTCTCCCCCACTCCCTCTCCCTTCCCTCTCTCTCTCTCTCTCACTCCCTCTCCCTTCCTTCCCTTTCCTTTCCTTCCCTCTCTTTCTCTCTCTGGCTCACTTTCCTTCTCTGTTTCTCTGTGTGTCGCTCCTTTGATGTGCGCATGTCACACGTTCTGGTGTTGTGCTTTCTTTTCCAGGCTGTGTCATCGAGATTGTCCCTGGCGGACCCAACAGGAGTGTTCCGCATTGCTGGTTTGTGTTGTGTTTCAATAAAGTTATTGGTTGTTACTTCAGTGCTGTGTGACAGTTCAGCGTCCTTCTGGCCACACGTGTGTATTTATTTGGCACTGTGCATCATCATGCATTTGTTGTGGCGCTTGTGTCGTGCACTGCATGTGAATGTCCGATGGGGGCCTGGGGTCAGTGCAGTGGGTGTTGTGGCCCTCATGGGTATTCGTGTTGGATAATAATTGTCCCATGACATCTGTGAGTCTTCAGTTGTGGGTCTTGGCTGGGCTCCCTTTTATGCTGCAGGTAGTCGTCCTGCTTAACACCAGCAAAAGGCATCGGGGATCCGGCAGTTCGTTGTGAAAGTGGTGTTGTGGTTTTTTTGTGTGTTTTTGCACGGGAACACCTACTCTGCATCTCATTAGGGTTAGTTGGTGGTGTCCACCATGGAGATACATTTTGGGGAAGTTATCATGCGGAAACAGGCGATGTCTGTAGTTTGCACCATCTTGTGAATGGAGTGTTAAATCTATCTCCACTTTTGATGCGTTAAGGTGGGAATCATTTGGAGTTGTGCCTTGTGAATATCCCCCTGAATGTACACTGTAGGTAAAACGTTTACTAAGTTTCTCTGGATTAAATGATTGTGGGCAAACATGGTGGTTATAGTAATGGCCACAGAATCGCCCAATTTGAGATTTATTTGAAAATCATAATGTGGCTATTAGTCTTGTTAACCTACTAATTCTTTTGTGTTTAAAAGCTTTATTGAGCAATATGAAAAGTCGTGAACTATACAATTATTCATAAAATCAAAAGAGTACAATATGTCATCAACATAGGTGGAAATTAAAAAAATACAGATGTAACATATTAAGACAAATCTACAACTAACATAAAAAAGTACTTTATATATTCAGTTTTTCTGGGGATGGGAGAAGGGAAGGAAGAGGAATCAAGAATTGACTTTAAGGAATGTAAAAAGAAAATGCAATAAATGTATCAAGTATGAACGCAAATGAAGACCGTAGATTAAACTTCCTTGTAGACAAGGTCAGTAGAATAACAACTATATCTAATAACCAAGTTTTATAGTTTATGAGAATATCAGAAAGTTCATGGCAGTTCAGAAATCTCTGATAATGTACACATTGTGCTTCAAACATTTTTGGTACTATTATAATGAAAAGTTGTTAGCAGTAACCAGAATAAATCATATTTAACTTTATATCTGTTAGAAGACATAAAAGCATCATGACAGAATATATTAAACCACCAAGCTTTGTTTAAAATTTCTGAGAAACATTTCCAATTAATAGTTATTTGCTGAAAGGCAATAACTAAGAATAAATACAACAACCTATTTGTTTAGAAGGGGCAGGCTCATCCTCAGAATCCAGTAAACTACCAAGAAAAAGGTGGATAACTAAAAAAGGCCATTTAGTGTGAAAGACTGCTTTGATTTGACTTCAGACGTTGTTCAAAAGGATAAACTATGTGGGCCTCAGAATTCCATATGCATCACATCACTATTGGGATAATCGCATGACCAACATTTGGAACTATTCTATTGAGAGGATTCAACCAAAAAAGAAGGAGTAATCTAGAATATGTTATTAAATATAAATAGGGTTTATATTGTGTTGTCTGCTCTAGATGTCTTGTGAAGTATAGGCCATATTTTATTCTGAAACATAGTTGACTGGGTAAAATCCTGATCAGCTTCCCAAAGTAGTTCTACGTTAGACGTGGTCCATGAATAATTGACAGATAAAAAATATTTATAAACTGTAGAAGTTTTAGGATAGTCAGTCAGGAGACATGAGAAGGGTGAAACATTACAAGTTGGAGTAACCCTGAGCTCTAGAGACAGGAAAACATTCAGCACTATATTTGACAAAAGGTTTAAATGAGTCTGAAATTAATTAGTGCATTGAAATCGCACATAATGGTCTTCGTAACACAAAAGCGATGCTGATGAATTGTGCCACATACAAGAAATATAATGTTCAAGTGCAAGGATGAATAATAATGGAAACAAAGGGCAACCTTTATGCACCCCTCACTGAACAGTTAAATAAGGAGAAGACTTTCCATTGACCAGAACTGATGCTTTAGGAGAATTATATAATAAAGAAACCATTTTAGGGCCAAAACCATGCCAAATTAAAGATTTAAGCAGAAAGTCAGTATTTACCCTATCTAAAGCGTCCTCAGAATCAGTTGTTATATTTGCTAGAGAATAATTAACAAGTGAAAACTTCCTCAGGACATGTCTGAGGCCAGCCTGCCTTTTGTAAAACTAGATGGTTCTTTTTCAATTAAGTGTGGTAAAAGAGGTTCTAAGCGTATCAACAGCACTTTGGCGAAAATCTTAAAATCAACATTTACAAGAGACATTTGTCAGTAATTTTTACAATGAGTGATGTCTTTACCTTCTATGTGCATAAAGCAAAATGTAACTTCTTGGAACGTATCCATAGTCTGACCAGAATTAGAGATAAAATACCTATAATACTTTTGGGACTAATATATTAGAGAAATGAAGAAAAACCGTCATGTCCAGGTGTTTTACCATGTTTAATTAAAAAATGTGCAGTTACTTTTTCCTGTAAAGAAATTTCATTTTCAAGAGGAGAAAAGTCAAGATAAGTAACAGCTGATTTTGGAGTATGTTGTAAGGAGTAAGCAATGTGAGCTTTGTCTGATGCAGTCTCTGGAGTATAAAGATCGGTGCAAAAATTAACAAATTAATTTAAAGTATCATCTTCTTTAAACAACAAAATACCTGTAGAGTTATGCAATGAATCAATATTGGAATACTATTTCCTTATCTTGAGATAGTTACCTAAAAACGTCCCCACATTATTACATCCACTTTAATAGTGAGCACTACTTTAGTAATTTAGGAAATAGAAGAATAACATGGATTTTCTACAATTTTGATAGAAAAAGTAATGCTTTGTGTTCTTTTTCTTGCATGTGATTTTTCAGCGATACATATTCAATCATAACACCTTGGTCACCTGCCTTATAAGTATTCCAAAGGAGAGGAGGCACAGTAACCGGATCATTATGAATCTCAAAAAATGCAGATGTATAGGGTATAAAGGAAGCAAAGAAGTGCATAAAGAATTATTATACCTCCATCTATACGATTGGGTAGGGCTAGGGCCCAAGTCCAAGTACATGATCAGTAAGGAAAATGGGACTAATACTTGTATCAACAATGCTTTAGGATAGTTGTTTGGTAAAAACAAGTGAGGTCTAATCTAGTGAGTGATCCTTCAGCAGGAGAGTAAAATGTGTATTCTCTTGAAGTGGGATTGCAGAGTGTCCCAAAGTCAATCATGGTGCGTTGGGACACAGTGGAACAGAATTGTTTATGCATTTTATGTGAGAGAAATGTAACTAAAGACTGCCTGCCAAGAAAGTGATCTGTTTAAATTAAGTACATAAGACCCAATATTATAGTCTACTTGTGTAGGACCATAAACAATAAATACTGTTATCAGTATTTTAATAATAAGAAACCTAACAATGATGCATCTGCCTTTCAGTTGTGATTTCATGAGAAATTGTAGTAAAATCAAAATGTTTGCTCCAGAGAATAATGGCACTTTTTTATTAGAAGTTGGAGATATCATGGTTTCTTGTAACAAATCTAAATCAGGGGATACTTAGCTAAATGAGATGAGCCTCTCTGCCTTTTTATAGGTTTAATAAAACCTTTAACATTCCATGAAAGTACAGTGAATTATGGTTTAGAATGAGACATAAATTACTTGAGTGGTCTTCGGGGGATACTTCAGGGGGAGCTGAGAATGAAAATAAGGAACACAAAGATGATGGACAGAAACCAAAATAAGATATAGTGGAAAGACACGGTACATGTCAAACAAGTGACAACTGAAATAACATACTTTTATGAGCTGAGTAGACATGGAATGGAGTTGGTGACAACACAAAATGAAGACATGGAGCAAATGCACCAACCACGGAGCAAAATGACAGATATGTGAGGAGACGAAGACAAATACAATAGGTAGTCCTGGATGTCATAAAACATAAAAGAAAAACAGTTAGTGTACAACTATAAACTTTGAATACAGTGAAAAAACAAACAAGAAAGATCAAATCAATTGTATCCTTAAATCAGGGTGATTAAAACAACCATGTTATAGATCATATTAGCCATAGGTGTTAATGTTACAAGGGCCGGCTGTGTCCATGGTATCAATTGTGGGAGCATGCAGACATTTCCTGAGTTTGGCAGGGTAATCATAAGTAATAGTTTTGATTTGATAAGTCACACTGAATAAACATGGATGAAGTAAACCATAACAAGCTCCCAAAGAACAAAAAGCAGGATGACGATCAAAGAACTCTTTTCTATTAGCTGTGGCCTTAGAGACATCCTCTGTGATGAAAATCGTCTTGCCTGACCAAAGTAACTGGCTTTTGGATTTTACAGCATTGATAACTTTTAGGAGATCTGTGAATGGCAGAAATAGGATAGTATGTCCTGTCGGTTTAGTGAATGAGGGAGTGGAAGAAAAATGTTCCCCAAGTCAGTATGGTTTCTGAATGTTCAATGCTGTAGATGGCAGTAAATCCAGTTATTGCGATGAACAGCAGGTGAATAAAGAGGCTGGATCTTTACCTTCAATTCCCTCTGATGGACATAAACACATAGATTATTCCTGCAACAAAAGGCTGCAAAGTTGTCATTTCCTAAAAAAATATTTCTAGAACAATTGGTGGCAATGGCTTCTCAGGATCAAGATTAATCCTTAAATTTGCAGAATAGAAAGTCTGAGTCTTAGAAGAAGCAGAGGAGGAAGCCGCAGGTCTGGGAATGGTGGAAAGCATCATGTTGTTAGCAACCTGCGAAGTTGCTACAGAAGCATTGCAAAGTGGTAAACATTAAGGCACAGACTTAGAGAAGGAAGCATTTGTAGACTGTTTCAGCTTCCTTGATCTGCCCATATAACATTCCGGTGCAGAAGGAATATGTATCTCATTGAAGAAGGGAATGTAGAAGATGGGCATTTTAAAATCAGAGACTCATAGAAAAAGAGCAGACCCTGCAGTGTAGGAATATTATTAATATACAAAGCCATGCCCTCATAATCTTCCAACAAAAAGAGTACCTGAATCTCCCAAGGGGAAACCTCATTCCAGGTCTTCAACGCTCAGTATGCAGGCCCTCCTAGACACACATATAATGGTGGGCACGCCCCTCACAGAAACCAGGAGTGGGAAGCACACTGATGTACAAGCGGAGTCAGATGGCCAAAACATGAGACGGAGACTTCCTGCTGATCTCCAGAGGTTCAGCAGATGGTAGCTCCTCATTTTTAGTTGGCTCACCTTCAGCTGCATAAGCCTGGAAAACTATTCCATTGCAATGCAGAGTTCTATATGCAAACGGCCATCTTCTGTGTCGTCCAAGTCACAGCCCCTTAACCTGCTATTTCTTAATGCAGAAATGTAACATTTAAATTTGTAAGAGTTTATATAACCCCGTGGTCATGATTTTAAATCAATGAAAGGAGGTGAAAATTAGCTAAGTATACCCAGCAACACACCCTGTCTATTGATTTATCTAGCTTGTCCATCTCTGTTATTCTTTAAAGACTAGTTTCCAACCTGAACAAAAATAAAATTATTTTCATAAACTGTAGAAATTTGTTATCGACATGGGAAAATGTTTTTAGTTTTTGGGCAGGTCATGTTTCTGCATTTCAAGAGAACCCAGGACAAGGCATTAAGAGTGGCCAACAGGTGCAACACTTGAACATCTCTATCCTGGGCTTCAGCACTTAATTTGTGGGGGTTCTGAAATCACCTGTTACCACTTCTGGGACAGGTCACATCTACCACTTGCACCACCCACTGCAAGTTTTGATGCCATCAACAGAATACTGTTGGGTAGTTTGAAATTATGCATGGGAGAGAGTCCTACCATGCGCTTCAAAGGGACATGTAGTCAATGCTACTGATTATCTGCACATAATTTGAAAGGAAGGTACCTACACTTCTGAGCAAGTGTATAATGCTTTTAATAGAAGAGTACAGGCACTTCACAGGAGTAAACAGGTACAGTAGAATAGTTAGTACTTACACTTTTATATTTCCACTGAAGCACTAGTCTTCCCCAATCAATGCTGTGCAAAGTATCGCAATACACAAATGTGAAATTCTTGTTATGGTGCCCTGTTTACTTTCTGCAATGACAACAAAATTATGGATAGAATGCTTGAATTAATTGATTCTAGCTGGGGAGACTCTATACGCAGCATTTTTAGACCTAAAATCAGCGTTCGATTTGGTCCCCCAGAATAAGCTATGGGACACATTAAAGGAAGCAGGGATGCCTCTTGAGCTCCTACTTATCATCATTAAACTGCATGAGTCAAACTATACCCAGGTCAGTTGGGCGCAGCAGGGCGAGCTAACGGCTCGCTTCCCAGTAAACAAGGGGGTCAGACAAGGGTGCGTTTTGGCACCTACTCTCTTCTCCTTATTCACAGACAAGGTTATTACATATTTTACTGCCTATCCAACTTATGCTCCCACTCTTGCCGGCATGAAGGTACCACTATTAATGTTTGCAGATGATACCTTAATTCTGTCCAAAACTCAATCAGGTGACCTTGACAGATTTATCGTTTTCTGCAACGACCATGAGTTAGTAGTAAATGTCGACAAGACAAAGTTCATGGTGTTGTATAAACACAAAATAGTGAAAGGCAGAGAGGATATGAACAAGGCTTTCTTGGAGCAAACGGACACCTTCACATATTTGGGTGTAACTATGGGTAAGAGGCTGAAATGGAAATCCCAGATAGATCTACTAGTTCTCAGGCATAACCAATTAGTAGATGCCCTACTGAAAGAGCATCGACTTTCCCACACTAAACCGGTAGGGCCTGCTTTAACGATCTATAAAGGGAAAATCAGGGCATCGATAATTAACGGTGCTGAGCTCTGGGGTTTTAAAAATCTAACTCCCCTAGTCCTGGCACAAAACAAGTTCTTGAGATCCCTAACCGGTCTTCCTCAATCGACTCCCATTAAACATTTACTCTTAGATTTGGGATGTACTTCATTTGAGGAGGCTGCTGGTTTTAGACCCCATGCCTACTGGAGATGATTATGGACAACACCGGAGTTATTACCATATGCAAATGCAGTGAAGCACATTAGAGAAGCAGATATGTCATCTAACATTAAGTGGCTACAAAAGATTAAGGGCACATTAGCTGATATGTGGCTCAGCCATTTGTGGGAGGACCCAGTAGGTAGCCTGTTCCCATCTAAAAATGACTATAAATCATTATATAGGAATATGGTCAACCTTAAGTCCATCACACTGGTGGAATGTACCTCCTTGACAGGCATCTTTCTAGAACATAAGTATAAATTCAGGCCTAAAGCATATTGGGATTTTATTGCGAGACCCTGCGACAGGAAGCTATATCACCAATTTAGAGATGGTACCCTCCCTATAAAATCTTTTACCTCAAAATGGCATAACGCTCTAGACACCAAAAGTCCTATGCGTTTAACAACGGAAGAGTCAATTGCCCACATATTGTTTGTGTGTCCAGCATACAAGGGCACTCGACATAAATGGCTCAAGACGTTCTGGTTAAACCTTGGCACAAGATCATGTCAAACAGCGCTGCGTATCCTGAAAATAGATACACGCGAAGATGTAGCAATAGCAATGGTGAAGTTTCTGAGTTGGACATGGGCCCTCATAAGAATTAGTCTGGAGGTTACAGCTGCCACCACTCTGCAATAATTAGCTGTTATATATATATATATATATATATATAGTGTGGTGACTCCAGTGTGTATTGTATTTCTATGAATAATTTATTCTCTATACTGGTGTTTCTTACATTTTAAATGTTATGGATATAATAATCCTAGTGATTACTTGTTTAACATCACCTAGTGATATTAACTTTTATATCAATCATATGTTTTTAATGGAAAATTCCCCTTTTAATAGTATATTTTTTATAAGGGCAAAGGTGTGTCACTCCCTTTCTTTCGCTGGGGCTGGCCCATTAACATATGCATATTGAGCGGGGGCAGGGGGCCGGAGCAAAAGTGGCCTCACTTGTATTCTGGTGTGTTTCATCAGTGTAAACTAAACCATGCATTTTTTTAACTCCCCCCCCTTTTATTTTTATAAAACTTCGCTGAAGCAGTGTTTTGCAAAGGCAATATGCAAATGTGGGCCACTTTTTTTAGCGTGCCCGGGCCGATTTCTAATCCCAATCCAACCCTGCACCCACCTCTGCTTGGCAGATATGAATTCTTTATTTGATGGAAGTTTGGCTGATTAACGATAGAGACAGCGGAATTAATTTGATGAGGACGAGATACAAAGTTGTCAGGCAAAGTTAGCATGCAGTGTAGCAACCTAAGTTGTTGTGGTGCATTGTGTGAAGGAGAAAGAACAGGACAGCACCCAGGTATTGTACTCTGGGGCTGCATCATGTTGGCTTTTCAACTGCAGAACAGAGCCAAATGACTGTTTTATGCACCGGCAGTGCATGAAGTGAATTCATTTAATCTAATAATTCTATGAATTACTGTTTTATTTTCAGACAACACAGCTCAGATCGAGAAAGAAACAAACCTTGCTCACTGTTTCAGCTGAGCTGTACTGTATGAAAATACAGCACGACAGCATTAATTTAGAAGAATATCAGGTTCAATGAATTCACTTTAATCCCTGCAGGCGCGAACAAAGGTGCTCAGCTCTTTGCTGCATCTGAAAAACTATCATGATATGGCACACATCCTCTTCCTTAGCAATGAAGGTGTGTGGTAACTCAGTGATGGTGGATGGTGGTCACTGGTGGAACGCTGGCAAAATTGTGAAAGAACATGACGTAGTCCGTAATGGGTCCGAGGTCTGTGAGGGCACTAGTCCCAGAGAGGTGGAAAATTGCGGCAACATTAATAATGGTCACGAAAAAGTGGAAAATCGGGTGTTGCATAGATCTGCTCGTATTAGACATGCACCATGGAGACTCAGTGAGGATTACATGCAGTAACTTGTGTATTTTGTGATAGTCAATGTTTATAATAAATTCGTTTTGTAGATCTGACATTTGGCTCTGGTTTTATGGTTGGTTCCTTTTCCTTTTGGGCTGATTAGAGGTTCATTTAAGTTTAGATTTTGGGGATTGTGGGTATGTCTTATTTTTCTTTTATGTTATGTTGTTACCTAGTATACGCCCCTTTGTTTTTGTTTTTATTTAAAACAAAAAGGAGATACTATGTTGTGACTATTTCCATATAGTAAGAATGGAATGTAGACTGTTGTATTCCACTCCTGCGCTCTCTCTGTGGAAACGTTCTACTGGTGTCAGTTGGAGCGCATATGGTGTGGAATTTTAGTTCGTGTATTGAACATCATCTACGCCATCTTGCAGACTCACGTATGAACATACACGACAGCCATTTTAGGTACCATGGTCTCCCTGTTCACGATCACCCGTCAGCACACTTCCCTGACCCTGCAAGCATCCCCCATGCACCCTGATCGCCCCCGCTCTCACATGCACAAGTCATGAACCCTTCTCCTTCTGCATGACGCTTTCATGAATGAATCACACCCCGCGCCTGACCAGCACCTCCTCTCCTTCCATGAATACCCCTCTGTGGATAAACCCTTCCTCCACGCTCGATTGTCCACACCGATCCTTCCTTTCATGAATATCTCTCCTTTGATGACCCCTTCCTCTGAGCCCGATTGCCTGTACGAACCGCTGGTCATCCCTTAGCCTGAGGATACAGTTTATTGCCCACTACTGTATGCACTCGCCTCTCTTGAAAGGAGCCACTATTGATCATGACCTCCCCACCCCCTGAGATTCGATCAGGCGCACACATTCCAAAGGAATCAGCAGAACACTCAGCTGCGTGATAGCCCCCTCCCATTGTATGAGGGGTAAGGGCCTCTACTGTTGTCATGTGTTGGAATGGGCCGGAACTGGGGGGGTGCCGGGGATGTCATCCTCATACTTCACAATGTCTTTGTTGTAATAAAGAACGTTCACATGTCTTAAACCAGTGTATAAAAGACCAGGCCCCAGAGAGGCTGAGAGAGCACCTCGAGACGATACCTTGTTGTCCGATCTGACGTGTTCTGATCCGTCGGAATAAAACTTGTTTCCTGTCTTCCTGTCTCCAGCGCCTGCCTCTTTATTGGATAACTTCGTATGGTATTAGAGGCGTTTTACGCCGGGCAAATTTAACTTAGGAAACATCAACTGAAATCGCCTGACCATTTTAAATTGATCTTTATCAATGGCGGAGTGAGAGCACAGCGGTGGCTTCTTGCGGTTACAGACTCTACAATAAATGTACAAGTTCTCTTTACTCACCGTGTCTTGTGGTGCGTGACAACATTCTTTCCATCTGGTTGGTGAACAGAGTAATATTAATTTGGAAAATAGTAAGATTTGGTTCCATATTTACAAAGACTGCATTGGGTTTGCTTTACTTATTTTACGAAAACCCAACTCAAAGTGCTGTGTTCCTGTTTACAATGTAACCAAATAGTGATTTGCGTTGGATTGTAACTGAAAGTAGTGCAAAACTGCCAATCGGCTGCCTTGCATTTTTTTGCCTGAAGGGGGCGTTCCATGAGTGGTGCGTGGATGTGTATCCAGCCATGGATTTTCATAAAAATCCTTATTTACAAAGAATTGTAGATAGGGATTTGTGCTAAAATCCTGCACCTCCCTGAGGAAGCTGTAACGAGGAGCAATATTTTAATTTCTCTTATTTTTCCCTTTATCAATGGGTGCTGTATTCTACAGCATACAAAACAGCCTGAGGGCATATTTTTTGTAGAAGAAATGGACCGATTCCTGAACAAAACCTATGCTTACCACAACACAGACATCCTTGCACTATGGCTCTATGGTGTCTCAGTTGGCGCACGGCCACTTAAATTGCACCCCTGCAGGGAGAGAACAGAACAGCACCACATCTTATTAGATATGACATTATCCGGCTCTCTCCCATTCACGGTTAAACACTGCAGCAACCATACTGCCGCACTGCGTTGCGTGATTTCGTTGTTAATATGAGCCTTGGTGTTTATAATGCCTAAAGCTTGCATGAAGAGCACAGCTCACCTAGTGCAAAAATGAACATAGGATAATCATTTACAGTTTTGTAATGAAGACAGTGAGTTTATTACTCTGTACTTTGCAATTTATATAACTTAGAAAAGTGTGCTGTAAGTGCTAAACAATTTGAATTTCTGGTGTAATGATAGCTCTAAGCAAAACCCGGGAAATTATGCTTTTAACTGAATGTAACTTCTGGGAAGGTAATTTGCAAGTGATGTAGGCACATTCATTTACACTCCTAAATATATGTGGTTTTATGAAAAAGCTTTGGAGTTACACACTGTGCAATAACCTTTATGAAATGAGTACAAATCCATTGATTATATAGTGAAACTGTGGCCGCTTTAAGCTAGATGTGAGATGAAGGCACAGGAGTCAAAGCTATGCGTGTGAAATGGAGTTCGCTCCATTAAAGGCATTTCCATAAGTGGCAGGCTTGCAAGCAAAGGAGTGGGACTAAACAATCAACATGTGTAATGGCGGCCGTCATTGTGCGGAAGAGGCAGGAAGGGAAGCAAACTGCGTTTATGACAACTATGCAAAGTAAAAAGCTTTTTTCTCCAATAGCAGTGTAATGAGCTGATTTAAATGAGGTTATTTTCCTAAAACTAATTCTAGAGCATGCCATGAATTGAAATGTCTTCCCTAGTGAAGCTATTCTTTCTAATAATTGGATGGCAACCTATATATAGCAGCCATGTGTGTTACTACCTTAAACTATTTACATATTGAGCGAAGATATTGACTATTTGGCAGCATTCAAGGAATATTTCAAGAGTAAAAAAATCAGACAGCAAGGTATGTCATCAGGATAATGTCAGCAGAGTGCACCTACTGATATATGTGTTAGTTTGTTTCTATTCTGGTTCCCTATGGGGTGAGCAGGTCTGCCATGCTTCTTCACAGTGGCGGCTCACAGAGGTACCACTGTGGGGCAGTGAGACACGGCGGGGCTGGGTGGGGTGGTAGTGGAGTTCGACATACAATGGGAAATTGGAAAGTAACTAAATAAATAAATAAAACCACTTAACTTGTGCTCGCAGCATCGCCTAGTTGGCGATGCTGTGAGCGCAACGTAAATGCTTTTACATCAAGCTCCACTACCCCCCCACCCAGCCCATCCCTGACCCGCCTCACCACCCCACAGCATTACCTGTGCGAGCCACCACTGCTACTTCAGGACACTTTTCTCAAATAAATAGCTACAATATGATAGGGTAATTTCAATTGTAGAGAACACATTCATCATAGAGATTACCACTTTTTTAAACAAAAAAATGAGAGATAAGAACTGGACAATAAACTCATAGTTTTGATGGGGGAAGAGCAAGTCCCCTGAAAATATGTGAAAGAAGTGGGGTGGTGCAGCTTGAAACATGTTTGGTGTACTTTAACCCTTTGAGTAATGGTGGGTCTGATTAGATAACCTTCCTTACTAGTAGTGTACAACCAGAAAATTAATTGTTTGGGATTTAGACGTGTCTAGGGAACATAGGAGCTGGAAAAGCAGTCCCTCACTTTTTAGTAGCAGAATCTTTAAATTTTTACAGTTTTCAAAGCAAAGAATGTTTGGCAAAAGTGTGTGGAGACACTTACCCTGTGGAAATGACTTGAATAATTATGTTGCTGATTTTGCTATGATTCCCCGGCTCACTAATCTACCCCTCTCCATCTGAGAGGAACTCCAACAAACCATTTAATAATTCACAGTTCACACACCCATGATGCATTTTTCATCTTCAGTCCCGAAAATGTGTTAGGATCGGTATGTGAGAAATTGGAAAATTAATTGTGGTGGTTGTGAGACCCCACCCTGTAATAATGTCACTATTCCTAGTCAGGTCCAGTGAGGTTTCTTTGACTCAAGCCTTTGCTAAGTCCAGGGTAGCTGTGGCACAGAGAAGTAAGGCTTAACTCAAAGGAAAACACGAGTAAAGCAGTTATCAGAACCAAAACAGTTAATAAGTAAGCAATACGACCCAATAAAAATCTCACCCCAATTTATAAAGATAGTATATATTTTTATCTTAAATTAAACACCAAAACACCAAACATGATAAAGGGAAACAGCGTTGTGATTTTTGCAAGGCTTTCATAAATCACTGCTTTTCATTCCGAAAGTTTTTTTAAATCACTGCTTTTCACTCTTAGCGGTAGTCAATGAGCCTTAAAAGTGAGTGCTCATGGAAAAGTCAAAGTTTCAGGCTGACTGCGATGAAAGTTGGGGTTGGATGTAGGTGCCATATTCGTCCTGGTCAAGATTTTACCTTCACACTAAGCACATATTTTGGTTCTTTTTCTTGTCAACGATTGGGACTGCAGGTATACTGGCATGGCTGGTACATGGTGAGGAACACAGACCTCAAGGAACCGTCATCAGAACTCAAACCGGGGACATCCTTAACACGCAGATATTAACCAAGTAATCTTGAAATAGTACAGATCCCTCTATGCCACGGCAGAGGAACAGGATGGCACCCCTCCTGAACATATATCTTGACAAGATGCCCACCCAGAGGCGCAACCCCGTACAACACCAGGTTCTACAAGAGCCGTTGAATAGTCAAGCTGGTGTTGACCAGCTGGCCTGCAGTAAGGCACCCGGGACTAACGGACCTCTGGTAGAATTTGACTCCATGTACAAGGCAGTGTTGGGTCCGAAGTGCCTCAGGCCATAGACATGGGTGCCCTACACGCCTCTATGCAGGAGGCACTGAGCGTGGTCCTTCCCAAGAACTCCTACAGGCCACTTGTTGAAAGGTAGGGCCGAATTCGACCAAGAACCCTTCAGTATTTGCCCGGCGTTAGCCGCCTCTCATACCATTCGAGATTACCAAACAAAGAGGCAGGCGCTGGAGACAGAAGGCAGGAAACAGGATTTTATTCCGACGGAGCAGAACACGTCAAATCAGACAACAGGGTATCTTCTCGAGGTGCTCTAAACGCATCCTTGAGGCCTGGCCTCTTATACACAGGTTTATTGCTTTATTACATGAAACACATTCTTGTCAATACTTGATGTACGGAAAGACATCCTCGGAATCCCCGCTTCACCCCCGTTCCCACACATATTTACAGTAGAGTTCCCACCTCGACCTCAGCATGTGGTGGTTATCGCGCAGTTGGACATTCTGCTGGGAACGGGAAAGGAGGCGATCGGTCGGATCTGGAGGTGTGAGGGTATTGATTAACCACCGCTCCTTTGATGTGAGGCGGGGCCCTACTGTAGGGGGCAATAAACTGCATCTGTCGGGCTAGGTGATGGCCTGGGATCGGGCTGGACAACCGGGCAGGGAGGAAGAGGTTATCAAAAAGGGCCTGTTCTTTGAATGAGATGAAAGAGCGGGGGGGTTCAGCACGGGATGTGGCTCGGAGACAGGGTCGCGCTAGAGGTGCGCTTATGGTCCACGCAGGAGAAACCGGGGGCTGCCGGGGCACGGGGGAATGCTTGCGAGGCTGGGGTTTGAGGGGGAGAGGCGTGCTGGCTATTGGCAGTGGGCAGAGAGGTCGTGACACAAAAATGGCTGCCACCTACTTTCGCGATGGGGCCTAAAAGGGACAAGATGGCGTGGCTACTGTTTTCATGATTGTCGCTCTACTTTCAACAGTGGCTGTGGTGAACATAAATGAACGCCGCTTATGTATACCGATTTTAGTCATTTTACACAGTCCCCAGTTTTTATCATGAGTAAGTTCATTTTCTGTTCATGTCTGAGGTAAGGACGTACAAGCTGATATTTTAGTTATACTAATAAGGGAGGTATGTGGCTGGGCTGTCTATTGAGGTCTTTGGTTGCCCATATGCATTACGGGCAGATGGAAATAATCCTACCATAAATGTTGACAGAATCATGCATAACCACATGTAGTAAATGCGATAGGCGAGGAGGCAGTGCATACAAAATTAAATTAGCTGTGTCATACGTCAGACCTTGGAGATGGGGACATTATTTAGACGATGTAGGAAATTCGTTCGAATACAAGCATGATGTCATACAGAAAATGTTCTGGCAGAATAAGGGCTATTAAGTCATGATACAGAGTTAACGCTTTCTTAGTTATCCATGTACAGTTGAAAAGCGACCGATGTAAGGTTATGAAACTCAATTGGGTGGTAATCAATATGAAGTGGTTGGGAGAGAAATTCAACTTGACAAGGGACAGTCAAGGGGTGGCAATGTTCAAAAAGGGTTCGTCTGTCCAGTGTCTTTTTACAGCGAGCCATCACTGGTAGGCTCTCGTCGTTCTTCCTCGTTCGTTGGCGCTGTTGAGCACCGGCGGTGGAGCTACACGTCCGGCTCTACTTCAGATCTCGCGTTGCAGGGTGTGGTCATTCTTTGCTCTTGGACCACAGTCCTGTGTTTGTCCTCAGAGTCAAGTTCAAAAATTCCATATGGAAAAAGGGGGGGGGTTATGGGGGCGTGCTTTGGGAGGCCGAGGGAAGAGAGGGTGGAGTGGGATCAGACCTGAAACGGACCAAGGAGGGCAGAAATTTCAAGCAAGCGGGCCAATCAATCGGGCACAATGGGCTGGGACTTTCGACACGGGCTCATCAACGTGCAGGGGCTTCTGGGTGACCCTTCTTTCCTTCACTTTCCACGCTGAGAACGGTGCCTTGTCCCGCAACTCTTTGCTCTGCGGCTCCCCCTAGGTCGAGTTCATAGAGTTTCCCCGATCTGCAGCCAGGCTGTGCGTCACATCCGGCCTCTCTCCTCCCGACGACCGCACGTTATCCTTGAATGAGTATAAAAAAACAATTTTTAGAGAATTGGCAGGGGAAGATGTTTACACACTTTAATTTCTCTCCCAACCCCAAGTAGTTGGTGAAACGTTCATTGGTCACGATAGGGTGGATGCTTAGTAATCCTTACATCGGTGTATGTTGTTAACTCATGCATCATTGCTGTAGTGCAGGTTGGCAAGCATTTTTATTTTCAAACAACACGTCTGTCTGGTGTTTTACTCTTGTTATAGTTGCGAACGTGGCAAGAAGTCTGATGTCTAAAATTACATAGTTTATCGGATTCAAAACCGGCTCCTTCAGTAGAGACTCGCGTTTGTCTAAAACAAATCCTGTTGAGCTATGTTTCTTCAAGGTCTGTTAATTTATAAAAATTGTGAAATGCTGTTATCATGGGACTATAGCTACAGTCTTTAAGATTTTCTGGGATGGTTGGTACAGAACTAGGACCATTCTGGAGGAACGGGGACGTATCGGACATTCTATTTTTGTACAATGGGCGGAGGTAATCCGAACGATGAGGGTGGTGTTACCAAAGTACTTAAGAAAAAACCCACTGACATATAGTTCCCTTTTTAAGGTTCAGATTAGGGGACATCAGTCGTCTCACCTGTCCTTTCTTTCTCGGCCAATTAAGTTTCATCATTTTACAGAAAGGAGAGGCAGTACTATGGCAAAAATACGATTGTTTTGTTTCTGTCAATTTGTTCAAACACTGTCGTGTCTAAGAGCCAATTATTCCCGTACCCGCGAGGTACAGTGTCGTCATTTATTCAAAAGGGAGCGAGGGAGCCCTCAGAGGGAGAGAGCGTTGTGTGTACCAAATAGGCTATTAGTACACGTACAACATAAAAAGAGGGAGAGAGAGAGACGTGTACAATAATAGGCTATTCAGTGCACACACGTATAGATCAGTACGGGTCAGTTTCACGTAAAAAAAACACAAGCTGAGGGAAAACATAAATTCATAGTGTACGTAAACACAAATACCAGATAGGGTGCGACAGTACATACATCAAGTACGAAAACTTAAGATAAAACAGAGGGCTATTTTTGGCGAAAGAGCCTTTTCATGCATGTTGCATATTTTCAGTACTCCATTTATTTCATTCGGGGGTCGAGCTCTTCGTTCTCCTTCCTTCCTAATAGCAGACAATTTCTGTTGGTAACCTCGCTTCAATAAATACTTACTCCTTTTAATTGATCGGACACTGGTCCAGTCGTGCTTATACTCACGGTGGGGCCTTCCAACATCTAACAAATGTCGATCCGAGTTGAGGTAAAGGAGGGGTGTCTGTCGGATGTGCGATGGTGCAATTCTGACTTTTCTATGAGGATGGAAGAAGAGGGGGTGAATCTAAAACATGACAATATCCCTAATTTCTGGGCTGAGGGGGGATTTTAGATGAATCCCTTCCCGGGGTATCCTTAACTTTTCTCATCTAGTCTGCACATTAAGTTGACTCACTGGTGTGCGTCAGTTAGGGCGTTCATTTGGGATATCGGTTGGGGTCCGAGGTACTACAATAACCCTTCAAGCTTCTGGCGTAGGCCACTCTCCCATTCACTAGCTCCAGAGAGGGAGAGAGAGTCGTTGCTAGGTAGGGTAAGTGCTATATTCTTTCTCGTCCTTCACATGCAGGTACCATGTTCGGGCTTGGTTTTCTTATTCCATTAACCGCTCGATCCATACCTCAGTCATACAAAAAAAAGCATTCGTCCATCAACCCAGACGTGCGCCACACATGAGCATTCATACAACACAAATCGGGGCCCACACGTGCATTCATACCATACAATTCTTCTTCTTTCTGCGTGTAACACGGTGCATTCTGGGTCTTCTCCATACTCCAGCTGAAATTCCGATATTAACCTGCAGAGGAAGAGAAAAGGGGGGGTGACAGCGTACAAAGCACATCAGCGCGCAAAAACACAAAAAGGTTTTTACCTACCACGTGCCTAACTTATCTTCTGTGGGAAGCAGTACCTTGCATCTCGGCATTGCAGCCCAGAGGAACTGGTCTATCGTCCTATTCATAGATATATCTAAATATCCGAGTCTTTTACCTATTGCTTATGCTGCAGGAATGCAAAAATACGATAGATCTTGACTATTCTTTTCGCATTGTTCGTATGTTCCATGCCTTTCTAATTTTTCATAACCAAAATTGCTTCATTTTATTTGTAAAAACTCAAACGAGACAAATGGTTGCAGGATCAATGAAGGTTGATTTTATAATTGAAAGTAAAACAAGATCAGTTACAACAAAATCGTTTATACGCATACCATGGGCGAGCATCATGAGTAGCATTACTTCGAAAATACAATAATCAATAGTGAATAAGAACCAATATCAGCAGGGTTGTCCGCATGCCCAGTCAGTACCCTTCCCCGCCCGCCACGTGTTCAAGGACCGTATACATATCCCATAATATCCAGGCTACGTAGCTAAAACGTCATAAGGAGTTGCAAGTCTCTCCCATACTGGCGCCATTTTGGGGCGTGGCCGGGTGGGTCCAGAGTATAGTTCGAATGCCTCCGACAACTAGCGGCCGGACCAGAATCCCTTTCGGTAGTCCAAAAAGTTCGTTAGCGCCAACAGAGAGGACAAGCGGCGTGGACTGCGGCTTAAAGGCGAGGAAGGCAAAATCTTCCCTACCGGGTCCCGCTGAGGTCCCACCGGAGCTGATCGAGTTTGGCAGTACAAAGGCCGGTGTCAGCACGAGAGCACCACCATCTTGTGACAATGTTGTGGCCACTCCGGAGAGCGGGACAGCAGGTGTATCCCTCCACCGACACGCTGAATCAGTCTTTCCTACGATACCAGATGTGGATAAGGTGGCGGTCGCCCAGGGCAGTGGCATATCCATGGGGGATAGTCGAGCAACAGTGGCGGTGGCCCCCACCGGAAGCCTGCGGGAGCCGAGGGTCAGTGACTTTCGAAGAATTTTTAAAACTGAGAGGACGTCTTCAAGAGTGGGGCTCATGCCCGAGCAGGCAAGCATCCGAGTTCCAAGGCCGCCCAGCGCCACTCCAATGGACCAGGCCCAAATCCGGGGTGTCAGCCGCCATTTTGTGAGTTCCGTGGCAGCTGCCTGTCGCTGCACCGCGAGAGCGGGTGCAATTCAGTTGGATGGTGGATGAGACACTGTTCCGCCAGAGCGGGCGCAACTCAGCTGGCCGAGCGAGGCACTGTGCCGCAAGAGCGGGCGCAACTCAGTTGGCCGCGCGAGGCACTGTGCCGCAAGAGCGGGCGCAACTCAGTTGGCCGAGTGACGCGCTGGGGTGTAGCTGAGGCACCTCCACCTGGGGAGGTGGGGGAGGCTCGTTCGCGCCGCCTCTCCCTCCCGGCGCACCCCACGCCGTCCGGATGCCACCTCAGGGCGGATGGATGGGAAGGCCCGTACAACGACATCGTGGCCGTGGTGCTTCCGGGCCATCCACTCGACGACCTCTTCGGCCGATGCCTGCCAGCAAGGTCTTGGCGCGTTGGGTAGCCTCCGGCCTATTCGCTCAACGGGCCGCTACCGACGCTACCTCGCCGGCTGATGGCTTTTGTAGACTTTTTTATAGCCCAAAACCTACTAAAAAGTAGCTCAAAGTAGCCCAACATTGAAGGCGGGACAGGAACAGCGTTAAGCAGACGGCGAATGCGTTGGGTTTGTAGTTGCAGCTGGCTGCCATGTAAATAGTTGTTTAATAAAAAGTTTTAAATAGTTGTTTAATAAAGAGTTTTCTGGTGTTACTTTGCTGGAGTGTTGTATATATTTATAATGCTTGCATAGGGTTTGTCGTTATTTGGGCGGGGTGGGCGGTGGAGCCGAGCTGTCTTGCAGCCATCATGGCGCCGAGCTCGATTCTTCTCATTAGTTTCATATTTCTCATGAGGGGTTGTTCCTAATGTTTCTATTTTAGCGAGGTCAGAAAAGAGATCCCATCAGTGGCCTACTGATTTTACTCGATTCCTTTTTGTTTTCCTAACAATTTTTATGTTTTTGTTTGCTAGCACGATACAGCGGCTAACCCGCAATTTTTTATATATATTTATGTCCTTTTTATTAGGGGCGTCCTCCGGCGGAGCCGGATGATCTACCTCTAATAAACGGTCCGGGCTGAACCACCTACCAACAAACGGGGCAAAGATAGGCATGACGGGTTACAAAGGGGACAAAAGTCTGCACTACCTATCCTTCACTATCCGCAAAGACTAAACAGAGTATTGCGACCCTGTGCTTATTTGTGAATAGAGAATAACCCAAAGAGAACCAATTCCGAACGATCAATGTTCGGTCAAACAATCAATCAAATGAGGGATAAAAATAGGCACGACGGATTACAATGGGGGCAAAAGCCTGCGTTACCTATCCTTCACTATTCACAAGGACTAAACAGAGTATTGCGACTCTGTGCTTTTTTGTAAATAGAGAATGATCCAAAGAGAACCAATTCCAAAACAGTAAATGCTTGGATAACAATCAATCAAATGGAGAGGGAAGTAGGCACGACGGGTTACAACTAGGCCTGGGTGAAGCACTACGCTCCGCTCGCGGAGTTTGCGAAGTTTTTGCAACTTCGCACTACGCAAGCGGCACGTAGCACAGTGCGAACATGCGTAGTGCAGCGTAGCGTAGTGCAGCGCTAATTTTTTGCTTGTTCGCGGTCCTGAACGTCATGTTCGCGACCGCGAGCAAGCAAAATGACATCCTGGCGAGATTCTCAACGCGAGGAGGTCAGGTTTCTCATTGTGAGTGGTTGCGCATGCTCGCGACCGCTCTCAATGAGAAACTACCTGTTCGCGTTGAGAAAGCTGCCGCTCGAGTAATAATCTCCTCGAGCAGCAGAAAACTACAGCTCGCACTGTGCAAGATGCCGTTTTCAATGCTTGCACAGTGCCGGATGCTTGTCCGCACTGTGCAATCATTGAAAACGCATCTTGCACAGTGCGAACATGCTACTACGCAGCTCGCGTAGTGCTACGTGAAGTTCGCGTAGTGCGAAGTGCACTTCGCGTAGCTTCGCGTAGCGCTACTTCGCGAACTACGCCCACCCTTAGTTACAACGGGGGCAAAGGCCTGCGTTACCTACCCTTCACTATCTGCAAAGACTAAACAGAGTATTGCGACTCTGTGCTTGTTTGCAGATAGAGAATCTCTTAGAAACAATCAAATGAGTAATACTAGTATTTTCAAACAATCAATTCGCAATTCGTCGTGTTACACGACCTTACCCGGACCGCATGGACAGTTTCTCGTCTTCCGCTTCCAGCGCCTGATCGTCCTCTATTCTCTGTAATTGCTGTGGCACTCCTGATCTTTCCCAGTCAGGACCGTACATCACTCGAGAGAGGTCTGCTCGGAACCGGTGAAGTTCGGTCTATCGGGCCGGTGCACTTCCCGATCGTTGCAGTCGTTCACTCTGTAGTTGGGACCTCTCTCACTGGATCCACGCGTCACTGATGGGCCCCACGTTTGGGACGCCAATTGTTGAAAGGTAGGGCCGAATTCGACCAAGAACCCTTCAGTATTTGCCCGGCGTTAGCCGCCTCTCATACCATTCGAGATTACCAAACAAAGAGGCAGGTGCTGGAGACAGAAGGCAGGAAACAGGAGTTTATTCCGACGGAGCAGAACACGTCAAATCAGACAACAGGGTATCTTCTCGAGGTGCTCTAAACGCATCCTTGAGGCCTGGCCTCTTATACACAGGTTTATTGCTTTATTACATGAAACACATTCTTGTCAATACTTGATGTACGGAAAGACATCCTCGGAATCCCCGCTTCACCCCCGTTCCCACACATATTTACAGTAGAGTTCCCACCTCAACCTCAGCATGTGGTGGTTATCGCGCAGTTGGACATTCTGCTGGGAACGGGAAAGGGGGCGATCGGTCGGATCTGGAGGTGTGAGGGTATTGATTAACCACCGCTCCTTTGATGTGAGGCGGGGCCCTACTGTAGGGGGCAATAAACTGCATCTGTCGGGCTAGGTGATGGCCTGGGATCGGGCTGGACAACCGGGCAGGGAGGAAGAGGTTATCAAAAAGGGCCTGTTCTTTGAATGAGATGAAAGAGCGGGGGGGTTGAGCACGGGATGTGGCTCGGAGACAGGGTCGCGCTAGAGGTGCGCTTATGGTCCACGCAGGAGAAACCGGGGGCTGCCGGGGCGCAGGGGAATGCTTGCGAGGCTGGGGTGTGAGGGTAGAGGCGTGCTGGCTATTGGCAGTGGGCAGAGAGGTCGTGACACAAAAATAGCTGCCACCTACGTTCGCGATGGGGCCTAAAAGGGACAAGATGGCGTGGCTACTGTTTTCATGATTGTCGCTCTACTTTCAACAGTGGCTGTGGTGAACATAAATGAACGCCGCTTATGTATACCGATTTTAGTCATTTTCCACACACTGTCCCTTCTCAGTACTTACTGCAAATCTTATGGAAGATCATTGGTAACAGGCTCCTCCTCTACCTCACCACACTGATCCATCACAATCAGATTGGTTTCATTCCAGGCAGGAGCACATTTCTCAATCTGAGGTGCCTATTCTTCCTCATGGACAAAAGCCCTACACCGCCCACAACCACAGCTAACAGAGAAGACCATGATCCTCTCTTCCGTGATACCACTACGGCCCGCTATGCTCCTCTTCTCCCCGCCACATCCCAACGCACGCTTACAGCCAACCAGCCACAACAGGAAACTCTGACCACACCTTCAATTCCACCTTCCAACCACCTTCCAACCACCACACTTCCCCCATCTACCGCTTCCCACAGCCCCACTACCTCGCCAACAGGGACCCCCTTCCCCACGAGCCTCATCCCAGCTCTCAGACACTCAAAGCCTTCCCCTGTCCCTTCCCCTCCCCTTCCTCCGACTTCTCCCCCAATTCAGATAAAGGATAACCCGACTTGCTCCTCCATCAAGAGATCTCAATCCCTCAACCTGAACCACAACACGTGTGGCGTTACCCTAGATGCCCCCAACCCCTCCCTCGATTCCGTGTCACAGCGTCTCGCGGCACTTGAAAACCAGATAGACGCAATCTCCCAGGGCTTAATGGAAATCCTCTCTAACCTAGGTACAGCCCGCAGACCCTCGAAATCCCCTCCGGTGACTTCCCACACCCTCACCGCTAACAGCACCCCTGGGCCCACAGAAACCCCTAGTACCCAGCTTCACGGTCCCCCCTACAGGGTCTTGGGATCCTGTCCACATAAGGCCACAAAAACCGGAGTCCCCTTCCCTAGGACCAAGACCCATACTCTATCAGACACAAAACACCTGACCTCAAGGCCTTTCAGAACAGAAGCACCTATGTCAGACAGTGAAGCAGCCTTACTAGCCGCTGCATACGACACTACCGCCTTAGACTTTCCCAAATCCAAAATCCAAGTGATCACAGGTCACCGGAAAGACCTTCCCAGCACCAAACCACCGAGACACCCTGTCCTCACCGCCATACCTAGGGAGACTAAAGATAGAACTGCCAGCAATCAGGAGCTTTTCACCAACTGCTTACTAATCAACTGCAGATCGGCCTCACTACATGCAACGGAACTAGCTGAAGCTATCCTCACTCATGATATTGACATTGCGTTCCTCACGGAGACTTGGCTGAATAAGATATCTCCTCCCTGCCTAGACATGTTGGTACCACCTGGCTTCTCCCTCATCACCAAAGACAGGTTAGATCAGCGAGGAGGAGGGGTTGCTATCATCCACAAGGATAGCTTGGGCATCTCGGAAACCACCTCTTTTGATTATGATTCATTTGAATGTTTATCCGCCATCATCAAGACCAAAGATAATGATTCTTTACTGTGTCACCTGCTCTATCACCCTCCTGGCAGAAACAACGAATTTGGAGAACAACTATCCGACCTGATAGCACAAGGCGCACTCAGTGATTTCAATACCTTAATTCTTGGTGATCTGAATCTTCGATGGAATGAGACACACAATCCTCTAATCCAATCGTTATCCAGCCTCCTCTATGATAACAACCTTAAACAACACTGTACTGAGGAGACTCATTACAAAGGAGCCACATTGGATGCCATCATTTCGCAAAAGAAATCAATCACGGTCAACCACATACTTTCCGTCGACTGGTCAGACCACCACATGATCCTATTTCATATCAATCACCCCACTATCTCTCATCAACCTCCTCAAGACCCCCCCCCCAAATGGATGAGAAACCTCTCCCAAGTACCCCTGGATATCCTGGAAGGTCAGGTAAGCTCACTTCTACCGGACAACAAAGCCCACCTCTCCACCAATGACCTCACTGACCAGTATAATTCCGAGCTAGTGTCCATACTCTACAAACTAGTGCCACCAAAGCTCAAAAGAAGCAGAGCCATCCCATCCAGAACATGGTTCAACGCTGACCTCAATGCAGAAAGGAGAATCCTAAGAGCCAAAGAAAGAAAGTGGAGAAGCAACTCAACCGCCATCCTTCGCTACCAACTGAAATCAGCCCGCAGGAAATACAACAACCACATCAAAAACAAGAAATCCAGCTTCTTCCGCGAGGCACTGGACAAGGCCAAAAACAGACCGAAGGAGCTCTACAGCATCATCAGACAACAAACCTCCAAGCCACTGTCCTCATCTGTACAGGCGTCCAACGAACTATGTGACAACTTCGCCCACTTCTTTAACGATAAGATCGCAAGAATCGAACTATCACTAGACATCAACAAATCACACCCCAAGAAGAGCAGCACGGCTGTACCTCAGGCCCTCTCTCCTGGCTCTTCTCTCACCCCCTGGCTCAGCTTTCGCCCCGTTCTAAAAACAGAGATAATCTCGTTGATCGCGACCTTCAAACAATCAGCACATATCTCAGGCCCCATTCCTCCCCTACTAATCAAGAAAATGAAGCACACTTTTGCACCTATATGGGGCAAAATCTTAAATAGCTACTTAAAAATTGGAGTGGTTCCTGATTGCCTAAAAATGGGGCAAGTCACCCTCCTGCTGAAAAAACCTGGTTTTGACTCAACAGACTTGAACAATTTCAGACCTATATCTAACCTCCCCTTGCTCTCTAGAACACTTGAACGCTGCGTACTTCTGCAACTGACACAGCATCTGGACAACATCAACCTCCTAGACTCCCTCCAATCTAGCTTTAGACAAGGCTGCAGCACAGAAACCGCGATGCTGAACATCATAGATGATATCCATGGATCTCTAGACTCAGACAAATGCTGCATCCTCATTCTCCTTGAACTTTCTGCAGCATTTGATACGGTGGACCACAAACGCCTCATCAAGGCTCTTCAAGAAAGAGCTGGTCTCGGCGAGGTAGTTCTCAAGTGGTTTTCCTCATTTATACACAATCGCACGCAAATAATAAAAATTAAGAACTTCACCTCCGAAACCCAGCAAGTCAACAAGGGCGTCCCCCAAGGATCGGTGCTCTCTCCTTAGCTTTTTAACATCTATATGGAACTGCTCTCCAAGCTACTCAGAAAAGCCAACATTCGCTTCCACCTCTACGTGGATGATACACAGATCTATCTGGAAACTTCCTCTCTCAATGACATCCAAAGACTAAATGATGTCCTGAAAGATGTTCAAAAATGGCTGACAAACAATCACTTGAAACTAAATCCAGACAAGACCGAGACACTTCTCATCTCGAACAAGGAAGACAACCCTCAAATCACCAAATGGCTAAAGGCAATCGATGCACTCAAAGGCAATCTTACTCTAGCAGACTCTGTTAAATCTCTTGGCGTCACCTTAGACTCTAAACTAAACATGATAAAACACATTAAGAACTCGGCCAAAAGTGCATTCTTTAACCTCAGACTTCTGAACAAAATCAAACCCTACATTCCTAACAAAGATCTCAAACTGACCACTCAATCTCTGGTACTGTCAAGACTGAACTATGGGAACGCAATTCTAACAGGTATTCCTAAATCGCACTTGGCACCGATCAAAACAACATTACATGCGGAAGCCAGAATGATCACCGGCAACAAAAAATCTGATCACATCTCCCCGGCACTCAAAGAACTCAAATGGCTCCCAGTAGAAATGCGAAGTAACTTCAGAACGGCCTGCCTAACCCACAAAGCCCTCCATACCGGCAAACCTGAATAATTGGCAAAAAAACTCAAAAAAGCAGGCCAAGCCAGGAATCTGAGAAGCTCTAACTCCTTCCTGCTCATCCTACCTAAAACTAGAAAGAAAAGAACAGCGGACTGCTCTTTCACGGGAAACGCCCCCAAAATCTGGAACTCCACCCCCCCCGCACATCAGAACCATATCGTCCTTTGTGGAATTCAAAAGTCAACTCAAATCCCTGTTCCTTATCCGTTCCCTTGGTTGTGGATAAGTCGGAACAGACAGCAACTCCTGAACTATGCGACCGCACTGAATCTTGTAACCAAAGAAGTTCTGCATTACAATTATGCACCTCTCACTTTGACACTCGTTGATTGATAATACCTTACATATGTCATGCTTCTGTTGATTATATGCTATTCTCCTACTGTAAAGCGCGCTGTTACCCTCGGGTCTTGACAGCGCTATAGAAAACTTCCTAAATAAAAAATAAAATAAATAAATCTCATGGGGGAGTTAAGGAGAATTAAGGAGAAGGAGCTTGAGGTCCAAGATACTGCAATGGATAAGCCTTCTATACAGTGAACCAGTTGTCCGGGTACGCACAGGCAAAGAGATCTCTAAAGCTATCTGTATCCATAAGGGAACCAGACAGGGGTGCCTGCTGTCGCCTCTCATTTTCACTCTGGCAAGGTAACCATTTGCAGGCCTCTTCAGATCACAGAAACCACAATTGGGAATACCAGGCAGTAATGACCGAGAGGCTGTTTAATTATATGCTGATGATGCGCTGATATACTCGCAGGGCTGCCCACACAGATTCGCCACAAGTAATGGACACAGTGGACAGATTTTGACAGGTCTCCGCCTTAAAACTAAATTGGGCCAAATTATGTCTTTGCCCCTTAGACAGCTGTTGAAGACAGGGTACAACACCCATTGGGTCACAGGGCTGGAGTGGTATCTGGTCAAATTTGAATATGTAGGGGGGAATATCTATCACTCCAACAGGGACCTAGAGCATGCGAACCTGGCAAAGCTTTGCAAGGCGCGCATCGCTCCACACCTTTTTGGAGCTCTCTCACCTATCTTGGATGGGCAGAGTAGCAATTGCTAGAATGTTGATACTTTCCAGACTGCTCTATCATTTTTCAGAAATACCAGTCATTTTATCCACTCTTTTTTTCCACAGACCTAAGTACAGTTCTGTCTGACCTGATATGGAGCGGTGGGAAGAAAAGAGAGGTGCGCTACATAAACTATATGCTCCTATGGACAAGGGGGGAAGGCTAGTACCACAGCACAAACTTTATTATGTGGTAGCACAATTACAGAGGGTAATGTGGTGGCTTTCAGAAGCCCCGTATTTCAATACAGCGGCTCTCAATAGACACGTAGGAGGGCGCACACTACCTGACTGGGTGATGGACCCTCCTAGAGATGTTCCGACACCAGGATACCTGGCCACAATGGATAAACATTGCTGGCATTAATATGTGCAGCCCCGTGCAGGACCCGTGCTGTACATGGCAAACACTCCGCTATGGGCCCTCCCGACCTTTCACGAAGCGGGAGACCACTATAACACGAGACCATGGACAGAAGCGAGCATACACACACTGTAACTTTTTTTCAAGGTATGTATATGTGAATTGGGCATTTAAACTATGTATTTTCTTGTCTTTCAATATTTTCAATTCAATATTTTGCCCTTGATATTTGTATACCTCTATATTTTAGCTTCGATATTTAGGGGTCATGCCACTAGTGCCATGAATATTTTTGCTTTGATGGTCAAATTTTTCGCAATCCAGATTTTGAGATTTTGCAGTGACGTTACTTTGCAGATAAATTATAAACACGCATAGTCACACCCTTTATGTTTTGCTGGCCCATTTAAAAAAACAAAAACTGTGATGTTTTAAGAAAAATGACTAGTCAACATAAGAATTTACAACAGACTGTGGCACAGCACTTAGAAACCTGGTCCAGGATTATAGAAAGCAAGATAAATATCTATGCCAATGAGTATTGCGATTGGTACATTTATGCTGCACTTTCCCTTAGTCTGTCAAGCACCATATATGTTGCAGATAGCTTGTTCCTTAGGACTGCATACATTTTTTATGTTTGAACGGAAAGAATGGCTAAAGATGACTTAAAATGGATCTTGATATTAAACTTAGACTGCAGAAAGACAGGGTGCTTGACAGCCTGAAGGATGACAACGCATCAGAAAGAGCTTTCTTGAGCTGTTTTCATCTTTGCCAGCTAGCAATGTCATCATGTATATCTAACAAATAGAGTTTGCATCTCTTCAGCTGACAGCTACTCATGAATTTTAATAGTTAAACTCCATATTTATGCCACTTCGGAGGTAAATGCACTCTAGTGCCTTGGACTTGTTCCAAATATGCATTACAGGGTGCTTGTACATATTGATTATTCAATACACAAACAATTAGTGCACTTTATCTTGAGGATTATCTCAGAGTATTGAATTCACCTCTATTCAGGCAAAGCCAAGGACATAAACATTCAATTTTCATCTTCATGAACCAAATTTCACAATGTTTTAAAGTTGATTCCTGTTGAAGGTAATAGGAGCTACTATAAATATAAACCCATTAGCATACTGATTTGCTTTTGGAAAAATGTTTCTGTGAAGTAGACTTTGTAACAAATAAATAAATGCGATATACATTAGCATATTTTTATGGCACAAAACTGTCGTTTCCTTATTTTCTGGCATGTGGCTTAACGGCTAGAGCGGCCGACTTTGAAGCTGGGGAACCAGTTTCTGAGTCTGGCGGGAGGCTCAAACATCCTGTGATTCTGGGCAAATCACTGAATCTCCCCGTCCCTAAAAATAGTAAAAAAATGCGTCGGTCTCTAATGCGACTGGTGCTCATGTAGCACTCTGATACCATCGGTTCGAGTTCGCGCTAAATAAAAGTGCTAAATAAATAAATAATTACCAACAAAAATTGCACAAAGGGAATATTTTCTTGAACACGTTCAGTTTAAAACAGTTTAAATTATAATCCACACGATTGTTTATGCGAATTGCGGATGTACAAAGATGCACAGAAACACCTTCTGCAATCACTGGAAAGTAACAAGGGCTAAATTAACTATGACTTGTGCCCATATTTTGATCCCATTCTTTGCGCTCCTCCCAAGCAGGAGTCTGTGCTCTTCTTTTTCCCCCTAGAGCCTATATATTATTTCAAAAAAATCTTCAAATTAATGCAAGTTCTGCGACAGCAGAGCTCGGATACACAGAAGCATTACCCCCTGTGTTTCCAAGCACTGCTATCTTCTGCCCGGCCACTCACTTTAGCATTTTTACAGTTTAAGTGCGCGCTGAAAACCGGAAAATACATGCGCAGTGCAAAGAATGGAATTATGACCCAAACCAACCAGTGTGTTTTTTTACACCGCCTGGTTTGCGACACGGACTTCCTTGTGCGATGTGATGGATGTACCGACCAGTCGCGTTGCAAAATGTACATATGGAGGCGTTGGTAAAAAGTTCAGCCTCATTAATATTTATGCGGCAAGGGGCATGTTACGAACCGTGCAAATGCCTTTGAGCACAGGGATGGAGGCCTTAAAGGGACAGCAAACCTGCATCCCTTCCCTGCGTTGGCATTCCGTAAAGGGATAGTTTCTGTCTAAAAAAAAAAGTTCATATCTAAGAAATGACTTGGGGAGACATGTGATTTACAAAACGGAGGCAGGAGTGCGCTTTTCAAGTACGCTCCTATTTGTGAGTGGCAAATGCCAGTATATGAGTCAAAAAGTCTTATCCGACTTGCAAAATTACTTTTATTCAATTTGAGTCTTTCTTTTGTGGTTGCAAAGTCTATGATTAAGTTAATTGCAGGCTTTGCTACTGCAAAGCCATTTCATAGTTTGGGCTGACAGTCTGCTAATTTCCAAAGTCAGCTTGGACGCTTTCTGTGGGCAGGCTGAAGTGGGCATTGTTAGGCAGATAGCCCCTTAATAAATCTTCAGCATTAGGCTGGCATGGAGCTGGAACCAACCCCAGCACATTGAGACCCTCACAGGTGAGTTGTCCCGCTTTACTGTCATGTCTTTTAGACTAGTCCTGTCATGTATGCCCCTTTTACATACATTGTCTCATGTATTATGTGAACTGCATATGTTGAGCTTTTTACAAATATGGTAGAAATGTATATACTGTTTACCATATTAGTATTTGTGATTTCTTTTGTATGCTTCTGTCTTCTGATTGTCGCAGCAAATATGTTTTACACAAGACTGACGCTGGACCAATAAATACTTATTGAATTGTCCTAATTGCCATCTTGTGTACTTTCTGGGAATAAGTAAGCACGAGTGACTGAGAGAAAAGTACTGTACTGTTTTCCATGATTGCTGAGGAATCAGGGTTGCCATGTTCAGTGGTTGCTAGAAACTACTACACCACTGTAGAATACAGGATGGTGGTAGTGGCACTGTAGAGCTAGCTGGTCTAACAGATGACATATCCTGTGGGGGTGTCCAGAATCAGTTTGGTTACCAAGCCCTCAGTTTAGGTCATCCAAAACTCGCAGATCCTGGAGATTCCTAGGAACTACTAGACATTACAAATATCTGATTGATTGATTGATTGACATGAGCTTGGTGTTTTTCTGCACTTCTCTGCATTATTGACAGAGGGACTCTAAAATGGTATTTGAGCGATAGTGGAGGAACTTTTAACTGCTCCCTTTGCGGCCACATACATGCTGCCACCAACTTGATGGGCCCACCCTTTTTGTCTAATGAATTAGGGTAAGGAAACACAGAAATTTACATTACCTTGGAATTTTCCTGTTCTGCTTTGCACTGTTGACTAAGGATCCCTAAGGTAGTGCAGTAGTGCCCGGATAGGTAAAGCTGACCTCTTACAGTATTCCTATCACCCTGACTGGCAACCCATCTGACTCCTCCTACTCTTTGTGGGACTGGTATTAGTCTGTGCATATTGTAATATTGTCTAATTTGGAGTTATGAAACTGGCACAAAGAGGCACAAAATGTGTGTATTCTGAACTGCTATACATGATTGAAAAAGATTACAAGGCTACCTGTGTAACATCCGAGATACATTTCCCCCTTTTGCTTCAGCTGCCATTGACTCACCATCTGTCCAACTCAAGTTTTTCATAGCTTATGTCATCAGAAGAAGAGTACCATCAACAGGCATCAGCAAACCAAGCACCATATTTATGACCGGGTTTGCGTTTTTTTTGCACCACGCAACATGGTGCAAGAGATCACTTAAACCTTAAGTCAGATTTTTGAAGCCATGCAAAGCTGATTGCGTTGCTCTGAGTTGCTCCAAAAATCTGGAGTAATGTAACGCAGTGCAAATTACTGTGTTGCTTTACTCTGCCCTGGGAAGGTGTTCCATGGGCACTGCATGGGTGTTCCCATGCAACTCCCACAGATTTTGACGCATTCCAAAAATTACAAGACCTTGTAAATCTGGGCATGCACCAAAAAGATATGCCTCCCTAGGAGAGGCTAAAGGAGGAGAAATATATTTTTTTCTCCTCCTTTCTTCCTCTTCAATTTGGACTGCATTCTGCAGCACACATGGAAAGAGAAATATAACTCAGGATTGTTTTTGTGCAGGAAGTGACTCTTCCTGCGCAAAATCAATCCAGCATGCAACACAGTAATCCTTGCACCGTGGTGCAAGGGTGCCTGCTTGGACAGTAGGCCCCCAATGGGCGCTAGAGCAGGGGGAAAGTTCAGGAATGTGCTGTATGCCCTAAATACGGCACATTCCTGACCTTTCTCAGTGATGCACTGAAGTGCAGCAAGGTGACTTGCTGCCCCACTATTTCTTAAATATGCCCCCAAGTGCGCAAACTGGAGACAGAGCTCTGTTAGGTGTCTTTTTTTATTGAAAAATACAGTTTAGTGTTCTATTTGTGGGTCAGACTGATTATTATTACTTGGAAAAATATAATAATTTGTGCATCTGAATTTTGTAGTAACCAGGTAGACAAGAGTTGATTTAAGCTGGTTATTTATTGGCTACATGGACTGCAGAGTCAGCAGGACCACCTCCACCAACAGCTCCAACAGGACTCATAGAATCCAACAGTTGCTAGTTGACCACTAGCTAGGTGACCACATATATTAGAACATTGCAATATTTACAGTGTTATGGGTAAATACAATGTAATAAGCATTAACAAGAACAGTTGAATGCCTCAGGATACAACATATCTTCTCTTCTTCTAAAAAACAACTCCCCCCCAAAAAATGAGAAATAAAACAAAAGGAAACATAGATAAAGCAAACTACGACCTTTACCTTGCAGGTCTAACAATATTTCTGGAACTTTTCCTGAAGAAGGTTTGATTTATACAAGGAGGAAGCAAGTTCTTCATACATGAGGTGGGCTCTTTTACAAGAACCTTTACAACTCTGTTGAGGTTCCACCAATGACATCCCTCAACTTTTACTGCAATTCCAACAATTTTAAGAACTTTGACAGGTTCACTGAATTTACTGTCACCCTTCTTAGTATGAACAGCAGTTTTATTTTTAATCACATCTCCCTCTTCAAGCGGAGCTACTTTGACAACCCTTCTGGAGTCGAACCATTCCTTTTGTTTAATTTGTGTACCAGTCATATTCTCACTAGCAATAGTCATTTGCTGAGCAACATCAGGTTCAGATCTGATCCCCTTACCCATCCATCTCGGCCAAAAACTTGTGTTAGGCTTCCTTCCCCTCAAATGTTCGAAGGGAGAAATCTTTGTGGGGGAATGAGGCGTTGTTCTATAAAACCATACAATAGCATCTAAAGCTCTGTAAACATCATAACCCCCTGCTCTGGCCCACTTGACACACTCCCCCACTACCGATTCATTCTCTCAAACAGACCATTTGTCTGGGGTGGTATAAGGAGCTTTTATTGTGTTTCACAACAGATTCAAGAAGAATAGACTCAAATTCAGTACTAATGAATTGTCTTCCATTGTCCAAGGTCCACATTTCAGGAAAACACTCTCTCAGCCACACACTTTTCAGAAAATCGATAATAGTTTTGGTATTGGCTTCCCTTACCATCTTGACCTCTGGCCATTTTGATGTATAATCATAAGGACCAAAATGAAATGGAATCCACCTGGAAGAACCTTATACAGCCCCATGTCATCAATACCAAGTTTGAACCAAGGACCTTTTGGGAATAGGCATCAAAGGAGGAACAAATACTTTCAAACTTTTGTCTGCTGCACCGCATACACAACAATTGGAGACTACAAGATCAACCTCAGCACCTATTCCTGGCCACCAATAAGTGTCTCCGATATGACGCTTGGTAAGTGTGGAATCAAGTAACCATCGTGGGATCTCTCAATAATAGTTTTGCGGAAAACATCAGGAGGAATAAACCTGTCGCCCCGGGGCAGCAAACCATCTTCAATGGAGAGCTCACTTTCAACCTTCCAGAAAGGCTGAAGAGGAGAGTAAAGCACTTTTTTATCTGGGCCAACCATTTCTAATGAAAGCACAGACTTCTCGTAGTACACAATCAGATCCCAATGCCTGTACCCAAACAGTCTCAGAGCCCAGAATCAAGATAGGTAAGTCCAGCACAGCAACTAAACAGTCATCCCAATCTTAACTAAAAAACTCATCCAAATTGACATCATCATGTTCACTTGACATGATGGAAAAACAGGATAAAAAATCCTGAATAAACCGTGAATAGTACTCACATAGCCCTAGTTACGACTTCACACCAGCTTTGTCCACTGGTTCAGGGGCATCAACGATAGCTTGCAGTGATCCCGGTCTTGGACTGACCCCATCGTGAGAAATGACATGTCACAAATATTCAACTTTAGAACATAGAAATTGACGCTTCTCGTTTTTTAACACAACACCACGTTTTTTGAATAACGTTAATACTTTGACAAGGACAGCGTCATGAGAAGCAACATCTTTACCAAAAATGAGAACATCATCTTGAAATACTAGGACGCCATGAACATCTCTAAGGATATTGCTCATTCTCCTCTGAAAAACAGAGGCTGCTGACAAAAGCCCCGAAGGCATGCAACAGTAGCAAAATGTTCCCGGAGGTGATACAAAGGCGATAAGATGGCGTGATTCGGGATCCAGTTCCACCTGTATAAAAAAACGTGCTCCCTTGGTGGAGGAAAACAAGTCAATAATCTTGGGTAGGGGGTGAATCCACCCATATTTCTTTGTTTAAGGACCTCAAGATGACACAGACTCGAAGATCCCCTCCCCTCTTCCTGGCTACCACCAAGGGAGAAAGCCATAACGAAGAGTCTGTAGGCTCAATAATCCCTTTAGAGCAGAGACACTTTAATTCTATTTCCAAAACCTCCATCACACTGAACAGCACTCCTCCAAGTTTGTGCTTGATGGGAAGAGCACCATCTTTAACAATAATTCTGTGTTTGAACCTCAGGATATTTGCTCTTCCAAACATGACCTTCATCTTCACAATCAACAACTAATACCTGTTTCTTAGCCCCAGGTTTAAGAATCATGTCGAATAGGCCTTGGTGAAACCAACCCAATATGTTGAGTCCCTTTACAGCGACATATACTTTCCCTCTAATTCTCCAGCCTTTAAATGACATCTCATTTTCCCAAAAATCCATTAGATCATTTTTTTGCCCTTTGTACTAGACAGGGGAGCTATCAGGCGGAGACAGAGGTTGACACCCTACCAAATTTCTTCAAACAAATTCTGAGTAATCATTGTAATATTTGCCCCTGAATCAACTAACAATTTCAAAGTGGGATTCCCAATATTAATGTCCACAATAGGATCAAGCAAGAAGATAGATCCCCTTACACCACACCTTGACTGGGAACAAGTTATGGAATTACATATATTCATATCCTCAAAGCTTCTGACAACAGAGATCACTTCATGATCTGAATCATTGTCAGATTCAACTACACAGACTGTTGTTTTTCTGAAATTTCTTTTCTTTAAACAGACTGTGGCAAAGTGCCTTATCCTCTTGCAGTAATTATACATGACATTAGAAGCTGCACAACGGGGACCCTTGATATGTGGAGGATTGCCACACCTGATGCATATATCAGTACCGTTAACCTTGTTAGCAAGATCCGACTTTGGTTTTGAAAATTGATTGACAACACTTTGATTAGGTTTAACACGATGCTTGACAGCAGTATTCACGTATACAGTATTAACAGAATCTAAAGGCTTCTCATTCAGATCTTTCAGTGAGACCATAGATATCTCAATGCTTTTGGTGATTTTGATAGTCTCATCCAAGGATGGATCACCCAAACTCAATAATTTCAGCCGTATGTTCTTGTCCTTACACTGCAACAAACTGGTCTCTCATGAGTTGATCGGTAAAATTATAAAATTTGCAATCAACAGCCAGTCTGCATAACGAAGAAATGTAAGAGTCAACATCTTCTCCTTCTGCTTACTTCCATTGAAAAATGTGTGCCTTAGAACCATAAGGCTAGGTTGTTTATCAAACCTGGATTTAAGTTTCATGACAGTTTCAGTATATTCATCAATACCATTCAGTTGTTCTTGAGAAAGAGCTGGTAAATGTTTGTAAATTGACCTTTCTTCAAATCCTAAAGAGTGGAGAAGAAGACATTTTTTTCTTTCTGCACCAAAACGTGAAGCGCCAATAGCGCAGGTAAGTTTCAAAAGCGTTGTGCCAGATTTCCCATCTGACTGGAGGTTCACCGGGAGAATCCAGAAAGGAAGGTGGAGGATTAACTGACTGCATTGTACACATTACTATTTGAGATTCAACAAGATACTAAGTAGAATAATAATAATATTAATAGAGTAACTACAATAGTAAGCAAATGATACTATGAAATAGAATATAAGTTATATTAATGTTGCAGCGAATAGTTAAAAAAAACTCTGTTGAAAGAAAGGTCACTTTGCACATCTAGTGACGAAAGGAGGTGTGTGCATCACTGTGAATTCAGGAAAACACACTGTTAAAAGTTGCCCCCCCAAAAAAAATATTGATTTAAAGTTGATCATGTTGGGATAAGTGTGTGTATTACTGTGAATGCACTGAATGATGAGGTTGTTGCAGCACAAAGAAAACGCTGTTTAAAAAAAAATCAATATTGAATGTCAAAAGGTGTGTGTATCACTGTTAATATTGTAGTAGATGCACTTGAAATTAATTTCAACGTGAAACAAATACTGAAGCGGTCTGTTTATTACCATTAATGCAGAAATGCACTGAAAAAACTTTTGATTATCGAAGAAGAAGTGAAGTAGACGCGAACACTGGTTGTATAAATGAGGAGTCAATAGAAAGGTTTCCCAACCTTTCAGTGAAACGTGACCTGACGTGGCTTGATAACAAGAAACAAAGCTGAAATGCTTCCAATCTTTCGATATGGCAGCTGCATCGCAGTGTGACGTGGCATGCTGAATTCACAAGTTGAAAGGCAAGAGTCAGGGAAGAGGAACGTTGGAACAAGAAAGATGCATGCGGGCTGGAGCGAGGCTGAAATGAAATAATGCGAGCATGAGGAGGCTGAGCGGGACGAGTAACGGGAAATAGAGGATAAAAGTGAGTACTTTTCAGCACGATCCCACACTTCAAAACCTTTTCGTCTTTTTGGCCCCTTTTCTTTGTTTCTGTTCTTCCTTTTGTTTGATACTTTCCACCCTTTGGACAAAAGTATTTTCTTTAAGGTGGTCTCAATTTCCTTTCTTCAGATCCTTCAATAGTGTCACTTTCTAGTTCTTAGTTCAGATCAAGATTCTCAAAGTCTTCAAGTATAATGTACGTCCATTCAGGAGCCTTATATTTTCTGCTTGGAACTTTCAATCTTTTTGATTTCCTTAATGATTTTCTTCTTGATTGTTCTTGCTCAACTTGACTTGACACTTCATTTACTTGCTCTAGTTCTTTCCCTGTTCTCCTTCTTAGAAAGTATCTCAGTCTTTTTACTCCACTCAGCCAGTGATCACCGTTTCTGAGCATTTTTGTTTAGACTGCCTTTTCATCTTCTTCACCTATTTCAAGTGTGCTTTTATTTTCTCTTTCTTTTGGTTGGACTTGCTCTGAATTCTCTGCTTCTTCTCCTTCTGTTGTTTGTATTTGTTGTGGACCCTCCAGTCTTTCTTTTTCTTCTTCTGACTGAGCATGCTCTGGATTTTCTGTAGTAGATTCTTCTGTTTTTGTCTCAAATTGTTCTGGTCTTTCAAGCTCTGGCTATTCCTCAGCCTCTACAGCAGTCTTCTGAGACTCAGTAACTGGTGCCCACTCTACCTGACTTGTACTTGGTTGTTCATCGTCAATGTGTTCTTCAGAGTTTGTTTCTCTGATCTCTTCGACTTCACAACTTTCAGCTTTGGCTTCTTGTTTTGGTTCTACCAGTTGCTGCTCCTATAGTTCAAGTGGTCGTGGGACTCTTTGCGTGTGACTGGCATGATCCAGTTTGGAAAGCCAGCACACTTTACCACTGTTGTCGTAAGCAATATTACTTGATGGGATCCCTTCCACCTGGATTCTAGGCACGGTTTCCTCGTGGACTTCTTGATCACGACCCAGTGTCCAGGACTTAAATCATGATCTTGATTTGGCTGTGCTGTGGTTGCGTCTTCTCCAATCTGATGAGATACAGAACGTACCAGATCAGCTAGTCCCTTACAAGAGTCCAACACCAGATCATCAGTTATATTCATCAATTTATTTCCAGGTACAAATGCTTGTCTCATTGTTCTTCCCATGAGGATTTCATGTGGACTTAATCCTGTTCTTCTGCCGGGCCATTTCAGTGATGTGGATCCACACACTTTCCCTAACCTAGATTTTATAGTGCCATTTAGCTGCTCAACCACTCCAGAAGCTTTCGGGCGATAGGCACAATGTAATTTCTGCTCAACTTTGAAAGCTGTACAAATTAATCGAATTATCTCATTGTTAAAATGAGGTCCTCTATCTGATTCCAAAGTGACTGGAAATCCGAATCTGGAAATTAGCTCTCTCAACAGTAGCTTGGCAACTGTGAGACTGTTATTCCTTCTTGTGGGATAGGCTTCTATCCATTGGGAAAACAGACACACAATGACAAGAACATACTTCAAACCGTTACACGGTGGCAACTCAATGAAGTCAAGTTGCAATCTTGTAAATGGTCCCTCTGCCTTTCCAATTTTTCCCCAGCTGACAACCGTTTTTCTACCTGGGTTTTGCTGTTGGCAGGTCAAGCACCTCTGGCAGAGACTCTCTGCAATCATCCTGAACTAGGGATTGTACCATGTCTGTCTGAAGTGTCTAATCATGGCATCCCTCCCAATGTGTGTAGCTCCATGATATACTCTGGCCATTTGTGATAACAAACTATCTGGCATTATTGGTCTTGCATCTGGACACATCCATACTTCATCATCTGCTCTTCTTGTACAACCTGATTTAATCCAGAGTTCATAATACTTTGCTTCTGCCTCATCCTCTAACTGTCTAACTTCGTCCCGTGTTTCAAAGGCAGAGAAAAACATTAGTTGGCATTTGGTAACTTCTTTTTCCATTCCTCTGTTCAAAGACATTGTATTTCGAGCACAAAAATGTGCAACTCGGTCAGTATACCAATTACCCTGTGTCACATAATCATTTCCTGACTTATGTGTGGCACATTTGATCACTGCAATTTCTTTTGGCAATTGCAATGCTTCCAATAGTTCTTTAACATTTTTGCCATTCCTGATAGGAGAACCTGAAAATGTCAAAAATCCCCTTTGCAGCCATAATTGGCCAAAGTCATGCACAACCCCAAAACCATATGTCCTATCCGTGAATATGGTTATTATCAATTTCTTCCCAATTTTGCAGGCTTTTGTCAAAGCAACCAATTCAGCTATTTGTGCAGACTTGACTCCTTTTAGGCAGGAAGCTTCCAGGATACCTGATACAGTACATATAGCATAAGCAGAACTCAATTCTCCATTTTCCCTCCTCAAGCATGACCCATCAACAAACATTACAAAGTCTGTCGGGTCTGGGCTTTGTACACATTTCTGTGACATCCAAACAAACATGATCAATTTCCTCTTTCACTTTCTCACAATATGAATCAGGCAACAAGGTTGCCGGATTTATCATGGTGCATCTTGTCACATTTACATTTTCAGCACCCAATATTACTCTTTCATACTTAGTCAGCCGACTAGGGGTCAAGTGTTGAGTATGAGTCCTTGTTAAAAGGATCTCAACTGAATGTGGCACATGCACCTTTATGGGATGTCCCAGAACAATTGATTCACTCTGTTCCAGACTCACACAAGTAGCAGCTACTGCTTTTAAGCAGCCAGGTAATGCCGTAGCCACTGGATCCAGAGTAGCGGCAAAGTATGCTAATGACCGTTGTGACAGTTCATGTCTCTGTGTTAACACTGAAAGGGCACAACCTACCCTTTCACAGCAGAACAAAACAAACTCTTTCGTATAATCTGGCATTCTCAGTGCTGGTGGTTGACGCAATCTCTCAGTTTCATGAACGCTCTTCACTTTCATCATCCCACTCATCTATCACATCCTTTCGTGTCAACCTTATTAAAGGTTTTGCAAGTAGTGAAAATCCACTGTTCCACTGGTGACAGTATCCAACCACTCCTAAAAACATTTGCACTTTTTTCTTAGTCTTAGGCGGACTCATTTGTTGAATTACTTTTATTCTTTCTGGCGTCACTTTTCTGACTCCTCTTTCTATCTTGTGTCCTAAATATTGAACTTCTTGTTGGCAAATCTGTAATTTTTCTGGCAACACCTTGTGTCCTCCTTCTGCTAAATGGTTCAGTATAGCTATTGTGTCAATTACACAAGCTTCTTGTGTCTTTGATGCCACCAGTAGGTCATCAATATACTGACCCAAGACCGAATTTCCTGGCATAACCAAAGTCTCCAAACATTTTTTCAGGATCTGATTGAAAATCGAAGGACTCTCTGTGTATCCTTGAGGAACTCTGCACCATGCCAAAACACGGTCTCCGACCTGGAATGCAAAAAGATATTGTCTATCCGGATGCAAGGGAATCGAAAAGAATGCCAGGCACATATCAATCACAGTATACCAATGGCATCCCAAGGTATCTGATAAAGAATCACTGCTGGATTTGGTACTGCTGGACAACAGGGTACAACTATCTTATTGATTTTCCTCAAATCTTGCACTTTTCTATACTCGCCACTAGGATTTTTGAGGCCAATGTTTGGGGGAGTTACAAGGACTGCTCAATATTTCTTTTGGATTACCTTGTTCAATCATTTGATCAATTACTGGGACAACTTCTGCCTTTACTTCAGAACTCATTCTGTATTGAGGTGTGTTTGGATATATGGCACCCTCTTTCACCACAATATTAATTGGGTCTACATTCACCATCGGACCAATTTCTTTTCCGGAAAAATCCCACACATCTGACCTCACTGTGTTTTTCAACTCATCAGGCAAATCGCTTTCAGTAAGAAGTGAAAACATTTCATCCACTTCTGTAATCTGTTTCGCCCACATCATTTTAAAAGCAACATCTTCATCAGGTGTTTGAAAAGCAATACCAACAGGCATTCAGAAGATGGCATAGTTCATCTTATAGAGCAAGTCCCTCCCTAACAGATTCACTGAACATGAATCACATACCACAAACCAATGCATGTCTTTGAAATTACCAATATTCACTTATATTGGTTTTGTGTCTGAGGTCCTTATTTGTTTATTTGAGACTCCCACAACTTGGATAGTTGCACCCCAGTGGGGTAGGTTTGGAATTTCTGCTGCTCTCACAGTAGAACAGGTAGCACCAGTATCCCCTAGAAAAGTGGTGTTATTTCCTTCAACCTTTCCATCAACAAATGGACCTGACTGATCTACTTCCAAAGATGCGCCAAGCACGCAATCTTCTTCCCCCCTCAGGCACCGTCATTGGGACATCTCTGAATAACTCTGATTACTTTGCATCCAATATTGTTGAACCCTCTGTGTATTATTACCACTTTCTCCATGAAATGAAGGTGTTCGCACTGTATCTCTGCACCTGAGCGCTCACATTGTTGGGCATAGGGGCTTGTGGCACCTACAACTGAGGTGTAACCACCTGTTGCTGTTGTTGCTGGTTCACAGCCACCTTACTCTGCATCTGTGGATTTAAAATTTGATTTACCCCATTATTCTTGTCGAAAGGTAGGGCCGATGTCGACCAAGAACCTTCAGTGTTTGCCCGGCGTTAGCCGCCTCTCATACCATTTAATATTACCAAACAAAGAGGCAGGCGCTGGAGACAGGAAGGCAGGAAACAGGAGTTTATTCCGACGGAGCAGAACACGTCAAATCAGACAACAGGGTATCTTCTCGAGGTGCTCTAACCGCATCTCTGAGGCCTGGCCTCTTATACACAGGTTTACGGCTTTATTGTATGAAACATGCTCTTGTCAATACTTTGAAGTATGGAAAGGCATCCCCGGAATCCCCGCTTCAAACCCGTTCCCACACATATTTACAGTGAAAGTCCCTACCCCGATCTCAGTAGGTGATGACTATCGCGCAGCTGGATATTCCGCCGGTTCCCGGAATGTGTGTGGCTGATCGGATCTCATGGGGTGGGGGCTTTGATCAGTCATATATTCTTTGAAGAGGGACAGCTTCCTACTGTAAGGGGCAATAAACTACATCCGCAGGGCTAGGTGATGGCCTGGGATCGGGCCGGACAATCGGGCACAGAGGAAGGGGGTCCATTAAATGATGTGTGATCATCAAAGGGACGGAGGGAGGTGTTAGCCGGGTACGGGGTGTGGCTCCGAGGCAGGGCCGCGCTGAAGGGGTGGTATATGGCCCAAGCATGTGAGAGCGTGGGCTGTCAGCGCGCGGGGGATGCTTGCGGGGTCAGAGAGGGAGAGAGAGAGGCGCTGGCTATCGGCAGTGGGCAGAGAGGCCATGGCATTCAAAATGGCTGCTACTTACGCGCACATATGAGCCTAAAAAGGGACAAGATGGCGCCAATAATGTTTACGTCGCAATCTAGATTTTAACAGTCCTCCCTTTTCAACATATCTAGCCAACTTGTCAATCTATGTCTATCCCCATCATATTACGGATTTCTACATCATACAAAGCTTTCATGCGTTCAGCTTCAAAGTTCGGAGTCTTAGGGCAAACACAGTTAGCAAATAGTGAACACAGAGGTGGCAAGCATTGAATACCCAGGCAGAGTCCACATATTACGACGATTGGTATCAGTACAATCATGAGCAACCTCCATCCCCAGTCCTTTACAGCACTCCAGAACCAACTCCCAAGCGACCATCCTTCTTGTTCCTGATGAACTTCTGAGGAGAGTCTGTGGAGGTGTTCAATGGCCTTGTAGACGGAAGGTGAATTGTCTGGTATGTGGGTACAACAGCTGGACCCGATGATACGACATGCTCCTCCACGGTCTGCCAGAACCACATCTAGAACAAGGCGGTTTTGAAGAGCCACCAGACGGACCGCCTGAAGCTCGGCTGTATTGTTTGTGAGGATACCAGCTGTAATGTTCATCGTTGTCTCGACTGCCTGGGATAAATGTCGAATGGCACGACTGTTTGCCATCGGACCCCAAAGTGGAACAAGTCCTTTCATTGCATCCAAGAATTGTGCTCCAGTTGGGTCGGCCTGCTCAATGTCCTTTTCTCGTCTCTGTCGGTGATGGTTTGCCGGAGCCACATAGGTTGGAGGACGGATGAAGGCAATGTAGCAGGTACCTCCCCAGCCCTTTGGGAGCCAGGTGTAGGCTTTTGTACCACAGACGAAGTACATGTTTGGAGAGGTGACAAAAGAGGGTGGGTCGGTTGAGTCCAAAGTTCTGGTGATGCGACAAGTGCTGTGGCCCACCATTTGTGTCCCATGGCCTGTGATGCATACAAGGCCCGAGACATTGACGACAGATAGGGCCACAGTCAGGGTGGCAGCTGTTTGTTTCCGGAGGTAGGAGAAGGTGGGTCTGGCTGGATTGTTAAATATTTGCATCTCCACCATTTCTTTGGCGGGGATGTCCATGTGAACAGAGGCATTGGAGGATAAAGGGCAAAAGGGAGCAGCAGTTCTTCCGGTTTTGTTCAGCCAGACTCCATGATAAAAGTGTGACATAGTTTCGCTGGAAGTGGCATTGTCTCTGTAGCTCTCTTGCAAGAGGATCAGCCAAGCAAGGCAGGAGCCATGAACAGAGAAAGGTGAAGGGATGAAGGGGATGGAATGTCCGGTGGCATGTGGTATCAACCCACAGATCCAGCAATTCGTGGCATTGGCAGCAAGGTTGTGTTGGTGCAGCAACTGTACGAAGGAGTTGTTCCAGAACTCCTTACGCCTTTCTTGGATTTGAGGTGAAAGAGAGACCAGGTAATGTTCTTTCATGGTGGTAGGCTGTGCAGTCGTTAGAAAGGTCTTATGAGCCGGTGCGTTCTCTTCCACGATCCAGAAGGTAGTCATGAGGAGGAGGCAAAAGAGAAGAGTGATAAGAAGAGCAATAGTCTTTGAGCTGTGCAACCTGTCAGTTTTCAGGTTTCTGTAGTGGGTCTTCGGATGTCCGGTTGCTTCCATCATCTTCGTGTCGGGCGCTTCCATCATCTTCAAGGTGCTCGGTAGTGGGCAGAACCACAGACTTCGTTTGGTTTCTCTCCTGGCAGCCTTTGTAGTGTCGGGCCGCCGCTCTGAGAATGGTAACTTTAGTCAGTGGTCTACTTAGCCGAAACTCCCTCCTTTCGTCGCAGGTTATACCCTTCTCTGGATGGCACAGTGGGATCAGGGAATTTCGCCAATTCGAGTGTCTGTTTCAGGGTAGCAGCTCAGGGATGGTCGGTCTTTGTGCAGGAGCTCTTCTTGGGTGGTCACGTCTTCGGTCGACGTCAGGGTCGGAGAGATTTTCTTGCAGTGATGTGCATGCAGCCAATTTCGCTTCCCCTCCACTCGAAGAGCTGTTCGGGTGGTGATCAAGACTTGCCAGGGGCCCGTCCAGCGGGGTTCCAGACTCTTCTCCCGCTGGAAGTTCCGAATCAGGACGAAATCTCCAGGCTGGATGGTATGTCCGGGGCCCCTGGAAGCATCGGGGATGGCCTGCAGCACCTGATGCTGAATAACAGACAGCGTTTTAGTTAGGTTATACAGATAGTCAGACATTAGGACGTCCGGGACATCGTGAATAGATGTCGGTTTGGGTGCGGACCAGATACTCATGGGCCGGCCGAAAACGACCTCGTAAGGGGTCAAGTGGTGTTTGGTGGGGGTGGAACGCATTGACAGCAATGCTAGGGAAAGAGCGTCTGGCCATATTAGTCCTGTGGTAGCCACTATTTTCGCCAGTTTTAGCTTCAATGTGGCATTGTGCCGCTCGACCAGTCCAGCAGATTGGGGGTGAAAAACTGCGTGGAATTTCTGTCGTACCCCCAGTCCTTACAGGATAAGCTGGATAACCTCGGCTACAAAATGGGGGCCATTGTCACTCCATAAAATACGGCAAAGGCCGTAGCGAGGGAAGAACTCTTTCAGTAGTACTTTTGCGGTGGCAATGGCAGTGTTGTCACGCGTCGGGTAGGCTTCCACCCATTTGCTAAAAGCGCATACAACAACTAGTACATACTTCAGTCCTTGACATCTCTCTAACTGGATATAGTCCATCTGTAGGACTTCAAATGGATGGTTGGGGACCCCAAACCCTCCCCGGGGTACGACAGTTCCTTTCCCAGGGTTGTGTTGCAGGCAGACTAGACATTGCTGGACTAATCGTTTGGCTGAGTCTGCAATTCTATCGTTATGCCAAACTCGGGAGACAAGTTCGGTCATAGGGGCAGACCCTATGTGTGCAGGGGAATGAGCCATCGTCAGTATGGGGATCAGATACGAGTTGGGTAGCAACCATTTGTTCGTGTCTTTTGTCCGCCAGCAGCCTTCATCGTCTTTTAATCCCACCCGTGCCCATTCAGTCAATTCTTGTGGTGAGCTGGCCATTTGGATGTCCCTAATAGTTTCCCTAGCGTCCGTCCATTTTTCTGCTTGTGACCTAGTCACGTACATGCGAGTCGTCGTCCTGTTCTCAGCGGTGGTTCGGGCAGTGATGTCGGCCAGTGCATTTCCCGTCCAATGATGTCTGTCACCTTTTTGTGTGCTTTGCATTTGATTACGGCAAGTCGTTTGGGGAGGAGAACCGCTTCAGTCAGAGCGGAGACTAGATCTCCGTGCAGGATGGGTGTGCCATGAGATGTCAGAAATCCCCTCTCCTTCCATAAGAGCCCAAAATGATGAACCACCCCGAAGGCATACTGGCTGTCCGTGTAAATGTTTGCTGTCGTCCCCTTTGCTAGGATACATGCTCGTGTGAGGGCAATCAGTTCTGCCGCCTGAGCGGATCGTTGCGTGATGCGGGCGGTTTCAACTACAGTTCGGGCTGTGGTAACTGCATAGGCAGCTGAGGTGGTGCCGTCGGGGAGTTTAATGCAAGAGCCGTCTACCCATAGCTCTCCGTCAGGGTTTGGGAAGGCAGTGTCTCGGAGGTCAACTCTACTCCTAGTCTGTTCGTCCGTGAGGGTCACACAGTCATGTATTGGGGGCACATCGGGATCATTCTCAGGCAGAGGCAGCAAGGTGGCTGGGTTCAGTGTGGTGCATCGTTTCAACGTGATGTGAGGTGCGAGCAGTGTCAGTTCGTACCCAGTCAGTCGTGCGCTGGTCAGGTGTTGTGTCTTGGTCTGGTTTAGGAGGGTGTCAACAGCATGAGGCACTATTACCGTGAGGGAATTCGAGAGTACGATTCCCTCACTTTGTCGGATAGAGACAGCAGCAGCGGCTACTGCTCGAAGGCAGGCAGGCAAAGCTCTTGCTACAGGGTCAAGAGTGGCAGAGAAATAAGCACATGGTCGTTGTTTGGGGCCAATGGTTTGAGTCAGGACAGACAAAGCGCATCCCTCCCTTTCGTGGGTGTAGAGAGAGAAGGGCTTTGTATAATCAGGGGTTCCTAGGACGGGTGCTGAACAAAGGGCGTCTCGTAGTTCCTTGAAGGTGGATTGACATTCAGGGGTCCAAGGGAGCGGGAAGGGGACATCTTTAGCCAGTAGGGAAAGTAGTGGTTTCACAATGAGGCTGAAATTTGGCAACCATTGTCGACAGAAGGAGGTGAGGCCTACCAATGAGCGGACTTGCTTCGGGGTTTTAGGGATAGGGGTCTCTAGAATAGCCTGAATTCGATCGGGTGTGAGTTTTCTCCCGTCTTTGGATAAGAGGTGGCCTAGGTAAGTGACTTGAGGTTGGCAGAATTGCAACTTCTTCTTGGAGACCTTGTGGCCATTTTCCGCGAGGAAGTGCAGGAGTTGGATGGTGGCTGTGACTGCAAGTGGAGTGGTGTCGGCCGCCAAAAGGATATCATCGACGTAGTGTATCAACACCACTCCATCCGGCAACTGGACTGCATCCAGCTGTCTCTTGAGGGCCTGGCTGTAGATGCTTGGACTTTCAGTGTAGCCCTGGGGTGCTCTGCAAAATCTATATGAGCGGGATTTTAAAGTGAAGCCGAAAAGGTAGCGGCTGTCTGAGTGAATGGGGATGGAGAAGAATGCGTTCTTGAGATCGATTACCGTGAAGGTGGTGGCAGTGGAAGGAATCAGGGTCAGAATGGTGGTGATGTCTGAGACTACAGGGTACTGGGGTACAACTACTTTGTTGACTTCTCGTAGGTCGATGATGAAGCGGTACGCTTTTTCATCTCCCTCACCCTGCTTCTTCACAATGGGTAGGATAGGGCTGTTGCACACATTGCTAACTACTTCTTCTACCACTCCTGCGTCTACCAGGCACTGGATGATTTCTACCAATGCCTTCTCGCCTTCGGGCGATATCCGATACTGTGGGAGTTTTGGGAGCACTGCGTCCTGTCGAACAGTTATGTGTACAGGGTCTATCATCATGCTTCCTACGTCCGAGTCAGTCTTTGCCCGTAGGTACAGAGGTAGGGTGTCGAGTAAGGACAAGTCAGCGTCAGTGATGGAAAACATGCGTTGTGTGCGACAAGATCTGAGCAGCGTTGGGTTGTCGTACAGAATGACTCAAACTCCGTCTTGTGAACACCTAATAGTGGCTCGAAAATGTTTCAACAAGTCAAGTCCCATAATGGCGTCGGGGGTGTTGGAGGAGAGCAAAAATGTCGTGTCAGTGGTGTTATTGTCCAAGTTAAAAGAGATCGGTGTGGACAAGGGATTAGTGGAGGGCGTTCCATCAAAACCTATTGATGTCACATGTGAGCCAGACAAGGGTGCCCTGGGAATCAATCGTTTAGACAACGCACTACGTGTTGCACCAGTATCTACCAGAAATGGAGACTTCGTTCCTAGGACCTTAGCGGTGACATAAGGACCTTGCTGGTCAACATAGAGCTCGACTGGATCCCTTCCTTGCCCTTGGCAGTCCTATGCAAAGTCGTGGGCATTGTCGCAGTCAGACTGTTGGCACTGATTCTGTCGGGGACGGTCAAACGTGTTCGGTCTGCCAGGTCTGTCATTGTTGGTGTCGTTTGTGTGCCCTCGTCCCTGTCCTCTATTTCTCGGCCCGCCCGCTACGTCTCTCGTGTCTTTATTTCTGAGTGCTTCTTGCAGAACTGGACATTGAGACTTCCAGTGGCCAAATCCTTTGCAAAACGCACACTGGTCCTCATCGAGGTCTGTTCGTGGAGCGCCGGGTGCGGGTGTGCGGTCTCTAGGGGGTGGATTTCTAGGAGCATTCGACTGGTAGTTTCCTCTATACTGTTCCCTTCCTATAGTCACCCCTTGCAACTGAGCAATCATCACCCTCTCTTTCAAGTCCTTTTTCTTCTTCTCAGTCGCTTGATCGTTCTCGTTCTTTTGTCGCTCATAGTATTGAGCCATCTGAAGGATAGCTGCGGGCTTGGAGGCCGCCCAACTACTCTCGCTAGTCTGTAGTTTCTGCGAGACTTCTGGTGTCAGGCCTTTCAACATAGTTCTGGACAAACAAGTGATGTCCGGTTGCAGTGGTCATGTCCTGGCCGCTGTAATCGGAGAATACCGTTTCAAACCGGGAGAAGTATTCTGATACGTCTTCCTGGGGTTTCTGGCGACAGGCCGTTACTATCGACCAGTCCACCTTCCTTTCTGGAACTAGGGTTTTTAATTTCTGCACGATCTTATCTGGTAGGTCTAGAATGGCCTTCAAAGGTTTCTGTCCCGGTTCCCGCTGTTTGTCAACATTACCGAGTTGTATCCAGGTATGTCCGAACAGCTCAAGGTGGTCGACTTTCCGGATTTGCTTCCACACATCAGCTGGCAGACATAGCCCGAAAAACAAATCGATATCCGCTAGGGTCATAATCGTTGAACCCAAAGCGGTGGCTAATTCTGTATAGAAGGCTGTGAGGTTCTTTCGCAGATCGGGCAAGGACTTTCGGAAAGTCAGGATGTCTTGCCGATCCCATGGTTGGTAAACCCAGTTGTAAACTACCCTCCCTCTCGCATCTTGGTGGTTAATATCGTCGTGTGTTCCCTGTCCTCGTGGGGGAACCCAATAGGGAGTGACCTCCTTTATGGGCATCATCGTGTCAATTTTTTCTACTCCGGCTTCAGTTTCTGCACGAGTCGTGGTGTTAGTCTCTGGTTTCTGTTCCGTGAGGTTGCGGAAAACTTCAAGCGTACGCGTGAAGAGGTTCGTCACATCACACTCGTCTCCATCTCCGACATCAACTTTCCTATACAGAGTCGTTAGGTTTTCAGGGCCTTTTCCTTGGTATCGGTCTTCATAGGCATTAAGGGTATGGTAACAAAGGCGTACGACAAAGTGTCGTCTGTGGCTATTGGCATATGTATTGTACATATCCGTTATATAATCCTCACTTTCCTTTCGCACCACCAGTGTCTTTACAATCTTATCGATCCCAGCTCGTTCATCCTTACTTAATCTATTCGATCTAGCAGGGTCTTTCCTCCCAGCTTCGGGATCATCTGAAGTCGCTGCTCGTGCTGCGCTGGGTACGAGGGGTTCGGTCGGCGCAGAGGCCATGAGGACCGAGGCTCCGGCACTACTCTCACTTGTCGGTGGGGGTTGCGGGTGCTGCGCTAAGGGTTGGGAAGGGGCGTATGGAGGGGGCATGTAGATGATCGGGGGACCTAATAGTAAATCATCATTCGTTCGCTGTTTCGAAGGTAGCTCGGGGTAAAGTGTAGAGGGTGTCCTGACGGGACACTGGCCTGATGATTCGGAATCTTGTTTTAGCTTGGTTTCCTCTCTTTCTTTTATTTCTTCCTTTAATTTGTTAGCGGCCAGGTGAGATGCTTTGCGTAATTCCTTTTCTAACCTGACCTCATTTCTCTTCTTCCGCTGTTCTGTTTCTTTGCGCCACATGCCGAAGCTATCGAGCATAGAGGGTGTTGTCTTATTGTTATAAAGGGCTGTTTCCAGCGCGTTTATTTTATCGTTATCAAAGGACCCTATCAGTGGCCACTGACTTTCCCGATCCTTTCTCGTGTATTTATGCCACAGCTTACTATAAGCCACGGCGACTAGTCCATATTTAGTAAACATGTCCTTATTAGGGGTGCCCTCCAGTGGAGCCGGATGGTTCACCTCTAATAAGCGGTCCGGGCTGAACCAACTACCAACAAACGGGGCAAAAATAGGCATGACGGGTTACAAAGGGGACAAAAGTCTGCACTACCTATCCTTCACTATTCACAAGGACTAAACAGAGTATTGCGACTCTGTGCCTTTTTGTAAATAGAGAATAACCCAAAGAGAACCAAGTCCGAACGATCAATGTTCGGACAAACAATCAATCAAATGAGGGATAAAAATAGGCACAACGGATTACAACGGGGGAAAAAGCCTGCGTTACCTATCCTTCACTATTCACAAGGACTAAACAGAGTATTGCGACTCTGTGCTTATTTGTAAATAGAGAATGATCCAAAGAGAACCAATTCCAAAACAGTGAATGCTTGGATAACAATCAATCAAATGGAGAGGGAAGTAGGCATGACGGATTACAACGGGGGCAAAAGCCTGCGTTACCTACCCTTCACTATCTGCAAAGACTAAACAGAGTATTGCGACTCTGTGCTTGTTTGCAAATAGAGAATCTCTCAGAAACAATCAAATGAGTAATACTAGTATTTTCAAACAATCAAACAATCAATTTCGCAATTCGTCGTGTTACATGACCTTACCCGGACCGCATGGACGGTTTCTCGTCTCCCGCTTCCAGCGCCCGATCGTCCTCTATTTTCCGTAATTGCTGTGGCACTCCTGATGGTTCCCAGTCACGACCGTAGATCACTCGAGAGAGGTCTGCTCAGAACCGGTGAAGTTCGGATGATCGGCTGCCAGACGAGGGTCTATCAAGCAGGAGCTCTTCCCGATCGTTGCAGTCGTTCACTCTGTCGTTGGGACCTCTCCCACTGGATCCACGCGTCGCTGATGGGCCCCACGTTTGGGACGCCAATTGTCGAAAGGTAGGGCCGATGTCGACCAAGAACCTTCAGTGTTTGCCCGGCGTTAGCCGCGTCTCATACCATTTAATATTACCAAACAAAGAGGCAGGCGCTGGAGACAGGAAGGCAGGAAACAGGAGTTTATTCCGACGGAGCAGAACACGTCAAATCAGACAACAGGGTATCTTCTCGAGGTGCTTTAACTGCATCTCTGAGGCCTGGCCTCTTATACACAGGTTTATGGCTTTATTGTATGAAACATGCTCTTGTCAATACTTTGAAGTATGGAAAGGCATCCCCGGAATCCCCGCTTCAAACCCGTTCCCACACATATTTACAGTGAAAGTCCCTACCCCGATCTCAGTAGGTGATGACTATCGCGCAGCTGGATATTCCGCCGGTTCCCGGAATGTGTGTGGCTGATCGGATCTCATGGGGTGGGGGCTTTGATCAGTCATAGATTCTTTGAAGAGGGACAGCTTCCTACTGTAAGGGGCAATAAACTACATCCGCAGGGCTAGGTGATGGCCTGGGATCGGGCCGGACAATCGGGCACAGAGGAAGGGGGTCCATTAAATGATGTGTGATCATCAAAGGGACGGAGGGAGGTGTTAGCCGGGTACGGGATGTGGCTCCGAGGCAGGGCCGCGCTGAAGGGGTGGTTTATGGCCCAAGCATGTGAGAGCGTGGGCTGTCAGCGCGCGGGGGATGCTTGCGGGGTCACAGAGGGAGAGAGAGAGGCGCTGGCTATCGGCAGTGGGCAGAGAGGCCATGGCATTCAAAATGGCTGCTACTTTCGCACACATATGAGCCTAAAAAGGGACAAGATGGCGCCGATAATGTTTACGTCACAATCTAGATTTTAACAGTCTGTTGAACATTTCGACACTCATTCTTCCAATGTCCAAGCTTTCCGCACCCATGACAAGGATATTTCTTTTTTGCTTCTTCTCTACTTATTCATCCTTTTCCTTTATTTCCATTTGGCACTTGACTATTCTGATTCTGCCCATTCATCTGACTATCATTTTGAGAAACAGGATTTGCCCCTTGGTGTTCTGCCAACTTCACTTGTGCCCACATCATTTTCTCTTTTAGCTTTTTGTGTTTGGCATCAATGTCATTACTACAATACCTCGTATACTTCCAAATATCGTCAATAGGCTTGCTTTGACAGCAAAGCATATGCTGTTGAATCATCTGACTAATTTCTGATCTCGATCCATACACAAACCTATATACAAAATGTCCCATATGCTCATCACCAATGTTCTCGAATCCACTATACTGCTTAAACACCTGCAGTGACCTTTCGTAGTATGCATGCACTGACTCCTTTGGTTCTTGAGTTGTCCTGTCTATTTTAACCCAATCTGTTTCTTTAGAGGGAATTTTTACTTTCAGAAAAGTAATCACCTGCTGATATTTCTTCATTACTTCCTCTGAAGGCACACCTGTCTTTGCGTCTCTGGATATTCTTTATTTGGCCAATCAGTGGTAATTTTACATTCTGTCCACAAATCAGTTGGTACCACTATATCAAACAGGCCATCCAAATCTTTCAAAAAAACTTTTAAACCTTCACAAATCTCTCTACCTGCTTGCACCATTCAATTGGTTTCTATCTCAATCTAGGGAAGTCATTTGTAAAAGTCAAAATATACTGTCTACTCCATGGAAGATGAACATATCCACCATCATGAACTTCTCTCATGGGACACATCTTTTCAACCTTTTCTACTTCTCTCAATGGGAATACAGATGCTTCCTTTGCAGCTGCTTCATCCCTCTTTTTTGTCCATCTACTTCTCCATCAATCTACGTCACCTCATTTCTTCAAAATGTGCATGAATTCTTCTATTTGCAATCTCCTTCCTGATGCATTCAAACTTTCTAAATCCTTTTCAGTAAATTCTGATCTATATGGTTTTTGAAATATTTGTGACTTTTCTACATCTATTCCAAATTCTAAAGCTGCTTCCACTATCTTCTCATGAAGATTCTTTGCTCTTCAGGTTATAATTTTGCACAAAAACAACAATTCTTCATCTCCATATGAACCTAATCTGTCTCAACTTATTGTACCTATAATCATTTCTTCCAAATCTACTCTCAACTTGCTTACATCTATAATTTGTGATTGAGGTTTCTTCCTTTCTAGTTCTTTTGTCCATTCTTCTAGATCTTCTGGTGAAAATCCAGTAGAATATCCTGCCACTGGAGTGACAGTTGGTATTTTCCTCCTTGTATCTATGGGTGAAATTCTCTTTGGGGTTTCAGTCACGGTCTCAAGATTTAGGAGATCTAATAATGAGACATTCAAATCACTCTCACGAATTTGATCTTCCGACATCACTATCTCTTTTCAAATGCCATTCAGTGCGACTGTCACATTTTGTGACTTTGGTGTACCTCGTTTTTACCATATAATGGAATGACAGGACCAATGGTTACTGGTACTGTTAATGCTTTAGAATTCAGATCTAGCTAATTTATTTTCTGAATTATCTCTTCTTTTGTTTTATTCAATGCATTCCTTTCCTTTTCTTGTGATACTTGGATGACTGGCGGATCATATAGAACTTGTGGAACTAATGGAATTCCCATCATAGGTGCACTTGGAGTTGCATCTCTAGCCCTCTCTCGATAAGGCGGAGGTCTTTTACTTAGAATATCTTCCATCAACTCATCATCAGATTCATCACACCCTATTCCTGTCAAACCTATGTGTTTAGTTTTTTCTTTACATTTGCTCCCTTCTTGATCTTCACCCATTAATACTGGATATAAACCCTCCGTTACTACAGCTCTTCTCTATCTTTTCATCTGATCTCCTCTTGTATCAAATGAATATCTGGGTAAAAATCCTCTATTAGTTCTTTTACCTCCTCTGTATGTCTCTCGCTAAAATGCCTCAACTTCTCACTCCTCCAAGGCTTCATGCTGTGTTAACCTAGGATTTGGCTCTAAACAATTCATCCGGTTTCTTAAATTCTGAAGACTCCATACATTGAATGTACCATGCTCTGGGAAAGCTAAAACACCATCACCTTTCGTATATTCCACTCAATTTCCCAACCACACACAAGTATGATATCCTCTTATCATCATCATAAAGGAAGCAGGTTTGTTAGAAGGTGGCATACGAATTCCCTCCCTACTTACTATACGCTTGTCCTTCTTGGGAAAATCCTTGATTTTATTAATCAACTTCATCCTTCCAATTGCTGTAACTAACTATTTCAATCGACAAAATCCCAAAATTCTTCAGTATTTTTCACGTATCATGTATGTTAACACTCGTCATATATCAGCGCAACTCACACCAACAATCCAATCAGAGCTTACTACATTTTCTTTTTTTCGCCCAATGCCAGTGCGGTTTTTGTGTACTGACCTAAACAAGGCTTACAACACACCCACTAGTCTGACCAATGTCAGCGCGTCTCTTTGTGACGCCAGTATTACTCCTAATACTGACCCTCCCTTTACAATCTGCACTTGTCACGCGCCCGCTGTTTACACCAATAACAGCGCAGCTCTCTGTGACAATCAGTATGACTCCTGCTACTGATCCTCCCTTCACAATGTAATACGAAAATGCATTTTCTAACTTTTCTTCTAAATTTTCTGTTAGTTACAAGGTAAAAATAGCGCTACTCTGTCTGCTCCGCTAAACCAAAGATTGTTTCTTCACTTGCTTCAAAGAGAGAATACTTCCTTTCACTACGAGTAAAAACCACTGTTTACCCTTTACTTAAGCTCGAGGAGGACCTATTACTCCTCTAGCATACTCCTCCTATGGATAAGGCCAAAGTTTCACAGGTGGGCCCTTTGCTGTCAGCTACACTCTACCATTATACGATATAGTACCTGATATAACACCTACAGTCCTGCGTAACTTCTAAGTAACCTTCTGCAGTGTGATTTCCTTACCACACTCTTCTAATTTCCGTTCCCGGGATTCCCAGGTATCTCTGTACATGTACTTTCAGACACCATAGAACACAACACTAACTTTTAGTGTTAAACATATAGTTAATATTCGGTGATCAATATTCAATAATCATTCATCAATAATCACCAAATTAATCAATAATAACCATCCTTCTGCTACCAGAAAAATTGATTCATAGGACAAAGATGAACACTTCACAGTCAATAAAACTTCAATGGGGCCCATATAGACATTCAATTTCCCTGGCTGTTCCACTGGGGATAACATTTTATCATTTCACTTCAGCTCTAATTAGTTAGCTCACTGTATCCTCAAAATCATTTGAGAAAATATTTTCAATACCTCACTAATCTTCATAGATCAACACTCTTTCCTTTGGTTGATGGATCATTAGTTGAGTTAGTTGATGGTTATATTAACAATTAAGGGCCATATGTATCATTGAAATTCGCATTCGCAAAGGCCAAAATTCGCAGAACTTCAGCCTTTGCGAATGCGAATTTGCAAAAAGGTATGTATGTAGGAAAATATAGTGCAAAATAAGGAATCGCATAAAATGCGATTCCTTAATTTGCGATAATGAAAAATCTGTGAACTTCCTGCGAATACCTACTTTTGCGATTTCTTACTTTGCGAAAATCGCAAACGGAAGATCGGAAAAAAAGAAATCGCAATGGTATGTATGAAAAAATCACAAATTGCGATTTTCGGAAATGCGCAATTTAAAGAATAGCAATTACCACCAAGTAGGAGCATGTGGTAACCAGGTGCAACCGATTTAAGCAGCAACAGAATGCAACAGACTTCTTTCCACAATGGCGGGGCTTTACCTGATAGCCAGGAGGATGCGACTGAGAGCTGCTGCCAAGAGGAGGAGACGCCAGGAGAGGATATTCCGTTTGCGCGTCACCATCTACCAGCGCACTGATGAGGATATCTTTACCCATTACAGACTGGATGAAGACAGTATTCATGATTTAATTGAAGAACTCAGACCCTTCCTTGAACACCCCACACGCAGGACACAAGCCATCCGCACTCACATCCAGGTCCTGTGTTCACTACACCTGTTGGCCTCAGGTAGTTTTCAGGGGGTGATAGCCACAGCAGGAGGGGTTTCACATAGTGCCCTTTCGCGCTTTTTCCTTGCGTTCCTTGACGCCATGGTACAGAGGATGCCACACCACATTTACCTTCCAAGCACCCCACAGGAACTGCATCAGACCAAACAGGATTTTTATCAAATTGCCCAATGTCCCCATGTCATCGGGTGCATAGATGGGACACTAGTTGCAATATCCCCCATCCCACAATGAGTATGTGTTTAGGAATCGTAAATCTTACCATTCCCTGAACATACAGGTGGTGTGTGATGCTAAACACATCAGAACGGACATTGTTGCAAAATACCCTGGCAGCACGCACGACTCATACATCTTCCGCCACAGTGGGATACACCGTAGGCTCCTTAATGGGGACTTTGGCGATGGCTATTTACTAGGTAAATGCATTTGCACAGTATACACACTTGTCAAGGATTGCATGTGCTGGACAGTGTCTAACCATATACCTTCCTCCCCTCAGGTGACAGTGCATATGCAGTACGTGACTTTATTCTGACGCCCTACCTCAATCCAGCAAATGCAGCAGAGCGGCGATACAACAGGGCACACATTGCAACAAGAGGCACCATAGAGAGGACCTTTGGTATTCTCAAAAGCAGATTCAGGTGCATACACAATAGTGGAGGGGCATTGCAATACAGACCAGAAATCTGCTGTAAAATAGTCGTCGCATGTGCCATCCTGCACAACATTGCTACCAGGAAAGGCACACCGGTGGAGGTCAGTGAATCTGACACATCTGATGTGGAGGGCCCAGCTCAAGGACGCATGCCTGCCGGTGTAGCTGGTGCAGCTGCTGGCCGTCAGAGGCGGGATGAGATTACGCGCAACTATTTTTAGGTAAGATAAAATGACACAATGCTAATTTACAATTGTCAGACTGTGTTTTTATTCCTTAACATCAGGATTATAAATGACACACAGGCTGAGTGAGAAACAATGTCCTTCATAATGTCCAGCACATGGTAATGCACAGTGCATGTATCCATTCGTGGCCAAGTGTCCCTGCACAGTGGTTAGCTGCACCTATCCTGTGGTCCCATTGATGTGTCCTTACTAGCGGCGGGGAGGGCGGGAGGAAGCTCCTGTTTGGGGATGCACATTGCCTCCATCACTTCTTTCAGTCGCCCTACTGTTGCGTCCACTACGGCGCCTATCCATGGTTGGTGGGGGGGTGGCGCTGCTCCATACTGATAGGGCATCATCATCATTTGGAGTCAGGACTCCTGGCCCTGTGGTGCGGATTGCGCGCAGTTCATCTACAGCTGTAGAGATTTCGAGCAGGGCCCTTCCCACGTCCTGGTTATTGTGCGCAAACTCACGCTGCATGCTGATGCAGCTTCTAGCTATTATGTTGTTGGAGGAGGCCAGGCGGTTAACAGCACGTGTATACAGGTCCAGGCGCTGCATCTCCCTACGCCTGGCTGCACGGTCAGCCCTGAGTTCACCACAGAGTGCCTCCATGGCACATTTAATGCTCCTGAAGCCTGCCCTGACTTCCCTTTGGAGTGACTGGATGTTTTTTGCTTGCAGGCGCTGTACCTGCAACATATTCAGCTCAAGTCCGGCAAACACCGACCCATCCCCAGGATCTACAGCACTTGTTGCAGCACGGGACCTGCGCCTGTTTAGGACTTCTTGCATTGGCTCTGCACGGCGGTGCTGATGTGTTTCAGGCTGTGTGTCATTGCTTTGCCCATCCCCATCAGTGTCATGGCCCTCGTCCTCCAAAGGGGGTAGTGGTCTCACAGCAATCCTCCTGCGACGCTTGGGGGGGTTTACTGGACTAGCCCCGTCCTCACTTTCTTCCTCCTGCGCAGCTGCTGTTCTGGTAGGGGAATTGCCCTGTCTCCCACTGTCTGTTGCCTGATTTGAAGTAGATGCTGTGAATTGTCAATTGTGATTAAAGAATCGCTAAGTGGTACCTTGATACATATGGCCCTTAGATCTGTAAATTAGTTAGTAAGGGCCATATGTATCAAGGTACCACTTAGCGATTCTTTAATAGCGATTTTTAAGAAATTGCTATTTCAGAATCGCTTATTGGTATGTATGAAGCAAATCGCAAATAAATTGTGATTTCTTAAAAATCGCTATTTTTAGTGCGATTTCCTCATTTGCGATTTTTTATGGCGAAAAAACGCAATTTAGCGATTCCTTAACGGAAAAATTTGCAAAATTGCGAATTTTTCAATTCTGCCAATCAGAAACTCAGGTGCAGCTTGATGACATCACAACCAGGAAGTGTGTCTACCCATGCTGTACCTGTGTTTCTGATTACCAGAGTGAAGGAGTGTTGGAGAGAGAACACTGCAGTGCATTGTGAACATGCAGGACACAGGAGACATGCCCAGCCAGGACACCCCCCAGCAGCAGGAGCAGGAACACCAGAGGAGGAGAAAACAAAAGTTTTCTGAAGCGGAGCTTGAAGTCCTCATCCAGGAAATGGTAACAAGCCATGAACTGCTGTTTGGGAAGAAATCACTTAGGGTGCCTGAAACACGAAAGAGGCGCATATGGGCAGAAATCCAGGAAAAGGTGAATGCAGTTGGGGTGACACATAGGAGTGTGGAGGACATCCGCAAACGATGGTATTATATGCGCCAGCGCTCCAAAGAAAAGGTGGCTACCAGGTTGGAGGAAGCAAAGAAGACTGGTGCGGGGACCTCCACTGCCACAGATTCAACACCATTGCAGGAACTTGTGGAGGCAACACTACTTCCAGAGAGCTTCATAGGAGTGGCTGACCTGGACAGCTCAGACCCCCCAGGACCACGACAAGGTAAGAGGCATGCTTCAACACCCCTGACCCCTCCCCAACTACCCCCACACTCCCAGCAGTGACCCTGGGGCAGAAAGAAAGTAGTAATCCAGTGCAGGTACACAAACACACACTGCAATGCATTATGGGAGATGTAGTCACATGCACATTACATTAGTAGATTTACACTCAGTCATTCCCCAAATGCATATGTGCATCAGGAAAGTGAAACACAAGAAATGTGTAATTAGCAAAAGTGAAATTTATTTATTTACAAGTGCTAGTTAGAACAGAAAAACATGTATGCCTTTACGTCCACAGCATCTATTTCAAATCAGGCAACAGACAGTGGAGACAGGGCAATTCCCCTACCAGAACAGCAGCTGCGCAGGAGGAAGAAAGTGAGGACGAGGCTAGTCCAGTAAACTCCCCCAAGCGTCGCAGGAGGATTGCTGTGAGACCACTACCCCCTTTGGAGGACGAGGGCCAGGACACTGATGGGGATGGGCAAAGCAATGACACAGAGCCTGAAACACAACAGCACCGCCGTGCAGAGCCAATGCAAGAAGTCCTAAACAGGCGCAGGTCCCGTGGTGCAACAAGTGCTGTAGATCCTGGGGATGGGTCGGTAGCTTGAGCTGAATATGTTGCAGGTACAGCGCCTGCAAGCAAAAAACATCAAGTCACACCAAAGGGAAGTCAGGGCAGGCTTCAGGAGCATTACATGTGCCATGGAGGCACTCTGTGGTGAACTCAGGGCTGACTGTTCAGCCAGGCGTAGGGAGATGCAGAGCCTGGATCTGTATACACGTGCTGTTAACCGCCTGGCCTCCTCCAACAACATACTAGCTAGACGCTGCATCAGCATGCAGCGTGAGTTCGCGCACAATAACCAGGACGTGGGAAGGGCCCTGCTCCAAATCTCTATGGCTGCAGATGAACTGCGCGCAATCCGCACCACAGGGCCAGGAGTCCTGACTCCAAATGATGATGATGCCCTATCAGTATGGAGCAGCGCCACCCCCCCCCACCAACCATGGATAGGCGCCGTAGTGGACGCAACAGTAGGGCGAATGAAAGAAGTGAAGGAGGCAATCTGCATCCCCGAACAGGAGCTTCCTCCCGCCCTCCCCGCTTCTAGTAAGGACACATCAATGGGACCACAGGATAGGTGCAGCTAACCACTGTGCAGGGACACTTGGCCATGAATGGATACATGCACTGTGCATTACCATGTGCTGGACATTATGAAGGACATTGTTTCTCACTCAGCCTGTGTGTCTTTTATAATCTTGATTTTAAGGAATAAAAACAGTCTGACAATTGTAAATTAGCATTGTGTCATTTTCTCTTACCTAAAAATAGTTGCGCGTAATCTCATCCCGCCCCTGACAGCCAGCAGCTGCACCAGCTACACCGGCAGGCATGCGTCCTTGAGCTGGGCCCTCCACATCAGATGTGTCAGATTCACTGACCTCCACCGGTGTGCCTTTCCTGGTAGCAATGTTGTGCAGGATGGCACATGCGACGACTATTTTACAGCAGGTTTCTGATCTGTATTGCAATGCCCCTCCACTTTTGTGTATGCACCTGAATCTGCTTTTGAGAATACCAAAGGTCCTCTCTATGGTGCCTCTTGTTGCAATGTGTGCCCTGTTGTATCGCCACTCTGCTGCATTTGCTGGATTGAGGTAGGGCGTCAGAATAAAGTCACGTACTGCATATGCACTGTCACCTGAGGGGAGGAAGGTATATGGTTAGACACTGTCCAGCACATGCAATCCTTGACAAGTGTGTATACTGTGCAAATGCATTTACCTAGTAAATAGCCATCGCCAAAGTCCCCATTAAGGAGCCTACGGTGTATCCCACTGTGGCGGAAGATGTATGAGTCGTGCGTGCTGCCAGGGTATTTTGCAACAATGTCCGTTATGATGTGTTTAGCATCATACACCACCTGTATGTTCAGGGAATGGTAAGATTTACGATTCCTAAACACATACTCATTGTGGCATGGGGGATATTGCAACGTGCGTCCCATCTATGCACCCGATGACATGGGGAAATTGGGCAATTTGATAAAAATCCTGTTTGGTCTGATGCAGTTCCTGTGGGGTGCTTGGAAGGTAAATGTGGTGTGGCATCCTCTATACCATGGCGTCAAGGAACGCATGGAAAAAGCGTGAAAGGGCACTTTGTGAAACCCCTCCTGCTGTGGCTATCACCCCCTGAAAACTACCTGAGGCCAACAGGTGTAGTAAACACAGGACCTGGATGTGAGTGGGGATGGCTTGTGTCCTGCGTGTGGGGTGTTCAAGGAAGGGTCTGAGTTCTTGAATTAAATCATGAATACTGTCTTCATCCAGTCTGAAATGGGGAAAGATATCCTCATCAGTGCGCTGGTAGATGGTGACGCGCAAACGGAATATCCTCTCCTGACGTCTCCTCCTCTGTGCAGCAGCTCTCAGGCGCATCCTCCTGGCTATCAGGTAAAGCCCCGCCATTGTGGAAAGAAGTCTGTTGCATTCTGTTGCTGCTTAAATAGGTTGCACCTGGTTACCACCTGCTCCTACTTGGTGGTAATTGCGATTCTTTAAATTGCGAATTTCTGAAAATCGCAAATTGCGATGTTTTCATACATACCATTGCGATTTCTTTTTTTGCGATTTTCCGTTTGCGATTTTCGCAAAGTAAGAAATCGCAAAAGTAGGTTTTCGCAGGAAATTCGCAGATTTTTCATTATCGCAAATTACGGAATCGCATTTTATGCGATTCCTTATTTTGCACTTTATTTTCCTACATACATACCTATTTGCGAATTCGCATTAGCAAAGGCGGCCTTTGCGAATGCGAATTTCAATGATACATATGGCCCTTAGTGAAATAACCACAGACTCTGGGTAAGAGTCATGAATTTTATCTAAATTTTCAGTCATAAATTGACACTCATTTGTACAGGTTCACAGTGCAAACTCCATCAACTTTCATGAGAGAGAAAATTCATTTAACAAATACATTCATATTCACAGACTCATTGAACAAGTCAAATGCATTAAGAGTGGATAGATGTAGAAGCAAAAGGGCTAGCAAATCATACATTTGCAAAAGGATATGCAAATTTGAGACAGAATATTAGTTGCCCAATGGTGATAATTGAAAACCACCCCTCTGGCCAAAGGATTGGTGGAGGTCCCCTGAATAAGAATCAGGAGACAAAGACTAAAGGACAGGATCAGGACAGGGCAATACTTACTAGACTTCTCTGCACACCATGGCACATTCCTCTCTTACACTCTCTCCCTCCTTGATATTCTTCCAGAATCTTCAATCTAATAAAGTTGTCATTCAGGTGTGAATCTTCCCAGTCTGTACTCTCCTCTCCTCATCAGCAGCAGCTCACGCCTCTCTCTCTCCTTCTCTTTCTCAGCATCAATGTCTTTCTCGGATAGCTCCCTTGCTTGCCTCTCTCGAATCTCCTTGATTGCTAATTACTTAATTTTAAGTTATTCTAGTTATAGTCTTCACTTCTGCATGTCCCACCCTCAAAAGTTGCTAATATCGATGGAGTATGGACTTTGATTGGACAGGGGCCGGGGAGTTGTTGTCACCTCATCCTGACATATTCATTTTTTTATTAGACCTTCTTTGTCTGGCAAGCCCTTCCCCATTAGCTCATTCACAATTGTTTTTTAACTTAATTCCCATTCATCTATTGTTGCAAATTAAATAACATTTTCTCAATACAGTTCCACAGTCGAGGGCTTCTTTCACAAGACTCTTGTCCTTGAATGTTGGCAGGCTTTCAGCAACACGGTCATCGGGTCACATCATGACTTCACTGCGCATGCGTAGCTTGCTTCTCTTTCACAGCCATTTTCTTTTCATTACGTGCAAAAGTGAGCTCAAACGTACACCATTAATAAAGGTATCATGAACAGATGTTAATTTCTCAAATATGTAATTTTCACTGTTCACCACCCACTTTTACTCTATCTCATGTTATTATTATTTCCTTTAAGCAGAAGCATTAGCTGCAAAGGCTCTCTTTTAAATTCAAACAAGCATATGCCGAGAATGTGGTGCCTAAATAACTAATTTTAGTAATTCTTGCGCATGTGTGAGAGTTTTCCCTCTCAAAATGGGTTATTCATGTTACTATCTACGTAATTCTGGTTCACACATGCGCCAAAGCATTTTCCCATTTAAAGCGGGTTTTAGTGACGTTACATTTTATTCCACGTTAGTGAAGCATTCGTAAAGCTTTTCTCCCCAAATATCGATGTTGCATGTATATTAGTTTCGTTTTATCTATAATTGAAACGATTAGTACTGTTAATGAGGTATTGCTCCGAGCAAGTTTCATTTTCTTGAATCCTTGCTCCATCAGTGCAATTTTTAACCACATTCATTTTAAAAGGATGAAAAACTTTAGAACCCAGAACACACTTCATATCTCTCATTGGCTAAGATTTGTTTCACTGGCCACAGCTTAGCTTGGATTATATTCAACCCAATCAATACATTTTGTATCTTTCGCTTAGTATTTCCTCTTTTTTCTTATTTTACTCCATTTTAACTTTTTTTGATTTTGCTTCAGTCGACAACCTTTCTTAACTTAAGGAATGTTAATCTAGCTGCCACCCCCCACCTCCAGAAGAAAGGGCAACATGCTGTTGGCTTTCACCACCCTTCCCTTTATGCTTTTACCCCCCTTATCTCAACTTTTAATTCTCCCAGCTACAAGAGAATGCAGAATGTGAGTGGGATAATAGCGTTTCTATGTCTATGAGCTGTGGTTATTAACCAGTTCAGAGGTATACCCTGAATCAGAATCACTGGGGAGCACAAGCAAAGTAGTGCACCACGTTAAAGTGCTCCAGCTTCAATACCCTGTCTGCAAATGACAATTGTTTGAGTTTCTCTGCAAATAATCTCCTGTACTTTCCTGACACTTTCAGAGGTGACAATGAATGGAGAATGAATGTCAGCCAGCATTCTGGAGGCTAAGTTACTCAACTACAAATCGTCTGAAATTGCAGAAGGAAAAAACTTGCTACTGAGGACGCTGCTAAGATGGAATCAGATATATCACCTGATGTGAACATCCATCACCCACCCTTATTTTTTCAATTAAAAAACTTAAGAAATAAATAATATTAAAAATATAAAGAAGTATGTATATGAAAAGTTTCTTTTTTTCCTAGCTTTGTTACTTTCAAAATCAAAGGTGGCGGTCAGACTTTTTACTCTAACTCCACACTGGAGTAAATGCATAAATGCATGTTGTTGTGGGTGGTCATATTCAATATTCTATCTCCAATCCAACTAATATAGGAGAAAATGAATGTTGTTGGGGGGTCAGCTTTGTTGTTGTAACTCTAATCCAAATAAAATGTTGCAAAATTCATGTTATTGGGAATTCAAGTTACAATTTTCACTCTAAAAAAACTTACATTGGGTAAAATGCATGTGGTTGGGGTGAGATTTATAATTCTAAATCCAGTCCTACAAACATTGGGGTAAAAGCATATAATTTGAGGGTTATTTAAAAGAATAACTGTAGATCAAAAAACAATAGAGTTGAGCTCCCGGACATATAAGATGAAAACTTGTTTTGCTGTCCTGGGAAGCATCCAGTCCTCTGAAGACTTAGCCCACTCCAGTTTTCCAGTAAAATTTGAAATTCATCCTGAAATTATGAGGGGAGTGACTCACAGTAAAGTACATTTTCATTTTTACTTGGCTGTAGGACCATGTCAGCCATTGGTAGGTGACCCTCTCACTTTCGTTTTGTTGCTTCTAGTTAGAGAATGTCTATCTCAGCACAAAACACAAAGTATGTGGTTGTTCTAATAGCCATGCTTTAAAAGCATACCCCTCCCACACTGACCACTCCTCCCCACTCTCAACCCCTTTATATTCTCCTGCAGCCACCCTGTCTTTGGATTCCTATTTTGTACTCCACCTCTTTTGTTTAGTGCTCCATTGCTTTGTAAAGTGGAGTATGTTCTATGAATCCCAAATGTGCATACATACATACTTACATACATTTCACATGCCAGTCAATGTCACACGCTTTTGTATCCCAATTTGAAAGTCAGCACAATTCATCCAGATAGCCATATGTCCAATCAATGCTACTATGTACCCGGGACAGAAACACATAGCTACTGATGTAATCTGAACAAACTGAACATGCTGCAGACCATGCGTTGGTGTGTTAGTTGGGAAGGGTCTCCATTAGCCTTTAGAGATCCCTTGTTATTTAGGCTTTATGGATATTACTCAAAGATATTTGATATAAAGTCCTTACCCACTGATGGGCCATGCTTCATCATCGGTCTGCTTACTTTGTACACAAATACCTTAGAGTGAAATCTATACAACCTGAATAGTTTGGGATCTCACAAAATCACTGGAGTCCTTTCCAAAGTCACACACCATCCTAAGTTTGCAAAATGCTAGTCTGTTTGATTATGATAGGGAGGGTGGATTGCAGACCTGTACCACTAATGAACTCCCTGTCTCCTCTCTTTTCAGTAAATACTATAGCAATTTGCCAAAGTATGTCCTGTGCACTAAACAATGCCAGTATGTGCCCAGCCATGTCCCATAGGCCAGTCATTGTAATGTTCTTAGTTATTATCTGCATCTTCTGGGCCTGTGTGGCCCAAGGTACCATGGAATTCCTTAAGATTGTTGTCCCTCTAGTAAATACATGCCTCCATACAAAAAAGAATTCTCGGGCTCCATTTCCAATGCTACATGGCTGCCACGCAGAACAGGGACATTATGCATGGAAGTGCTTGCACCGCCATGTTGGTGTCTCTCACCACCCGGTTATTTCCCCACGTGGCTTGGCTCTCCCTGTAACTCGGGGCAATTATCCCCAACAGCAAGAGACCAGCATATTGTTGGTGAGTAAAAGGACTGGGATAAAGCCTAAATAATCTTCCCGATACCACCTGCACAATTCTACTCTTCTCTATTCACCAGCATGCTCTTTGGGGATCTCTCATCAGAGCCCCTTGAGAGACCTCACACTACCTAGGTGCCTACAGCTGGTTCTGCAAGGGGTGGGGGTGAAACCGCAATGGGCAATGACAGGATGGACAGCTGCATAGCCAATGCAGATGCAAAATGACTGCTTCCCAGCTCATCTCCTCTTGACTGTGTCTTGGAGAACCGGGCCTTATGGGCCCAGCGGTGCAGGGCACGCCTAAAATCCCCAGGTTCACCTGCCTTGTCAGACAGAGACACGAGACACTCTGTTAGGCGTAGAAAATCAGATTTATTAGCTGCAGCTAAGCACAGTTGTCCTAGAAGTACACCAATGGTAATTTCTCAGGAGACTGCCACTTAACTCCGTGGCTCACAATCTCTTATAGTACACATATTTACAATGGTTACTCCAAAGATATACAAAACTGACAAATGGGAAGAGTTCGAAAACAAGCTATTGAGTATCTTAAACACACCCTGCTTTCAGACCTCGTGTGCTCTCCTCCCCTCAAGTTAATCAACACTAGTGCCCGTAATTCAATTTGCAGGTGGTAGAACATGTTTGCGTGTTTCAAAGGATAGTTTGTGTAATAAGAGAATACACGAAGAGAATAGCGAAGGCCAGTCAAATAAGATAAAGTAAGAAAGAATTATGGGACCCAAACACTGGAGTAAGACAAGGATTAATCAGTCTAGACAAGGATTAACAAACTCGGCCAGACCCTGACATCGGTTTCGTAAACAAGGACAAGGGTTTACTCTTTAACTAGGGAGACGCAGAGCAGCTGCAAAAGCAAGAATATTCCGTGCGCCGTGCTGTCTGAGTAAAAGGCAACACAAAATGGCGCCGGATACAAAATGGCGGCTAGATACCAAGCGAAGTTAAAAATCACAGAACCTCAGCCCCTCCTTTTGCCATTACTCAGGCAAAGCACAAAGGACTCATGTTAGTCTGAGTCGATGTCGATGGTCATGAGGTCATTGAGTTGTTGCTGCAACATCATTTTAATGTTCTCCGTTTGCTGAGACACTGGCTTTGGGACACACAAGGTGGCACAAAGTCCACAAATAGCGGGCCCACACTGCAAACAGAGACAACAAGAAAAGATGATCGCTAGAATTGCTCCAAGGAAAGTTAACACTTTCCATCCCCATGTGGACAGTAGTCCCCAAAACCATCCCATCACTGACCAATCTCTGGTGTCCTGATGGATAGACTCGGAAATCACATGTAACTTAGAGATGGCTTGGTATACTGTAGGGGCGTTATCAGGGACATAAACGCAGCAACTAGACCCAATTAATTTACAGAATCCTCCTCTGTCTGCAAGGACAATGTCTAAAACCATTCGGTTTTGTAAAGTCATAAGACGATCCGCCTGAAGATCAGCTGTCAGATTACTTAGGGCTCCAGAAGTCACATTTATCGTAGCGTCAACCACACAAACTAGTTGTCTAATGTTTCTACTATTGACCATTGGACCCCAAAAAGGAAGAAACCCTTTCAGAAAGTCTCCTCCCTCTTGTCCAGCTGTGTCTCCAGAGTCGATAACCCCTCTACCATATCTCTTTCTGTGATGATCTGAAGGAGCTGTGTATGTCGGGGGAAGAAGGAAAGCCACATAGCATGTTCCTGAAAAATAGGCGGGAAGCCATGTGTAGGCTCTATCGTGGCAGATAAAATATGTACCTTGAGATGGTACCGGTGGTGAAGAAATCAGGGGCGTATAGATGTATGTATGAGAGCAGACACTCTTTTCCTGTTTATTCTTAGTGTTCTGACCATTTATTTGCAGACATAGGTTACCTTTATGAGGTAGGGTCCAAATTGGTGAAGCTCTTCTTTGTCTAGCCTTATCAGTGAGACTGGTAACGTAACGAGTCACATTCCAACCATCATATGCTCGTTTCTCATCGATGGGAATCTTACTAATATCGGCAATTTTAGCCATTGTCACTATTCCCTTTATTAACGGACTATGACTAAAGTCTGATCCACCATTATATGGAGCACCAGGAGGATATCGAAATTGGTTCTGGTATGCAATAGAGAACATAGCCAGATAAGCCCACGCAGAACCTTCATATGAAAATGGAAGGACTAAATACTACATCCCTCTTTCTGTGTTATGGGGCATGAGCCCACAAACCCAACAGTCGGTAGTGTTGACTATCAGTTGATGCTGATGTAGCAACTGGATGAACGAATTGTTGAGATATTCTGTTCTCCTAATTTGTTCATGGTTCGGGAGTGCATAGAATACATGCGGAGAAACAGTAGTAGGAGAAGGCAAAGAAACAGAAGTAGGAACAGGTGCTTGCTGCATAGAGTGGACAATCCAGCCTACACAAGCTAATAGACTACATAAGCATACTAAAATACATAATGCTACGCCACATCGACTAAACAATAATTATTTATACTTATTTCTTTTTACAATTGCAATATTATCCCCTTCCACTTGGTTACCCATTCTCTAAAGGCGTTGCTCACGATAATCTTCCTGGATCACTTAGGTGTGATGATTAGCCGTCCTATGACACTGCAAGTCCTGTTGACCTAGTCACTATTCAGGTCACAGCCTAAGACTCATACCGTGACCCTGCAACTTGATGGATAGTGGAAAAAGGAAATGTCTTTTTAATAAGAGTAATCAAAAAGGAAAAGAAAAACACAAAAAGTTCAATTGTCCTTTGACAACCTAGGTCTTAGGTTGTACCGTGAATTGCCAGGTATCGTTTGGTCTCGAAACAAAGTCTCTGGGTTCGTCGTGTTTAGTCGCAAAGATGGTGGTACAGCTTCTTGCAACACGCCGTCGTCTTCTTTCTCGGAATTTGTCCAGTCCAGGGGTGCACTACTAAAAGGTACAAATCTGGGTACTTTCTCACATTCGTTGTCACCTACGCCTTCTTGGACCCACTGGTCACTGGGTAAAGGCAAGGGTACCTTCTTACAGTGCACGCCCTGAACCCAGTTCTTCTTCCCGACGACCTTCACAGCTGTACGTGTCGTCAAAAGCACTTGTCGCGGTGGCCCCCAACGAGGTTCCAGATTCTTATTCCTCTGGAAGTTCTTGACGCAAATGTAGTCGCCAGGTTGAATGGAATGGCCTGGATCTGAGGAAGCCTCCGGCAAAGCGTTTTGAACCTGTTGATGAATAACACGTAATTTAGTGGTGAGGTCATGCAAGTAATCAACCAACAATGGATATGGGATATCAGAATATTTTTTGGGTCGAGGGACTCCCCAAATATTGGCTGGGCGCCCAAAAACGACCTCATAAGGACTAAGTCCTAAACGAGAATGGACAATCGTTCTTGTTGAGAGAAGTGCCAAAGGCAAAGCATCAGGCCAAGAAAGGCCCGTGCTGGCCTGAATCTTTGCTAATTTGAGCTTGGGACAGTATGGTGATTATATTCTTTCAAATGTACTGCAATATATAAATGTATTTTGTCTGCTATATGGTTATATTTCATATACCGAATAAAGCATTTTGAAATGAAAAATGAGCTTGAGAGTGCCGTTATAGCACTCTACCAAACCCACTGACTGAGGATGGTTGGCCGCATGAAATTTCTGCCTAATACCAAGACCCGCACACACCTTCTGCATAATTTGGCCTACACATTCACTTCCATTGTCACTCCAGACAATGCGCGGCAAACCAAACCTCGGGAAGAATTCCTTCAAGAGGACTTTCGCCGTAGATAAAGCAGTATTGTCCTTTAGGGGGTAGGCCTCTATCCATCTGGAAAAGGCACACACCACCACCAGGACATACTTAAGGTTATTAGAACGTTCCATATGAATGTAAGCAATTTGTAATACCTCAAAAGGATACGTAGGGGGAGCAAAATGACCTGCCGGAGTTGGTGTTCCCTTTCCTGGATTATGCATCAAACAATTAATGCAATGCTTTACCACATTTTCCGCACATTTAGGGATACCTTCATTCTGCCACACTGGAGCCAGAAGCTTGCATATTCCTTTCGCACTGATGTGAGCTGGACCATGCACCATAGTGACTACAGGCAGTACATAGGCATCCGGTAACAACCAACGTTGGTGTTCGGACAATTCCGTCCAACATCCTGTCGCATCCAACATTCCCGTACTCTCTCTCCACTTACTCAATTCCTTCTCTGTTGCTTCTTCTTGAATCATTTTCACACTTTCTATTGTGTCCTCACACATACCTGCTTCTTTGACCCATCTTGCAGGACCTGCAACATACATATGACTCTTGACATCTTTCGCTGTCTCTTTCGCTACTTCGTCCGCAAAGGCATTCCCGCGACCCACATCATCAGTAATCCTTTTGTGTGCACTACACTTCACAATCGCTATCTGAGTAGGCAAAGCAAGTGATTCGAGAAGGTCAGTCACCAAATGACAATGCTATATTTTAGTCCCATGGGAAGTAAAGAATCCTCTTTCCTTCCACAAGCGACCGAAACTATGAGCCACGCCAAAGGCGTATTGGCTATCAGTGTAAACAGCCACTCTCTTTCCCTTAGCCAACACACCTGCTCTCGTCAGTGCAATCAATTCAGCTGCCTGTGCTGAATTCTGTGTAATGCGTGCAGTTTCCACTACTGTATGCAAAGTAGTAACAGCATAAGCTGCAGTTGTTTCGCCATTAGGAAGCTTGAAACAGGACCCATCTACCCATAGGATCCCATCCGGGTCCACGAGGGGTGTATCTTTTAAATCTATTCTGCCTTTAGTTTCTTCTTCTGTACGAAGAAAACAATCATGCTGTTCTTGTGTATTCTTCTCTTCTGGAATGGGTAACAAAGTTGCTGGATTTAAAACATTACATCTCTTAATATGTATGTGACTAGCCAAAAGCGTCAACTCATACCCTGACAAACGAGCACTAGTGAGATGTTGCGTTTTCGTTCTGTTAAGGAGAGTATCCACTGCATGTGGTACCATGACAACAAGAGTATGATCCAACACCAATCCAGCAGATTGACGAATGGAGATCGCTGCTGCTGCTGCTCTGAGACAACTAGGCAATGCCTTGCTACTGGATCCAATGTAGCCAAAAAATAGGCACATGGCCTTTGTTTGTCTCCAAAAAGTTGTGTCAAAACGCGCAACCTTCTCTTTCATGTACATAGAGTGTGAAAGGTTTACTATAATCTGGAGTACCCAACACAGGAGCAGAACACAAAGCAGTACGTAAATCTGAAAAACTCTTCTGACATTCATCTGTCCATTGGAGAGGTTGGGGTGTGTCTTTCAGAGTAAGTGCTAACAAAGGTTTGGCCAACAGGGAGAAATTCGGAATCCACTGTCTGCAATAAGAGGTAATGCCCAAAAAGGCACGCACCTCCCTTTGTGTGGATGGTACAGACATTCGTGCAATTGCATGAATACGTTCTGGGGTCAATCGCCTTCCCTCCTTCGACAAGAGATGACCTAAATAGGTAACCTCTTGGTGACAATATTGTAATTTAGAAGGTGACACCTTATGATGTAAATCAGACGAATGACACAAAAGCGGAACAGTTGCAGTTTTACAAACGTCCTCCGAATCAGCAGCCACTAACAGATCATCCACATACTGAATAAGAGTAGCACCGGGAGGCACAGAAAAAGCATCAAGCTGAGATTTCAAAACCTGGCTATAAACGGAGGGACTCTCACAATAGCCTTGAGGTGCACACTTAAATCGAAAACTTCGGCCTCCGAGAGAGAAACCAAAGAGATCCCTACTCTCCTCAGCAATAGGAATGCTAAAGAAGGCATTTTTGAGATCGATAACTGAGAACCAACCAGCTGAAGCAGGGATCATTGTGAGTAAGGCAGTAATATCCGGAACAACAGGAAACTGAGGGACAACAATTTTGTTGACCTCTTAAAGATCAATCACAAAACGATATACAGGAGGCTTAGAAGGATCAGTACGTTTAAGAACAGGCAAAACAGGACTATTGCAAACATTTCCTCTTGTTTCTTCAATCAAATCCTTCTGAACTAAATCATGAACAATAGCCAACAGAGCTCATTCGCTATCGTTAGAGATCTTATATTGAGGAATGCGAGGCAACTTAACATCAGGCTTGACAATAATTACGTAAGGCGGAATTTTGAGCAAACCAACATCATTCGGACCCGTGTCCCAAAGCGTAGCAGGAAGTGAACGCAACTCAAGTGGCAGCTGATCTTTAGACAAATACATAGGAGAAACAAACTTGTCACCCAAAGTGAGATGTACACCAGAGGGGGAACAATACAGCGTTGCATGTAGACGTTTCAATAAATCCAAACCCAACAAATTCTCACCGCAAACAGTCTTTAAGATGAGCGGGGCTTCCAAGTCATGAGGACCAATAGAAAGAGGCAAAGGAGAAGAAACCGGATTGCGAACTGGGGCTCCAGAGAATCCTAGAGAAACATTCGTTAAGCCAGACAAAGGTGCCCCAGGGAGTTTGGAGTGAATAATAGAACTCCTCATCGCAACAGTATCCAAAAGAAATGGCTCTGAAACACCCAATGCAACAACGTTAACATAAGGCCCATTCTGATCAACTGGAACTGATACCACTCCCTCGCTTTGTCCATAGCTGTCCTAGCTAGTATGGAAATCAGGATTTTCACTTTCTGTATAATAATCGTCGTTGTAATATTGTGCAGACTGAGAATTTTGCTGATCGAAATAATTCATAGTATTTTGAGGAGGAAAAGAACGCTGTTCCTGAGACAACGCACCTCGTCCTCTACCCCTAGGTGCCGACTGAAACCACCACGGCCTCGTGGCCCTGGCAGTCCACCATTACGCTGCAATAAAAACGGAAAACTACTTTTAAAATGACTTTCCTCTTTACAATAGGCACATTGATTAGGACCCAACAAAGGTCGCGGAACAAAAGGTGTAGGTTTCTGTAATAATCTTTGGAACTGCGGAGGCTGTTGCATTTGAAGCTGAGCAGAACGAGGGGGATAAGCTTGTTGCAAAAGAACCTTCGTTTTCAATTCCTTAGTCTTCTTCTCCGCTCTATCCTTTTCTTCCTTATCCCTATTCTCATAGTACTGAGCAGTGGCTAATATCTGGGCGGACGAAGAAACGGCCCACGCACTTTCAGAATCTTTCAATTTATGCGATAATTCTGGAAGTAAATTAAACACAAATTTATCCACAAATAATCGCTGTCCACCTTCAGTACTCATATCCTGACCACTATGGTCGATGAACGTCTCCTCAAAATGCGTAAAGAAATCGGAGACACTCTCGTCTTTCTTCTGTTTACACGCGGCCAACTTATCCCAGTTAACACGCAAGGCAGGTATCAACGTTTTCATTAAAGTAATGATCCTACCAGGCAATTCTGTAATCAAAGCATCAGGTTTAGCACCGCCTACTTGTGCTGCATCTGTGGCAACAATAGCAGCCCAATTACCACCCAAAGCTTGATCGTGGTCTTCCCTACGAATCCGAGCCCACAATGCTTGAGGGACTACATTTCCCATCAGCAAATCAATATCTGCTAAATTCATGATACATGCATCAACGGTCTGAGACAGCTCTTTATAATATCCAGCAGGATTCTTACGAGGGTCCGGTAAAGACTGCTTAAGCGCTAAAACTTCCGATTGTTTCCAGGGGACATGTACCCATATACGCTGAAAATGAGCTGGGATAGGCTGATTACCATCCTGAGCTGGAACCGCATCTCTCCATACCGTAGGAACTTCTCGCATAGGATAGTGTTTCATTTTACGCTGAACCGCAGGATCAGGTTCGAAAGACGCTTGAGAGAAAAAGGAAGACCTAAAATTGACAAGTGTCTGGACAGCATCCTCAACATTAGAGCCCACAATAAGTCCTTTATCAAATCTATCCTGTATGTCAAACAAACACTGGGGAGGTAAATCTAAATCCATATCTCCCCATCCTTTAGCAAGAACATGGCACATAGTATTAAAAACATATCTCTGCGTGGGCGCATTCCACTGAAGAAAAGTATCCAAAATATCGCGCACACTATATTGTAGACCACACATGATCCAATTGTGAGCAAGAGAGTCTAACCTAACTCGCTCGTCAGCATCTGAAATTTGACTACGGGATTGCCTTCGGGATGGACCAGGAGTGAAATTAAGAGACCCAAAGAAAGGTGAGAGAAAACCAGAAACAGTATCGACTAGTCGTTTACGAGCTGTAGGAGAATCTGTCAATAAAACAGGAGACAATATATTAGGCGCGGCAGGAGAAGTGCTAGTAGATAGAAGAGGAACAGACGGTAAGGGAGACTGAGGTACATAAGTCAGTGGCAAAGGAGGTGGAGGCGGAATTACTGGAAGAGGCAATTGTGGAAGATTTGAAGCAACCGGTTGAGCAACAGGTGGCTGAACAATAGGTTGCAATGGGGGTGCATTAGCACCTAATACATAAGGCGGAGGTAATCTCAACAAATGAGACATTAAGGCATCTTCGTCCAGATCTTTAGCATGTGGAGAAGTAGGCAACACGGGATAACATCTATCTATTGCCATACGATACTGTCTTTCTGAGACTTCAATCACCTGATCTGTCTCATCATTCTTAAACTGTTGAGCAGCCTGTAGAATCGTCATATCTTGTGTTTTCTTATCTCTTTTAGTCTGTTTAATTTCTTTCTGTTTGGCTCCTTTATGCCATAGGCGGAAAGAGTCAAACATTGCCGGCCGGGCTTTCCGCTTAAACAAAAATGTTTCTAAGTTATATAATATATCGGGCTCAAAGCTACCATTTTGTGGCCACTGCAGAATACCATCTTTCTTCGTATATCGTATCCATGTTTCATTAAAAACAATGGGACCAAGACCATCTTTTGAATAGAGCTCATAAGTGGGAGTTTCAACCGGAGGAATCGGACAAGAATCCTCTGGCCGGGAATCCCTAGTACAGTCAAAACAGCAGAAATTCCTAAATTTACTAAGCCCAGGCATTTCGTAACGAACTGGACTATTCACAAACTTCAAGGGGGTTTAAAGCAATGAGCACAGCACAAACGTACTTACCCCTTGGCTTCGACTAATGCATTGGCCGAATAACAAAAAACAAGACAAAAGAGTGGGCGCTACCCACAAACACTTAACTAAATGTTTTCGTACGCCAAACAGGTGTTCGTCTAACGTCTTGCAATACCAATCATCACCAGAGCGCCAAGGCAGGGCGGCAGTCAGGGCAGCAGTCGTCAGCAGCCGTCGGAAAGGAGTAGCCCCGCTGCAAAAGACCTTCCATCCACTTCAACATACAGGGGTCGCTTGACGTGGCTCGCGATTCCTCCAGAATTTTCTTGCGAAGCTCCTCTCGATCCTCAGGCTGAACCGCTACCACCGAAGTCGCCCACACGTTGGGACGCCAATTGGAAAACCGGGCCTTATGGGCCCAGTGGTGCAGGGCACGCCTAAAATCCCCGGGTTCACCTGCCTTGTCAGACAGAGACACGAGACACTCTGTTAGGCGTAGGAAATCAGATTTATTAGCTGCAGCTAAGCACAGTTGTCCTAGAAGTACACCGATTGTAATTTCTCAGGAGACTGCCACTTAACTCCGTGGCTCACAGTCTCTTATAGTACACATATTTACAATGGTTACTCCCAAGATATACAAAACTGACAAATGGGAAGAGTTCAAAAACAAGCTATTGAGTATCTTAAACACACCCTGCTTTCAGACCCTTTGTGCTCTCCTCCCCTCAAGTTAATCAACACTAGTGCCCGTAATTCAATTTGCAGATGGTAGAACATGTTTGCGTGTTTCAAAGGATAGTTTGTGTAATAAGAGAATACACGAAGAGAATAGCGAAGGCCAGTCAAATAAGATAAAGTAAGAAAGAATGGTGGGACCCAAACAGTGGAGTAAGACAAGGATTAATCAGTCTAGACAAGGATTAACGAACTCGGCCAGACCCTGACATCGGTTTCGTAAACAAGGACAAGGGTTTACTCTTTAACTAGGGAGACGCAGAGTAGCTGCAAAAGCAAGAATATTCCGTGCGCCGTGCTGTCTGAGTAAAAGGCAACACAAAATGGCGCCGATACAAAATGGCGGCTAGATACGAAGCAAAGTCAAAAATCACAGAACCTCAGTCTGACATTTAAAAAAACCTCACATGCAGAGCTTGCATGTGGATTGTGGATGACATCTCAGTGCGCTATACACCCACACATGCGCAGCGTGGTTGGGAAGCGTGGATAATTAAGCAGATGGCCTGAACACTGTTCAAGGGTTCACCTTATTTATTGACCATGAGGTCCTGCCTTATTGGTGTGACTCTCGGCCATGCACTGTAATGGGTCATCCAGTTTTTCATCCATTTACTTTCTCAGTCATTGGGTCAGTCACTCACTCACTCGCTCTCTCACAGGTCTTTTGGAAAATGGAGATTGTACTTAGATGGCCTTGTTTTTTTGCAATCTATGATAAAGTGTAGGGGGGATGTGAAAATATAAGTATTGAGACCTGTGAAGTTGATGGGACATGAATGAATACCCTATAATTGCAAATTTCCAGTAAATTCAGTTGGTCTAAAATACACCGAGGCCTGTATAGCATTACAAAACCATTTGCCTTGCAGTTCTTGAGCTTCTGATATTACTGGCACATTCTGCCCACCCTTAAGTGTTTTTACTGTTTTTTTAGCCTGGTTAACCATACATAAGAGGGTGCTTATCATGAAATTATAAAACAGATATTACAGAGACTATGGTGTATATTTAATGTATTGGCTTTGCTGACATACCAGATTTGGACCCCTTTTTCCTTGTCCCTACAATGGAACTTTCCTAGGTACCTGAGGAATAAAATGAGTTGGGATCAACTACAATTTAACAATTACAGTGCAGATCATCTGGCACCACAGTAATGCTCAGAGTCAATTGTTGGGATTAAGTATGGTTTATTACAAATTCAAAACCAGACTGATATACAAAAGTCTCAGGAATTTATTATAATAATACAAGATTACTACAGGCAGGCCCAAACATCATAACGCCTCTGGATTCCTCCTGCCTCCCATTTACATATAAACTGTAGTCCTCCCTTGTTTATTAAGTAAGGCTTCTTGTCCATGCCAAACAATGCTCCTTTTGAACCTCCACTATCTATCTCACATAATGGGACTTTTTCTTTTCGTAAGATCAGACAACTGCACCTGCAGAGGAAGGAAAAACATTGCATGCAAACCAAATGTTCGTTGAAGGTTAAAACATTAAACAATCCATAAGAAATCCAAATGCTTAAGGCCTTTGGTCAAGTTAGTGTGGCAGGAATCTTGATACATGTTTAAATGCATGATTATAGATACATATATGGTTATAATATAGATGTAGAGTACTATTGAATTGGATACATTTTCATTTAAACAATAAATGCAGAGTATTATTCAAATGAGTCCGCGAATACATAAGAATTAACTATATTATTCAAACCACACAAATGCAGATATATATGAGAACTGGAATTCAATGTTACTGCAAAGAAAGCATTAATGTGCACACACACACATACATATGTCAAGATTACACAGTAAAAGCACCTTTTGTATCTGTTCAGGTGCCCTACATTACGTTACTAACATCACACCACACCAATACATGAGGCCATGTGTAAATATATATGTGGGTCCTAATCAGACAAAAACGGGGAGACAAAATTATACTACTCCACTCCCCCCTCAGATGGCGAATCAAGCCATCACAGATTACAATCAGATGTTATCAGATGGACCATCTTAAACCTTTTGGTCTCCAGTAACTTTCATCTACAGTCTTCCAGATGTTTCATGTCATCATAATATTTACTCTGACTCTCCTCTAACTCTACATGTGCTCTCTTCACTCTCCTTCTATCATAAGTAGGAGTACTGCACAAAGAGCAATTATCAAGAGAGCTTTCAAAATGGCGCCCAGAATTCCACTTCCCGAGCTTCGGAACTACTTGCCTATTGAAGCAAATTCACTTTCTGTAGCCTCCCAAGCTCCGGTTAGTTTGTTAGTTTTAACTCGTTCAAATCGTTTGTCAACCCAGATATGTTCTGAATATGTTTCTCCAGATCCTGTCTTCCATCTAGAATGTCAGCATTGCTGAACTTTTAACATGCTGCAGACTCTGCCCTCTTTTACGAGTAAAATGTCTAACACAAGTCTGTTTTGCAAGACCATATACCTTATCGCAACATCTCAATATTTACAAGCAGTCAAGAATTTGCAGTACTAGTAGCCAATTTATTTACTATTGTAGACATCTTTCTAATTTTCAGATCATTCAGGATTAACCCTACAGATGTGATTATGGCCCCAAAAATGTATCCTACTACTTCCGCTGCAGCAACACCTCATCCAGCTCTAGATTTAATTTCCCAAACAGGATCATTAAAATGTTCCACATGGTAAATCTTTGGGAAAGCTATACCAAGATAACATGTATCGTTCCATCCGTAGGGCAATATAAATATGCATACCGGCCGCAAATAAAGTACATTCCATTAATCACAAGATCCTGTCCTTCCAAAAATAGATCATTCTTCCCTCTCACCTCAAAAAGATGTTCACATTCGCTCTTTCCTATGAATAAGTGGTCTATATACCTCTGATCAACGTATGTACACAGCTTTACCTTATGTTGCCAATCAACAGAAATGATGGGCAAAATTCCCTTCAACTGATGTTCAATTTCTTCACTTCTCTACCTGTGGTGTCTCTTTGGATCAGATTTGGACTCTAGATCCCTTGTTCTGCCTTACACTAAATTCAAAAATTTGTTCTCGACATCTCACATTGAACAAGTCAAATTATGTTTGTGTGCATATGCAGTGTTTAGTAGCTTAAGAGATGCAAAATACTTGCCTGCAATTTCTGCAACTTTAAAATAAAGATTCTTATTCAAATGGACTAAATCATAATTCCAAAAGTAATATTGGAAATTAGCCTGCATATAGAATAGGCTTAGTAATACACTCCAAGAAATTCCATATGTCAAAGGAATGTGGTGGTAGATGATACCTTCTGCAACCGATACAGGCAACTGGGTACAAAGATAGCAATCCCTTAAATTCACAGTATCAATGTATTCATAAAGCAGTCTAAAATAAGCATTTGAAGAAAGATCTCCCCTTGATAGATCTGTGTGCAATCAACTGTGGATTACTATCAGCACTATATGGTGTGGAAGGGGCAATAGTCAGCTTAAGTTCTACTGGCCTATATGGAGCTGGATATAACCCTCTAAGCACTTTGAGTTATACTCCAACTACAGCTTTTAGTGTACCTTCTCTGATGTATCTAGGTCTATTAGTATTTGAATTGGCTTCCATTTCTTCATTAGAACCCAAACCTTTGAGTGTAATGTAGCAGCTGCAGAGTCTTCTCTGTCAGTTTCCAGCTGTGTTTCTTCCCTACGAAATCTTTTTACATTTCTCTAATAAGAAACTGTTCATTAACAATCAGTTCCAGAATGAAGTGTTTCAGTTCATTGACTAACACAGGGAACTCATTCCCATCCAAAAAAGAGAACTTTGTCACACACAGAATAAGATGTCTCTCTCAAGGCACTCAATCTCATGAACAGAGAAAGTTCAAAAGTAAGATCGAACTGAAGATCAAGTTCCTGAAGTTTCAATAGAACTTTCACAGGGATCCCAGACTTCCCAGAACTCATTCTCCCTGTCATTTTCAAGGAAGTAAGTCCATTCAGGGGAAGAGTATCTCCAGCAGTACACTCTTGTTCACTTTGGCCTTCTGAGTGCAGTCTCCTCTCCTCCTCCATCACTCAGATCTGAGTATCCACCGGGGATTTCCGGGAGGTCACTTTCTTCCTGTGGGACCAGTATGCCCTTCTTCTGCCTTCTTGGCCAGCATTCTCCTGCAGCCACTTGTGGTTCCACAATTTATTTATTTATTTGCGGGTTTATAATGCGCTTGAATCCACTCCCGGAGAAGTATCTCTGCGCCCAATAAAACACCAGTAGCAATAGGGTGAAACTGCCAATCCAATAAAGAAATCTTAACCAGAAAAATTCAGAGCAGGACTAAGCCCGGAATAGAAAAGTTTTCAACCTTTTTCTAAAGGTCAAATGATCTCTACACTGCCTTAGCGAAAGAGGGAGCTTATTCCATAGTGTAGGGCCGACCACTGATAGGGCCCTGCCACCCTGCCTGACCCTTCTAATCATGGGCACCCGGAGGAGCAGCTGGTTGCTTGACCTGAGGGTACGGGTAGGGACATACGGGACCAGTTTATCTACCAGATAGGAGGGTCCAAGTCCATGTAGGCCCTTATGGACCACACAACAGATCTTAAACTTCACTCTTTGACGGACAGACAGCCAATGAAGTTTTTCCAAAAGGGGTTTGGAGGGGGATCTGGGCGGTGCATTAAGGACCAGCCTAGCAGCGGTATTCTGCACCACTTGAAGTTTGTCCAACACTTCTTCATTGGCTGATGCCAATAGTCAATTGCAATAGTCAAGTCGACTAAGCACTAAGGCCTGTACCAATGTTTTTCTGGTGGAGTCGGGGAGTAATGGGAATACTTTACAAAGGACCCCTATCACATGGAAACATGATCCTGTTATAACATTTCTATGCTGTTTAAAAGATAATTCCTGATCTAGGCGTACCCCAAGATTCTTCACCACTTGTTTTGGTTCGGGAACCAGGCCTAAATCTAACGGCCACCAGTCTGGTGCCCATAACATCTTTGCCTCACCAAAAAGCATTAACTCTGTCTTCCCAACGTTACACTGAAAAAAGTTAGAGGACATCCACTGGGAGACTGCCTTCCTACCATCGGAGAAAGATTGTTTAACCTCCGGAGTGAGGGATTTGAACGGGAGCCACATAGATGTTGAAAAGAGTAGGGCTCAAACATGAGCCCTGTGGTACCCCGTTGGTGATCTTAACCTCTGCTGATCGATACGCACCCATGTTTATACATTGTGTGCGTTCAGAAAGAAAGCTCCTCAGCCATGCCAGTGCCATCTTCTTCAGCCCAATCTCTTCTAGGCGTCCAATTAAGATGTTATGTGATATAGTATCGAACGCTGCCGATAAATCCAATAGTACCAGGACTACAGAAACACCCTTGTCCTGGTACATACGGAGATGATCCGTTACCGACAGCAGAGCCGATTCGGTACTATAATTTGGCCTAAAACCGGACAGAGAGTAGTCCAAGCTCCCAGAATGTTCAATAAAACTAGAAAGATGTTTATTCACATGTTTTTCAGTGAGTTTGCTCAAAAAAGGGAGCAAGGAAATGGGTCTAAGATTGGACATATCCGTCCACGGAACGGAGGTATTTTTCCGGATAGGTCTCACCAGAGCCTTTTTCCATTCACGTGGGACACAGCCTTTTACCAGCGAGAGCTTGACAAGGCCCTGGATCTCAGGACCGAGCACCTTGCCAACCACCGGCATGATTCTAGCTGGAATCTGGTCCGAGGGACATCCACTTTTAATTTGACTAACTAAGTCCTCTACCTCCTTCAAAGAGATGTCGGGGAACTTGACAAGCTTGCCAATATTTACTCCTTCCATTGCCTGGGAAGGTGCTATAGACACCCCTATAGGCAAATTGGAAGTCATAATCTTTTCATAGATCTTGTCAATTTTCACAGTAAAAAAACATGAGATATCGTCGCATAATTGTTGAGACGATATATCCATGCTCTCACAGGCAACTGGTTTTATAAAAGTCTGCAGGATCTGATATAATACTTTCGGAGCATCACCTGCAACCGAAAGTTGTGTGGCGATATGATTTTTGCGGGCTGCTCTAATAGATTTGTGATAGAAACTCAGTGCGGTCTGGTAACAAGTTCTATCAGTCTCCAAATGTGACAATCTCCAGGCCTTTTCAAGTTTCCTAGCCCCTCGTTTAAGAGACCATAGATCTTCTGAAAACCAAACTTCCTGTTTTCTAGTTGGCCGGGATTTAAACGATTTAATGGGGGCAATTTGTTCCACAGCTATGTGGATGGCCCGTTCATATTCGGATCGCGCCACATCAACATTTTCAATGGACGAAAGATTAGGTGTTACAAAAGTCTCCTTAAAGATCTCCTGGGATATTTTGTGCCATTGTCTCCGTTTTACTGGTAACAGTACTGGTTGACTATGGGGTTTACCCAGATTAGGCATGGTAAATTCCAGGATAGAGTGATCTGTCCAATTGACCTGTTTCGGTGGATAGCACACAATTGCAGGTGAATTAGAAAAAACTATGTCCAAGGTATGTCCCGCCAGATTGGTAGGCCCGATGTTATGTTGTGTTAGACCTAATAGTGAAAGGTCTGTCAGTAGGGATTGAGTATCCGCATTGTCCTTCAACTCACTATGAATGTTAAAGTCCCCCTAACAGTAGAAAAATTCTACCCATATTAACGTGTGGGGCCAGTGCTTCCACCAGAGAGCTCGAGAATTTTGCACAGGGGCCTGGGGGATGATACACTAAAGCCCCTTTCCAGCTATTCTTAGCTGAATTTCTAATTTTAAAGATCATCAACTCTAGATCTGTAGTGCAGCACTGATCAATAATGGAAATAGCTCTGCTACTTTTGTAAACTATAGCTATACCACCTCCCACCCTAATGACTATTTTATAACCCTCCGGAATCCCAAGGGTGATGGCGGGAACCGGGAACCGAATGAGGTTTAAGCCAGGTCTCTGTGAAAAAACAGAGATCAGGTTGATAGGTCGAGATGAGATCCCAAACCTCGATATAATGTTTGGGCAGTGATCTGATATTGCACAACACATTTCTCCAACCCATTTGCACCCTACGAGTTGCCCTAGATAATATTTCTTGATGGAAGGCTGGATTATGATTGTAAGCATCATACTGTGCCTGGAATCGGCAATGGCAACATGAAAACGGCCCCTCTGGGGGAGATCCCCCTTCTCTTACACATCCATCCGGAGGCATTCGCCGTAAGTCTAAAAGGTTCTGGGAGGGGTAACTCACCCTTTCTGTGATGGAACGACCTCTAAAAAAAGATGTTACAGCCATGGCCCCTGGCCCCGTCCGGTCGCGGACGGGCGCAGATGGGCTTCTCTTTGGCTTGTCTTAGGCGCGTCCTTAGACGCTCCCCAGCGCGCGACCGCTGCGCGCTCAGAGCGATGAGAGGGCTAAATAGCCCTTCCTGTCGGAGAGCTAGAGCTCTAACCACTCGTGTGGTGTAAAGTCCCTGGCTATTCCTGTCCCGCCCTCACCTCAACGGTACTGGTTACCGAGTCGGACCGGGGCGGGCAGGCTGTGAAATCGAGCACAGGCTTCCTCAGGTGAGTATGAACCTTCGAAATAACACCCACTGTTAGATGCCCAAGATTTTACCAGGCTTTGCACAAAGTTAAAATAAATGCGGCGATTTAAAAATCAAAAACTTGGTATTATTAAAATTTCATCAGGACTCAAATTATTCCAAGAAACATCAATTCAATTATTAGATAGCGCTCACACAATTGCTTGCTGGACTCAAAGCGGGTCGGGGAGACTCTGCCACCATCCTCCCTACAGCGCTGAGCCCGCAGCTCCTCGCCGCCTAAATAGCCCTTTCTGTCAGAGAGCTAGAGCGCTAACCGCTCGTGTGGTGTAAAGTCCCTGGCTCTTCCTGTCCCGCGCTCCGCTCAACGGTACTGGTTACCGAGTCAGACCGGGGCGGGCAGGCTGTGAAATCGAGCACAGGCTTCCTCAGGTGAGTATGAACCCTCGAAATAACACCCACTGTTAGATGCCCAAGATTTTAACAGGCTTTGCACAAAGTTAACATAAATGCGGCGATTTTAAAATCAGAAACTTGGTATTATTAAAATTTCATCAGGACTCAAATTATTCCAAGAAGCATCAATTCAATTATTAGATAGCGCTCACACTATTGCTTGCTGGACTCAAAGCGGGTCGGGGAGACTCTGCCACCGTCCTCCCTACCGCGCTGAGCCTGCAGCTCCTCGCCGCCTAAATGGCCCTTCCTGTCGGAGAGCTAGAGCGCTAACCGCTCGTGTGGTGTAAAGTCCCTGGCTTTTCCTGTCCCGCCCTCCGCTCAATGGTACTGGTTACCGAGTCGGACCGGGCGGGCAGGCTGTGAAATCGAGCACAGGCTTCCTCAGGTGAGTATGAACCCTCGAAATAACACCCACTGTTAGATGCCCAAGATTTTAACAGGCGTTGCACAAAGTTAAAATAAATGCGGCGATTTTAACATCAGAAACTTGGCATTATTAAAATTTCATCAGGACTCAAATTATTATTAAACACTAGGCCCTTCACTGTGGTCAGTGTCTGGATCAGTCACAACTGCAGGACTAGCCTCTCTCTCCTCAGTTTTGACAACCAACTTTCCAGGACCCCCCTCAGACCAAACAAGTGTTGTTTCAGGTACCTGCTGGTCCTCTACAGCTTGACTAACCTACTCCCATGGTTTCTCAACCACCACTGGTACTTCTGAGAGAGATGCTGTTATAATACCAAGGAGGCACAGAACTCGGGTAAGTATGGGCAGCATGTATCCAGTTGGGGAGACCTCCACACTTCACAGCATTCGTGGTGATAAGAATCACCTGGAAGGGCACACGCCAGCGAGGCTCCAGACAACTCTTTTGGACATGCTTTTTCACCAGGACTCATGTCACTGCCCCTGGTGAGGCGGGCTGTGGTGGCTTCAAATTGGTGAGACACAGAATCCACTACATCAGCCAGTCCTTTGTAGTTATCAAGTATCAGGTCATCAGTAATGTTCACAAGTGCATTTACATATACATCTGGCAATCTCATTGTCATGCTCATGATAATCACATGGGGGGGATATCCTGTCCTACGATCAGGTATGCTGCAGAGACTCATCAACACAAGCAGCAAAGCATCAGGCCATTTCAAAGACAGAGAAGCACATAATTTTACAAGCCTGTAATCAAAGTCCCATTGACCTGTTCCACCTTACCCGAAGCCTCAGGTCTGAAGCCACAATGCAGTCACCTTTCAACTTGTACAGCAGCGTACAGCGTAGTCAAAATTTCATTGTGGAAATGTGTTCCTTGGTCAGATTCAAAGGAAGTCGATACATCAAATCTGGGTATTAACTCCCTCAACAACAACTTTGTTACCGTGAGACTGTTGTTCCTTCTTGTGGGGTATTCCTCAACCAATCGTGAGAGGATACACACAACAACTAACATGTACCTCAATTCATTGCACGCAGGCATCTCAATTAAATCCAACCGCATCCTGTTGAAAGGACTATCTGAACTCCCTATGTGACTCAGTGTTACGGCAGTTCCTTTCCCCACATTATTCTGTTGACACACAACACATCTGTGGCACAATGCTTCAGCCATCAACCTTACACCTTGGATTGAATCGAGTCTACCCAAACAACTGGACCATTGCGTCCCTTCCCACATGAGTAGACTATGATAATGGCTGGCCATCGGGAGTGAAAAACTGTTAGGCAACACTGGGTTCCCATCTCCTGAATCCCAAATCTCATCCTCAATACTCTTGACACAACCTTTTTTGAGCCAACTCTGCTGTTCTGCCTTTGACACTTCTTCCTGCAACCTCTTGACTTCCTCCCAAGTATCAACTGTAATTAACAAAAGGTTGTACTTGGTATTATCCGTTCCCTCATTAATACACTACCCACTAAAGGTACAAGCATTGTAAGCACAGTATCTTACAAATTCGTCGACACACCTATTGCCAACAATCACATAATCATCCTCCTTACAATGTGCCGCACACTTGATGACAGCAATTTGACTGGGGTCAATCAATCAATCAATCACTGCATTTGTAAAGCGCGCTACATACCTTTGAGGGTCCCAAGGCGCTGGGGGGGGGGGCTGTTTGAATTGTTCTGCAATCTGTCCATCACTTGTGTGTCTTTTGCTTTCTCACCATTGGTGCACCAGGTAGGCCCAGACATGGGCCCCTGGCATACTGTACCACTGGATTCAAGCTAGCCTGGCTGATGAGGGATTATACCCCAAAACCGGCCCCAGGATGCTTGTTTCTGGTCAGGTAGGACCTGGCTTGGCAGTTTGGGCTGGACGGCTCGCTTGAGGAGCATGGTCAAGACTGATTTGCATATGGCTGGGTTCAAACTCAGGTGGCATGGAGAACAAAAGAAAGATGGATTTAACTCTGATCTTTTGATTACGGGTGAATGTTTGATTTGTTCTGCATTCTGTCCATCATTTGTGTGCCCTTTGGTTTCTCATCCAAAGTGCGCCAGGTACGCCCAAATGTGATTCCAGGCTCATTGTGCCACTGTATTCAAGCTAGCCTGGCTGATTGGGGATGATACCCTGAAATCGGTCTCTGGATCCTTGTTTCTGGTCCAAGGAGGACCTGGCTTGGCAGTTTGCGCTCAACGTTTCCCATGAGAAGCAGAGTCTAGACTGATTTGCATATGGCTGGGTCTAAACTGTGGTGGAATGGTGAACAAAAGAACAATGTATTTAATACATATCTTTTGACTGGGGGTGAATGTTTGAATTGTTCTGCATTCCGTCCATCATTTGTGTGTCTTTAGCAATTTGTGCAGGCATCTGCAATGCTTCAATGTGTTTTTTAATGTGCTCCTCATTCCGAATGGATGAGTCTGAGGAGGTCATAAACCCCCCCAGTGACCATTACTGTCTAAAATCATGAACAACACCAAAGCTGTACTGACGTTAGTGAAAATGGTCACTCAGATGGTCTGAGACACAGCTAGTAAGAGCAATCAATGCAGCAACTAGTGCTGAAAACAGTCCCTGGAGACACAACGCTTCTATAACTCCTGAAACTGTACAGACTGCATAAGCAGCTTGTAAATTTCCATCATGGACTTGCACACATGAGCCATTCACAAACAATGCAAAATCAGACTCAGGCTGTGTCTTATCTTGAATGCCTGGTCTTGGTGCACAATTCAGTGACATTGAGACAGTCATGCTCCACTTCATTTTTATCCTTGTCAAGTTCAGGAAGAGGCAACAGGGTGGCAGGGCTCAAAACAGAACCTTTTTTTAAGGTTACATTTTCAGCCGCTAGTATGATCTGTTCATACTGGGTCAGGCGACTGGTTGTCAAAAGCTGTGTGCGAGTATGAGCCAACAGAATTTCCACTGAGTGATGCACGCACTCTGTTGATTGATAGATTGATTGATATTAATCTTTATTTGATTATACATGATAATCAGAAAAGATAAAAACACTCATTAAAAAGAAACGCATAAACAATAAAAAAAAAAACACTATTAAACACTGACCGGATCGATTTGTCTGGTTAAAATATAAATCATGAACATTTAAAAACCAATTAAGATCCACTCCCCGGTCTACCATGTACATCGTTATTACTAGGCACACACATTATTTTGTTCCAGTGTAAAGCACCTTTTAAGTAGCCAATGACTGCCTTCATCACCGCCTGGTCCTGCAGTAACTGTAAGAATAAAAAGGCCTGACGGAATGGAGTAAAACCCCTCTCTTTAAAAAGTGGTAAAAGGTATCTTCTACGGAGGAATTCATAATATTTACAAAATAGAACCAGGTGTATTAGAGTCTGGGTGGAACTGTCATCACAAGGACAGGTTAAAAGGGCATGGGGATCAAAGTGGCCCGGAGAAACAAATCATCGCACCAATAGTACCCGATAAAAATTTAGAGAGTAAGGATCTAACCCTATGGTTCTTGACTGCAGTAAGATAATGTTCGGGCCACTAACTGTTTTCAACAGCAAGAAAGATCTGATTTAATTTTTCGTGAGTGCCAGTGCTACCCTTTACTCTTTAGCCTTGTTTAAAAAAGTTTCTATTTCCGGAATGGTGTTGTCATTAGGTAGAGCCACCGAGGATGGATGAAAAGGACTCTTGTCAGGCTGGGGTGCTGCACAATCATGTGGGGAAGGCTGTGAGGGCTGCATTACCGGTTCCCCTAGAAAAGAACTAGGCCCCCAGCGCCCACCGTAGCCTGCGCTCAGCCAAGTCAGTTCCATAGTAATGACCCCTATCGCTCTTGCCAAAAAAGAGTCCAAGGTAGTGCTGTTAGATAGTTTAGTACTAGGCTCATGAGGGCCTGGCGCTTTACGCTTTCCCATTACGCTCCTGTGATTGTCTATTTGTTAAAATGTGATTGCCATGAAATAGAACTACATTCAGGAACCGAGTTCAAGTCCAACTTGTCCAAAGAGCCAGAGCAGGATTGAGGCAAGTAAGAACAATGAGTTGAAAACTCACCCTGAAGGCCCAAGCTTCTGTCTTCCCTTTTCAGCTCCATGAGGGGGAGCCAGCCCAGCCTCCTCCAGGCGATGACGGGCAAGGACGGGCCCACGCAGCAGGAGCTCTGTGTTGATTTAAGCGCCTCTGGGCGCGAAAAGCACTAGCCGGCGCTTTCCTGGCGTGTTGACTCTTGGGGGCTGTACTCCCCAATCCGTGGATTGTAGGCAGGGCAGAAAGCAGCAGAATGGGCTCCCATGCAGCGGGAGTTCCGTGTTAATTTAAGTGCCGCAGGGCACGAAAAAAACTAGCCTTCCTGGTGAGTTGACTCTTGGGGGCGTAGTCCCACTGTCTGTGGATTGCAGGCAGGGCAGAAAGCAGCAGAAGGGGCTCCCTTCCCACTCTGTTAAAGGATGACCATTGACGATGCCTTCACACCTCTCTATGCTGACACCTGTGGCAGCCACACATTTAAGAAATCCGGGCAAAGCTGCAGCAACTGGATCTAAGGTTGCTGAAAAGTATGTCACAGGTCTACGGGCACTTCCATGTGCTTGTGTAAGAACTGAGAGAGTGCAGCCCTCCCTCTGACTGCAAAAAAGTGAAAAGCGTTATTGCAATCAGACATTCCTAGTGTTGGGGCACAGCAGAGCCTTTCTCTCAACTGTAGGAAGGCACCGAAGCAATCATTGTCCCAGGGCACTGGATTCAACACATCCTCGTGTGTCAGCCTCTGTAAAGGCTTGGCTACTAGCGAAAAGTTGGGTATCCACTAGCGACTGTAGCCTACCATTCCCAATAATCCTGACCTCTTTCTGGGTTGTTTGGAAGTTTAATTAGCAAAACTGCCAAAATTCTCTCCTGTGAGTTATGTATCAATAGGGAGACCCGATAGACCACTGGACTCGGGTAATATAGTGGAACAAAAAAGTAGTCACAATGGAGAACATTCACAATTCATCAACAACCAATATATGGTCATTGGAATAAGAATATGACAACACCAAATAGCTCAAACAGTAAATGATTGTGATTTAATCGATATCACAGGGGTTGTCAAATAGATCAAAGACTCAAACAAATCAAACTGAGTATCATATTTGGCGTTTCAAATAAAACAGGTGCATGTAAAGGTGAAGTGACAAGTGCATAGTTGGGGTAAGTGCAGGTGGTGTGCAAAGGGAAGGTAGTGCATATATATACATCAGCATTTAGTGGTGACACCCTATCCTGCCAGGTTTCTGGCAAATACAGGAATTCAAAATCATAAACGTAAGATGCAGATATAAATTCACTGTCATCCAGGTTTGATATACCAAAAGAAAAGTCGACGTTTCGACCCCTATGGGGACCAGCAGATTAAACGTCTTTGGAGTGGGGTCTTCATCAGGACCAAGAGAAGGGGGGGATGCACCGGTAACAGCAAGAAATCTTCCTGCTGGAATTAGGTGATATGGGCCTGACAGGCTCTCATGACAGCTAGCTGTCAGAAGTTCCGACGCTGCACTGAGCCACAGGTTACGGTTGAACCTGTGCGCCTCCATCTCGGATACATCCGCTACCATAGGGGATTGGGAACCCTTGGCTTACTCCACACGTACTACTCGTGAGAGCCTCTCATGCCCACATCACCTATTTCCAGCAGGAAGATTTCTTGCTGTTACTGGTGCATCCCCCCTTCTCTTGGTCCTGATGAAGACCCCACTCCCAAGACATTTAATCTGCTGGTCCCCATAGGGGTCGAAACGTTTACTTTTCTTTTTGTATATCAAACTTGGATGACAGTGAATTTATATCTGCATCTTACGTTTATGATTTTGCATTCTTGTATTTGCCGGAAACCTGGCGGTATTGGGTGTCACCACTAAATGCTGATGTATATATATGCACTACCTTCCCTGTGCACACCACCTGCACTTACCCTAACTGTGCACTTGTCACTTCACCTTTACATGCACCTGTTTTATTTGAAAAGCCAAATATGGTACTCAGTTTGATTTGTTTGAGTCTTTGATTTATTTGACAATCCCTGTGATATCGGTTAAATCACAATCATTTACTGTTTGAGCTATTTGGTGTTGTCATATTCTTATTCCATTTACCATATATTGGTTGTTGATGCATTGTGAATGTTCTCCACTGTGACTACTTTTTTGTACCAAAATTATCTCCTCTGCAACCTTTCTGACTCCATTCTCAATACGATGACCAAGTTATAAAACTTCTTTCAAACAATATTGAAGCTTATTGGGGGACACTTTATTTCCATTCTCAGTCAATTTTCATTAACACACTCTCTTCAGCAATACACATGCAAACAAATTGAAAGCAAAGCCAACAAATAACAATTGTCTGCTTGTCTAAAGAAATCTATAGAACTCAATCATGCTTTCTGATCTACTCTGACACACATTCGAATATGAACTCAACCTGAGGGTAATCACCCTGATCAGTTCAGTTTCCCTCTTCACAAAAGGGTCACTATACTAATTATATCTCACTTTCACACATGAAGATAACTATCCCTATCTCAATTGGGCTGTTGATGATGCCTCATGACAGACACCACAAAACCTCAGCAGACAATTACAATACAGTGTCTTCTACACTTTTTGATATTATCTCGCGATGCTAGGCCACGTCGGAACCGTTAACAACATCAAGTTCTCCACATTAAGCACTACATTCACACAACTTTCAAAATACCTCCAGCTAACATCACATAATTGCTATAATACTGCAAGTTCAGCATAAGCTGTACATGGGGAACACTATTAATACTCACTCCTATGCTGTTACCACTCCACCACAAACCACTGGAACTCCGCCGATCATCCAAATCAAACCATGGGCTTTGGGACTGAGATTTTAACTTTTGTCATATAAAGTCTCCTGACTCCCCTATCTCAGGACCTAATCGTCCTTTGCTGCCATCTGCTAACACACCGTATTTGGGCAACTTATTCCTTGCTCCCTGCAATGTAACTTTCCTAGGTGCCTGAGGAATAAAAGGGGTTAGGATCAACTACAATTTAACAATTACAGCATAAGCCATCTGGCCATACAGTAAAGCTCAGAGTTGATAGATGAGATTAAGTATGGATTTATTACAAATTCAAAGACAGGCTGATACACACAAGTCTCAGGAATATATTGTAACAATGCAGTATTACTTCAGGCAGGCCAAAATGACAAATAAACTTTAGCTTCTGCAACATGAAACATACAAGAAATTCAGTGATCGCAATGGAAAATATTAGAAAGAGGATCTGATGATCTGTATACGATTTGTGGTCCCTTTGCCTGTTAAGCATGAGGGTAATCCAAATCTCCTGACCTAAACCTACTCTAAATGGGGCTATGCCAGCATAGTAGAACCTCTGTATAAGTTCTCTAAAAGAAGAATATTGTATAGCATGAAGCCACACAACAGAGATGCTGCAAAGAGGTCTGTACCTCTTCAAGCCTACAAGGTAATTTGAATGAACTGAAGGGTGATCATCAGTAATACCCACAAAAGAACCAATGATAATCCCATGTCACATTTCTCATTATTTTTCACCTTCAAACAGTAAAAATTGGCAACTACACTTGAAATTCCATTCCTTTGGTCCACAAATCAGAATGCCTTTGGATTCCTCCCATCTCCTAATTCTGTACAAACAGTAGTCTTCTCTTGTTCGCTAAGGCTTCTCGCCCTTGCCAAAAGATACTTCTTTCGAGCCTCACTATCTCTCTCACACAATGGGGCTTTTTCTATTCATAAAATCACACAACTGCACCTGCAAAGGAGAGAAAAACATCCAAATGTTTAAGGCCTTTGGTCAAGTTGGTGTGGCAAGCATCTCGATACATGTTTAAATGCATGATTACAGATACATATACAGTTGTAATATAGATGTACAGTACTATTCAAATGGATACATTCTCAGTTAAAAAGATAAATGCGGAGTATTATTCAAATGAGTACGCAAATACATAAGAATTAACAATATTATTCAAAACACACAAATGCAGATATATATTAGAACTGAAATTCGATGTTACTGCAAAGAAAACTTTAATACGTACACACGCACATATGTATGTCAAAATTACACAGTAAATGCACATTCTGTATCTGTTCAGGTGCAGTACATAATGTTAATAATGTCACATCACACAAATACATGAGGCCATGTGTAAGTGGCCTAATCAGACAAAAAGACGGCGCCAAAATTACGCTACTCCAGTATTATAAAGCATGTTAAAATTCTTCTTTTCCTTCAAAGGCCACTGGGTGCTTAGCAACTGATCTCATCCCACTACGTTTAAGGATACCGGTGTCACTCTAAGAGTGTCCCTCAAAGTGATATGAGCAAATGTAAGTATGTAACATGGAAGCGTCTTCGTTTTCATTGGATATAAGGCAGTTCCAATAATTCTATACATATACGTTTTCTGAGTTACTATTCCGAATTCTAATCGTGTAATTTTGTACTAACCTCAGAGAAAGGTAAGTGTCAATTTGTTTTTGGTGAAGCACTGTCATTGAGGAAATCCTCATTAAAGTGAGCGTTAAAATCTGAAATACAATTAAGGCGCAGTTGTTCACTGGCAGGCAGCCGTGAGGTAGCTGCTGGTTCCACTGAGGTGACGTCCGCCATCGAGTCATCATTAGAATATGCGATCAAGGGTGAAAAATAAATTACAAAGACAAACGTGAAACGCTCGGCCTTCAACAGTATTTGATGGCGGGGGAGGTGGTTAAAGAAGGAAGGAAGTGTGAGGATGAAAATGGCAGGAGGCCGTAGTCGTAGTGGCACGGCATTGTACGCACGACAAAACTAGACAGAGAAAAGGCAAATTATTATAGATTCTGTCGCATTTCCGTAACGTCACACATGATGGATAGAGTTCATTTGATTTACTGTTTTATATTTATATAAGATATTGTCATTTACACCATTAATCAAAAGCATAACTGCGGTAAGAGAGCAGCGATGCCTTTTCCTAGACATTTAATTCTAAAATATAATTATCCCGGCATCCCGCTGTTAATGACATTGAAGTGTAATTACTGCCAAATGAAGCCATTATTCATACCTTTTGCGACCGTAGCGCGTGCTTCCGTTAGAGGAGGCAGCAGGTCACTTATTGTGCCGCAGAGCCGATTATTGGATTGTTACTGATGTGACAGTCCCTGCGCTCCCAGGTGCTACTTTGATAATGTTCCCCTTTTGTTGATTGATGGCAAATCTTCGGAGCCCACATTTATTCTGCTCAATATTAGTGTACCTCGTCACACTGACATATTACCTTCAGCAGTGGAAAATGTTTTTATACTTTGCTGAGGCCTTTCACCCCTAAACCAGGGGAAATGAAAACATTGCATTCTTAAATTATATCCGAGTAGTTCCCATGTGGAGCAAAGTACCCGCCTGTGATTGAGGGATGTAACACGTTTTCTTCATGGCCACATTTTGTTTCACCTTTGCTTTTTTGGCGAGGTCGGGGAGTTCCACCCACATGTCTTTAGGGCCTCATGTAAAAAGAATCAATTCTGTAAAAGTGGTTGCAAATTGTGCACCAACTGTTACAGAATCTTTTTTGATTTTGAGAACTGACATATGTACTAATAGGTTGGTTCACAAAATATAGAATGGTGGTGGATATAGAATGGTGGTGGGTAGCAATTGAACCTGCCTCATCAATATTTATGATCTAAGACACAAATTGAGACCCATTATGATTGACCATGACTCATAGATGGCCTGCTGGGGTCAGAAGAACACCATGTCTGCGTTTCATTTCAAATGAAGCAATCTTTCTGTTTAAAATTTGGCTTGTTTTTCTCAAAGGAAAACTGGATGCATTTAGGAAAAAAAAAATAAAGAGTTACATAAAGCTTTTTTAGGAGCAGGACCACTGCCCACTCCTAACAAAAGCTTTTGTCAACTTTCCCTGGGGAATCCTTTCCCATTTGCGAATGGGTGACCATTTCCTTTGAGTTGGTGGTAAAATATGAATGTTTTGTGACTACATTTCAGTTGCAAAACATTAATGTGCCACAAATAAATCTTTTTTGGAAGCGAGCCCTTAAACATGCCCCTTCCAAATTACTATTTCTTATTGTTTCTTAAACCCATCCAACCATTCACTAAAACTTTATAACTATTTCTTGTTGTCTACTAGACCCATTTAACATTCGCGAAAGATTTTCAAAAAGTGTTTTAGTGATCACAAACCTTTAGATTGACCAAATCTGAGGGTCTGCGCCCATTAAAACGTTTGTACCTGAGGCTCCAGGTCACATATTGTCAGAGATTTTGTACTATATCATAAGATTTCTAGATGGCGCTACAAAGTCAACAGTAAGCATTCATTCCCTTAAATGAATATCATCGAGTAGCAAAGTTATAAAAACTGAAATATCAAATAGCCAAGGTGCTTGCGTTGGGAAACAGGAGAACTGACAGATTTGGAAGGTAAAGTGCTAAAAACCTTTAGTTTGCTGAGGTGCTGTTAATGTGCGTGCCTATGGGCTTTGGTGGGTTGTAAAGCATTTAAAACTGTAACACTAATTGAAGAATGCTAATAATCTGAGTTTTCAGTGACTGAAAACCTATGTATTGGTTTAAGACATGGAAGGCTGTTTACAAGATTTACTCATTTGAGCTGGTGTTCACAAGGCACAGAGTATCGCCAGGTGTCACAAACAGCAACAACGTATTAACTTTCGTGTGCAAAAGCTGTTTCGTTCTTAAAGTTTACCACCGTCAAGTGCCAAAAACCTTAATCACCATCCTCCTGCTAATGTCTGCAAGAAAAGTGTGTCTGAAGTGTGACACTGCAAAAACTGTGGAGTTGCCTTTATATAAACTTCCATTAGCACGAGGAAGGGTTGTAAGCAGTTTCTAAAGCTCTCTCAACAAGATCAGCAATCTACCAAGAAACCAACAGAATGATATCGGGCATGCACAATTTTTGTCTGACTATCAACGTTTTCATATGAAACCAAGAGTTCTAACTTCAGAAGCAGGGTACTGTGATGGGTGCAAAATTCACACCTCTATACGGCTGTATATTCATAAGAGATGTAGAAAAAATGTGTCTTCAGGATGAACGCTTTCAACATCTCAGCAGGCATGTCATTTTGTTATAATGATGATGTTTTGGTGACATGGCAGGGACCTAAGTATACATTAGTAAAATACATCAAATACATGAATATAAATAGATGGAACGTGTCAATCACATCCATCTTTTCTAGCCAACAAGTAGATTGTTGGCCTAATCTACATAGAGGATGTCAAATTCAAAACCGAACTCCATGAGAAAAAGACAACCACTAATTCAATTCTGCTTGCAAAAAAGCTGTTATCTCACACGCTTTATCAGAAACATTTCCATATGTAAATTACTTCATGCTAAAGAGGTAGACAGGCTCCAAAAGCCAACAAAAGACATACCTGAAGAAAACGAAGGAAATCAGCCACAGACTGATTAACAGTCAATCTGACGCAAGATGGTTGAAAAAGATCACAATAGAGATAGCCACCCTGAACCATTCCACTCTAATAAATACAAATGTGAAAGGAGCAGCCAGTAAAAAAACAACCTGGTTATATTAACTTTCACTATGAACTCCAATATACACCAGTAAAGAAGGAAAATCCTTTGGAAACACTGGGTCTATTGTGCAATCTCACTATACCCACAAATGGGATTTCAGTGTGGAGAGAACCTAAAACAGCAACTTTGCTGTCCATTATTTATGAAGCGAAAAATTCAGTCTATTTGTAGGGGTGAATTATAATCACGTGTAGAACGCATCTGCATATAATCTTGCAAATGATATTAACATGAGGTGTTAGAATTGTGAAACGTATTCACGTGATTATGCGGCGTGCTTTAGTTTATGGACGTGTAGCATGGCGAATTAACACAGGAGAGAATGTAACTGGCAGAAAGCTTTAACACGTAAAACTCATGCTGTGAAGCTGACACTCCTCACATGTTAAAAATGCCGGACAATTGATATTCTTTTTTTCTAGGGTATGTAGTGACGAGACTGGATAAGATAGGTAACAGAGGAGGGGGAAAAGCCATAATCCATTGCGAGCACCTAAAGGTGAGAGACCAACCAATCCTAATGCTCCCAGCGGAGGCGATGCGTTTCTATATTGAACTAAACTACACCTCTTCATTTCAAGGCCTCCTTATCTATCGGCCACCGGGCCCGAGAGCAGCCTTTTCTCAAGCCCTTCAGACTCTATTAGAGTCTTGTTTGGACTTTCCCTCACTCACTATTCTGGGTGATTTCAATTACCACCTAGAGCTAAGCACAAACTCAGACACTGCCAGACTTTTGGACAATCTGTCAGCATATGGTCTTTCTCAACTAGTGTCCAAGCCAACACATTCAGCCGGACATACGCTAGACGGCATATTTACTCATCACACTGACCAGGACCTTGCCATTACCATGGACAGACCATAGGGCGATCTACTTTGACATCAGGGCAACAGATCCTATCCCTCTGAGTACTAGCAGACCTTCTAGGCTGAGGATTCGGTGGAGGAATAAGATATGGGGGGGGGTCTGGAAAACACCCTTAATATCTGTCCTCCCATATGGGCCATGGACAATGACAAAGCAGCGAGCCAGTTTCACAACAGGATTCGTACACCGGTTAACCTAGTAGAGCCTGAAACAACTATTTCAGTTAAAAGAGCCTCAACAACTGAAACATGGTATGGGCCAGACCACAAATCTGGAGGTCAGACTACAGTAATGAGCTTAAAGTGGCCTACAACCCAGTTTTAGAGAAATATAAGTTGGCTATCATTGAAGCAAAACGTCTCCACTTTACCACAAAAATTGAGGCTGCTAGTAACTCCTCTCAGGAGCTCTTCAAATCCATTCAGTCGTTAGTTAAACCACAGCAGCCTAATCAGTTTAGACAGGACCAAGACGTTTGTGACAAACTGGCCATCTTTTTCCAAAGTAAGGTCCACTCGATTTATAATGAGCTCCTTAATACATGGGCGCCTTGGCCAGCGATAACAACATAACAGAGGTCGAGAGGGAAGTAGACAGCAAGCTTGCCTGTTTTCGACCGCTTTCTCAGGAAGAGGTCAAGAATTTCATTCTATCTACAAAATCGGGCTCCCCTTATGACCCTAATTTCTGCAAACAAGGGTTCTGATGTATCCAACAAACCTTAGCAAATCATAACAATACTAATAATGAAAAAAAAGCAGGAAAAAATAATATTTTGTCCCATGAAAGAAAGTAAAATGAAAAGATGTATATGCAATTATAGAAAAAATATATACAAAATTTATAAAAATTTACAAAGACATATAAAGCTCAGATTTGTTGTCGGTATAACGGAAACATTGTAAAGCATATACAAAACCAGACAGGTGGCAAACACATAGAGGTTACATAAACACAAGAGTTCTAAGAACCATATAAGAACTCCTGTACACAAAACAATGTGTCCTCCTTAATTTGTGGCCACAGTAGCGTCGACGGCGTTTCGACCGTTGTCATAAATACATGGTCATCCTCAGGACAATGTTTTAACTGAGCTTTTGAATATCCAATTTCAGCATTGTAAATTCGTTTGTGAGTAAAAACCAGGAAGTTCTAGCAGCATACAGGTTAAAAATAGCTCTAAACTCTGCTTCCAATTCGATTAATTGCCGGACTATGTGAAGAACTGAATTCCCACAAGATAATTTTTTATAGACCTGGCGACCACAATTCCAACAATGTAGTGGCGCCCAAACAGTTTTAACTTGATTTCAGACTCGGCAAGTTGGAGCAGCAATTCCGACAGTCATAACTGCTCCAACTTGCCGAGTCTGAAATCAAGTTAAAACTGTTTGAGCGCCACTACATTGTTGGAATTGTGGTCGCCAGGTCTATGAAAAATTATCTTGTGGGAATTCAGTTCTACACATAGTCCGGCAATTAATCGAATTGGAATCAGAGTTTAGAGCTATTTTTAACCTGTATGCTGCTAGAACTTCCTGGTTTTTACTCACAAACGAATTTACAACGCTGAAATTGGATATTCAAAAGCTCAGTTAAAACATTGTCCTGAGGATGACCATGTATTTATGACAACGGTCGAAACGCCGTCGACGCTACTGTGGCCACAAATTAAAGAGGACACATTGTTTTGTGTACAGGAGTTCTTATATGGTTCTTAGAACTCTTGTGTTTATGTAACCTCTATGTGTTTGCCACCTGTCTGGTTTTGTATATGTTTTACAATGTTTCCGTTATACCGACAACAAATCTGAGCTTTATATGTCTTTGTAAATTTTACTAAATTTTGTATATATTTTTTCTATAATTACATATACATCTTTTCATTTTACTTTCTTTCATGGGCCAAAATATTCTTTTTTCCTGCTTTTTTTCATTATTAGTATTGTTATGATTTGCTAAGGTTTGTTGGATACATCAGAACCCTTGTTTGCAGAAATTAATTCAGCCCCTGGTTCAGGTGGTTAGGGCTGCCCCTGTGGTGGTAAATATCCCCTTATGACCCTTGCCTTCCGGCTACTAGTCATCTGGTATCCGGAATTATTAGCACACAGTTAACCCCCCTCCTGAACCAAGTCATAGAGTCTGGCGTCAACCTCGGTGCCTGGAAAAAAGCTTGCATCAGGCCAATTCTCGACCCCACTGAAACAAAAAATTACCGTCCAATCTCAGGGCTGCTGGTGTCTGCTAAGATTCTTGAGAAAGCAGTGAACAAGGAGCTAACCCAACATCTTGCATCCAACCACCTGCTCGACTGGATACAGCATGGTTCCAGGCCATGCCACTTCACTGAGACGGCCTTGATAATGGCTACGGAGGGAATACGAAAAGTGATGGATGGGGGCAGAGCGGTTCTCGTCCTCATAGACCTATCAGCAGCATTTGACACCGTGAATCACACGGTGTTAGTGTGGCGGCTGAGGGATTTGGGAATCGAGGATGCAGCTCTGGCCCTCCTCTCCTCCTTCCTAACAGGCAGGGAGCAAAATAGCTTCTGGGACAGCTTACAATCTAATACCTTTCATCTTCCCTGTGGAGTGCCACAGGGCTCTGCTCTGTCTCCAACACTTTTTAATGTATACGTCACTCCCTTGGCCAGACTCATCAGAAAGCATGGCTTCTCTTTGGTATCTTATGCTGATGACTCACAGCTCATAATATCAATTTCTGAACAACCAGAGACCTTGGCCAGTAGTTTTTTCACCTGTCTGACAGATGTTATGAGCTGGATGAGCCAAAATGTTCTTAAAAATAACACTGAGAAGACAGAGGTACGGTAAGGCCCCGTCACTGTGGAATAAGACCTGGTGTCCAACAGAGGCAGGTGAGTGTCCTTGCCCTACATCCAAAGTCAGGAACCTGGGAGTGATCTCTTAAGAACAACTTAACTTCTCGGCCCAGGTTAACCACCTGACCTTCTCATGCTTCTTCTTACTGAAAAGATCTTCCCCTTCATTCCACAGGAGCTCCAAAAAACGGTGGTAGTAGCACTCTTCTTCTCAAAATTGGACTACTGCAACGCCCTGTTCTTGGGCATCGACAAGTCTCAGAGAACCAAACTACAGTCATTACAAAATGTGGCGGTTCGACTGCTGCTGAACATACCCAAAGGCCATACCACCTTGGCGGGCATATTCACATTCCCAAAATACGCAGAGCAAGGTGTGGGTGTGGAGCTTATCGTACCGTGCGGCCAAGCTTTGGAACCAACTGCCTACCACCTTGCGACTTCAACCTAACCGGAAGATCTTCAGGAAATTGCTGAAGACCTGGTTGTTCCCCTCAAACTAATCCTTGGTTCCACAGCTGTCTCCCCATATACACACTCAGCACCAAGACGCCTCAGCATTCAAGCGCTTTAGAAAAATGTATCCTATCCTATCCTGAGTAAATGTATTCATTGAAATGCTATAACGGTTATGTGAAATGTACTGCTGAAAGTGACATGTTCTTATGTTAGCTTAGGTTGTACGCCTGAAAGGCCAGACACTGAAAACTCTTGCTTTAGAATTAATAGTTGAATTTCATATGTGCTGTGCAATCTGTTCTTTCTCACATTCTGCATTGCAGGTGGAGAGGCATTCTCGCGGTTAGAATAATGTCTTTGTTTTAGTAGCTGGGCAAGGGGAGAAGAAGTTACAATTGTGTGGCATGAGTCGATAAAGGAAGATCGTTACGATTCACACAGAAGAAGGTCTGGGAACCAAGGACAAATTGTTGCAAGGAAGGTACGATGTAGACACAGTTGAAAAATAAATTCGGGACCATGCCCAGAGTGGATGGCGTGATTTGAGATGCATCATGGGAAGGTTACCTCTGGATAACTGTTTGTTGGAATCAGGGAAAGAGCCCCACTTCTTTCTTGTCTTCAGAGAGAGAGCGTCTCAAAATGACCTCTTTCTATGGCTCTATGCTACTTGACCCATTGATGGTGGAGCAACTTCTTAGGAAGACTCCACCCACTGACATATTTTTCTCCTACCGTCTAAAACACATTGATAGGGATGTCACCATAGAGCTAGAGTAGGGACAAATGTAATGCTTTTTTCCCCAAAGTTTTATATAGCGCAAACTTGACCCAAAGGAATCAGAGCGCTGTACATGAGCACCTGTTGCATTACGTAAGGACACATACATTTTTTTATTGTTAGACATGGGAAGAATACGTGATTTGCCCAGAATCACAGGATGTTGAATGTCGTTGCCGAGACTCGAACCTGGTTCCCCAGATTTGAGGTCAACCACCCTAGCCATTAGGCCATATCCTCTCACCAACCTTCGATGCCGGGAAATTCGGACTCATGTTTCCTGAATATCTGTGTCCTGCTTCTGGAATTAATTGCTTTACTTATGCTGCACCATCTAAATTAGATGCGCTGATTTGTGTTTATGGTAATTGTTAGATTTGGGGGTCTCTAGTTGGCACAGGTAGGTACTTGTAACAAATAGGGACCCTTGCGTCTAGTCAGGGTAAAGGGGATACACTCCTAAAATAACCCCTTCTCACTCCCTTGCTAGCTTGGCACGAGCAGACAGGCTTATCCCAGAGGCAGTGTGTAAAGCATTTGTGATCACATACAGTAACCCAGTGACAACACTACAAATGGACACCACACAAGGTTTATATAAAAAATAGACTGAACACAAGACCCCAATCGGTATGTAACGTTTACAACGAAATTTTTACAACGCACTACCATTACAACGCAGGCATTACCACGCATACCATTACAATGCATTGCGCTGGGGGGTGCTCTAGGATAGGGAATACGTTTAATTTTCTATCCAACACCTTCCCTAGTGTCCACGGGGACTGGAGTTGGAATAGAAAATTATACTTACCACTATCCAGCACCTCTAAGCGCTATGCGTTGTAATGGTAGGCGTGGTAAAAACCGCGTTCTAAAGGTATGCGTGGTAAAAGTATGCGTTGTAACGTCATACATCCCCACAATCGACAAAAATCCACAATACTATACTTAAGAATGGTAGTTTTAGCTTAGTTCAGTTCAGTTCTTAAGATGCGACACTTTGCGTCAATGTACCTTACGATGCGTTGAACTTCCACAAGTAATGTTGCAGCGATGGAAATGCGGCAAAGTTCTTTTGCAAAGAAATAAAGACGTGAAGATCTTCCAGATGCGGCACGCTTCTCAGATGATGCGAGAAGTCTTGATTCGATGCGTCAGCGGCGACACCCTTAATCCACGATGCGACGGCAACAGCTTCAGCTGTGACACTCTTCTCCGACGTTTGCGAGAAGCATTCACACAATGCGACAACTACTGCAGCGACATCCAAGATGCGACGGCAGCAGCTCCGATGGCGGCGCGCTTCTCCAAGGATGCAAGGCATTTTCCTCAATGTGGTGCAATACGACAGCTACAGGGCCGACATTCACGATGCAACGGCAGCAGCAGCGACAGTGACACGCTTCTTCCTCATTGCAAGACACTTCTCTCGATGCGGTGCAATACGACAGCTACAGCGGCGTCATCCTCCATTGGAGTTGCAACAGCAGCAGCAGCGACGGCGAGACGCTCCTTCCTTGTTGAGTCACGCTTCCTGCTCCTTGCGACAAGCAGTCCCGCAGAAGGCCCAAAATAGCAGCAGGCACTTCCAAAGAACTCTGGGGACCTGGGTGGTGAAGTCTGTTGTCCCTCAGACTTCAGCAGGAGGCAAGCTCTTTTCCAAGCCCTTGGAGATCCTTCACAAGCTGAAAGTAAAGCACACAAAGTTCTTTCTCCTCTCTTTGCCAGTCAGGCAACCACTGCAGGCCAATCCCCTAAGCAGCACTTCAGCTTAGGAATAGTCTCTCCTCAGTTTCTTCAGGTTCCTCTCCTCAGCAGAGGTTTCTTCTTGTAGTCCAAAAGTGATCTAATTTCTTGGGATCAGGGTCCTAATATTTATACCGCAAAATCCTTTGTCCTCTGAGGGCAGAGGGGCCTTTACCCAGTCCAAACCAGTTCTGGAGCACTCTGTTTACAAGACTCCTTCTTTCCTTCCACAGGGCAGGGCAGAAACATCAGACACTCCACAGGAGGTGGCGCCAGCATTATGGTGGGAAATCACAGCACTGGAGCACTTTGTTGACATCATTTCTTCTCTTCTTTCACAGTGCAGGGCCGAGACATCAGCCGCACAATAGGAGGTAGAACCAGCATTATGGAGGGCAGGCACAGCCCTATTCAGGTCCCAGGTGCAACTGCTCCCACCCATCTAGATGCAGACCTCCTTCTGTCTCTTGAAATCCCCAGCCTTGTCACTCAAACTCCAGACAAGGAATACCTACTTTCTAAAAGTGGTATTTTCAAACACGGAATGTTAAAACCAACTTCACTAAAAGATGTATTTTATCATTCTGAGTCCAGGCATACTAAACTCGAATTTCTACCGTGTTCCCTGAGTCAGTTAGGATTATAAGATGTAATAATCTAAATGCCCATTCTCGCCTATAGAGAACAGGTAGCCCTGCAATAGTGAAAAACGAAACTGGCTGTAATTCACTACTAGGACATGCCACAGGGCTTGTCCTACCTTATACTTACAATGCACCTAGCCCTTGGGCCTATTATAGGGGTGTCTGATATGAAGGTTTAGGGAATGGCAAGTGGGTGCACTTGCCCAGTCAGCATGACAGTACCAGACCGCACACAGGCTCTGCAATGGCAGACCGTAGACACATTTTACAAGGCTGCTTCTGTGGGTGGCACAACCAATGCTGCAAGCCCACTAGCAGCATTTAGTTTACAAGCCCTGGGCACACGCAGTGCACTGTACTAGGGTCTGACAAGTAAACCAAATCAGCCAATCATGGAATTACTAATCCATAAATCAATTTACAATAGGGAGAGTGTATGCACTTTAGCACTGATCAGCAGTGGTAAAGTGCCCAGAGTCAAAAAACCAACAAAAACAGGCCAGACAAAATACAGGAGGAAGGCAAAATGTTCAGGGATGACCCTGCAAAACGGGACAAGTCCAACAGTAATTCAGCTGTATTTCTATACCCTTGTCTTTATGTCCAGTTTTTTTTTGCTTTGTAATGAACTAACTAACCTTATCTAGTTGTCAGTGAGTTATTATATATCGAGGGAAGTAATTGAGTATTGATTGTGTATTAGCAACTTTTCTCCCCTTTTTACTTACATGCTGCGATAAAATAAGCATCGGAGTGTGAATCTGGATCAGATGTAGAACTAATGTACCTGGCCCTTTCAGTTGGTAGAAGAGTAGTATGGTTTGCACATGAAGCACAGGGAGAATCGGGAAGCCCAAACTTAGAGCTCAATGATCGAGAATGGAAGGTGACGAAATCCGGCAGAGTTTGACGGAGTTTGATGGTGAGGCAAAATCAGCACCGGAAGGAGGAGTGAGTATTAATACGGTGTATGTAGTATGTTAGATTGCTGGAATGATTTAATTTTGTGATCTCTTGCAGAGTCGGAGTGAGAGTCCAGTGAATATGGTCTCGGGCCAGACATGGTCCAAGGATTGAGATTTGAGTTGCAGGTCCCAAAGTGGCCTCAGATCTCTGGATGTATTAAGTGGTGTAGAAGACACAGAGATTGTGATTGCCTGACTGAACAATTGAGGAGTTTTTGTGAGATGTCATCGGCAGCTCCACCTAAGACAGGGAACTTTGTGTGAATGGGACGTATGGGAATCGTCTAGTGGACCTTGCCTACAGGGGTTAGCTATACTGATTCAAGTGATCCACTCTGATCGAGGGTGAGCCGCTGCAAGGAGTGAGGGTGACACCAGAGTGTGCTATGCTGCAATAGGTCAGTTGTTAACACAGTGCTGAGATTGGTTGGTAGTCATCGGGAAGTGGTGTTTGAAAAAGATTGGTCCATCACAACCAATTGAACAAAAATTACATTTTGAAATCATGCAATGCTTTAGGGTTTTGCAGGATCTCTTCTGATGTTTTCAGGGGTTGTCACTCGAGTGGGTGAGGAGACACCACCTGAGGATACTCCACACAATATATGGCAACAAAAGTTGGGCTCCACGCTATAATTTGGCTCCAAAATTGGCATAAGATCACTGAGTATGAGGGTGAATTGTCATTTTCACGCTTTGGTTCATTCCGGTTGGATGCATTGAATCAGCTTAGAGGAACAATGTTTCCACAGCGACCCCTAGACCCACACAGTTTGAAGGCGTATCAGTATGCAGGGATGCGAGGCTTAAGAGATGGAGAGTGGATACCATTGAGTGAGAGAGGTTGTACCCAATGCTGGTAGGAGAGGGAGGACCACAGGATAGGATCAGAAGGACAAATGGGAGTGATAGGAGTGATAATGAACACAGCTTGTTGGATGGGCTGCTGGCTGAGCGTCCTCCACCTTATAGTCCATAATCGGGTGAAGAGCGACAAAACTCGGAAAGTGCAGAGAATGCTTTGAGGGTAGCAACTCAAGTGGGTCCTGATCCAGGGGTCATGGGAATGATTTCAGCAGGCGTAGGGGCAACGGGAATGTCTGTCTTGAGAGGTATAGAACCGAATAGTGTCAATGCCACTTCACAGTTGCCGAAAGCTCTATAGTATCGGTTACCATTGGTCCTGTTGTTCCTGCTTATGATCCAGGCTCAGTGGGAAGTTTCAGCCAGAGACAGCTGATACATGTCAAAGGGACCGGGTGGGAAGAACAGGGAACATGAATGGGAATTACTCTTTCTTAGTGACTATGGAATCTAGTACCCCTTAGCAACTACTGCCTATCCTTTCGGAGTACATATTGGCTTCAGTAGACTACGGTCTGTACCCATGGAAAACACTACCTCCGATTTGTGAATGTGGGAATGTTAGAAGGGGCAATCTCCGAGGGCCAGGCTGGGCTCACCCAGGCACCCCAAGATCCACCTCTCCCACAGAACTTGCAGAGTTTTGATTGTGAGGTCCTCACCGGGGAGGACTTTGGGTCTGGGATCGTACACACTGAACTCACACCACACTACGAACAGACACTACACCGTTGGGTTTTAGGAACAAGGTCTTTATATAATCCAATAACGAAGGAAGCACTCTTATATACACAGTGGCCACAGGACCACAAAGTCTCTGAGGATTCGGGAAGGGGGAAGCGGGACAGTCTTTTAGTCTCTGGGTCAGTACGAGGCGTACCCCATGCACAGCTCTCAATCCTCGAGCCGGGGGGTACGGGATGGTGGTCGTACTGGCTGCCTCACCTTCGTCGAGTCGGCTCGGTCGTGATGGTGGTCTCGATGGTCCGGCCGGACCAGAGTACTCCTCGAGCCGCGATGAGGTCAGCAGGGCTCGTTCGGGAGAGGTTCGTGAGAGCCTGCGACAGCGTCAGCAGGGCTCGGATGGTCTTAGAGTTCAGCTCGAGCCGCGACAGCGTCAGCAGGGCTCCGATGGTCTTAGAGGTCGAGCCGCGACAGCGTCAGCAGGGCTCCGGTGGTCTTAGAGATCGAGCCGCGACAGCGTCAGCAGGGCTCCGGTGGTCTTAGAGATCGAGCCGCAACAGCGTCAGCAGGGCTCCGGTGGTCTTAGAGATCGAGCCGCGACAGCGTCAGCAGGGCTCCGACGGTTCAGTTCCTTAAGGCGAAGAAGGAGCCGCGACAGCGTCAGCAGGGCTCAGAGGTTCCAGATGAGTCTTCTCAGGGTCAGCCGCGATCAGATCAGCAGGCTTCAGGTCCAAGATACAACTGCCCGCTAGTTGTCGGGCGGGCCTAGTTATAGTCCTTTGGCTCTTTGATCTCCGGACCCTCGCAGGCAGAGGTCTCCTGCCCGGGGGGGGGCTGGTCGTTGGCGAGGTCCGGCGGTTGGCTCTTTGATCCCTTTGAAAGATGGGTCCGGGAATTCCCAGACGCCCAGCGGGTCTGGAGCCAGCCCTCGGGGAGGCCAGAGGGGTGATTGAACCTGGCCCACAGGGGAGGGCCCAAGGTGTGACAGAAACCAGCCCCTCAGGGGAGGCCGGAGGTGCCATCGAAACTCCCTGGCTTATCTCATTCGGGAGCCCTTTACCCCCCAGCCGGGACTGGCGCGCCTTTGGAGTCTGGGTTTCGCTGGGGCCGGGGTCACGCTAGGCCCAGGGAGACAGGGATGTCGGGAAGGGAAGATGGCGTCCGGGCCTTGTGGGGCAGGCATGGTTAGGCGCTCGGAGCCGAGCGAGGAGCGGGAAGGGCAGGCCTGGTCAGGGTTCTCGGGGGATCTAGGCGTCACTGGGTAGGACGACCAGGCTCGGTTTGCAGGCTACACTAACAGGGTGGCTGCGCAGGGGACTCGGGGTACAGGCCTACGCTCACAGGGAGTGGAGGGACAGAGATGAACCACGCCACGAGGCCGGGTCCAACACGCGTCCCCCCCAGCTGAAGGCGGGGAGAACTACCCATCCTCTTGGGGGTTCTCTTCGCTGAGGCGGAAGAATCGGGACAGGCCGTCGGCGTTGGCGTGGTCAGAGCCCGGCCGGTGTTCGACAGTGAAGTCCATCCCCTGGAGGGAGATGGACCAGTGCAGCAATTTGGGATTCTCCCCTCTCATCTGCATTAGCCACCGGAGAGGTCGGTGGTCGGTCTGGACTCGGAAGTGAGTACCGAACAGGTAGGGCCTCAGCTTTTTCAGGGCCCAAACTACCGCGAAGTCCTCCCGCTCGATGGTGCTCCACCTTTGTTCTCGAGGGAGTAGCCTTCGGCTAATGAATGCCACTGGTTGGTCTAGGCCGTTCTCGTTCACCTGGGACAGGACAGCTCCGATGCCATGCTCGGACGCGTCCGTCTGGACTACAAACTCTCGTGAGTAGTCGGGGGCCTGTAGGATGGGGGCAGTGCACATGGCGTCTTTTAAAATTTCGAACGCCTCTTGGCAGGCGGAGGTCCAGCTGACTTTCTTCGGCTGGTTTTTGGAGGTTAACTCCATGAGGGGGGCTACGATGCTGCCGTAACTCTTGATGAACCGGCGGTAGTACCCCGTGAGCCCTAGAAACGCCCGCACTTCCGTCTGGGTCGTGGGGGCCTCCCAGGCCACGATGGCATCGATCTTGGGCTGGAGGGGGGCTACGAGGCCGCTTCCGACCTGGTGCCCGAGGTAGATTACGGACCCTTGTCCGATCTGGCACTTGCTTGCCTTAATGGTGAGACCGGCCCTTCTCAGGGCCGTCAGCACCGCCCAGAGGTGCTGGAGGTGCTCGGGCCAGTGGGAACTGTACACTGCGATATCGTCCAGATACGCAGCGCTGAACTCCTCCAACCCCGCCAGTACCTGGTTCACCAGCCGCTGGAAGGTGGCGGAGGCGTTCTTCATCCCGAAGGGCATCACCTGGAAATGGTAGTGACCATCCGGGGTGGAAAACGCGGATCTTTCCTTGGCTCCCTCGGTGAGGGCGATCTGCCAGTATCCACTGGTCAGGTCGAACGTGCTAAGGAAGCGAGCAGCCCAGAGGCGATCGATAAGCTCGTCGGCTCGGGGGATGGGATGAGCATCGGTTCTGGTGACTGCGTTGAGCCCGCGGTAGTCAACGCAGAACCTCAGCTCGGGAACAGCACCGGGGGCGGCTGCCTTCGGAACCAGGACCACAGGGCTAGCCCATGGGCTGTCAGAGGCTTCGACCACCCCGAGAGCTAGCATCTTTGATACCTCGGCCTTGATACAGGCCGGACTCGGTCAGGGACGCGGTAGGCTCTGTGCCGTACCGGTGGGCTGTCCCCGGTGTCCACGTCATGGACGCACCAGTTGGTGACGCCGGGGGTGAGGGAGAAGAGGTCCGAGAACTGTCCCAACAACTGGCGACAGTCCTCGCGCTGCTCGGGAGAGAGGGAGGAGGAGAGACTCACCCCCTCTACGGAGCCATCTTTTTCTTTCACGCACAGGAGATCGGGGAGAGGCTCCGTTTCTTCTTCTTCCCCATCGTCCGTGGCGAGGAGCAAGCTCAACTCGGACCGGGCAAAGTGGGGCTTGAGGCGGTTCACGTGAAGGACCCGCAAGGGGTTCCTGGGGGACTCTACATCGATGAGGTAGGTCACCTGACTCTTGCGCTCTACCACCTTGAAGGGCCCTGTCCACTTGTCTTGCAGGGCACAGGGCTCTACGGGGGCCATAACCCAGACCTGCTGTCCGGGCTGAAACTCGACCAGAGTGGCATTTTGGTCATACCACCGTTTCATTTCTTCTTGGCTGGCTTCGAGGTTTGCCTCGGCCAGCTCTCGGAACTTCCTCGTCTGGTTCCGGAGGGCCAAAATGTATCGAAACACATCGGGAGGGGGCTCTGGGGCCGCCGTCTCCCACCCTTCCTTGACCAGGGTGAGGGGTCCCCGGACGGGGTGCCCGTAGAGCAGCTCGAAGGGGCTGAACCCCAGGGATTTCTGGGGGACTTCGCGGTACGCGAAGAGGAGACAGGGAAGGAGGACGTCCCACTTACGCCTCAGGGGCTCTTCGAGTCCCATGATCATTCCTTTGAGGGTCCGGTTGAAGCGTTCCACCAGACCGTTACCCTGGGGGTGGTATGGGGTGGTGAACTTGTACGTCACCCCACATTGTTGCCAAAGGGACTTCATGTATTTCGAGATGAAGTTGGTCCCTCGGTCACTGACGACTTCTCGAGGGAATCCCACCCGGGAGAAGATGGCCATGAGGGCTCGCCCCACTACGGGGGCGGTCACCGTTCGGAGGGGAACGGCTTCGGGGTTTCGGGTGGCATGGTCTACCAGCACCAGGATAAAGCGGTGCCCCAAGGAGGTCCGGGGGTCAAGTGGGCCCACAATGTCGATTCCCACCCTCTCAAAGGGGGTACTGACCATGGGGAAGGGTTGGAGAGGAGCCTTGCGCTTCCCTCCGCTCTTTCCGCTGGACTGACAAGTGGGGCAGGACTTACAGTGGGCCTCCACATCGGAGCGTATGCCCGGCCAGTAGAAGTGGGTGACCAGGCGCTGGTACGTTTTGTCTTGTCCCAAGTGTCCCGCCAGGGGCACGTCATGGGCCAGGTTCAGGAGGAAGCCGCGGAAGCGTAGGGGGACCACCAGCACTCGGCCGGACCCTAGCTCGGCGGACTTTTGCTCGCTGTATAATAGGCCGTTTTCCCAATAGATAAAGTGGGAGCCGGACTGGTCACCGGCGGCCTGGGCGGCGGCCTGCTGCCGGGGCCCCACCAGGGATGGACAGGATGTCTGCTCTAGGCAGAACTCTTCTCGGGACGGTCCCCGTTCCTGGCGCCATTGGGCCAGCTCAGGAAGGTCGTCCAAGCTCGGGGTCGGTTCGACGTCGGGGCCGAGGGGCCCTGGGTCGGGGGGGAAGCTCTCCCCGGGGAATAGCTCAGGGGTCTCAAAGGGTTCAGGGACCTCGGGGTCCTCGGGGGTCGCCGGGGCCACCTCTAAGGTCACCCCTTCGGGGGTGGTCCTTCGGGCGGTCATCGACCGGGTACTCACACAGGCCCACTCGGGTAGGCCCACCATCTCTAAGTGGGTCCTTTTCTCAACCCGCTGCCATGGGGAGCTCTCTAGATCGTTGCCGAGCAGGCAGTCCACCGGCATGTCGGAGCGGACCGCCACTCATAACTCTCCAGAGACGCCCCCCCACTCGAACGGGACTTGAGCTATCCGGCAGGTGCGGACGGAGTTATCGGCTGCAATCACCCTGCAGGAGATGTGGGGAACAATCTGGGCCTCGGTGACGAGGTGCCGTTTGACGGCGGTGATACTGGCCCCAGTGTCTCGGAGCGCCCCTATGTGATGGCCATTGACAGTCACCTGCTGCCTGTACTTCTCTGTGTTGTCGGGTAGGGGAGCTCCGGGGACCATCTCCCTATCACCCAGGGAGACTAACATCATAGCTGCGGGTTCAGCTCCCTCGAACTCTTCCTCCCCCTCCTCTTCTAGGGCTACTGAGGTGATGTGGCGCACTGGGGGCCCTGCAGCGGCAGGCTTCTGGAACAAGGGGCAGCGGGGGTCATTGGCATAGTGCCCGGGTTTCTGGCAATGGTAGCAGGCTTGGCTGACCCGGGGCCCTGGCCTAGCTGGGGGAAACCCTGCGCGCGCTGTGGGAGGCGAGGTACCTGGCTGGTTTCTGGGGGGACTGCGCGGGGACCCTACCTGGGAACCCCTCTGTCTATTCTGACCCCCTCCTCCCCTCGGGCGGGATGGTCCTTGTTCGTTTCGGCCAGTGTCCCCCCCGGGCCCCCGGGGTACTCTGGTGCTCACCCAGCGATCGGCCTCGACGGCCAGCTTCCGGGGGTCGGCCAACTTGCTGTCCAGGAGGTGCTGTCGGAGTTCCACAAAGCAATTCAGGGACAAGTGCTCATACGCAATGAGGTCGATGAGCCCCTCGAAGGTGGATACTTTGCTGCCCTTGATCCACCCTTCCAGGGCCCGGCTGTAGAAATTGACATACTCTACCCACGTGGTGCCGGGATCTTCTTGCATTCTCGGAAGCGTTGGCGGTACATTTCTGGAGTGAGCCCGTACCTTGTGAGGAGGGCCTCTTTCATGTGGCTGTAGGAGGTCTGTTCGGCAGACGGTAGGTCGAGCAGGGTGTCTCTCCCCTCACTCAGGAATCGACCCCACAGCCCGGCTCCCCAATCTTTCTGCGGAACTCGGTGTGAGGTCATAGCTACCTCGTAGGCCTTGAACCACTGCTGGATGTCATCGTTTTTATAATATTCTTTGACCACATCCTTGGGGATGTGGACCTTGCGTTCCACTGGGGGAACAGACTCTCGGGTCGCTGCTGTTTTGTTGCCTTCGTTCCGGGCCTTTAGTTCGATTTCCAATATGCTGCGCTCGTGCTCCAGCTGGAGCTTCTTTCCGTCATGTTCTCGCTGGAGCTTCTTCTCCTCCAGTTCTCCTTGCAGCCGCAGCTGCTCGATGGCTAGCTTCTTCTCGGCCAGCTTGAGTTCTCCTTCCATTTTCAAACGGGCTAGTTCTAGCTCGTGGTTTCGGTTGCGTTCTCGGTCGGTCATCTCTTTTCGAGACAGACCTCTCTCGGGGCTGTAAGTCCGCGTCGGGGACTCGGCTCTTTCTTGTTCTGGGGCGCGGGTTTCGATCAGGGGTGCTCCCCCTCCATCGGCTTCCGTCGGTGCTGGAGGTTGGGCTCCGGTCTCCACCCAGGCTGTTAGAGCTTGTTGGAAGTCCTCTTTGGTGTTTAATCCCGTTGACGGGATATGGAGATCTTTGCAGAATTGCTTGAGCTCACGGTGTGAATAGTCTCCAAGCTCCATCTGGAAGGTGGTCTTGTCGGTCGTGACGCTCATGGCTGCTCTTTGTTCTGGTAGTGTGTCAGTACTGTATGATCCCTAGACGTAGGTTCTTATCGCGACGCTGCCACCAATGTTAGAAGGGGCAATCTCCGAAGGCCAGGATGGGCTCACCCAGGCACCCCAAGATCCACCTCTCCCACAGAACTTGCCGAGTTTTGATTGTGAGGTCCTCACCGGGGAGGACTTTGGGTCTGGGATCGTACACACTGAACTCACACCACACTACGAACAGACACTACACCGTTGGATTTTAGGAACAAGGTCTTTATATAATCCAATAACGAAGGAAGCACTATTATATACACAGTGGCCACAGGACCACAAAGTCTCTGAGGATTCGGGAAGGGGGAAGCGGGACAGTCTTTTAGTCTCTGGGTCAGTACGAGGCGTACCCCACGCACAGCTCTCAATCCTCGAGCCGGGGGGTACGGGATGGTGGTCGTACTGGCTGCCTCACCTTCGTCGAGTCGGCTCGGTCGTGATGGTGGTCTCGATGGTCCGGCCGGACCAGAGTACTCCTCGAGCCGCGACGAGGTCAGCAGGGCTCGATCGGGAGAGGTTTGTGAGAGCCGCGACAGCGTCAGCAGGGCTCGGATGGTCTTAGAGTTCAGCTCGAGCCGCGACAGCGTCAGCAGGGCTCCGATGGTCTTAGAGGTCGAGCCGCGACAGCGTCAGCAGGGCTCCGGTGGTCTTAGAGATCGAGCCGCGACAGCGTCAGCAGGGCTCCGGTGGTCTTAGAGATCGAGCCGCGACAGCGTCAGCAGGGCTCCGGTGGTCTTAGAGATCGAGCCGCGACAGCGTCAGCAGGGCTCCGACCGTTCAGTTCCTTAAGGCGAAGAAGGAGCCGCGACAGCGTCAGCAGGGCTCAGAGGTTCCAGATGAGTCTTCTCAGGGTCAGCCGCGATCAGATCAGCAGGCTTCAGGTCCAAGATACAACTGCCCGCTAGTTGTCGGGCGGGCCCAGTTATAGTCCTTTGGCTCTTTGATCTCCGGACCCTCGCAGGCAGAGGTCTCCTGCCCTGGGGGGGGGGCTGGTCGTTGGCGAGGTCCGGCGGTTGGCTCTTTGATCCCTTTGAAAGATGGGTCCGGGAATTCCCAGACGCCCAGCGGGTCTGGAGCCAGCCCTCGGGGAGGTCAGAGGGGTGATTGAACCTGGCCCACAGGGGAGGGCCCAAGGTGTGACAGAAACCAGCCCCTCAGGGGAGGCCGGAGGTGCCATCGAAACTCCCTGGCTTATATCATTCGGGAGCCCTTTACCCCCCAGCCGGGACTGGCGCGCCTTTGGAGTCTGGGTTTCGCTGGGGCCGGGGTCACGCTAGGCCCAGGGAGACAGGGATGTCAGGAAGGGAAGATGGCGTCCGGGCCTTGTGGGGCAGGCATGGTTAGGCGCTCAGAGCCGGGCGAGGAGCGGGAAGGGCAGGCCTGGTCAGGGTTCTCGGGGGATCTAGGCGTCACTGGGTAGGACGACCAGGCTCGGTTTGCAGGCTACACTAACGGGGTGGCTGCGCAGGGGACTCGGGGTACAGGCCTACGCTCACAGGGAGTGGAGGGACAGAGATGAAACACGCCACGAGGCCGGGTCCAACAGGGAAACTCTGGTGAGAAGACCAAGTGGTGTGACTCTAGAAGCAAGCACAAGTCAGAGAACTTCTGATAATCAGCATGTATTAGATGTCGCAGATTTAGAGTTGTGGTTGAGAGACCATAATATCAGCAAGGAGAGTCAGAATAGCATGTCGAGTCAAGGAACCATCAAGGCTGTAATGAAGGCAAAGTTAGTGGATGTGATGAGACTGTAGGCTGAACTAGAGGAAATAATAAGTGGGAGTCTACCTTTAGACGGAGTAGAGACCTATGAACCAGACAAGTTGGTGTTTGTATCTAAGAATGTTACCAGAACTCATGGCTTGGACAGCCAACATGGAGGAGGCACTCTAACGAGGCTCCACTTGTCCCTGCCAAAATAACACCAAAATCTGCTTAAATCCTGACCGGAACAGAGCGAATCAACTGCCCCAAACTGCAAGAATAGCTAGTGTCAGTACGGATCTGAGTCATGCTGGGGATTGACCGCCCATCGAGTGCTGTGGCAAATTGAGGAGAGGTGCAGATCTGGGCCCACTAGGTACTGCGGCTGCCACCACCTATATCCGGAGGCCGGTGTGAAGCCTGAAGAACTAGGGAGAACTGTCGTGCCCCCGGGGGTGTGCAGGGGCAGCGGGTGGCCGGCGCAGTGGGAGGGATCTCCGGAATCCTTCACCGATCAAGCACATGGCGGGCCCATAGTGGGATCAGGCCCGTCCGGCCGCACCTCGGCAGTGCATCGGGAGCCCCCCTGCTGCATGACAGCATTGATGCACCTTGGGGGGCATATCCACGACTGCGGGTGTTGTGTTGGGGCAGGCTCTGAGATGGTTGCGCAGGGTCTCGGCATCCGGCCCAGCAGCCCAGCTGTGGTGCCATACACGAGAAGCCCCCTGAACTTTGGTAGCACTGGGGTACGAAGTCTGTGCCTGGTGGGTGTATGCCCCGTGAACGCCCACGCGACGTAGCACGGCAGTGGTTGCAAGGCAGCTGAGGGGAGGCGACCTCCCGGCTGATCAGCAGCAATCAGGAGTCAAAGAGGTGGTGCTGGGCCCGTAGAGCTGAAGGGACACCTTCCGGATCCTTGCCCCCGGCTGGAATCCTTCTCTGAAGACCCATACAGTGGTGGTGAAAGCGAGTGGCCCACGGGGCAATAGGAAAAATCAACTGGCCTCCTGACCCCTGTTCCAGGTGTCTGGCCTGATGGGAGAGTGCCGCCCCGTGTTGCCCTAAAGGACGGAGGAACCCTAGTGAAATACCCTCAGGCCCGATGGGAGAGTGCCGTCCCCTGACGTGGGTGTGAAGATGGGTTCATGGCTTAGCTCCGTGGAGAGAGCCGGATACATTGCAATAACTTGTGGCCGCTAACCCCCACTGCCTGGAGACCGGGGGGCCACTCCCGCCCACCATGTTCAAAGGTAAGCAGGGTGGTCCTGGCTCCAAACAAAGCACACTTTGATCATTATACAATGGCTCCTGTTGAGGCTGCCGGAGGTGATACTGGTGGAGCGACCCCCGATAATGCAGCGCTCCTGGCTGCCATCATGGAGTCAAGGAGCGCTTTGGACACAAAAATCGGTGCTGTAGAGTCTGAAGTCTCCTTACTGAGACAGGGCCTCCGGAACACTGTTGACCACATCACAGAGACAGAAAAACGCGTCTCAACAGTCAAAGATCAAGTAACAACCCTACAAAAAAAGTTGAACAAAATTGTGGTGGTGGTACAGGAGATGGCCTTATGAGTAGAAGATGCTGAGGGCCGTGCCAGATGCAATAATCTGTGCTTCGCGGTCTTCCCTTAGGCTGCAAGGGCACCTCCATGGACCGATTCTTCACTAAATGGTTGAGGTCTTTACCACCTGAAGACATGTTGTCTACTTGCTTTGTTGTGGAGAGGGCACATCGGGCACTCACAAAGAAACCCCCCCTGGGGAGAACCAGAGACCAGTGATCACCAAGTTACTAAACTACACTTACCGGGACACTATTCTGCAGTTTGCCAGATCCAGAAGGATAAGCTACTATTTGATTCATGCCACATCATGGTATTCTCGCACTACACCAGGCTGGTGCAGCAGCAATGCCAGTCCTTCATGGCAGCTAAACGTAGGCCCAGAGATCTCAACCTACAGTATATGCTGTTGTACTCCACCAAGATGCATATCACCTTTAATTCCAAATCATTTGTCTTTGATACACCAGAGGAAGTCTTTGCCTGGGCAGATGAGAGGACCCATCTTCGGCCACATATGCAGCCACCCTTAGAATCCAACTGCTCGCAGACCTCAAAAAAGCTCACGGAGAAATCACCCGAAAAGGATCAAATTGGCGAGCCTCTAACACTGGCACCGCACCCTAAAAAGACCGCAGGTGCCATATCCTTGGCACTAATGGAATATATCTGTCATTTTTCAGACACTACTCGCTCCATTCGAATGCTTTGTTGGCGTGGAGGCCCAGCCACAGAAACATCGCACCCCTAGACTTTTATGCTTATTTTCCAGGGGAAGTTGGGGTCCGATTGGAGGAGGTTCTCTAGGCCCCCCGTTGGGAGTCCAGGGTTCCCTCTGCCGCAACAGATTCTCCTTGTTCCTGGCAGTATAGGGGTGGGGGCAATTGTTTTAAGATTTTCATGTATTATTGTTATTATTGTTACAAGTGCACAGACGCAATGCCAAGAACCCACACCTTCAGTAAAGATGATCAGCCACACAGACGGTAAATGACTACACAGACACACCAGCCCCTATTTGGGGAACTTACTATTGCTAGCTGGAATGTCAGAGGGCTACTGAGCAAAATCAAGAGGGGTGCTGTCCTTCATCAGGCCAAACAATATGAGGCAGACATCCTTCTCGTGCAGGAGACTCACTTGCTTGGCAAAAAAGCCCCCTGTCCTGCCAGATTTGGGCACCATACAATATATCACTCTGGGTTCACCTGGGGTTCCAGGGGCACAGCCATCCTCATACATCGCCGAGTCCCTTTTGTTCATACCAAGCATTGGCTAGATCCCGGGGGTCGCTACACCGTTCTCTCGGGTATGCGATATGGGGAAACAAATTAACATTGGCAGTATATATGCCGATCCCACTGGGAAACACCTTCGTAGACAGAATCACACAATTGGGAGAGAACTCCCAGAGGGCATGGCACTGTTGGATGGGGACTGGAACGATGTGATGGCACCCATGGACAGGCCATGTGATCCTGGGCGAGAACCCCTGATGGGTGGGACCAGACTGCATCTCCTCTCCACTACATTGGGATGGGCAGACATATGGCGCGAATATCACCCCTCTTAACAGGGCTTCACATACATGTCTGCGGTTCATGGATCATTGTCCCGATTAGGTTATATTTTTACCCCACACAGCTATATCCAACAGATCTCCAATATATCCAATCTACTGCGGGGGCTTTTCCGACCACTCTCCGGTCCAATTCAAACTTTGTACCGGCTTCCATAAACCTCCCTTCAGGTGCATATGTCCTCTTGCAACCTCTGTGACCCAGAATATCAGGACACCCTGGCTCAGGTGGTGGCAAATTATCTTGTGGCAAACGTGGCCTCGGCCCCATCCCAAATTTTTTTTGTGGGAAGCCATTAAGCCAACAATCTGTAAAGTGTATATAAGTTTTCGTGCAGGTAACAAACGTGAATGTCAGGCACAGTTAGAGGAGCATAGAAGCTCAGCTCTTTGCGGGTTTCAGTCCGACCCACCAGCATAATCTACTCCTAGCGCAACAGCGCCTGCAACAATATCTTACTCATGACGCAAAGGAAATCTGTTTAGCCTCACAACATCAGATCTACCGATGGGGAGACAAATCCAGTAAAATGCTCCATAGACTATGTCAGGCTGCAAAATTCCCCTCAAGTGTTCCTAAACTGCGACGATTAGATGGAACCCTGTGCTCCTATCCTGAGTTAGTTGCCAGGGAGTTTGCGCGATACTTTTCCAAGCTTTATAGGTGACGTGAGCAGCTCTCAGAAGATCAGATTGCTGAATTCCTTAGAGACATTACCCGCATACACTTACTGACCATATGCGGGATCAGCTGGAGGCCCCATCACAGTAGACGAGCTCACTACAGCACTTGCCAATATTCATCCAGGTCACGCCCCTGGACCAAACGGTTTCCCCACCAAATTTCTTAAGCTGCATATGGGCGCATTGGGCCCGCATTTCTTTGTGGCACTACATGAGGCCCAAGACCAGCATGTATTGCCTCAGGATTGGTGACACGCGGAGATCATGCTGTTCTTGAAGCCTCGTTGTCTGCTGGAGGAACCATTGTCGTTTCCACCCATCTCTCTTATTAATTTTGAGCTCAAACTCTTGGGTAAAGTCCTCGCAGATCGTCTCCGCATATGAATTCAAGAAGTGATCCATCCTGATCAATCTGGCTTCAAGCCACACTGCTCAACTCGACACAACATACGACGGGTCCATGATGCTAGGGAGAATGCTCTGGAGCTGGGCCATCCTGCGGTTACCTGGCTGGCCGATATCGAAAACGCTTTCGACTCCCTTAGTTGGACGTACTTGTTCCAACTCCTCGAAGCCGTTAACTTTGGCCCACGCTTCCTAGCCTACGTACACTTACTGTACATGGACCTAACAGCCTCAGTCCGGATTGTGGGTCACCAGTCAGCCCCCTTTCCTATCGGCCGTGGTACAAAACATGGTTGCCCCCTGTCTCCGTTATTATTTGCCCTGGTGGCATGGGTGCAGAGCAATCCCATAACCCGGTGCTTCGAGTGGTCAAGGTCCTAATCTGACCGTATCGCACTCTACGCAGATGAAGTGCTGTTTTTTATGACTGACCCTTGGTTCTCAGGGCCCCGTATCCTGCAGATTCTTCGAGTGTTCGGACACACATCTGGCCTCAACACAAATCCCACCTAATCTGTTATTTTTCCTGTTTGTGGAGACCAGGGACACGGTACCTGGGCAGAGCAGCTGTCGCATGCGACCACAGGCTTTAAAAATTTGGGCATTTTTTTCTCACCCTTCCCGAAAACCTTGTGGGCACATAATATAAATCCACTCATGGCTGGCCTACGGGACGAGATGGCGATATGGTCTCACCTCCCGCTTCCAATGTATGGGCGATCTGCGATCTTTAAAATGGTCTCCCTACCCCGCATACTATACAGGTTACAGAACTTCCCTTATGACATACCACGCACATGGTTTGCACAAGTTAATGCTCTACACAACAAATGTTTATGGAATGGAGGGACGGTTCGGGTTGCGCTGAGTACCTATACGCAGTCCATGTACTGCGGTGGTATAGCAGCGGCAGACATTTATGCCTAATATGCGGCATCCCACTTACTCATCATTAATGAATGGTGGTACACTTCGCCATAGACCCTGCGTATGCACTCAAGCATAGGGCAATGGAGCACATCCCCCTCCTCCAGCTCTTATATAGTCATGTTAACTTAGATTTCTTGCCTCCCACCAGCAGAACTGTGGTTCAGCTATGAAGATATATGGTCCAACATATGGGGTGGCCTATAGAGCATGACTCCGCTATGGCATGGCACATATTTGCACCCTTTGCAGCCTTAGAGGGTTTCTGTAAATGGGATTTGCTGGGTATATCTACCCTGGGCGACGTCATGCGGGGCACTGCCCTTAAATCATTTCAACAGCTGCAGCCTGACTTTCAATTGAATAAGGCACAATTCCATAAATACCTCTAGTTGCGACACACACTCACCCCCCCTTTTACATTCACTTGACACTCTGCCCGAATTTCATCCCCTCGAGGGCCGCCTGCTAACGGGGGACCTAGAGGCACATAACATACGTCTGTTATACCAGACACTGACCACCCACACCACACTACATATGATGAGGGTGGCATGGTTCAGGAATCTACCTGACCTGACTGACGATGACTGGACGGAGGCCCTGGCCAGCCCCTGGGCGCGCGGTGTCCTCACGCTACTGCTTTATTCAATTTAAATATGTACACCGAATAAACTACACTCGAACCGGTTTGTGGCAGATTGGGGTCATCCAGTCCCCAGTGTGTCTTCTTTGCGAGAGGGAGGAGGGGACCTACATACACACAGTCAGGTACTGTAGCGTGCTGCAGCTATTCTGGCGGAGGGTAGCATCCTGCTTGGGCCAGATCCTCTTGTGGGACTCCCTTTTGACCTGAGGTTATTTCTACTTCATATCACCGACAGGATAGGTGGGAACAGATACAAGCAACACCTACTCTTCTTAGCCCGTAACCTCGCTAAGCATGATCTTGCCCAGCAGTGGAAGGGAACGTCCCCTTCAGCAATTGGTGGATGGAAGAAGGCCCTTAATAGATGCATGGGAGTGGAGATTGCGGTCTTCCAGGTCCGTGGTTGTCCACAGAGACACAGGGAAATATGGTCCTGATGGGCGATTTATCAGGGTATCCATAGACCCCTCATAGGATTGTCCTCCATGCATGTTTGGTCCCTGAACAGCCCAGACAACATAACGTTACTGTCTGTACTCACATACATCCCGACTTAATACATTTTGTGGGGCATAAGACGCCCTGTGCCATGTTTGTATTGTTTTGCCTGCAGGTTCAGCAGGGGTTACAGTTTCCTGTATACATTGGTACACTTGACATATCTAGTGTTCATTATACAGCGGGCCACTGCCCTTTGTGTACCTTGAAAACGTAATAACATTTTTTTTTTAAAAGAATGTTACCAGAAGGGCAAGACAGGCACATGACAAATTGTTAGAGTTGTCTCAGGGGTGTGCAGTAGACTTGTCGCGAACGAAGACTCTACACGGAAATCATAGGCTTACTTACAGTGACCAAGAGCTAGAGGAAAAGAGAGTGACTGGGTTGAAGACATAAATTCGAGAATTGTTGATATGAATAAGGGCTTGGAGTATGCTGGATAAGTGGTAGGAGAGATGGTCCAAGAAGATGAGTTTAAGAAAGGTGACAGGAGAGACACCACCTCCAGGAGGGGGAATGCAGGGAGTAGAGGCATATGTGTTATGGGAAGTGCCTAGTGGGGGGTACATGCATGTTCCCTGGAGTCGAGGTGACCTTGCTGCATTCACAAAGATTTCCCCAGGCTGAGGGAGAAACCTGCTGAATGGTACAAACAAGTTGACCGCTTTGTTAAGATCTCAAAAGTGTTGTGGATTGAATTAAACACCTTGTTTGAAATTGTGGTTCCCAGTGATCTATGATCTGCTTTTAAGATAGCTGGTGAGTGGCCTACTGCTGAACCAGAGAGGGACTCTGTAACTCATGGTTCTTCGCCAGTGGTTATGAAGAAGTACGATCAGGTGATCACCTGGTTGCCGTCCAAAATAGCCCCACAGGACATCGATTGGGTTAAGATAGATCGAACGACCCAGGAGCCTAAAGAGTCAGTAAATGCTTATTATTAGAGGCTGGTACATGCCTTCAAGCAGTACACTGGATTAGACGTGCTTAACCCTAAAGACATGGGACAATTTGTGTCCGAATTCGGGACTAAATTGAAGCCGGAGATCAGGTTCATGATCCAATAGCACCTAACTTGTTGGCAAAACAAATCTGTGGACGACATTCCATGGTATGCCAGGCACTGCAGTGATGAGGCGGACGTGAAACATAGATGGATAAAGGAGAAATAGATTTTAGTCCAAATGCGCAATGCCCAGAAGGGAGAGCAGGAGCAGGCAATGATGGGAACTGTAGCTTGTGGCCAAGTTAATGTCCCAGGACGGTTCCAGGTACCAACAGTTGCAGGGTCGATGGGACAGGGAAGACAAAGAGGTATCCCTATAGATCCGAAACAGGGATAGATGCCCCCACCCCGAAAGATACCTCTTCCCGTCATTTTTGTCACAAGATCAGGCATTGGAAGCGTGAGTGTCGCCTTAATCCTGTGAATCAGGAGTAGGGAGGAGAACTTATGCAAGTGGCAGATGGCGTAAACCAGTTAAGAACAGTGACCAGGCCAATATCATTTAGCACAGGAGCGAATCTGAGCCAGTTAGCACAAGTGCCTGAGTCTCCGAGAATCTCGCAGGGCAACCTAACATACCATCAGGTGCCCTTAATAAAAGCTCTAGAGGGATTTGATCCAGACCCGTCTTTATGACACTGCCAGAGGGGAGAGGGGGACTGAACACTTGGTGCAGTCTTAGAGGTAGACCAGAATGAACCATACATGGACGCCGACATAGATGGTCATCCCATTACATTCTTGATTGATACTTGTGCTACCTGTTCTACTGTGAGATCTGCAGTAGCACAAATCTGCCCCTCTCAGGAAAATCGATCCAAAATAGGAGTTTCAAACAAAAGAATGATGGACTCTTTGATGGAAGAGGGGACAGTGAAAATCTGAACGTTTCAGGATCACCATCCGTTCATGGTGTGTGATGTGAGTCCAGTCTATTCGCTATGGCGTGACCTGCTGTGCAAATTGAATTGTACCATCTATTGCACACCAAAGGCAATCGAATTGCAGACTTACAATTAGGATGTTCCTTTTAAGCTGGCAAAGCAGAACTTTTTCGCTTCCTTGTTTCCTTTACTGACAACGGAAGGCATGCCACTTGATCTCATAGACACTCTCTCTACAGTGGTATGGGACTTCACAGGGAAAGAAATCAGACTGTTTCAAGGAATAGAGCCAGCCCGCATACAGGTCAAGCCAAATGCAGAATTTCCAAGAGCACCCCAGTGAAATCTGAACCCAGAAACAGGAGCAGGGATTACACCTGTAATTGAATCCATGATTGCGAATGGCATCCTAAAGGAGATCATGGGAAGTACGTGCAATTCCCCTATTATGGGGTTTCAGAAACGAATGGGAAATATCACTTTCACTTTCAAAATACTTTATTCGGTTTTACAGAGGTAAAAACCATAAAAGCAACAGTACCACAATTAAAAATAAAACACCAATGAAACATAAAAACAACAGTACCACAGTTGATATAAAACACGAGTAAAACATGGAGTATAGCCATGATCCCAATCCTTATAAAAATTCATTCTGTTTAAAAAAAGTGCAATATTTAAGCAATCACCCATAGGATACAAGTAGGCATTTGAGAATAGGCTGCAAATACACTGTTAATGATTTGTGGGGCTGATAGTTCTCCCTGCGGTTTCTGGATTTTAGGGCTGATTTAAAAAAACTAATCACAAATAAAGTGCTTTCAGGTTTTAACATTTGTAAATAGCACAGGGCTGGGCGGACCTGGGTAAAATTCTATTTTTTTAAAAGAGGTTTGAAAAAGAACCACCGGGATACATCATAGAGGGGACAGGCAAATATCAAGTGCACCAAATCCTGTGGAGACAAATTGTCGCAGCCGCAGGGCGGTAGCACTTGACCTCTGTGAGAGCCCCTCGGAACAGCCAACAATTGATGAAAATAATCCAGCAGGAACCTTGTTAACAAGAACCGCTCGTGGCTTGATATGGGCCATGATAAATATGGCTTCAGTGATGGCATAGTTTTAAGCAACACGTGTTTGCGGACGCTGTGTTTTGCCAATTCCACCCCATCTCGATAAAGTTTTTTCATCAAAGTGAAAGATTTTTTTACAAACTCCACGTCAGAGGTAACTATTGAGTCTGGGTTTAAAAAGAGGTCCGGGCGCCCTAGCTCATGAAAACAGCCTTTTAAATATTTTAACCATGGGATATCGAGCATATAATCCAGGGACAGTACTTCTTTTAATAGCTGGTGGTTGAGGACTAGATCTTTGTTTAGCCAGCCAGAATAATAAAGGCCGTAGTGCTATGGTGTCGCCAATAAAGGGTAGACCGGTTTCCTCGTGAACTATCAAGTTAGAGGTTCCTTTGGGTACCCCCAGCAGCTGTTTTAAAAAATTATTCTCAGCCACCCCAATGCCCTCGGCTGCTACGTACCCCCATAGTTCACTGCCACAGCTACCTATTGCGGCGCTTTTCGCCTGATAAATCTTCAGCAAGGCGGCGATCGAACGTTTGCCCATTTTCGTTGCAAAGTTGAAAATGGCAGTATTTGTCCGAGTTAACTCTCCTCTTTTCTTTTGCAACAACGGTGCCCATTTTAACTGGTCATCAAATAGGACTCCCAAGTAAGAGAATGCCAAGTGAACCTTCTCTGTATTCACCACAAATGGGTACTGATTCTTAGGGTGCGACCCCACCTGCATGATGTAAGATTTGGTGTTATAAACAGCTAGGTCGCAAGCAGTCATAAGACTGCAGAAAGCATTTAACAAAGTCTGCAGTCCTCTTGCAGTTCTAGCCATGAGGAGGGCGTCGTCTGCATATAGCAGAACAGACAAACCCCTGCGCCCAACATATGGGAAGCCAACTCCAGTTTTAACCAGGGACTGATCCAACTCGTTGATATATATATTAAAAAGGAAGGGGGCCAAGATACAGCCCTACCTTACTCCCCTATCAATGTTAAAATTCCTGGAAACCCTAAGGTCTAACGTTGGCCTTTGTGTCCCTATGCAGGTCCCTCAGGAAATAAACCAGAGTGCCCTCCACCCCCATCTTACCCATGGACTCCCACAATTTCCCCCAGTTGACGCAGTCAAACGCAAAGGAAAGGTCCATGAACGCCATGTAGATGGTACCCCGACATGCTACTGTGTATTTCCCGAGGACCATGTACAGATTAAGGCATTGTGCAAGTGTAGAGTGGCCAGGGCGAAACCCGTATTGGATTTCGGAGATAACCCTGTTATCATCAACCCACGATGTCAGTCAATTCAGTACTACTCCTCCCACAACCTTGACCACAGAGTCAATGAGGGAGATCGGTCTGTAACAGGTAGTGCTATTATGGTCTCCTTTCTAAAACACCGGCACAATTGTGGAGGTACGCCATGACCTTGGGCATCCAGACTCTGCTGCTCCATTAAGTACAGCCTTAAGGACCGGCGCCCATAATGACATTTTTGATTTAAAAAGATCCGGGAGCATGCCATCTGGGTCAGGCGCTTTGTTACTCGTCAGCCCTAAAATACCTTTCTCAACTTCTTTTATATTAAAATTGGGTGGAATTGCATCTTGCCCACCACAGTTTGACTCTAACTCGGGAGTGTTGCTCTTAAAAATGGAGCTAAAATGTGACACCCAGTCCTCTTCAGTGATGTTGGTGCCAATTTCCTGCTCCTCTTCTCTGATAAACAGTGGTCTGTTAATTATACCCCGAAATCTCTCACTGTTGTTCAATGTGTTGGGATCTAAAAGTTCTTTCCAGGTAATTTCCTTTCTTCTTGCCAGGGTCTTTTTATAAGTTAAACGTAGGGACCGGATCTGGGAGACAAGTTTTCAAAGCAACCTTTAACTCTCTGGCCGCCTTTGAGCAAGTGTGGTCAAACCATTTGGGGTCCCTAAACAATGGTCCAGATGAAGGGACAGTTAATAAACAACCTACTTAGTAACAATCCCCTCATGGGCTTGGAGGATGTCCGAGGGAAGGGAGGCGGGAGACACACAAGATGTTAATTCAGAGGCACATGATTTATGAATACTATCGTAGAATAAATCTGAATTAACCTTTGACCACTTAAGTCGGCGCCTTCCGTCCGTGAGTTTCAGGACGCCGGGGGTTATCGACTTGTCCTTTGATTTCAAAAAGTTACCTTCCACATGAACACAAACAGGGTTATGGTCGCTATTAATACTTTCCAGGATTTTAAAGCCCAGTATAATTGATTGGAGACCATTGGAGGATATGGTCTATAAAGGACCCCCCCGTATGACCCTTGAATGTGGGGACAGACTGTTTGCTACAAACATCCACCATGGACATGGTAGAGACCAGGTCAAATTCATTGAGTAGATAATTCAGCGCATCTCCCCGGCTTGAATGTTCAAACCTCCATCCTGTCACAACCAAATTCTCTCATGGCGGTTTTAGATGGATTCCCGCACGGTTGCACATTGAAGTCCCCTGTTAGCATAATACAGTGGGAGGTACTTCCACAGTGCTGTTTAACAACATCTCCCAACTGGGCAATCTTACATCCCCCTATGTTATTTGTTGCATTGTAAAAATTAATCAAAGACAGCATTACATTTTCGCTTTGTAGGGTAACTGCTTGGATATCAGTATTAATAGAGGATATTGGTTTAATTACACATTTCAATGCTAGGGCAGTATATATGGCCAGTCCTCCCTTGACTCTGCCACTGTGTGAAGGTGTGGCAGGGACAAAAAAAGCTTTGTAGCCCTCCAAGAATAAATTACAGTCCACAATCCAGGTCTCTTGTAGGCAGATCACAGGAAATCCCTTTATAAACTCTACCCACTTTGGGTCTTGAAACTTCCCCGTCAGCCCAGCGATATTCCAAGAGATGACATTGTGGGCCACTTGCCTTATGGGGACCACGGGGGCTGCCGCTTTTGGTCCCTCAGTGGTATCAGCTGGGTGCCCCCGAGCAGAATCTGTCCAGAACTGCCCAACACTGAGGGCTGAAAATGGGGTTGATGACAAGGAAGTGTCAGAGTCTAGGGGTACTTTCAGTCAATCGCAGTCCTCTAAAGAAGAGAGGGCTGCAAATCTATTTGGCACTAACGGGAAAGGTGGAGGATAACGGTCCCTCACGGTACTGTATTTTGTCGCGAGGGGAATCAAATGGTTGGGTCTGGTGTCTGATTCAGATCTATTCGGCTGCCAGCTATGGTGTGAGACAGGGTTATTGCTTTTCAGAAGCATGGGTTGATAAAAAAAAACCAGGGGTAAAATCCGGATTCCTGACCCCTTATTAAAGGGACCTGCTCTAGTCTCTCTAAATAACCTTTCGACAATCATACGTTCATTAAAATTCACGATTATACAATCACCCCCACCTGACTTTCTCGATTGGCCCACCCAGCCCACTTGTCGTGCCATAATAATGTTATGCTTATTTCTAAGTCTACTGAGGGGTCATTAACGAGCCAATGAATTACCGTATTCTTAAGTTGATGGAAGGTTTCTATGGAGTTGTGCTGAAGAGGTGGCACATTCCCTAGGATGACCACCAAGGGTGTGGATTGGGGAGGCAAGTCTATTATTGACGTGTTCAAGATGGAGGTATTTGTCTCTCCCAAACGCCCACCTCAATTGTTCTCCAGACTCTGGGATGTAAGGTTGTATTGTATCGTTGGAGGTAGCCTATTAGGTGACATTCCCTCGGTGGTACCCACCGCTGACTTCTCTAACGAGCTGACAGCCCGGCAGCTCCCAAAGGGGGCCCTAATGCTGGATAGAGCATCATGGTTGGGGTCACTAGTTGATTGTATGGGGCCAGCTCAGGGGGTGGGCTTGGTGGGCAAGCTACTTGTGGTGGTAAGGGAACAAAGTGAGGCATGATTCTTTGATAGGCCAGCAAGACTATACTCTATATCAGACAACCTGGATATAATTGGAGCCAACCTTTCCTCCAACACAGAGCATAACATTAGTTTAAAAGTTTCCAGCATGGTCTTGTCTACCCCATCCCCACCCCCTGATGCTGAGGTTAGTGTTAGTGGTTCATTAGGTTTTGCTTTTTTTGCATGTCCCGCAATGGCCTTGCACTTCCTCTTGAGGCTACCGGCTGGGCGACCATCCCCCCTTAAGAGTAGGTGTAGATTAGAACTGTGAGGGGCCTCTGAAGGGGTAACAATGTTTTTCCCACCGGACGCACCCTCACCTATGGGAACAACGTTTGCAGATCCTTTGCTGTTTACAATTGTAATTACGGGGGACAAAGGCTTCGGGGGTGCCACACCCATATCTTCTGAAATATCAGGGAGCAAGACCGTTAGTGGTATTACCCTATCTACGTCTGTACAACTTCGGGTTCCCTCTAAGTCATCTATCGTATCATTAAGAGTGTTATTCAAACCTTCCATGGGGTCGATAGTAGGGACCCACTGGTGATCTTGAGACGCCTATTCACCAGTTCGATCTCCTTGTCAATGACTGAGTCTGCCCTTGATAGGAAAGCTTTCATGGTTGTCACTGTAGATTTAGCAGCAGCTATAGGCCCTGCAGGTGCTGTTTGTAACTTCCTTCTAACCATGATTACTGCCCTGTATAACAAGGGGGTGGCCTCACCAGATAGAAACTAGCAGTTTAACTGTGCTGACCGGTAAATTTGAGCAATAAAGTAACAATTGCCATATATTCAGTCAAGGCACAAAACAGGACAAATAATAGACGAGGACAAATAACGTGGCCCTGCCCGGCCTCTTCCGGTCCCTGACGGGTGCGGACGTGCCCGCCCGCGCGTCCCGCGCCGCGGGAGCCCGACCGCCCTTTTGGGCGCCCTTCTGGTGCCCTTCTGGTGCTCTCTTGATGCGTCAGCGGCGTGGGAAATATCACATTGTCCAAGACCTTAGAAAGGTTAATAACATAATGATTCCATGTTGTCCTGTGGTACCGAATACATCTGTGATCCTATTCCAGATTCCTTGCAAAGATGAATGGTTCACAGTAATTGACCTCTGTCAAGCATTTTTCTCCATTCCACTGCATGAGGAAAGCCAATTTTTATTTGCTTTCCGACTGTGTCCTAACATGGTGTTGTATCTCTCAGGGGTACACTAAGAGTCTTTCCAGATTCAACAAAGTCTTGAAAAATACCCTTGAGAGTTTGATTCTATCTCGAAATTCAGTACTAATCCAATATATTGATCACCTTTTCATTGCTTCTAAAATGCAAGAGGTGGGTAGGGACGATAATATCTCCTTATTGAACCATGTGACTGACAATGGGCACCAGGTGTCTCCAAGTAAGCTTCAGTACTGTCTAAATGAAGTACAGTATTTGGGTCATCGAATCGAGGAGGGCAAAAGGAAGGTGTCACTAGAAAGAATGGAGGCGATCTTGAAAAAGAATGTGGGGGGAGAGGAGTTGGCCTAACGGCTAGGGCGGTTGACCTCGAATCTGGGGAACCAGGTTCGAGTCTCTGCAATGATGCTGAGCATCCTGTGATTCTAGGCAAATCACTTACAGCCTGATTCATGTAGGTAAATTGCACTCGCAAAGGGCCAGAATCTGAGAATCTGGCCCTTTGCGAGTGCAATTTTTGCATTTGGTATTCATGATACCAAATGCAAAAATCGCTATGTAAGAAATCGCATATTTGCGTGGAATGGCATTTAAGGAATCTCTAATAGAGATTCCTCAAATGCTATTCATGACACAAAACAAAATAGCGATTTTGGACTTTTGGGGCCGCTATTTACCGACAGGTCAGACCTGTCGGTAAACAGCAAAAACTCAGAAAAATGCTTTTAAAAGCATTTTTCAAAGTTGCATGTAGCACACACACATGTCCTTTGGACATGTGTGTGCGCAACACCTGTCCAAAAGTACATTTTAGGGGTGCTACAGGGCGTCCTTTGGACACCCCTGGCACCCTTAAAATCGCTATCTTAGTTGCGAGTAGCAAATTGCTACTCGCAAATCCCCATTCATTCCTATGGGCCTCTTGGCCCATAGGAATGAATGGGGAGTATTTGCGAGTAGCAATTTGCTACTCGCAAATAAAGAACATGTAGGAATCGCTATTTGAGTAGCAATTCCTACATGAATGCCGTTTTGCGTGTCCTCAATAGCGAATCGCTATGATTCGCTATTAGGGACACGCAAAACGGCCCGTACATGAATCAGGCTGAAAATCTCTCCGTGCCTAACAAAAAAAAATGAATGTGTCCTGAGCATCCTGTGATTCTAGGCAAATCACTTAATCTCTCCGTGCCTAACAAAAAAAAATGAATGTGTCCTCATATAACGCAACTGGTGCTTTGCAAAGCGCTCCGATACCCGATACCGGGACAAGTTCGCGCTATATAAAAATCCGTAAAAAGAAAAATGTATCCCATACCCAAAAAGAGGTTAAAAAGTTCTTGGGAATGGTTGGCTACTGTCAACAGTGGATTCCTAATTTTTCCTTGATGCCGAATCCTTTGCAGATGCTGACCCACAAGGATGTGCGTGATCCGGTGCCTTGGGATAATGACTGTCTGCTTGCCTTCCTGGAGTTAAGCGAGTGCCTGACTCGCCCTCCAGCTTTAGGAATGCCTTATTACAACAAAGCATTCTCACTGCTTTGCCATGAACGAGAGGTTTGTGCTCTTTGTGCACTCATTCAGACACATGGAGGAGCCCATAGACCAGTGGCCTATTTCTCAGCTACATTAGATTCTGTAGATTCAGCATTATGCAAATGTCTCAAATCCATTGCTGCAACAGGTATCAGTATTGAACGATGTGAACGCATTGTAATGGGTCATCACATTACTGTATATGTACCTCAGTCTGTTGAGCTTTTGATGATGAGAACCAAAACACAGCATTTGACAAATAACAGGCTGTCAAGATGTAAGCAAGTGGCTGAAATCATTGCCTTGACCCGCGCATGTCAAGCTTCTGAACAGATCCGAGTCTCAATCTATACGGATAGACAGTACAATTTCGGTGTGGTCCTTGACTTTGGACAATATCGCATATAGGGTTCCTAACGACATCTGGGTCTCCATCTGGGTCCTCGATAGGAAATGGGGAGTGTGTGAGACAACTGTTGGAAGCTCTACAATTGCCAAGAGAAGTGGCTGTCGCTAAATGTGCAGCCCATGGTAGGGGAAATGATTTTGTTTCCATTGGGAATAGATATGCAGACGAAGTCACACGCTATTGTTCCTTTCATACATGTTTTTTCAACAGGGAATATACTGGCAAATGTTCAAAGCAGACCGAACTCAGCATGATGCTAGCTGTTGCTGACACATGGGATGAAGTTAGTCGCTTGGAATTGGAGGCCACAGACCAGGAAAAAGCGGGTTGGATCAGAGCAGTTTGGGAGAAGGGAAGGATGCTATTTGCGTGTCAGTTGATGGCAGGGCTGTGTTGGCAGATTGTTTGTTACACCCAATGACAAGGCAGATTCGTGGAGTAGCTCATATAGGAATATATGTGATGGTAAGGTTGGTTAGACAGACTTCGTTCAATCCAAGGTTTCGAGTGAATGAGGAAGCTGTGTGTCATCGGTGTGTCACGTGTCAACAAATGAATCCTGGGAAGAAGACTGAGTCACATTGGCAGATTGGGGGATTCCTTTAATCGGATTCACATGGATTTTGTTGAGATGCCTGTGTGTAATGGATTGGGATACATTCTGGTGGTTGTGTGCATCTTATCAAGAGTGGTCGAAGCTTACCCGACTAGGAGATGTGAAAGCCTCACAGTAGCTAAGTTGTTGTTTAGGGACCTTATTCCTTGATTCGGATTTTCAACTACATTGGAATCGGAATAGAGGTTCCACAATGAGATCATGAAATTGTTATGCACCACCCTGAGCGTGGACCAAAGACTACATTGTTGCTACCGGCCAGAGGCATCTGGAATGGTGGAGAAGGTAAACAGTACCATAAAAGCGAGGCTGGCTAAAGTGTGTGCTTTGACATTGTTGAAATGACCTGATGCATTGCCTCTAGTTCAAATGAGCCTGTGCAGCATTCCTGACAGCAGAACTGGGTTGTCACCACATGAGATACTCATGGAAAGAGCAATGTGTCTGCCTGCTGTGCCCACGACTGCATTAGTGAACATCACAGATGATTTGGTCATTGAATACTGTAAATAATTGGCTGATGTGGTTCATTTTGTGTCTCATCAGGTTGAAACAGAGACTGCACAGGCCTTACAGGACATCTGCCACGACCTGAACTCAGGAGATTGGGATCTCGTCAAGAAGCACATGAGAAAAAACTGTCTTGACTCTCGTTGGTGTGGGCCTTATAAAGTGATAATGGTGACGATGACTGCTGTGAATTGTGGCAGAGTGCCGAACTGGATCCATGGATCCATGCTTCTCACACCTGATGAGTCACAGGTCCCACTGATGAAACAACTCCTCTCCCAGAAGTATTTCCAGCTGTGACAGAGGGGTCAAGCCAAGGAGAGGGCAAGTCAAGCTGTAGAGGTACCTGAAGAGGCTGGACACACCCGGGCGGGGCTCAAGCTACACAAGACCCTGGTGTAGACTCTCAAGAATACGGTAACATTGCGATTGTTATAGAGTCTGACTCATTGAAAGAGACTAGTGTGACAAATGCTTGTGCGCAGTTAAGAAAGAATAAAGCTGCAGATGAAATGTGGCCTGTGGGACAGAGGAGGAGAAATCTGAGACTTGCAGCCGAAAAAGAACTTGCACCTATAGATGTATGTTCGAGTCTGAGCTGAGTGAAACCGAGCAGAACACAGAAGGTGCGAGACAATCCAGCAGAACTCGAGTGCCGTGCTGTAGATAGTCCTCTCCCGAGTGGAGTTATTTGGTTACAAATGCCAGGAAGAGCGAGGTCTGAGATTTCGATACTGGTTGTTGAGAGTCCCTGATATTGAAGCAAATGCACTTCTGTCATTCACGGTTCTGTTTCCACCAAGGCTGAGTGGCTTGCAGACTTTCATTCTGGAGGACAGTGGAGGAGGTTAGCTACAACATCTGTTTAGATCAGTCCACTATGCAGGGATGTTTTGGAGTGTTTTATGATGACTCAACATCATCAGCGGGGGAAACTGATGAAGCAGAAATGTAATTCTATTTGTAGGGGTGCATTATATTCACGTGTAGAATGCACCCGCCTATAATCTTGCAAATTGTGTTAACATGATCTGTTTGAATTGTGAAACGTATTAACTTGATTATGTGACATGCTTTAGTTCATGGACGTTTAACATGGAGGATTAACACAGGAAATAAACGTAACTAGGAGAAAATGTTAACACATAAAACTCGTCTGGTGAAGCTGACAATACACACATAATAAATGTGCCTGGCAATTGATTTTCCTTATTAGTAGGTACATGTATTAATTGAAATGCTATAATGGTTCTGTGAAATGTACTGCTGAAAGTGGAATGTTCTTATGTTAGCTTAGGTCATATACCTGAAATGCCAGTCCCTGAAAACTGTTGCTTTAGAATTAATGTGTGCTGTGGAGTCTGTTCTTTCTCACATTTTGCATTGCAGGAAGAGAGGCATTCTCTTAGTTAGAATAATGTCTTTGTTTTACTAGTTAGGTAAGGAGAGAAGACATTACAATTGTGTGGCTTGAGTCGATAAAGGAATGTAGTTGCGATTCACACAGGAGAAGGTCTGCGAACCAAGGACAAATTGTTGCAGGCAAGGTACAACATCAACATTGTGGAAAAATACATTCAGGAGTGTGCCCAGAGTGGATGGCGTGATTTGAGATGCATCATGGGAAGGTTACCTCTGGATAACTGTTTGTTGGAATCAGGGAAAGAGCCCCACTTCTTCCTTGCCTTCAGAGAGAGAGCATCTCAGAATGAGCTCTTCCTATTGATAGTGACTTTATGCTACTTGATACATTGATGATGGAGCGACTTCTTAGGAAGACTCCATACACTGACACATTTTGCTCCTCTCCTCTAAAACGCTAAATAGGGATGTCACCACAGAGCTAGAGTAGGGAAAGATTTCATGCTTTTTACACACCATCCCTCGATGCAGGGAAATTTGGACTCATGTTTCGTGATTATCTGTGTACTACTTTGTGAATTAATTGTTTTACTTACGCTGCACTGTCTAAATTGGATGCGCCGATTAGGCTTTTTGCTAATTCCGCTGTTGATTTATACCCTTGTCTTGTGGTGTCTTTATGTCCAGTTGTTTTTGGCTTTGTAATAAACTAACTAACCTTATCTAGTTGTCCGCGAGTTATTATGTATTGAGGAAAGTAATTGAGAATTGATTGTGTATTAACAACCTTTCTCCCCGTCACGCTTACATGTCATGAAAAAGAACCATCGGAGTGTGATTCTGGAACAGAACTAGAAGTAATGGGCCCTGGCCTTTCACTATTTATAGACCAAAGGAAACAACAGCACACTTTCCTTGCTAAATTAAATTGCTTTTATCAGTGCTGAATTTTCAAAAGAATAAAGTGTGGTCCCTTTTCTCAGACCCCCACAGCCAGCACTAAGGAACGTCGGGGGCTGTGAATATCAAGGCTGCATAGTCTTGATTCCATCAGATGATTCTTTAATTCACCACCAGATACTTCTTGCCCCTTTATCTCACCTTGTAGGATCTTTCCAATCCCTGCTTCCTCACTTTGTAACTGTTTCCCACATTTTCTGTCTCCTTTCCCTCTTTTGAGTTTTTCTCTCTCTTGCTATGGATTAAAGTCTGTCAAGGGAAAAGAAGTGTGAGTCCTCAGAAATGACAGCCCGTAGGACCAACTTGCAAACATCAGCCCAAATTAAGCACTGGCTTCTGTATGTGCCACAACTACTCAGGCTGTAATCTAGGAATCAATAAATCCCTTGATGTTGTGTCCTCAAATGTTCTCCCGATACGGACAGCACTGCAGACTGATAAAAGATTCTCTTTCCGAAAGGATCACTGGTGTGCTTGGTACTTCAGTCCCAGAAGCCAGAAGTTTACCCTTAAGAAATATGGCAATCTTGCCTCATTCTCATGGTAAGCTTTTTGCTAAGCAAGCAGTGTACCACTTTCGATTCTCAGTTTGATGTAAGGTCAGGTATTTATGGAATATGCTCACTCTCTTTTGTTATTTCCCTCAGCTAGGATTCACCTTTTAATTATGTCAGTGATAAAGGTATTTTCCATAGATCTCACAATTCATATTCACTCACCACCTGTAGCTTACATTAAATCTCCCCCCTCCCAAAATCAGTGACATATTTGATCCAGCACAGCAAATCTATTATGACCGTTCAATTTCCTTCCATGGCAATTGTATCTTCATGTAAAAAAGAATATCAAGATACTAACTAGACAGACATAGTTGCTCAGGTATTTACTGGTCATATTTTGTACAGCTGATTACTCCGCCACTTAACATTTTGTTGTTCTGGGGCTCTTCTGCTCAACACAATTTCCCCCTTTTCTCCCGCCATCCCCATCCCTTACCCTCCCACTGCTAACGCTGGATAAAAACACCATGGCATCTCGAATGTTGGAAATATCAAATAAACGTATTTCTCGACTATCACTGGTGTTTTACTCCTCACCAGACAGCATTAATCACTGTGATCCTCTATGACTTTGGAGTACCATTTGGGACCTCACTTGCAGATGCTCATGTATAATTATCCCTAACCCAATGTTTTCCCATACTGCCTTCTATCATAGTGGGCTTACAACCCCCATTTCAACGCTTATTTGCTGACTTCAGCACGGGCACATTGTTTTTTGATTCATGTGCTAGTCTTACCATTTGAAGAAAGAATCTCAGGATTCTGCTGGCATTTCTAACAGTGAACCTACTCCTTGTTCTTTCTTGATGTTACTCCCATTTTTACTAGACTTCCTATCCCTCTTATTCCAGATGCTGGCATATCTGAGTCCTAGCCTGTGCATCAAAGCATTATCTTCTTTTTTTCTTTTTTCATTTTTCTTTTCTGTTCCTTAAGGTGATTACCTACAATAAAAGACTTCTAGGCCCATGTGAATCACCTCATCACACCCCAATGTGTGAAACTGTGCAAGTGCAGGGCTACACTAACACATTTTCACTGCTAAATCTTTTCTGAAAAAGTGTCTTATGAAAGAATTGCAGTCCTGAAAAAGCCCCAGACCTGTGCACTATCTCGGAGCAAAACATATGTTGGTTGCAGAAATGTCCAGCACTCTATGAAATTTTCATTTGTAAATAGGAGACTGTACAAAGAAAACCTAACTAGTAACAATGAACTAAGTTGTTGTTTAATGCTCAATAATTCTGTGATAGATTTTGTGATATAATTGCGATGTGTTATGCATTCACATGTGCGTATCAGATTTAGCACAATAGCCACCCGCAATGGCGTTGGCAGAGGATTCGTAATAAAGCTGGTGCAGCAGTATTTTCTGCTTCAGTGTATACAAACCTCTATTGCATGAAAGACAGTATATGTGGGGTTCGGTCCACTAAGGTCTAGAATCTAGACCTTAGTGGACCGAACCTAGACTCTAGATGGACAAGGGATTTAGGTTTTGCTAAACCATTGGTGAATGCTAAAACCCTTACTGGACTACTGCCTCATCTTAAAAAAGTTGTAAAACTTTTATTTTTCTTCTAAATGCATACCATTTTTCCTTTAAGAAAAACGGTCTGCATCAAAAGAATGATTGCTTTATTTAAAAGTAATCCCAGACATGGTGGTCTGATGATCCCAACATCACTGTAATGACAACAAATTCTAGTGGAATGAAATTTGTGACCAACCCCATTAATATTCATGAGATAAGTTGAATTGTGACCTACTATGATTTGGTATTTTGAGGCTGACCTGTTATGACATTACTGTGCTCGTAATATACTAATGAATTTGTTCTAAGTCGGTGCCCAATTTGCGACCACCTTCACCTAAAACACTCTTCGTTTATGAGGCCTGATGTTGCTAGTTGATAGCATTGAACTAATGAAGGACTGCAAAATTTGGAAAAGTGGAGGTTAGATAGAGATGCTTTAAAACATTTAACTACAAGCAGCGGATTCACCTTGCAGCACTAAATTAGCAAAACACAAGCATGTAGACATTTGTAACACTGCACACATCTGGGCACTGTCATACAAATTGATGCAGCAGCCTGTTTGTGCTAAGTTCAGCTGTTGCAAACTGCTGTTTGTGAAAAGTTGAGCCACCAATCAAGGATGGCATGAGAGGTAAAATGTGGCTGTCATATTCATCCTCAGGAACCAAGAAATCTCAACAATACATCCCGCAGTTGAAGTAATGAGAGGCAGTATTTGTGCCATTCCAACAATATCATGTCATTATATGGCTTTGATCCCTGAGCCACAGGGAATGCACTATTTTTGCTTTACATACCAGAAACTACACATTATCATAAAATACATCTCAAAGGACACCAAGATGCTGTTTGGAAGGAAGCAATGTGTGTTACAAAAGCATCATCGTGGAATACATATGTATAGAGCAATTTGTGTCATGTGATGCATCACCAAGGAGATCAAGAAATTATGGAAAAACATAGATGGGCCCTGATTACAAGTCAGGTGGTGCAGATTTACTGTATGGAATTCTGCTCTGCCTTATCACAACTGCCCGATGATTCTGCATCAGTTTTGCCATGTGCATGAACACTGGACCCATTTTTACTAGATGGTATTCCATGCAGGTAACAGCTAATGAGGTTTTGGCAGCCACTGCAACTAAGTCTTCTTTGTCAGTCCATGACTAATGTGTTATTCGACAGAGGGGGGCATGCCCTACCTCCTTCCACTACCGACCCACAGGGAAGCCACTACTCACATTTTCTATCTGTTAAGGGTGAAAATTTGAATAAGGGAGAGTTCCAAAATGATTTTCCCTCTGCAATGTCTATGGGGATTATTCAATTTTTTCATATGGCTTCGGGACATATTGTTGAACAGATTTATACCAGATTTGGCAGAAAGCTAGCTCTTGGTCCAGAAAGAACCCTTATTGTAATTTGGTGTAAATCTGTTCATAGTTTTGGAATTATTACAGAAATAAAACTTTGCGCATCTTAAGAAATTATAACTCATGTCATTATGTAACTTTAGGCCATGAATTTTAGTTTCTTAACATAAGTATAACTATAAGTTTAACTATAACTGCTGAATTTCTATGTTTTTGTGTGGGTAAACATGAACTTAACAACAACGTCTGTGCAACCTTTCATTTTTTTAGTGAATTGTATGTGAATTGTAACTATAAATATACACACAGACACACACACACACACACACACACACACACACACACACACAATACTATATATATATATAGTAGGTAGTTATAGTTATGACCTAGTTTCCATAGGAAAAGCATTCTTTGATTTGCCAATATCTTTGGCACCGGTTGACGAAACTTTGTGAAATTTTAAAAACTAATGGCCCGCTCTGGTCAGTTCCTGTCTTGAAAGTTTGTGGGTGATTTGTCAATCAAGGACCAAGAAAAAAGGGGGTCCCAAAACACATTTTCTCCATGTTAATTTCCATAGGAAATTTTGGAACAGGCTACAGCCCGAACTGATAAATGGAATTAAACCAAATATGGCAAAAGGGTAGCTCTTTGTTCAGAAAGCGACCTTTTTTTTTAAAATGGGGTAAGTCTGTTCAGTAGTTGCAGAGAAATTCAAGAAATAAAAATGTATTTATCTGAGCACCGAGGAGGAGTTGTGACTCCTCCCGAGCACGAGCTGATTCTGATTGGCTGCCAAAACTCCAAAACAGTGCAAAACACAGTCTGAAAGAATTTTTGACTGCGCTGATCTAAACAAAAGGTCTACCTGTTTCAGCCATGATGATCAATATCTGATCGTGGCCTTCCTCAGGACCTCGATGGTGATTGCTACTGCATAGTCTATGTGATACATATTATCAGTGATGTGGTTGGAGAAATACAACCTACAAAACCTGTGTTCTCGTTTGTGTCAAATCCACAGGACTGTCGATATCACCCATAAATGTATGAGTGGATGCCTCCCCTCACCAGGCAACAGCTCAGGGTATTAGGCAACACTCTTTCCTCCGGCACCCCGGACCGCCAATAGGCTGCCACCAGAGGTCAACCAGACTGCGTTTTGCACTGTTTTTAACCTTGACACCAAGAGTTACCTAATAAACTCTTTTTTCTCTTGGTAGCCAATTTTATATCACTCATCACATCATGACACCTTGCACTGCAACCATCACCCTTTATATTCTTATGCTTCACTTTAAACAGATTTTAGGAGATCTGATCATTCGATCAATAAAACATCCCTGTGCTCCTCCCTCACAGTGAGAGGGTTTTAGCCCTTGGTTGCACTGGGTTTCGCAACCAAGAGAAGATACCAGATGATGAAGCATGCAACCTCGGTGGGTGATCGGATTCCGTCCTTTTAAAAGGACTTCCCCCAAGTAGGAGCTATAAGCTTGTACTGTTTGTGCTCTGGAGCCCGGTAGTGAGCTCAAGTGCACCCAGTTGCCAGGCCAAATCCTTCCCTTTTCTTACATGTAAGGCACCCCTCAGGTAGGCCCATGGGCAAGGTGCAGTGTATGTGAAAGGTAGGAAATGTACTCGTGTGTTTTACATGCCCTGATAGTGAAAAACTGTGTATTTCATTTTTCACTATTGCAAGGCTATGTGTTCGTTGTATCTTGACTCTAATGTTATTCTTGGCATCTCTGTGGAACCTTGATATGATGTCATCTTACAGAGTGTTGGGAGTCAAATATTCACAGTTGACTGGGCAGAGCTTCCTGCTGGCTGCTCCTGGTGGGGTCTATTGTACTATCTTGAATAAAGCTACCTGAAACTCTTCATGCGCACCTGACTTAATCACTACAGTGTCCCATAGGCTGACATGGGAGTTGCTTTATAGCTTCTTACAAGCATACATTTCCATTGGGACAAAATAGAGAAATGGAGTTTAGGCTTCCTGAACTCAGGATTTAAAAATGCATTTTAGTAAAGATGATTTTGATATTGTGTGTTAGAAAATACCACTTTTAGAAAGTGGGTGTTTTCTTGTCTAACCATCTATGTGCCTCTGTCTGTTGTGTAATATCTGTCTGGGTTTAAGACTGACAGGGGTTGCTTTGTGCATTCACACTAGACAAACAACAGGGGGGGTTGAGGTGTGTCCTGCCTTTCATGTGTGACTCATAGCCAGGCTGAATAGACCTGGCTGCATTTAGAGTAGTGGGAGGAAGTGTTGCTTGCACCTAAATTGACTGTGTCTTCCTTCCACAATGCTGTCTCCTCCACCTGGAGTGAGCCTGAGCCAGACAGAACTGGATTTTGTATGCCAGTGGAACTTTGCTTGTGCCAGCTACAAAGGGAAATGTGGTATAAATATTGGGGCCCTAACCCCAGAACTTTAGTTTACTGCTTGACTAAGGAACCTGACAGGAAGAAGAGCTGGAAGAGCTGTGAGGAAAGACTACCACTTTGCCGTGTGCTTTGCTGGATTGCCCTGCAGTTGCTGCCTCTTTCTTGGGCAGGGAAAGGACTGGTATGTTCTTTCTGCATTCTAAGTATCTCTAAGGGCTTGATGTAGAGCTTGCCTCCTGTTGGAATTCTCAGGGAAATCAAAGACTTCAACATCTTCTGGGTACCGGTTTCTGGAGCTGGATGTTTCAGCTGCCACAGAGGAGAAAGGAAACCCGTCACCGTCAAAGACCCCGCTGCTGGCTCCGTGACCTGAAGCCACCGCGGAGGGCACCGCCGCACTTTGCACCAAGAATGCCATCCGACGCTGCCACTAAGCCACTGCTTGCACTGTGACCTGTGGACACGGTTCGTGGAGAACACGGAGCACTGTCCTGCTTTGCACCGCAGTGCTGGTCTCACCAACAACAATGCTCCAAGCTGACCTCAATGCCACTGCTTTCACCGTGGTTTGGGAGCACCGCTCGTAAGTTACGCCATGCACCGCCCAGTTCCACACCACAGCCTTGGCCCACCAATGCCAGTGCCATTAACTCCAGATCATCAACTGACACCACTGTCTACACTGCGACCTGTGGGCACCGCACACAGCTTTGCCCCGTCTTGCACTGCAGACTTGGGTCTACTAAGAACAGATCTCTAGCAACGACAATGCTGCTGCTTGCACCATGACCTATCAGCACCGCAACGAGCACTGCTCATCTTTTCACTGCAGCCCTAGTCTCACTGACACCGCTGGAAGACCGTCACCGAGCAGCTGCTTGTACCATGACCTGAGGGCACTGCACGTCGCACTGCTCCACTTCACACCTCAGCCCTACGCCGGTGCTCCTGACTTCGAACTCAAGAAGCTCAATCTGCAACATGTGCGACTTCAAGAGCCCAACAACTCCTGCACCCATTTCCAGAACTGACACCTGCAGACGCAGTTCCTCCGGAGCTCACCACAAGGTCCAACACCCTGCATCTCCAATGGTACTGTATTACGGGTCTCCCCGACACCGTAAATGTAAATGTGTTGGACTTGTAAAGCGCACAGCTGCCCGTAAGCGTCCCGGCGCTGGAGACCGCTGGGGAACCCGTCCTGGCTTTCCCTGTGAGATGGTCCCTTTATGGATATCTCCAAGGTGAAACCAGGCATCCCCGGCGTCTGTGGGGGGCCGTTGTAGAGATGAGGCAAGCTTAATGCCCAGAGTTGCTGAGTGTGATCCCTGGTTAGAGTAGGCACCGAGGTGAGAATTGTTTAGTCCGCTGACCCTGGTCCACGACCCTGCCGCGTCGGGAATTGAACCCTGGTCCCGGGCCGTTCTCTGCTTCCGGGTCTGCCGCCTCTAACCAGTGAGCCACACCACTCCACTACCAGTGAGCCACACCACTCCACTACTCGTAGCTGGCCCGTCACGCAGGCCAGAACTGTTGGATTTGTTTTTCATGATACTGTGATAGCCCCAGACGGAGCTATCAACTTCAAGGAACTATTTATAAAGTCTATTTTTGCTTTATTGCTATTGTGGATTACTCTATGGTGGTTTTTCAAAGTTTTAGTCTTGTTTTACACTAATAAATATTGGATATTTTTCTAAAACTAGTGTGGCGTTCTTTTGTACTGTTTTCACTGTATCACTGTTTGTTATATGTAAATGCTTTACACGGTGCCTCTGGGATAAGCCTGACTGCTGTGCCAAGCTACCAAGGTGGTGAGCAGGGGTTATTTTAGATGTGTAATCCCCTTATCCTGACTAGAGTGGTGGATTCTGCCTGGTTTAGGTGCAAACCCTGGCCATCAGAAAACCTATTTCTAAAAAGTTTATAACAAACATTTCATTGAGATCATGTAATTTTAAATAAATTGAGTGCATGTCCAGTTCTTTAACTATTTGCAAGGCATCATTTTACCCAAAAGATGGCCAGTAGCCAGTGCCTAATTTGAGAATGTGGTTGCCAATGGGAACCACCGGCTTTAATATTTGGGGACCAGAACTTATTTGCCTTCATCACATATTGACTTTGAGCAAGAAAAAATACACAAATGGGGTAAAATAGAGGAAGAGAAAGTAAAAACCATCACATTGGGAGAAAGTAGTGACTGGCAAGAGCGAAATAAAGGTGCCGACAGTGCCTGGTAGTGGATTAAAGTGGCCTGAGGTGAATTCAAGTGTTGGTATTTGCGCAATGACATTTAATAGCACCGATCGTGAGCTTCAGAAGAGAGCATCGGTTACTAACAAAAATTAAGAACTGCCACCAGGGCTCTGATGAGCATTCAAAAGGCTGTTGGTGCAAGTCAGCCTTGACTCTATATACAGTCTAAACTTTTCACTTCATGAGTCTTTAAGATAAGTGCACACTCCCATCAATACACCAAGGGCAATCATTCTTACCTTGTCTGCATGCGCCTGCTATTCAGGCATGTACTATCTGTTATCACGTAGTCAATTCTTCTGTAACATGATCCCCTTTAGGGAACATTCAGCCATAGTCAAATACTTAGATGATTTTTTATTAGGAAAATTAAAATTGAAGTTGTGGCTTGTGCAAGTGATGCATTGTTGCTTATGAGCGAAACAAAAAACTAGCTCAATGAGATGCTAAGAATCATGGCGAAATGTATTGCTCTTTGGTGACAAATTGAATATGGATGTGTCATAGGTTTCCCTAAATTTGAGTAAGTACGTTTAATTCCTTCCTTCTATTACAGCCGAACTGCAATCTGAAACATTTATGAATTTAGCACCAGTGTTTGGTGAAACCTTGAATTTAGTTATGAATACCATAATGATGTGAGTAAAGGAAGTGTCAAAAGGATGTGATCCTTTAAACATAACTTGGTATGGGGGCCATGACAAGAATATGTTGACTATCATGCATAGGATATTAAAAGCATCAGAAAAGTCCTGGTTTTACATGTGATAGGTCGACGCCTGGACCTTTGACAATTTTTGTAAGTAGTCTTGATTTTCCTCACTTCCTATCTAATTATATTTTACAGCTCAGATTCACACTAATATATACGGATCTTATTGGTTCATGCATGCTATTTTTGATGACCCACATCTATAATGTCCTGTTGAAAAACTGGAGGACTGTTTCAGAAAAGGTTTGCAGTTAGCAGGAATGACATTCTCCTGTACTGCTCCAAGCTTACTCCTGAACTTCAGGAGTACTGCAAAAGTAAGTCACAGAAAACGTTTAGTCAATAGTGCCTCCGTTTATATTTTGCTATCTGTATTGAGCTTACACAGCTTAGAAACTGATTGTTTTCACTCTTTTGTTTTGCTAAAATGATTAAAAAACATATTAACTGATTTTACCTCTCCAGAAACAGATTATGTAATTAATGCCTTTTCTCCATTTGATAAGTCAACGTTATCTTTGATTTATCATTTTGATCTGCTCCCTCGATTTTATGCATACTTATGCAAATTGCATATATATATAAAGGTAGAGGTAGAGGTGGGATCTCATTTATATGCTATGTATTAATGTACAATTCGGAGAGCTCTTCCACTCTAATGGATTCTGAGATTCTCAGGTTAAAGTAATTTCCAGGGAAAATATGTGTTGTGCAGATATGCGAGATTATAAATATGATGGCATTAACATTGCTAAACAGCTTAGAAAAATAGCGTTGCCTCTAAATTAATATCAGAATCTGTATTTAATACCTCTATAATTACAATCTATTCCCGGAATATGCTTTCTGATTGTTTTGTCTGTGTTGATTCCCTATTGGTCCTTTGAAAGTTAAGGTGGAAGTTTCACTCGTTATCGTATGCTGAAAAGTTTTATCATGGTGAACAGAAATCTTGCTCAAAAAACGAACTCCCGAAGAGCCCACTTTGATAGGCAAAATCTCATTTTAAGCATATTCTATTTCATATTGTCCAAATCCAAGGAGCGACTCATGCTGAATACTGAATACCCACAGGTTCAGAAACGTAGTGGAAAAATATAATTAATAATCATAGCTAACAACATGCTCCCAGAGATACCTTCAGCACAAATGCTGTGATAAATTAGGAAATACTGAGCCTAGGGATCTAAATCACAGTAAATATTTGCAATGTGCAACCAAATTTAATGCAGAAGCGTGCTAGCAATGCATAGAGGTGAATTATCAATGAGAAGGTACCTTCATTAAATAAAGCATTGGCAGCGTTATTAGGTCTCAGCTCTAAATGACGGTAAATATGTGCAACTTACAACCAAATCCAATGAAGACGTGTGTTAGCAATGTACAGAGGTGAATTATCAATGAGACGGTACATTCATTAAATAAAGCACAGGTAGCGTTATTAGGTCTCAGCTCTAATGTCGAGCTGTTGATTTTGTCAATGTATTTTTCTTACCAGCATGCGAACTGATGTGCAAGATGGCCACTAATGCATTTGCATGCATTTTTATATATGCCTGTGCATTGACATAGGTGCACATCCGCAGCATGGAAGCCATTTTAAATTCACAGATCTAACATGGCATAAGGACACATTAGGCTCATTACTTAAACATAAAAAAAATAAACAAATAAAAAAAAAGATTCAGCCATGGTATTTTAGTCAATCATTCATTGTTATTAGGTGTATTGGCATAATTGGTACATTTAAGGCAAAATGAGCGCTGTGTGTAGAACAAGGATTTAAGATGGTCTCATTCAGCGTGCTCCTTAGTTGACTACTGGTCTTGCTTTCTTGTCACCTTAAGTCCTACCAACATGGATGAGTTAAAGCTTATGATGGCCTTGTGTGCCCCCATGAGGCAGACAAGCAAGCATTGACCACCTCCCTGCACCTACTTAAGCAAGCCTCAGCATCTCCAAAGAAGAACATCCCACAACCCCAGGCATTTACTGAGGTTGATTTTCACTTTTATGTGTTAGACGTGCACCATCTGTGCGGTGGTACAGGGTGAGCTTCATTTCTTATTACATTTGTATTGTGTTTGTACTGTGTCACTGTTCATGGCACTAATGCACATACAATGTATTGTGTTATACTCTGTTTGTAATGAAATCGCCTAATTCGTGACACGCTCCAGCAAGTGACATGGCTTTGTAGACTAGTGTGCCAGTTTTGCACACTTGTGCCCAACTAAATTGACCTATTACCAAAAAAACACTGCTAAGCAAGATATCGATACATAAGGACTTCAAAATCTAACAAACTTTTTTGGCTATTGCATAATGTAGCAGTTACCCGTTTTCTTAGGAGATTCTCAAAAACTAAGTTTGGTGTATCTGGAATTTCCCTTCTAAAGGGTCCATTGCTTGGAAGGTTTTTGATGGTCTGTCTGGCCTGAGCAAGTGTGGGGTTAATGATCTGGTGGGAGTAGATGTTTTTCTATTGCGGTGCCCAATAGAGCTTATTGGTGGGTGGATGCTGCAGTTGTCTCCTTAATTCATATAAGTGTGATCTTTGTCATACAATATTGCATATTTTTGCAATTGTGGTGTCCCACTGGATGAATTCCAGTCGAATGGCCCTCTATCTAATCAATGCAATGTAGGGCAATGTTTTCTGTGGTCATGGCTGTCCCAGGGGAGGAATCCACAGGACTGATGAATGAGTCTTGCTTTCTCCTATAAGACCTTTGTGAAGCTGTGTGGCAGGCTTCATTTTGCTTTCAGTGTGACTCAAATATTTCATGTCTGAACATGACTATTGTTTCTCCATCAATGCGTTTAATTGTCAAGGTGCCATTTTTCCACATTACATATTCCTATTGTCTCTGAAACTACCTTTTCTTAACAGATCCTATTTCGGCTTCTTGAGTCATCATCAATTTTCTGATTGAATCACAGTAGAAATTGGGGGAAACTCTACCTTTTCTGCATGATCACCCCTTATTTTGGGGACCCTTTTTTTAGCTAGTATTCAGACACTATTCCATGTGACAAGGCTATGCATGGCCACAGAGTGTGTGTTCTGACCCTAAAATAGTATAGGAAACAATGGGTTTACCCAATTTATCTATTTAACTTGCCTGTAAGGACATGTTTGATGGTGTAGCAATTGCACTGGTGGCATGAAAGTTAATTGTCATATGCCGAATGCAGAATGTATTTACAGAAACCAGATATATGACTAAAATATATAGTTGCCTGGGGGCACCACTGCACACCATCTGGGCTGCAATTGAAATGACATGTAGTAACATATGGCAGGGACATGTGCCTTTATCATATAAGAAAACGTATTATATAGTAATAAATCATCCTAAATATTGGCATGTAAGCCCACAATATAGGGTGCCAAATATATTAAAATAGTGGCATATCATGTATTTTAAATAGGTGCCCTTAATATGAAAGAAGGCCTAAAAACTATTTTCAATGTATAGGTTCAGATACATTTTCCATTGATCTGGGTGTGATTAAATATTTATTGTGCATCTCCTCTTGAGAAAATATTAGAGACTTATTTAAAAAATACTTAACTATGAGAATTATTTAATAATTAATTTAGTTTTGGATAACTTCAGTAGAAAAGTAACTTTAAAAAATATACTTTTGCAGAAACTGCCTTAAAACCACTTCTGCCACTCATCACATCTCCAGTGGCTAATGCACTTTGCTGGTTGGAGTTGTTGACTGTGCCTGCAAGAGGACAATATCCTGGCCTCTTGAACATGGAAAACAGAGGTCTTGTCAATACCGGGCTCTTAGCAGGGAATGGCCCTTAGTGACGGATAGAGCACAGCTGGCAGAACTGAAGGCCACCTTAGCACCATCTTTTTACTCGCTGATAACAAATGGGGCTGATAGGATCTGCTCCAATTCATTCTCAGAGCCCTCCTATATACTTTGCTCCAACCCTACCAGGAGAAAAACCCAGTTCTGACCATGACAGATGTGAGGGGAGTTCATCTAAATTGGTGGGCTGACTAGGAGCCTGCTTGGAGCTCATTTAAAGGGAAGGGGGTGCAGCCATTTTCAATGTAGTGCTTCTTTGGACTTTTATAGTTAAGCAAGGAGGAAGAGTTGGAAAAGGAGGTTAGAATAGTCAAGTAAGTAGAATTATTGGATAGGGAAAATTCTCTGATTACTGACTAGTACCCAGGATAACACTGGCTTCTCACCACCACCTCCTCAGAACATTCCTGGACCAAGTAAGACCACACTGGAGGAAAGAAATCTCCTAATTCCTGCTAGAAGAAGTCTGAAGACTTCTTCTGGCACCCAAAGACTGGAACTGCTCTCCAAGGTTCTAATGGTTGACCTCCTATTTGCCTACTCCAGTTACACAAAGAGGGGAAGAATTCCTAACACCAAGACGGCCCAGCTGACTACTGAGGACCAGACTCTGCAGAAACCATGGCTTGAGTGACAATTAGGAACTTATGTACAAGCCCCTTGCACTGACTGTGCTTCACTTTTTATGATCACTGACAGTGCAGAGTGCAGACCCATATCTACGACGCCAGGCAAAGCCACTTTGTTTGGCTTTTCATGGCCCTGTAAATATGGTGTAAGTCAAAGCAGCCCAAGTTGCTACGTTACCTTGCACTGTGTCAGGGAGGTGTTACATGGGCGTTGCAGTGGGTGTTCCCGCGCAAAGCCCATGGGTTTTTCCGCATTCCCAGATTTGCATGGATCTGTAAACCTGGAAATGTGTCAAAAGTGTAGTCTCCCCAGGGCAGGCGCAACAAGGAGAAATATGGTTAATTCTCCATAGACACAGGAAAACACCTCAGTGGATTGTTTTTGTGCAGGAAGGTGTCCCTTCCTGCACAGAAACAATCCTGCCAACAATGCAGACACCGTTGAACTATGGTGCAAGGGTGCCTGCGTTGGCGCTAGGCACCATTTCGTGTGCCAGCGTATCTCGTATATACAGTGCATTCCTACCCTTACGATTAGGTAGCAAAAACACTTGCGATGCTACCCTTCGCGAAATCAGTGTGAATGAGGCCCTTAGTGCCTAGAAGCCAGCTCTGGGTACATGGCGATAGAAGGACTTGCCATAAAGAACTTTCCAAGCAGTTGGAGAGAACTTAAACCTAGTATATTTAGCCAACTTCATGAAACCGGGACACAGTGCTGAGTCTTGCCGAGGGAGGCCACAAGGAGAGCAAGGCAGACAAGAAAACCAGGTTCGTCCTGCTCTGAGCTTTTTTCTGTGCCAAAAATGAGTACAGTGGGACCTCACAAATCAATAACCCAATTTTTGACATCCACTTGCCTATCAGAAACAGCATAATACAATCCATAGTTTAGTGCAGCTCGGAAGAATTGGAACAGATTTGAGGAGATGGGAATCTCTTGTAAGCAAGTTACATATTCAGAGCAGTCTATTGGAGTAATTGTTTTACAACAGATACAAAGGTATGTAAAAAAAAACTGGAAATGAGTGCTTTAAAAGTTCAGGTACAGACATAAGGGATTGTTGAAGAGTTAACAAAAATACCTTTTGGGAACAGATGACGTTCTATGGTAAGTCATGATTTCGGTGCTTTTAAGTGTGTGGCTTGAGACATGCAATAACTCAAGAAAGAAACTAAAGGTCTGCATTCTAGTTTATCAGATGGGTAATCCATCACAACTGTGACAGGTACGCCATTCACCTAATTGCTAGTGGATGAGGAAATAATGCACTTGTAATATGGCGGATGAGAGATTTGTCAGGTTTGTGACAGAGCACCCAACCTCTGGATTCTAAACCAGGCGCTAAGTATGCAAACATTTTTTTTTTAAACGTCTGTTTATTAGTTTTCAGGTTACCAACACAATACAGTTTCATCGTACATCCTAATACAATATTTTCTTGGGTTCATCATTACATTGAGTTCACTATATACAGCAATCTCCATGATGACAACATTTGCATATCATCACTGCAATTACATCGAGGTCACATGGCTGCAGGGTTAACGGCCTATAAGCGTCGCACATATTTTTTCCGCAATAATATAGTCTAGTTAGAGTGATACATTGCGTGCATCCTCTGCTGTATTCCAGAAATATAGCATAATACAACTGCATATCCATTCCCCCATGCCACAGAGTATTCACTCCCTGACAGTTTGCAAGCCTCCTTTACAGTTCGGTCTCCACTAATCCACACCTATTGCACTCCGTCATGTATTATTCCACTTATTGTGGGGCTTCTTCCCTCGTGTGAGATATCAAATAATGGGCCCATATTTCATTGGGTCGTGATGACACAGGCAACAGTTCCGCATATGTAGCAAGTTTCTCCTGGCGAGTTATTAGGTCTTCTAAGCATGTCTTAAACTTGGGCGCCCTACCCCTGCCCCACTTGCAGGCCACCCTTCTTTTGGCCATTAATAGCGCCATGGCGACAAACTTACGATGTTCTACTCTTAAGAAAAATGGGGTGACCCCTAAGGCATGGACCTGGGTATATAATGATACAGAAAAAACAATGGTCCTAAACCTATTAATTATGATAGTTGACTAAGTCAATTATATTCCCACAGTTTCTCCTATATGTAGAGCAACTACAAACAGTCTGCTCCAATGTACTCAAGTTGCTTAGTACCACAAGATAATCCTACACCACGGTTAGAGAAAATACTTCTAATTTAGTTTTTCATTTTTTGGCAGTTAATTTTTTACACAATATATCATTTTAGAATAGATAAAAACAGAGTGGTTGCCCAAAAAGAGCGTGCAAAGAAAGGCGTGATCAGAGGTGTGAAATAGATAAACAGAAAGGAAAATTCACAATAGTGTTCAGAAAATATTCACATTATTCAACAAGCAATATCGGACATATAATTTGCCGTATTGAATACCTGGCCAAACCTTTTTAACTTTTTCAATCAAAAACAATATTGCATCCAGACATATAAGTCCTAGAGTTTTTTTGCACTATATACAGAGTTTTTTAATAGTTGGTCCAAGGTTATATAAAAGTAGCGTCGACGTTTCGACTCGTCTTATGCCCAAACGGTGATTTGAACCTGGGGATTGCGAGTCTTCATCAGGACTGGAAAAACAGACAGGGGCAACCAAGGGATAATAATAACCCCTTCAAAAAAAGGGGGGGAGCAATAGGAGGTGGTCCGTAGTTACAACTCCCCATCAAGTCTCCTTAATATAGGATTCTCTCCTCACTTATTTTCGGAGGGCACAATACCTCATGTATGCATCATGGCAAAGTGATACCTTAGCGAAAAAGACGTCAAATCAAATTCCTTATTTGGGGGGCTCCTGTTGATAACATCAGGTGACTTTTAAAAGTAGTTCCGAGGCGTATAATTAATAATGGTGCTCCTACTCTTGAAAACAGGTAGCTTCTTGCCGGATAATTAGCCCGTATCTACAGCCAAGTCTCAGTGTGCAAGGACGCCGCCGGCCGTGCACATCAACGCATTCGGCTGCTTCTCTCTAGCACCCACAGGTTGGTATAGCAGTCCTTCCAGAGAAACAGGGTGTGCCAACCAGTGTTCCGCCACCACTTGTGGCATATATCCCGGCTGTTTGATCCAGAACTATGCATAATGGGCCTGCGCTGCAGTAAAATAGAGCTCAAAATCCGGTATTCCAAACCCTCCCTTTAAGTAGGGCAGCGTCATCACTTCCCACTGCAACCTCGGCTGTTTACCTCCCCAGATGAGCCGTATGAATTCTGACTTAAGCGTTTTGTAGAAATGCGCACCCGGGTAGTAAGGTATATTCAAAAAAAGGTACAGGAGCAGGGGGAGTATCACCATTTTAATCAGTGATGCACGGCCAGCCATGGACTAAGGCAAAGCCACCCATCTCGATATGTTCACTGCTATTCGAGTCATGGTAGTCCCATAATTGAATCTCAGAAGTTCTTCCCTGTCCCTTGTGATTCTGATCCCCAGATATTTCAAGTCTCCTGCACACCACTCCAGAGGGTAGTCCATCGAGAATCGCTTCGTGGCGTCAGAGAGCGGCAGTATACTAGATTTCGTCCAGTTTATCTGGACCCCAGAAAGTCACCCAAACACTATGAATTCACGCAGTATTGGGTTCAGGTTCTGTTTTGGATCACGGACATATAGGGTGATGTCGTCTGCATTGAGGGACACTAGTATTTGGCGCTGATAGCAGTGTAGTGCCTTATCGTTATGGCATTGTCACAATTTTCCCGCTAGCGGCTCAACAGCAATCGCAAATAGTAGCGGGGATAGCGGGCAACCCTGCCTAGTACCCCTCGGTATGCTGAACGTTTGTGACGTGTGGCCATTGACAAGTATCTTTGCTACCGGTATGGTATACAGTAGGCTAATCCACGATAAAAACAGAGGTGGGAACCCCATTCTCTTCATTACTCCCAAAACATAGCTCCACTCTACAAAGTCAAATGCCTTAGTGGCATCTAAAAAAATTGCGGCCATAGGGAGATCCGGGGAAACAGTGTTTATAATAGCAAAGAGCGTTCTCAAATTGTGGGACGTGGACCTCCCCAGCACAAACCCCTACTGGTCTGGCAGGATCAGATTTTCCCATCAGTAGGCTCAGCCTTGTTGCAATGAGCTTTGCCAAAATGTTAGCATCGCAATTAAGGAGTGACAGTGGTCTGTATGAGTCGCAAAGCTCTGGATTCTTTCCCGGTTTTAGCAAGGACAGGATGAGGGCTTCTCTCATAGTGGGAGGTAAGTGACCCACTTCCAGCGCATCCTCATATACTTCCCTGAGCACGGGAGCCATGATGTCAATGTACGTTTTATAGAATTCAATCAGGATCCCATCTGTACCCGTTGCTTTGCCGGATTGCATACGCATTATGGCCTCTCTCACCTCATCTATTTCAAATGGTGCACATAAAAAGGCTCTCTGCCCATCACTAAGCCATCCCAGTGCCACATCCCCTAGAAAGCCATTCAAATCAAGATCGTCCAGCCCCGTCGTTGGGTAAAGCGCGCTGTAGTGCTCCAGAAATGCATTAAGTATAGTTGTTGTATCTCTGTAAACCTCCCCATTTGAGTTTCTCACCTCTGTTATGTATGTGGAGCAGTGTAGGCGCCTCACTTTCTGTGCTAGTCTATCTCCCTCTCCATAATTCCTGGCCACCCAGTGTTTGCCTTTAAATCTCGCCTCTCTCTGCGCCTTCTCCATGTAGAGAGTGAGTTTCTCACTAAAGGTAGCCTGTGTGGTTCCCTCTGGGTTCCCAGCATGTTCCGTTTCCAATTTCTTGAGATCCATTTCCAGTGCCCGTATCGTAGTCTGTATATCTTTAAGAATGCCTGTTCCCTTCGCTATACAATACCCCCTCATCGTTACCTCAAATGCCTTCCAAACTATTTCCACACTTTGGACTGAATCCTTATTCCTCCTAAAGAAGTCGCTTATCTCCTCCCGCAGTTCTTCTTGGAAGACCGAATCTAGCAAAATAGGTGCATACAGCCTCCAGGGCCTGCGTGGCATGCTAAAGTCAACAGAGGAGAGCGCCATCAGCACCGGCGTATGATCTGAATATATCCTAGCCAGGTGTCGTGTGACAGTGATCGCGGGTGCCAATCCCCTAGTCACAAAGAAATAATCCAACCTTGCCCAGGATTGCGCCTGCGCAGTGAAATGTGTACCCTCCCGCGTATGTGGATGTGTGTGCCGCCAAGCGTCCGTCAGCTGACAGGTCATTACAACCTTTCACTACATCCTGAGCTCTTGTATAATGTCGCGGTGCGGAGTGGGATCTATCCATGCTAGGACAGTAAGTAGGACAGTAAGTAACATTGAAATCCCCTCCCAGATTACATGTGTAGAGTCTACTTCAAATATCTTCGCCCAAAGCATATCAAAGAAACCAGGGTCATCTATATTCGGCCCATAACAACAGGCCAGGGTAACAGATTGGGATCCCATTCTCCCCCACGCCATGCCATACCTGCCTTCTGTGTCCCACGGTGCTCCCTCTAGCTGAAATGGCACTTGTTTCTTAATTAATATCGCAGTCCCTCTTGCGTATGTAGAGTAAGAGGAAAAATTCTATCCCCTGCCCATTTGCATGCAAACAAGTTCAGAGCATTCCGTGAGTAGTGGGTCTCCTGCAACATTGCGATGTGCACATTATGTCTATCTAAATACAATAGGACCTGCCTCCTCTTTCTGGGATCCCCTAGGCCCCGTACATTCCACGATATTATATTCAACATGCTTACAGTCGCCTCAGACATATTTTCCTAGTGTGCGCTCTGTAGGTAGAGGCAGCCAGAGACTGGACCCCTGTCGCCGTGGCCTACAACCTGTCACATTCGCTATGTCATGATAATGTTGCATAGAACACCTCAACAAAACCCATTTTTGCCAATTCGCATGTACTTTTAATTCAACCCAACTCAAGCATCCAACACCCCAACCACTCCCCACCCTCCCCACCTCCCACTGAAGCAACCCATTCTTGCCAGTATCCATTACCCTCCCCTCCTCCTTCCCCAACAAAACCAAAAAAGACTCTAAGTCCCCAGCACCGTACATGCTGTGATCCGTTATAGGGGTACACCCTCTGGGGGCCATACCTAGATGGCTATACAGTTACTTCTCCCCCTTAAGACCCTCCTTTGGTGTTACTCTAGGGTCCCTTCTCAGGGGGAGTAGATCCTGACTCTCGAGTGTCCCAAACAACTGGCACATCCGGCTGCGTCCACCCCAATCACCTCAATTACAGGCTTATATACTTCACTTGTACCACATAATTGTCTTCTATAGCTCTTGCCAAAGTCACTGCCGCCCTCCTTCAGCTCTCTCAGGGGATAGTTGCTGAGAACTGCAAGGGCTGCTGTTCCCTCGATGCATACGCTTCACTGAGCGAAGGAATTCTTCTGCCTGGTGAGGGTTGGTAAAAAATCGTTGTTTTCCCTGGTGCGTGACCCTCAGTTTCGCTGGATAGAGTAGGGCGTAGTCTATTTGCGCTGCACGCAGCTTCTTTTTTACATCAAAAATTTACGACGCTCCTCTTGCATCATGGGTGTAAAGTCTGGATAGATTGAAAATGCATTGCCATCATAGGTCATGGCCTGCTTGCTTCTCGCTGCACCAAGGGCCACGTCCCGGTCTCGATAATTTTGCAGTCTTGCTGTAATGGGTCGCAGAGGACTTCCAAGTGTCGGTCTCGGTCCGATAGATCTGTGGGCACGCTCAAATATAAATTGGGACGAGAACGCCTCCGCCCCTATCGTTGTCATCAACAATTTCTCCACATACTCCTCTATTTTGCCAGTGTTTGTTGACTCTGGAATACCTATCACCCATATGTTGTTCCGGCGACTGCGCGCTTCCAAATCCTCATTCTTGCCCGCTATAGTTCTTAGGATTTTATCCATTCGCTCAAGCTGTGTAGTGTGCCCGGCCATGGAGTCCTCGTTATCAGATATTCTCCTCTCCGTCTCTTTGATACGCTCCTCATGTGCATCCAACTTGTGTGCCATGGCATCCATCCTAGCTGACATGCGATCTACCTTGTCCACCACAGTCGCAAAACCTTGTCTCATTTCTTGTAGGATATTATGCATATCTGAAGACTGTGATGCAGCACTGCTGTTACTCCTGTCCTCTCCGTCTGGTTCCTGTACATTTTGCCTGGGGCCGGTTGTTTTTTTGGCCGATTCGAAAGTGATTTTTGGCTGTCTGGTGTCAGGTTTCCCCATGTTGTGTCTAGTTCCTCGCTTAGATATGGTACCGACAGCGCCGCTCTCTCACCCCCTGACCGGTCCCAGTGTAGCAGCAGAACCCCGTGTCTGGTGCTTCCGCCATGCAGACGCCTGTCTCTCTTCTTAGTATGCCTGTAGTGTACACGTGGTCAGCTGTCTACCTCTCCGCCGCACCACGCTATGATCCATCCACTAAAGCACCAGACCTCTCATGTGTGCCAACTGTACTTCTTACAGTTCCTCACCGGGATTGTGGTTCAAGGGGAAGCGGCTGATGCCTCAGTTCTCTTCAACCTCTCAGTAGCTGTTTGCGGTGTAGTTCACCTTGTCAAGTAGCGCCCGCGGCCAATAGCGCTTCCGCCGCCAGATTCACTGCATTAAATCCAGTGGAGGTGGGGGGGGGGGGTGGGTCTCACTCCCTCTCCAGTTCTCACAGCTATCCGTCGTAATTGCTGTGAACAGTGTGCCCCCAGCTTCCCCCGGTTCCGCGAGCCTCGCTGTGCAATGTTAGTCTGCTCCAGGGGAAGGAGGATATAACTGACCGCCTCCGTTTCAGGGCCTCCGTCTCACCGCACAAGCACCCCTGTCACTCCTGTGCTATAGTCCCCCTCCGGCCTCTCTCTCGCCCTCCGATGTGCGTTCCCCTCCAGTCCTGTCTGAAGGCCCGGTGCACACACCCAGGTTCACCGCCCGAGGCGGCTGGCAACGCCCCAGTGCTCCCTCACCACCGGCATAGGGGGCCCCCCATCACCTTCCACCAGTTCAGTGAGGCCCCTTTTACCTGCCGCCTCCGTTCTGTCTGCTGTTTTCCAGCTCTTCTCTCTCCACTGCCCGTCACAGTAGCGCAGCAATTCCGCAGCCCTTCCCTATTTTGTCGCCTCCTCTCACTCGCAATTGGCGCGCCACGGCCCACTCGCCATTTTGCAAGCCACGTCCTCGCCTAGAGCGTCACGCCACTCCCAGCGTCCACCGAGCAGCAGGGCAGTCTTCGGTCAGAACCTCAGGCAGTCAGCATAACCACACGAGACGTCCATTCGGGTCCAAACTTTCACTGAGGGTACACCTCACCAAGGACTTCGGTTAGCCAAGCGCTCAGTAATCCACCGTGCTAGATGCAAGGATAAATGAAAGGATTAAAAGGTCAGGAAGCAGGCGCCTCACATATGCACGGCCACACTGCTTGTGCACCTTCTAACGCCCCCTAAGTATGCAAACATTATCAGACAATGCACAGAGCAAAGGTAAATGGATGAAAAAACTTGTTAGGAAGAAACAAAGGTATTGCATGAATGGACAGGTCACCATGGTATAGCTCTGGTGTAGTGTAAACAAGAGATTGATAACAAAAAGAACATGGACATCAAATGAAAAAAGGTTGTTAGACCTGGCACCATTGGCGTGGGTATCCCTTTGATAATTTTTTGCTGTTGCCTCATGTGTTTTTGCTGGTGTTAGATGCTTTGGGGACTGTGCCACTGCTGTCCAGTGACACAGTGCAAGTTCTCCCTATTGTAAATTAATGTATGGATTAGTGGTTCCATGATTGGCTTGTTTGGTTTACTTGTCAGACCCTAGTATAGTGCACTGAGTGTGTCCAGGGCTTGTAAATCCAAATGCTGCTGGTGGGCTTGAAGCACTGGTTGTGCCACCCACAGAAGCAGCCTTGTAAAATGTGTCTAAGGTCTGCCATTGCAGATCCTGTGTGCAGTCCGGTACTGTCATGCTGACTGGGCAAGTGCAAGTAATCAAAAGAAGAGTGACCAATACAGGTAAGGTGTATAAAAAGAGGTGGGTGTCGCACGTGAAGTCTGAGGCCAGTTGTTAGTGATCCGATGGTAGGACCAAATTTCAAGAAAAAATGCACTGTTTTTTCAGGAAACCCTCACTCACCCTAGTGGTGACATGCTTCATCATCGGGTCCACCGGGAGAGATCGAGTACCTCCCCGGTGTGCTGCGACGCCAGGAGACTGCGGAGCAGGTTTTTGTGAAGATGAAGTGTGAAAAATTATAAGGTTTAAAAATGTCAGAGGTTGTACCAAAAAACTTTATTCACTGGTCAACCTGACATATTAAAAATAAGATATGTGAAGGGAAACTGGCCAATTACTTTATACTGGTGTTTACCCTGTAAAGAAGGTCAACATGTTTCTGCCCATTTATGTGTGTAAATTTACTGGGCTTTCATCAGGACCGGTAAGAGAGTGTGCCAATGACAGGAGGGGCACGCTAAGGCCCGCCCTGCCAATGGTCGTGAAAGTTAAAAATAGCACTATGTGTAAAATTGGTGCACAAAGAAAAAGAAAACAAACTCATAAGTAGTGGGGGTTTACCTCTTTTGTGAGGAACCTAGGAGTCTGTAGGAAAAAAATTTTGACAGACAGACAAACACAAACATAAACACAGAAATATCGAGTCATTGGATTGTGCATATGTACAGTGGCCATAAAGGGTGACTTTGTGGCTCGACACGTGCTAGCATACATATCAAGGGCCGTGGCCGGTATGCCTTGGTTGCGTAGTTGAAATCATGCCAAAATCCGAGGTGGAGGGACCTCAACTAACGCCGATTCAAACTGTTCAGCGCAAACTGTTGCATATATGTGGTATAGCAGCAGTGGCTCAAAGAGCAGACTAGACAATTATAAGTCTGTTTGTGAGGAAATACAAGATATATCTTGCTACCTATAGTGGGGTGTCAGGGATTGAACCCCGAAGGGAAACAATGCGAGAAACAGCGTCCCGGTGCAAAAGCGCCGTGACACTGCTGGCCGTGGTATATATATTACCCAAGCACACAATCATTCAATACAGAGTATAGGATAAATGTCCTCACTTGTAAAGAAATAGATCCACGCCCCATAGAACACAGGAGGGGGGTGGGAGCGACAATGGCACACCCTGTAATTGAGGGAAAAAGGGAAACAAATACACACAGAGGAGGATTTTTAGAACTGGCAGAATTCCAAGCATTCAACTTATCTGGTTAGAAAGGAGTCTTCAGAGAAAGGTCTCTTACGCCCGCAACGCTCGGCACCCGCTCGGCACCTAGCTTCACCCTCGCTGGATCTCGTGGATCCATTGCGGTGGGCGAGCGGGGCGTATGAAGGGCGGTGGCCGAGAGCGGACCAATCAGGCGCCTGGGTCGGAAACGAGGCTTGGAGCACAAAGGACGCTGAGCCAATGAGGGAGTAAGGGGCTCGCGTAGTCTCGCGAGAGAATTAGGAAGCGAGGCTTGCAATGACACGCAAGCCTCGAGTTTGAGAAGGGCGGGACCCGCCTGGTTAGAGCCAATAAGGGTGTCGGGTAGACTCACGGGTGATTTCGAAAGCGAGGCTTGTATATGACACGCAAGCCTCGAGTTGGAAAAGGGCGGAGTTCGCCTTGTTTTTGTTTGCACCGGAGGTTGGAAGAAGCGATAGCTAAATCGCGTCTGGATTGGCTGGGGTGACAGAGAGGCTTGAGACTCAAGCTCTGGTGGAACACAAGCTTAAATTACAGTGTGGCTGGGATATGTATAATGCGGTATGCGCAACGCCCAGCCAAAGTTACCAAATTTCCGATGGAGATGAATAAAACCACATAAGTCTAGTCAGAAAAGCTGAATAGAGTAAGTAACATGGTTATTGACATGAGGATGTATTCATGGGGGTCCAAAAGGCGTGGATGTGAATAAACCACTTGACATGTGTGGTCATGGTATCTGCATTCAAGAAGAAAGGAAAAGTTTAATGTTTCAGGACACTGGTCCACGGAATCTGATCATTAAGCCCATTTATATGGGTGCTGAGTCGATAGACCCAGCGTTGCTCTTTTTCGAATAGAATATTTTCTCTGTTTTTCATACAGTTGACCTGTTCGATCACTGTCCAGGTCATGTCATTTGGAGTGTGGTTGGTTTGCAGGAAGTGCTCACTGAGTTTGGTGGTGATTTTTTTGCATCTAATGTTGCTGCGGTGTTCCCTGATGCGTGTCTTGACTTTCCTGGTGGTCATCCCTACGTAACGTTTCGCACAGGGACATGTGATCAAGTAAATCACGTTTGTTGAATTACAGTTAGTGTGGGATTTTTGTGTCCACACTTTTCCTGGTTCCAAGTTGAGTTGTTTTGAGTGAGTGGTCAGATGACAGACACTACAGTCTGTACATGGAAAATGGCCTGTGATTGGGGGAAGGTGCCAAGCGTCAGTGACAGACCTGGTTGCTGTGTTTGCACTGGGGGTTGTTAATGGTCTTGTATGCACCAAGGCATCTTTGATGCTTCTGCCTTTTTTAAAAGAAAAAAGCGGTTTTTCCCAGTTGCTGAAATTGCTGCTGATAGTTCTCCAATTTTTATTGATGGATTTTTTCACTGAGTCTGAGAGGGTGCTATAGGTGGTTACACACGTCAGTGGTATTTCCGTGGTTGTCCTTACATTGTCCTCTAGTAATCCCTCTCGAGGTTGGTTTCGTGCTCTGGTTTGGCTTTTTTTCAATATTCCTTTAGGGTACCCTCTTTGTGTTAGTTTGTCTGTTAATTCCTTGGCCTGTTCCTTGTAGTCGGTAATTTTACTACAATTTCTTCTCAGTCGAAGGAATTGGCCATAGGGCAAGTTTTCCCTTAGAGGTCTTGGGTGGAAACTCCTAAAGTCCAGGAGATTGTTTTTTGCCGTTGGTTTGTGGTGAGTCAAAGTCGTAAAAGTAGTGCCCTCTATTTTGATTACCACATCAAGGAAGACGATCGATTCCCTACTGAAGTTGCTAGTGAACTTTAAGAAAGGATCCAGAGTATTGACCCATTCCAGGAAATGTATAAGACTGGCTTCTGTTCCTGTCCATAGTAGGAGGATATCATCAATATACCTCCTCCATAATCCAATGGAGGAGGCATAGGGGTTGGTAGGTGGTAAGATATGTTTTGTTTCGTAGTCATAAACATACAACCCCGCTACGCTAGGAGCGAAGGTACTCCCCATCGAGGTCCCTGTGCATTGTAAGTACAATTGGCCTTTATACTCAAAGTAATTTTCTTTGAGTGCCATCCGTGCACATTTCAGGATGAATTCTTTGGGGGTGGTGTAATCCCAAGCCTCTTTGTCTAGTGCTTCCCCTAGTACCCGTAGTGTGTCTTCCTGTGGGATACTGGTGTACAGACTCTCTATGTCCATTGTTACCAATATTACTGTGCCTTCGGGTAGACTGGTATCGTTCAGTAATTTAAGTAAGCTTTTGGTATCTTTTAGGTAGGTGCTGGAGTTCTGTACTAATGGTTTCAAGTAGTGGTCACAAAAGGTGGATAAGGGTTCTAGAACTGACCCGATCCCTGATACAATCGGTCTGCCAGGAGGAGGGTCCACATTTTTGTGTGTTTTAGGCAGGGTGTAAAAATAGGGTATAGTTTGTCCCCCTGCCATGAGGAATGCTGCTTCATGCGGGGAGACCTGACCTTCAGTCTCCGCCTCCTGTACTAGGGCCCGAATTCGTTCCTTCATTTCTGTGGTAGGGTCTGTGTTGAGGAGCAAGTAATTTGTTCTGTTATTCAGAAGTGTCATACAGGCCTTATCATATTCAGTGGTGTCCTGAATCACTATCCCTCCGCCTTTGTCGGCGGGTTTAATGGTCATCTCCTTGTTGTTTCTCAGGTTGTCCAAGGCTTTGTATTCCACAGCGGAAAAATTGTGGAATCGTTTGGGTTCTTCACAATTTTCCAGGTCTTGTATTACTGCCTGTTCAAAGGCGGTAATTGCCGCGGGAGTCGTATGCGGAGGTGGCATAAATGTAGATTTGAGTCTGAAGTTAGTGTCAAACTCTTCTTCTTCCGTCAATGGCTGATCCTTAGATTCAAAGAAGGCCTTTAATTTTAGTTTCCGAAAGAATTGCGAAAGTTCACAATGTAAGAGGAATTTGTCGGGACGACTGGTAGGGACAAATCCCAAGCCTTTTTCCAAGACTTTAGTCTCCTCTTGGGTTAGGACTTTTTTAGAGAGGTTTGTGACCAAGCTTACACTGCGCTGGTGCTGGCTGTCGCTGTTCTGCTGCGGGTGTGTTTCCCCACTGCATCCTCGTCTTCCCAGGTCACTTGTGTGTTGCCTCTGTTGCCTCTGTTCCGTCCGCGTCCTCTCCCGCCCCTCCCTAAAAAAGGCATCGGTGGGTGGTTGAGGGGAAACTGGGGGTGCATGTACGGATTCCAGTTCATCATGGGGAACTGGGGTTGTTGGTAAAACAACGGTACAGGACCGTTGTTAGGCTGGCCATAGTTCTGCCATCTAGGTTGTTGGTTTGGGAAATTAGATCTGCCCCTTCCTCCTCTCCGTCCTCTTTGTCTTGGACTCTGATTGCTATCTGTACTCCCTCTTGAGGAGTTGCTATCGGAGTCATCTGATTTATTTGTGTCCTTTTTTGGAACACTGTAGTTTGGATCGGAGTAGGGATATACGTTCTCAAATTTAAATTTTTTGAGGTCTTTTTGGAATTTTGTGAGTTTCGCCTGCATCAGGTTGTCCTTGTACTCCGTAAGATCTTTATTAATTTCATCCAACTTCTTTTTATAACCCGTTATTGTAGTTTTATATTGGGCTTCTGTTTGTTGGATTTCAATTAGCAGAGTTTCGGATAGGCGTAATGCTGTCTTGATAATAAGTACCAGCCAGTCTCTGGTGCAGTGCCAGGCAATCATGGCCCAATCTCTTCTAAATGTGGCGTCATTGAGAAAAATCCTCGGGGCATTCGTAACTAGTAGCCCTTTGGGCGCTGAATTAGAGGTGAGATACTGTTTCAGGATAGTACCATGAAGTATAGTTCTTATTCGGTCGCGCTTTAGTTCAGTGAGTTGTTCCCATTCCGCTGTATGTGAAATAGCCTGAGCTATTGCTGGATCAGCGAACATATTAGGATCTGCCAAAAGTTCGTCTACCTCCTCCGTAGAGAAAGTGAGTCCCAAATTTGCTGCCATTATTAGTACAAAATATAAAGAATTTTTATATTTGTAGAAAAGAGAGGTGTGTGTAACCAGAGAAAACTCTCACTGCTGTGCGCAGCTAAATATGTCTCAACAAAAGGAGAGAAAGGGTTTTTAGGGCACTCTTAGTCCCCAAGCAATATACAAGTAATCAAAAGAAGAGTGACCAATACAGGTAAGGTGTATAAAAAGAGGTGGGTGTCGCACGTGAAGTCTGAGGCCAGTTGTTAGTGATCCGATGGTAGGACCAAATTTCAAGAAAAAATGCACTGTTTTTTCAGGAAACCCTCACTCACCCTAGTGGTGACATGCTTCATCATCGGGTCCACCGGGAGAGATCGAGTACCTCCCCGGTGTGCTGCGACGCCAGGAGACTGCGGAGCAGGTTTTTGTGAAGATGAAGTGTGAAAAATTATAAGGTTTAAAAATGTCAGAGGTTGTACCAAAAAACTTTATTCACTGGTCAACCTGACATATTAAAAATAAGATATGTGAAGGGAAACTGGCCAATTACTTTATACTGGTGTTTACCCTGTAAAGAAGGTCAACATGTTTCTGCCCATTTATGTGTGTAAATTTACTGGGCTTTCATCAGGACCGGTAAGAGAGTGTGCCAATGACAGGAGGGGCACGCTAAGGCCCGCCCTGCCAATGGTCGTGAAAGTTAAAAATAGCACTATGTGTAAAATTGGTGCACAAAGAAAAAGAAAACAAACTCATAAGTAGTGGGGGTTTACCTCTTTTGTGAGGAACCTAGGAGTCTGTAGGAAAAAAATTTTGACAGACAGACAAACACAAACATAAACACAGAAATATCGAGTCATTGGATTGTGCATATGTACAGTGGCCATAAAGGGTGACTTTGTGGCTCGACACGTGCTAGCATACATATCAAGGGCCGTGGCCGGTATGCCTTGGTTGCGTAGTTGAAATCATGCCAAAATCCGAGGTGGAGGGACCTCAACTAACGCCGATTCAAACTGTTCAGCGCAAACTGTTGCATATATGTGGTATAGCAGCAGTGGCTCAAAGAGCAGACTAGACAATTATAAGTCTGTTTGTGAGGAAATACAAGATATATCTTGCTACCTATAGTGGGGTGTCAGGGATTGAACCCCGAAGGGAAACAATGCGAGAAACAGCGTCCCGGTGCAAAAGCGCCGTGACACTGCTGGCCGTGGTATATATATTACCCAAGCACACAATCATTCAATACAGAGTATAGGATAAATGTCCTCACTTGTAAAGAAATAGATCCACGCCCCATAGAACACAGGAGGGGGGTGGGAGCGACAATGGCACACCCTGTAATTGAGGGAAAAAGGGAAACAAATACACACAGAGGAGGATTTTTAGAACTGGCAGAATTCCAAGCATTCAACTTATCTGGTTAGAAAGGAGTCTTCAGAGAAAGGTCTCTTACGCCCGCAACGCTCGGCACCCGCTCGGCACCTAGCTTCACCCTCGCTGGATCTCGTGGATCCATTGCGGTGGGCGAGCGGGGCGTATGAAGGGCGGTGGCCGAGAGCGGACCAATCAGGCGCCTGGGTCGGAAACGAGGCTTGGAGCACAAAGGACGCTGAGCCAATGAGGGAGTAAGGGGCTCGCGTAGTCTCGCGAGAGAATTAGGAAGCGAGGCTTGCAATGACACGCAAGCCTCGAGTTTGAGAAGGGCGGGACCCGCCTGGTTAGAGCCAATAAGGGTGTCGGGTAGACTCACGGGTGATTTCGAAAGCGAGGCTTGTATATGACATGCAAGCCTCGAGTTGGAAAAGGGCGGAGTTCGCCTTGTTTTTGTTTGCACCGGAGGTTGGAAGAAGCGATAGCTAAATCGCGTCTGGATTGGCTGGGGTGACAGAGAGGCTTGAGACTCAAGCTCTGGTGGAACACAAGCTTAAATTACAGTGTGGCTGGGATATGTATAATGCGGTATGCGCAACGCCCAGCCAAAGTTACCAAATTTCCGATGGAGATGAATAAAACCACATAAGTCTAGTCAGAAAAGCTGAATAGAGTAAGTAACATGGTTATTGACATGAGGATGTATTCATGGGGGTCCAAAAGGCGTGGATGTGAATAAACCACTTGACATGTGTGGTCATGGTATCTGCATTCAAGAAGAAAGGAAAAGTTTAATGTTTCAGGACACTGGTCCACGGAATCTGATCATTAAGCCCATTTATATGGGTGCTGAGTCGATAGACCCAGCGTTGCTCTTTTTCGAATAGAATATTTTCTCTGTTTTTCATACAGTTGACCTGTTCGATCACTGTCCAGGTCATGTCATTTGGAGTGTGGTTGGTTTGCAGGAAGTGCTCACTGAGTTTGGTGGTGATTTTTTTGCATCTAATGTTGCTGCGGTGTTCCCCGATGCGTGTCTTGACTTTCCTGGTGGTCATCCCTACGTAACGTTTCGCACAGGGACATGTGATCAAGTAAATCACGTTTGTTGAATTACAGTTAGTGTGGGATTTTTGTGTCCACACTTTTCCTGGTTCCAAGTTGAGTTGTTTTGAGTGAGTGGTCAGATGACAGACACTACAGTCTGTACATGGAAAATGGCCTGTGATTGGGGGAAGGTGCCAAGCGTCAGTGACAGACCTGGTTGCTGTGTTTGCACTGGGGGTTGTTAATGGTCTTGTATGCACCAAGGCATCTTTGATGCTTCTGCCTTTTTTAAAAGAAAAAAGCGGTTTTTCCCAGTTGCTGAAATTGCTGCTGATAGTTCTCCAATTTTTATTGATGGATTTTTTCACTGAGTCTGAGAGGGTGCTATAGGTGGTTACACACGTCAGTGGTATTTCCGTGGTTGTCCTTACATTGTCCTCTAGTAATCCCTCTCGAGGTTGGTTTCGTGCTCTGGTTTGGCTTTTTTTCAATATTCCTTTAGGGTACCCTCTTTGTGTTAGTTTGTCTGTTAATTCCTTGGCCTGTTCCTTGTAGTCGGTAATTTTACTACAATTTCTTCTCAGTCGAAGGAATTGGCCATAGGGCAAGTTTTCCCTTAGAGGTCTTGGGTGGAAACTCCTAAAGTCCAGGAGATTGTTTTTTGCCGTTGGTTTGTGGTGAGTCAAAGTCGTAAAAGTAGTGCCCTCTATTTTGATTACCACATCAAGGAAGACGATCGATTCCCTACTGAAGTTGCTAGTGAACTTTAAGAAAGGATCCAGAGTATTGACCCATTCCAGGAAATGTATAAGACTGGCTTCTGTTCCTGTCCATAGTAGGAGGATATCATCAATATACCTCCTCCATAATCCAATGGAGGAGGCATAGGGGTTGGTAGGTGGTAAGATATGTTTTGTTTCGTAGTCATAAACATACAACCCCGCTACGCTAGGAGCGAAGGTACTCCCCATCGAGGTCCCTGTGCATTGTAAGTACAATTGGCCTTTATACTCAAAGTAATTTTCTTTGAGTGCCATCCGTGCACATTTCAGGATGAATTCTTTGGGGGTGGTGTAATCCCAAGCCTCTTTGTCTAGTGCTTCCCCTAGTACCCGTAGTGTGTCTTCCTGTGGGATACTGGTGTACAGACTCTCTATGTCCATTGTTACCAATATTACTGTGCCTTCGGGTAGACTGGTATCGTTCAGTAATTTAAGTAAGCTTTTGGTATCTTTTAGGTAGGTGCTGGAGTTCTGTACTAATGGTTTCAAGTAGTGGTCACAAAAGGTGGATAAGGGTTCTAGAACTGACCCGATCCCTGATACAATCGGTCTGCCAGGAGGAGGGTCCACATTTTTGTGTGTTTTAGGCAGGGTGTAAAAATAGGGTATAGTTTGTCCCCCTGCCATGAGGAATGCTGCTTCATGCGGGGAGACCTGACCTTCAGTCTCCGCCTCCTGTACTAGGGCCCGAATTCGTTCCTTCATTTCTGTGGTAGGGTCTGTGTTGAGGAGCAAGTAATTTGTTCTGTTATTCAGAAGTGTCATACAGGCCTTATCATATTCAGTGGTGTCCTGAATCACTATCCCTCCGCCTTTGTCGGCGGGTTTAATGGTCATCTCCTTGTTGTTTCTCAGGTTGTCCAAGGCTTTGTATTCCACAGCGGAAAAATTGTGGAATCGTTTGGGTTCTTCACAATTTTCCAGGTCTTGTATTACTGCCTGTTCAAAGGCGGTAATTGCCGCGGGAGTCGTATGCGGAGGTGGCATAAATGTAGATTTGAGTCTGAAGTTAGTGTCAAACTCTTCTTCTTCCGTCAATGGCTGATCCTTAGATTCAAAGAAGGCCTTTAATTTTAGTTTCCGAAAGAATTGCGAAAGTTCACAATGTAAGAGGAATTTGTCGGGACGACTGGTAGGGACAAATCCCAAGCCTTTTTCCAAGACTTTAGTCTCCTCTTGGGTTAGGACTTTTTTAGAGAGGTTTGTGACCAAGCTTACACTGCGCTGGTGCTGGCTGTCGCTGTTCTGCTGCGGGTGTGTTTCCCCACTGCATCCTCGTCTTCCCAGGTCACTTGTGTGTTGCCTCTGTTGCCTCTGTTCCGTCCGCGTCCTCTCCCGCCCCTCCCTAAAAAAGGCATCGGTGGGTGGTTGAGGGGAAACTGGGGGTGCATGTACGGATTCCAGTTCATCATGGGGAACTGGGGTTGTTGGTAAAACAACGGTACAGGACCGTTGTTAGGCTGGCCATAGTTCTGCCATCTAGGTTGTTGGTTTGGGAAATTAGATCTGCCCCTTCCTCCTCTCCGTCCTCTTTGTCTTGGACTCTGATTGCTATCTGTACTCCCTCTTGAGGAGTTGCTATCGGAGTCATCTGATTTATTTGTGTCCTTTTTTGGAACACTGTAGTTTGGATCGGAGTAGGGATATACGTTCTCAAATTTCAATTTTTTGAGGTCTTTTTGGAATTTTGTGAGTTTCGCCTGCATCAGGTTGTCCTTGTACTCCGTAAGATCTTTATTAATTTCATCCAACTTCTTTTTATAACCCGTTATTGTAGTTTTATATTGGGCTTCTGTTTGTTGGATTTCAATTAGCAGAGTTTCGGATAGGCGTAATGCTGTCTTGATAATAAGTACCAGCCAGTCTCTGGTGCAGTGCCAGGCAATCATGGCCCAATCTCTTCTAAATGTGGCGTCATTGAGAAAAATCCTCGGGGCATTCGTAACTAGTAGCCCTTTGGGCGCTGAATTAGAGGTGAGATACTGTTTCAGGATAGTACCATGAAGTATAGTTCTTATTCGGTCGCGCTTTAGTTCAGTGAGTTGTTCCCATTCCGCTGTATGTGAAATAGCCTGAGCTATTGCTGGATCAGCGAACATATTAGGATCTGCCAAAAGTTCGTCTACCTCCTCCGTAGAGAAAGTGAGTCCCACCTCGGATTTTGGCATGATTTCAACTACGCAACCAAGGCATACCGGCCACGGCCCTTGATATGTATGCTAGCACGTGTCGAGCCACAAAGTCACCCTTTATGGCCACTGTACATATGCACAATCCAATGACTCGATATTTCTGTGTTTATGTTTGTGTTTGTCTGTCTGTCAAAAATTTTTTCCTACAGACTCCTAGGTTCCTCACAAAAGAGGTAAACCCCCACTACTTATGAGTTTGTTTTCTTTTTCTTTGTGCACCAATTTTACACATAGTGCTATTTTTAACTTTCACGACCATTGGCAGGGCGGGCCTTAGCGTGCCCCTCCTGTCATTGGCACACTCTCTTACCGGTCCTGATGAAAGCCCAGTAAATTTACACACATAAATGGGCAGAAACATGTTGACCTTCTTTACAGGGTAAACACCAGTATAAAGTAATTGGCCAGTTTCCCTTCACATATCTTATTTTTAATATGTCAGGTTGACCAGTGAATAAAGTTTTTTGGTACAACCTCTGACATTTTTAAACCTTATAATTTTTCACACTTCATCTTCACAAAAACCTGCTCCGCAGTCTCCTGGCGTCGCAGCACACCGGGGAGGTACTCGATCTCTCCCGGTGGACCCGATGATGAAGCATGTCACCACTAGGGTGAGTGAGGGTTTCCTGAAAAAACAGTGCATTTTTTCTTGAAATTTGGTCCTACCATCGGATCACTAACAACTGGCCTCAGACTTCACGTGCGACACCCACCTCTTTTTATACACCTTACCTGTATTGGTCACTCTTCTTTTGATTACTTGTATATTGCTTGGGGACTAAGAGTGCCCTAAAAACCCTTTCTCTCCTTTTGTTGAGACATATTTAGCTGCGCACAGCAGTGAGAGTTTTCTCTGGTTACACACACCTCTCTTTTCTACAAATATAAAAATTCTTTATATTTTGTACTAATAATGGCAGCAAATTTGGGACTCACTTTCTCTACGGAGGAGGTAGACGAACTTTTGGCAGATCCTAATATGTTCGCTGATCCAGCAATAGCTCAGGCTATTTCACATACAGCGGAATGGGAACAACTCACTGAACTAAAGCGCGACCGAATAAGAACTATACTTCATGGTACTATCCTGAAACAGTATCTCACCTCTAATTCAGCGCCCAAAGGGCTACTAGTTACGAATGCCCCGAGGATTTTTCTCAATGACGCCACATTTAGAAGAGATTGGGCCATGATTGCCTGGCACTGCACCAGAGACTGGCTGGTACTTATTATCAAGACAGCATTACGCCTATCCGAAACTCTGCTAATTGAAATCCAACAAACAGAAGCCCAATATAAAACTACAATAACGGGTTATAAAAAGAAGTTGGATGAAATTAATAAAGATCTTACGGAGTACAAGGACAACCTGATGCAGGCGAAACTCACAAAATTCCAAAAAGACCTCAAAAAATTTAAATTTGAGAACGTATATCCCTACTCCGATCCAAACTACAGTGTTCCAAAAAAGGACACAAATAAATCAGATGACTCCGATAGCAACTCCTCAAGAGGGAGTACAGATAGCAATCAGAGTCCAAGACAAAGAGGACGGAGAGGAGGAAGGGGCAGATCTAATTTCCCAAACCAACAACCTAGATGGCAGAACTATGGCCAGCCTAACAACGGTCCTGTACCGTTGTTTTACCAACAACCCCAGTTCCCCATGATGAACTGGAATCCGTACATGCACCCCCAGTTTCCCCTCAACCACCCACCGATGCCTTTTTTAGGGAGGGGCGGGAGAGGACGCGGACGGAACAGAGGCAACAGAGGCAACACACAAGTGACCTGGGAAGACGAGGATGCAGTGGGGAAACACACCCGCAGCAGAACAGCGACAGCCAGCACCAGCGCAGTGTAAGCTTGGTCACAAACCTCTCTAAAAAAGTCCTAACCCAAGAGGAGACTAAAGTCTTGGAAAAAGGCTTGGGATTTGTCCCTACCAGTCGTCCCGACAAATTCCTCTTACATTGTGAACTTTCGCAATTCTTTCGGAAACTAAAATTAAAGGCCTTCTTTGAATCTAAGGATCAGCCATTGACGGAAGAAGAAGAGTTTGACACTAACTTCAGACTCAAATCTACATTTATGCCACCTCCGCATACGACTCCCGCGGCAATTACCGCCTTTGAACAGGCAGTAATACAAGACCTGGAAAATTGTGAAGAACCCAAACGATTCCACAATTTTTCCGCTGTGGAATACAAAGCCTTGGACAACCTGAGAAACAACAAGGAGATAACCATTAAACCCGCCGACAAAGGCGGAGGGATAGTGATTCAGGACACCACTGAATATGATAAGGCCTGTATGACACTTCTGAATAACAGAACAAATTACTTGCTCCTCAACACAGACCCTACCACAGAAATGAAGGAACGAATTTGGGCCCTAGTACAGGAGGCGGAGACTGAAGGTCAGGTCTCCCCGCATGAAGCAGCATTCCTCATGGCAGGGGGACAAACTATACCCTATTTTTACACCCTGCCTAAAACACACAAAAATGTGGACCCTCCTCCTGGCAGACCGATTGTATCAGGGATCGGGTCAGTTCTAGAACCCTTATCCACCTTTTGTGACCACTACTTGAAACCATTAGTACAGAACTCCAGCACCTACCTAAAAGATACCAAAAGCTTACTTAAATTACTGAACGATACCAGTCTACCCGAAGGCACAGTAATATTGGTAACAATGGACATAGAGAGTCTGTACACCAGTATCCCACAGGAAGACACACTACGGGTACTAGGGGAAGCACTAGACAAAGAGGCTTGGGATTACACCACCCCCAAAGAATTCATCCTGAAATGTGCACGGATGGCACTCAAAGAAAATTACTTTGAGTATAAAGGCCAATTGTACTTACAATGCACAGGGACCTCGATGGGGAGTACCTTCGCTCCTAGCGTAGCGGGGTTGTATGTTTATGACTACGAAACAAAACATATCTTACCACCTACCAACCCCTATGCCTCCTCCATTGGATTATGGAGGAGGTATATTGATGATATCCTCCTACTATGGACAGGAACAGAAGCCAGTCTTATACATTTCCTGGAATGGGTCAATACTCTGGATCCTTTCTTAAAGTTCACTAGCAACTTCAGTAGGGAATCGATCGTCTTCCTTGATGTGGTAATCAAAATAGAGGGCACTACTTTTACGACTTTGACTCACCACAAACCAACGGCAAAAAACAATCTCCTGGACTTTAGGAGTTTCCACCCAAGACCTCTAAGGGAAAACTTGCCCTATGGCCAATTCCTTCGACTGAGAAGAAATTGTAGTAAAATTACCGACTACAAGGAACAGGCCAAGGAATTAACAGACAAACTAACACAAAGAGGGTACCCTAAAGGAATATTGAAAAAAAGCCAAACCAGAGCACGAAACCAACCTCGAGAGGGATTACTAGAGGACAATGTAAGGACAACCACGGAAATACCACTGACGTGTGTAACCACCTATAGCACCCTCTCAGACTCAGTGAAAAAATCCATCAATAAAAATTGGAGAACTATCAGCAGCAATTTCAGCAACTGGGAAAAACCGCTTTTTTCTTTTAAAAAAGGCAGAAGCATCAAAGATGCCTTGGTGCATACAAGACCATTAACAACCCCCAGTGCAAACACAGCAACCAGGTCTGTCACTGACGCTTGGCACCTTCCCCCAATCACAGGCCATTTTCCATGTACAGACTGTAGTGTCTGTCATCTGACCACTCACTCAAAACAACTCAACTTGGAACCAGGAAAAGTGTGGACACAAAAATCCCACACTAACTGTAATTCAACAAACGTGATTTACTTGATCACATGTCCCTGTGCGAAACGTTACGTAGGGATGACCACCAGGAAAGTCAAGACACGCATCGGGGAACACCGCAGCAACATTAGATGCAAAAAAATCACCACCAAACTCAGTGAGCACTTCCTGCAAACCAACCACACTCCAAATGACATGACCTGGACAGTGATCGAACAGGTCAACTGTATGAAAAACAGAGAAAATATTCTATTCGAAAAAGAGCAACGCTGGGTCTATCGACTCAGCACCCATATAAATGGGCTTAATGATCAGATTCCGTGGACCAGTGTCCTGAAACATTAAACTTTTCCTTTCTTCTTGAATGCAGATACCATGACCACACATGTCAAGTGGTTTATTCACATCCACGCCTTTTGGACCCCCATGAATACATCCTCATGTCAATAACCATGTTACTTACTCTATTCAGCTTTTCTGACTAGACTTATGTGGTTTTATTCATCTCCATCGGAAATTTGGTAACTTTGGCTGGGCGTTGCGCATACCGCATTATACATATCCCAGCCACACTGTAATTTAAGCTTGTGTTCCACCAGAGCTTGAGTCTCAAGCCTCTCTGTCACCCCAGCCAATCCAGACGCGATTTAGCTATCGCTTCTTCCAACCTCCGGTGCAAACAAAAACAAGGCGAATTCCGCCCTTTTCCAACTCGAGGCTTGCGTGTCATATACAAGCCTCGCTTTCGAAATCACCCGTGAGTCTACCCGACACCCTTATTGGCTCTAACCAGGCGGGTCCCGCCCTTCTCAAACTCGAGGCTTGCGTGTCATTGCAAGCCTCGCTTCCTAATTCTCTCGCGAGACTACGCAAGCCCCTTACTCCCTCATTGGCTCAGCGTCCTTTGTGCTCCAAGCCTCGTTTCCGACCCAGGCGCCTGATTGGTCCGCTCTCGGCCACCGCCCTTCATACGCCCCGCTCGCCCACCGCAATGGATCCACGAGATCCAGCGAGGGTGAAGCTAGGTGCCGAGCGGGTGCCGAGCGTTGCGGGCGTAAGAGACCTTTCTCTGAAGACTCCTTTCTAACCAGATAAGTTGAATGCTTGGAATTCTGCCAGTTCTAAAAATCCTCCTCTGTGTGTATTTGTTTCCCTTTTTCCCTCAATTACAGGGTGTGCCATTGTCGCTCCCACCCCCCTCCTGTGTTCTATGGGGCGTGGATCTATTTCTTTACAAGTGAGGACATTTATCCTATACTCTGTATTGAATGATTGTGTGCTTGGGTAATATATATACCACGGCCAGCAGTGTCACGGCGCTTTTGCACCGGGACGCTGTTTCTCGCATTGTTTCCCTTCGGGGTTCAATCCCTGACACCCCACTATAGGTAGCAAGATATATCTTGTATTTCCTCACAAACAGACTTATAATTGTCTAGTCTGCTCTTTGAGCCACTGCTGCTATACCACATATATGCAACAGTTTGCGCTGAACAGTTTGAATCGGCGTTAGTTGAGGTCCCTCCACCTCGGATTTTGGCATGATTTCAACTACGCAACCAAGGCATACCGGCCACGGCCCTTGATATGTATGCTAGCACGTGTCGAGCCACAAAGTCACCCTTTATGGCCACTGTACATATGCACAATCCAATGACTCGATATTTCTGTGTTTATGTTTGTGTTTGTCTGTCTGTCAAAATTTTTTTCCTACAGACTCCTAGGTTCCTCACAAAAGAGGTAAACCCCCACTACTTATGAGTTTGTTTTCTTTTTCTTTGTGCACCAATTTTACACATAGTGCTATTTTTTAACTTTCACGACCATTGGCAGGGCGGGCCTTAGCGTGCCCCTCCTGTCATTGGCACACTCTCTTACCGGTCCTGATGAAAGCCCAGTAAATTTACACACATAAATGGGCAGAAACATGTTGACCTTCTTTACAGGGTAAACACCAGTATAAAGTAATTGGCCAGTTTCCCTTCACATATCTTATTTTTAATATGTCAGGTTGACCAGTGAATAAAGTTTTTTGGTACAACCTCTGACATTTTTAAACCTTATAATTTTTCACACTTCATCTTCACAAAAACCTGCTCCGCAGTCTCCTGGCGTCGCAGCACACCGGGGAGGTACTCGATCTCTCCCGGTGGACCCGATGATGAAGCATGTCACCACTAGGGTGAGTGAGGGTTTCCTGAAAAAACAGTGCATTTTTTCTTGAAATTTGGTCCTACCATCGGATCACTAACAACTGGCCTCAGACTTCACGTGCGACACCCACCTCTTTTTATACACCTTACCTGTATTGGTCACTCTTCTTTTGATTACTTGTATATTGCTTGGGGACTAAGAGTGCCCTAAAAACCCTTTCTCTCCTTTTGTTGAGACAGACTGGGCAAGTGCGCCAGCTTTCCAGTCCCTAAATCTTCCCTTTTCTTCATATCAGACACCCCTATGGTAAGGCCAAGTGCAGGGTGCATTGTAAGTATAAGGTAGGACAAGCCCTGATGTGTGTGGCATGTCCTAATAGTGAATTACAGCCATTTTCGTTTTCACTATTGCAAAGCTACCTGTTCTCCATAGGCCAGAATGGGCAGTTAGATTATTACATTTTATAATCCTAACTGACTCAGGGAACACGGTAGAAATTAAAGTTTAGTATGCCTGAACTCAGAATGATGAAATACTTTTTTTAGTGAAGTTGGTTTTAACATTCTGTGTTTGAAAATACCACTTTTAGAAAGTAGGTATTTTCTTGTCTAACTATCCAAACGCCTGCCTCTGCTAGGTTGTGTATTCTTTGTCTGGAGTTTGAGTGACAGGGCTGGGAGATTCCAAGAGACATAATGTGTCAGCCCAGTGGTGAATAGAGAGATCTGCATCTAGATGGGTGGGAGGAGTTGCACCTGGGACCTGAATAGGGCTGCCCCTGCCTTCCACAATGCTGGCTCCACCTACTGTTGCGCGGCTGATGTCTCTGCCCTGCACTGTGAAAGAAGAGAAGGAATCATGTCAACAAAGTGCTCCAGGGCTGTGCTTTCCCTCCACAATGCTGGCTCCACCTCCTGTGGGGCGTCTAATGTTTCTGCCCTGCACTGTGAAAGGAAAGAAGGAGTCATGTCAACAGAGTGCTCCAGAACTGGTTTGGACTGGGCAAAGGCCACTCTGCCCTCAGAGGACAAAGGAATTTGGGGTATAAATATTGGGACCTTGATCCCAAGAAAATAGATCACTTTTGGACAACAAGAAGAAACCTTTGCTGAGGAGTGGAACAAGAAGAAACTGAGGAGAGACTATCCCGAAACTGAAGTGATGCTTGGGGGATTGGCATGCAGTGGTTGCCTGACTGCCAAAGAAAGGAGAAAGGGACTTTGTGTACTTTCATCAACTTGTAAGGATCTCCATGGGCTTGGCACAGAGCTTGCCTCCTGCTGAAGTCTCAGGGAGAACAAACTTCAACCCCCAGCTCCCCAGAATTCCTTTGGAAGTGCCTGCTGCTGTTTTGGGCCTTCTGAGGGACTGCTTGTCGTAAGGAGCTGGAAGCGCGACTCGAGAGGAAGAAGCGTGTCGCTGTCGCAGCCGCTGCCGTCGCATCTCTGAACAAGGGTGTAGCCGCTGTAGCTGATGCATTGCACCGCATTGAGAGAAGTGTCTCGCACCGAAGAAGCATGTCGCCGTCGCAGTCGCTGCCGTCGCATTTCTGAACACGGATGTTGCCGCTGTGGCTGACGCACTGCACCGCATCGAGAGAAGCGTCTCACACCGAGGAAGAAGCGTGTCACCGTCGCAGCCACTGCCGTCGCATTTCTGAACAAGGATGTTGCCGCTGAAGCTGACGCATTACACCGCATCAAGAAAAGCGCCTCGCATCCACGGAGAAGAGCACCGCCGTCGGAGCCGCTGTCATTGCATCTCTGAACAAGGGTGTCGCCGCTGCAGTTGTCGCATCGAGCGGAAGCATCTCGGATCGAGGGAGAAGAGTGTCGACGCCAAAGCCGCCGTTGTCGCATCTCTGAACAAAGGTGTCGCCGATGCAGCTGACGCATCAAGCCGAGACTTCTCGCAACATCGGAGAAGCGTGCCGCATCTGGAAGATCTTCAGGTCTTTATTTCTTTGCACCGGAACTTTGCTGCATTTCCATCGCTGCAAGACTTTTGTTTTGGAAGCGTCACGCATCATAAGGTACATTGACTTAAAGTGTCGCATTTTAAGAACTGAACAGACCTAAGCTAAAACTACCATTTTAAGTACAGTATTGTGGATTTTTGTCATTTGTGGTCTTGTGCTAAGTTTACATAAATAAAACTTATTTTTAATATACAACTGTGTGGTGTCCATCTGTAGTGTTGTCACTTGATTACTGTATGTGGTCACAAATACTTTACACACTGCCTCTGAGATAAGCCTGTCTGCTCGTGCCAAGCTACCAAGGGGGTGAGCAGGAGTTATTTTAGGAGTATACCCCCTTACCCTGACTAGAGGCAAGGGTCCCTATTTGTCACAAGTACTTACCTGTGCCAACTAGAGACCCCCAAATCCAACACAGGCCAAGACACTATAGGAAGCAGAGCATAATAGTATACTAAAGTAATGTGACTGACAATAGTGCAGCTCACATTTTACGTAGCCTAGCAATTTCGTTTTAAATTAAAATTCATGTTTTCCGTCAAAATGGGACTACGAGTGACCCTGTAATACTAGGCACATAAGCCCCTAATAAATGCAGGCTAAAATATGGTTGCAATACTCCCTGGAGTTTATAGAAGATACAGGTTAAGCCTATATTTCCCCATTGCAGGTGTGATAACTCTTAATTATCCAGTAAAGTCATGGGACTACCATCCAGTATTGGTAAAACTATGTATGGTATTACTGTGCCTAAATACAATAACAATGCCAATTATAATGGAGGTCTACGAGTAAAAAGTAGGTGTTGGCATAACTAGCAATATTCTCTCTAGCGTAATTATGGCAAAATTACTCGACATTGTGCATACTTCTGTGAGAAGAGTAATTCAGCATTAGAGATATATTCTTAGTGCAAAATGCACCCTTGCATCCAAAATGGGCCAGAGGATGCATTTTACACCAAGAAATTAACACTAAATGCTACAGGACATGAGCAGCAGTATATAACACAATGCATTTTAGGTAGGGTCAGAGGCAAAGTGTAAAGACCTACCGGGATAATACACCCCAATCTAACTGTACATACAACAATATCCCAGAGTCTACACAAACATAAAGAGCCACGTGTTGCTCTCCTAGCCCAGGCTATCTCAACATAAATAAATCCAGAAAAAGCATTCAATACATTTTCGGATTCCCATCACTCACCGTGCCAGGTGACATGCTTCATCATCTGGGTCTCCTTTGATAGTCAGCCTAGTGACTATAAGGGCTACAACTCCACCATATTGATGGGGGAGCCCAAGGATGTTTTATATCACTATATCAGACAATCTACTCAAACAGATGTGAGCAAAAAATGAAGTGTATGGGGAATAAATGCAGTGCAACTGTGAGTGTGAGATTAAAATTGAATCGTGGTAGACCCAAACGTTATTCTTGTCTATCACGGCCCAAATTAAAAACAGTGCAAAAAGACAGTTTCAACAGATAGCTGTCTCTGGTAGTCAAATGGTCAACATGTTTCAGCACATACAGGCAATCCTCAACCTAGTGCTTTCATCAGTACCTATCAAATTAATTTTGCTACTGCAAAAAGTGAAAAATATTAAAAATGTGTCAGTGCACATGTTCTGGTTAGAAACAATACAACCTAGTCCCCTGTTTCCCGGGGCTGTGTTTAGCAATAACTAACGATTTAAAACACCTGTAGCAGAGTTCCTTGTGCATTCAGTTTTCAGGTAGCATTAAAAATGTCAAGATACATTTTGTGATAATGTTCCTGCTAGAGAGAGATATCAGAGTCTTGCCTAGTGACGGTTTGGACACACCATTAAGTAACGCAGAGGGTTAATATTCCTGCTGCAAAGAGCATGTACTGTGTAGATCACAGATCTGTATTGTATGTGGATAGCTTTGTGGACTGTTATGAACTGTCATCAAAGAGCTGCATGCAATTGCATAAAATAGATTAGGAAAGTTTGGGTTATTTTACCCCAGTCTTTCATTATCTAATCCTAATGTTGCTGAAAAGTGTTTGTTTGGTTAAATATACCTTCTTATTATTAAAGCCAGCATTTGCCAGTGTTTTAAAACAAATGCAATGTATGTGAGAGAGGGCCTATGGAGAGATGAGGGACACTTTCCCCGGTGGTTGTGAGGGAATCCGAGGAGGTGGTCATGCATTGGGTGGGGGTGCCAAAAATGATTGTTGCACTGGGCGCCAACAGCTCTAAAGCTGGCCCTGGGAGCAAGTTTCTGTGCTGCATTGCGTGAGTGGGAGAGAACAGAACAGCTCTATATCTACAAACATATGGCATTGTTTTGCTCTCTCCCTGTGCTGGCCGACTTTAGGCTGCCGTGTTCCTGTGCAGCACAGTACAAGGGCATCTGTTTTGTGTGTCAATACAATTTTTGTTCAGTAAGGGGTCCCTTACTGCACAAAACTATGCTGAAAGACAATGTCCTGTTTGCATGTGTAGTGGAGAATGCAGCACACGTGCAAAAAGGAGAAAAAACAATATTTCTCCTCCTTATGCGAGCCTCATGGAGGTGCAGGATTTTGCCACAAATCTTTGTAAGATATCGATGTACTACAAAATCCATCGGTGGATGCACAGGAATGCCCATGCACTAAACATGGAACGCCTCCTTGACGTTAAGTAATACAAGGCAGCATATTGCACTGTGATACATTGTGTTACAATCCAACACAATTTGTGAGTTGTGCTGGTTTGCAAATAGCGACCCAACACTTAAAGTTGGGTCTATGTAAAAAGAGCAATGCAACCCCGCAAAGTGTTTTATAAATCTGGACCCAGATGCAGTAATTACCCCACCCCAATCTTAAACAGGAACTAGATGTTAAGACTGCTGTAATTCAGTCAAGAGAAGAAAAGGGACAGGCTTTGCAGAACTTAAAAATGGCCAGTTGGTTTAAAATGAATAAGCGTGAGTTAGGTTTGTCTTACTCGTATCTAATAGACATTTTCAACCAGTGAAGTCTAAAAACCAGCATGTTTTCCTACTCTGAGAGCAAAAAAGCCGTCACCTCAGCAGCAGATCCTAATGTTTCATCCATGCAGTGTACTTTACTTTCTTTTCTGACCTTGCATTTTAAGATGTGTTTTATAAGAGTGTCAGTCATTAATGAGGCCTAAAGTAATTGAGTCTAATTGGATTGGCAAGATGCCTCCTAATTACAGTGATTAATGGAATTGGCTGATCAACAATGGAAGGATGTATGACATGTAAAGTATTAGGCAAGGTCATTCTGTCAAAGACATCATTCTTTTAGTATGTCTGTCATATGACAGGCCGGCCTTTCTTTGACCAATCAAATGAGTTTTTAAGGTTTGTTTACCAAGCTTCACTTTAGTGTTAGAGAGACATAATTAAAACTCCAGAGTGGACATGTCATCAAATCTTTCGATTAAGAGACCATGGGGATGCTCTTTAAATATCAATAAAACATTCTGAAATTTAAAAAAAATATTGACAGGTATCCCGAATTAAATTCCCCAGAAATTCATTACACCCCAAATGTGGGCAGAATATTAACATATAGTAATGCACGTTTGCTGAATTAGCATTGTAAAATTATCTTTTACAGATTAGTTTTTGCTGCATCACTATTTTAACTACAGTAATGTCCTAATAACAACGTACAATACTTCTGCACCTCCTCATTCACGGAAAATACTTTTTTTGTTAACATGTGGGGCGATTTCTCTAGGAGATAGTGTCCAATAATATGAACCCTGTAGGGCAGTGGTTCACAAACTTTTGACTCCTGAGGACCCCCATTGAGTCACCACTGGAAGCCGGGGACCCCCAAGCAATTTGTAGGATTTAAATTTCAAACGTTAAATCAGTAACTCGGAAAGAATTAACACACGTGTGCACACAAAATAAATACTTGTATTACTAATGATTTTTGGGGCATATTTACAAGCCCCTATCACCATGGGAACATCACTTTTTGAGACGTTCCCGTGGCGATAGGGGCTTCTCCTTATTTACAAGGCAACATTAGGCCACTTAACGTGGCTTAACGGTGCCTTGTAAATAAGACCCCCTTTCACCCAATGCTTAGCGTGGAAGGGGTGGGCAGTGGGTGTTGCAGTGGGCGTTTCCTCGGCAACACCCATTGATTCTGGCGCTGCCCCCTATTTACCAGGGCAGCGTAAATGGGAGGCAGCGCCAAAATTAAGACCAAGGAAAACCTTGTCTTAACTTGGCAAAACAAGGAGAAATGCTTCATTTCTCCACGTTTTTTCAAAACACCTTGAATTGTTTATGGCCAGAAGGTGACAATTCCTGCACATCAACAATCTTTTAAAAAATGACATTTTGTAAATTACATGTGTGCTGCATTAAGCATCACACATAGAAGTGACAAAACAACATTTCAAGATTGTTTATGTGCATAAACAATCTTCCCCTGTTAAGTGTAGCCCCAGCGCAGGGGAAACGCAGTGCTGCACCATATTCTTGTAAATATGGTGCAGCCCTGCGTTTCTGAAGTGGCGGAGTGTGTTGTTAAGCCAAGGAGGCTAGCGACACTCTCCGCCACTTCTGTTATATTTTATATTAGAACATTGGAATGTTGGGAGCTCCATTGAAAACAATGGAGTGCTCTGTGCTTATAATGGCTGGTATAAGCCTGGAGCTCCAACATTCCAATGCTTCTTTGTTCACAGCTCTGGCTGTGAACAGAGGCTTCAAGGACCCTGAGGGGATTCCAATCCCCTCACGCTTCCAAAAGGCTTTGTTTTTTTGTTAGAACATTCTGCCCTCTAGTGACAGAATGTTCTAATAGCCTTATAGCCCTTCGTAGATGGGCTATACCGCTATTAAAGTCCCTCTCCCTTGTTAAAGGCCCTCGCCTTCGGCTCGGGGCCTTTAACGCTGGAGAGGGCCTTTAATAGCCGGTATAGCCCTCTACGGCGGGCTATAAGGCTATATTGAAAGAATTTGCAACAAAACGAAAAAAGTTAATGGGAAGGTTGGTGCTGCATCTCAGTGACTAACTTGTCAATGGTTGGTTTTATTTTGCAGTACAAGGCTCCTGCTCCTGTCAGGGCCAGACTGGAAGCCCAAAGCAGCCCTGGCAAAAGATTTCAGACCAGTTCCCATACTGTGCACACTAAGTGCAGTGAATGAGCCTGACCACTGCAAAGGGGGCATTGGGAGGCTCTCCCCCTGAGAAATTTAGGAAACAATGGGGCAGTCTACAACACATTTATCATTATATATTTAATTGTATTAGCTTTTAAAGAATAGTAAATGAAGACCTGACCATGCACCAGAATGCGACAATCTTTCTGGGGGTTCTTCAATGATTCCCCCACTATCACCCTCCAACTGTGCTTCTCATCTCTCCATGGCCCCTCTGTCATGTGTATGTCACTTTTTATAGCATCTCTCGTACCATTGTAGAATGTCAGAGCACTTTACATCACACACATACAGAGACAGTGAATCATACATGTAAATCAAAGTATAGAAAATTTTACATAAGGCTAAGGGGACTACAAGGTGTAGAATTCACATGTCATTCATACTGGTAGGCATTTTTAATGAGTGCTTGGTCAGGAGAAGCACAAACTCAGAATTCAGAACATAACACAGTGGTTAGCATTGACTTAAACAATACAAATGTATTTCCACCCAAATAAACCTTTTTAGCAGCATCAGGATAATGAAAGACTGGGAAAAACATAAGTCACTAACCTGTACCTTGCAGTTTGCAAGCAGCTGTTTGATGACAGTTTATAGGTCACTGTGCTAGATTACGATTGTCACTTATAAACTGCACTGTAACAAAAGAATCTCTGACAAAAGCAGTAACCCACTGACCTATGCATATAAAATACTGTTTTTTTTTTAAATGCATGATACAAGTTCTTTGCATTAGGCATATTAACCCTCTGTGCTACATTAGATAAGTCAAAGCTGCCACTGGACAAAATTCTCATGTCTCTCCAGCAAGGGGATTAATCACTGGCGTTATCTTGACACTTTTATTGTTCTTAGAAAACTGCTAATTAAAGAAGATACTTTGCAGTGCTTTTAAAACTGCTGCCTGTGGACCCCTGGGAATGTGTCAGGGACCCCTGGGGGTCCAGGGACCACAGTTTGGGAAACACTGCTGTAGGGTACCGAACAGTGGCATTGCGTGGAGCCCTAACGCAAGCATAGACACATTCAGCCCAGTTGAATGGTAAAAACATTCATTACGGGGCTGCAGGGGGGCTCCCCGCCTACCTGCCGCTCCCCTACGGATAGCTGCACCCCAATACGGAAACTTGTAATTACGTCATCGTCAGCTGGTCATTAGCGTTCCAGAACCCATTTTTTAATTACCTCTTTCAGACCAGGGATGTATTTGTTCTTCTTTTCACCGTAAAATAGGAATTTACAAAGATTGCAATCCCTTAACTGAAAAATAGCATTTTAATAAGCACTGTGGGTTGGGGAGGGAGGTCATACTATTTCACACGGTGGATACATTGTGATAAAGTTAGCAGTTTTGAATTGTAAACCATTCCAAAGCCAAGTATCACTTGCGCAAGTAAAATGTACCTTTATAGCTATACCTAACTAACAAAAAGCTACGGTTTTATACCATGAAAAATACAATAAGTATTTTCAGATCTGGTTAGCGACATCTTAGATTTCTGTCACAGACTACTCAATCGACACATATGACGCAGGCTGGGAAGGCAAAGCCTGAGCATAGGGGGCCCGCGCGGAATGCCTCCCGAGGGCGGGGACTGCCGGAGCGCTCGGCAAAAGCCTGCAAAAGGAGCCGGGAGCCCAGGAAAAAGAGAGCAGGCTATTGGTTGGCTGGGTTTGGACCCAGCCAATTAGAGTGAGTCACCTGTGGGGAAGCCAGGGTAAAGGGTGCCTGAGGAAGACCGTAAGCGGAGGGGGTGTACTTGCACGACTAGGAGGGGTAACACAGAGAGTGATAGTGGGTAAACACTTCTCACTTATTGCTTTTTGGGCGTGCCCTTTACATTTTAGAAGATCCAACCACTGCAGCAATTGGTTGCTAGAATTATAATCCAGGATGTACTGAGGTTTTCTTCTTTAACTAATTTGTTCAGTTCATTGGAAAAATAGTTGGATGAGTCCATGTGGGTTGGGGGTCACTCTTTTCTGTGTCCTGTCACCAGAGGGGCCCCGCCCCATTGCATCTTCCATCATCACCATCATGCATCAGCCATGCCTGGCAACGCCGCTGCCTTCTATCAGCACTTTAAAATTAAAGAATCCAGTTGGAGGTGACAATGAGAATGGAACCCAATCAAAATGCACGTCTTGATTACACTATCTTGCTGCGTAGTTGATATTTCTGCACTTTAGTATGCTTCTTTTCTTTCTGGGACTGTGGCTACTCCTTAGTGCAGCATCCCAGCGGCAGTGTTGGACTAACACAATGTATTACAAAATACATAATAATGAAACCCACAAAGCAGCTGTCTGACTCCCACACGAATAGCAGGAGACGCTTAAGTGGGAAAAATGTGATGGACAGGTCTTTTTACAACTCTCAAAGCATATATCTAGCTTTGGAAACTATCAAATTTAGGTTCCCCGCATTCTGAGAGTTGTCTGTCTGTAACTGGCGTATTCTGCCAATTTTCTTTTCTGGTACTGCCATGTTGGCGCACATAACATCAGAAGGCCTAACTTAAAAGGATGTGCCTTTTGACACCATATTCACGTCATTGACAGTTGTCCAACCAAAGGATTTTTCTGGACGACACAGTCTGCAGCAGCACCACCAATCTCTAAGGGCCTAATTATGAGAGGACTGACAAACTCGCTGCGGAGCGGCCATGGCAGTCCAGCCACTGTCGCACCAGTGATCTGACCGCCCAATTACAAGTTAGGTGGTCGGACCGCCATTGCTCTACTACAGAACTGCTGTTCCTTGGCGGTGGAGCAGGGTTCAGAGGGCCAAAATATGCTTGGTTGTGACCTCAGGCGCAAACAAGCATATAACGACTTTCCTCACCGCCAGCCGAGTCATGGATGTTCTTTCTTCATGAAAAGACTGGCGATGTGATAAGACAGAACCCCCTCTTGCCCCTGTGCACGGGGGCACAATTTGGCTCCCCTGTGATCCTGCACCACAGTTCCTGCACAGGAAGAAATGCATGACCTGGTGCAGGAATGTGGTCCCTCTGCGGTGCTGTTTCAGGCTCCCAATTTGCCTTTTAAACAGCACCGCTGCAGGACTACCACGCCGCCCGCCAGACTACAAAAAACGTGGAATTTGGCGGGCAGCAGCAAGTCTACGCTGTGCAGGAGCATGGCGGTGACGTGCCACCTTCCTCCGCACCACCAAAACTCGCAATCAGGCCCTAAATGTGGTGGAAGTTGCTTTGGAAGAGCAGATGAGTGAGTGTTGGACATTTTCTAGTGGATTCTCCACCACCTCCTAAATGACCTCCTGAGTGTTGATGTCTGCAAGACATTCAGTCAATTCTATGTGCAGTATTGGTCCACCCGCATCACATGTGCTTAGGATACAAGTGGCATGGCAAGTTTTAATCTAGTGGGTTCTCCATGATACCAACACTTCCACAGGGGAAGGAAAGGCCAAAACATTTTCAAACGTATAGAAGGAATCCTATTTTGACTGGTGATGGGAGTTACCAACCAAATCGGTAGAATCTGGTTCTTTCCATGACACATTTCATCAGGTAAAAACAGTTGAATCTGGCCTATGGAATATTGGTCTGATTTAGAGTTTGGCAGATGGGATAGTCCTTCGCAAACTTGAGAGATATCCTGTCCACCATATTATATTACAAGTGCAGTAGGATATAACGCACTTGTAATACGACAAGCTAGATGCATCACTTTTTTGACGGAGTTTCCAATCTTCCAAACTTCAAATTAGGAAAGGTCATGAAATACGAGAAACGTGCAGTAATCTATGTGCAAACACTGATTTCTGGAGTTATTTGTTGTTCCTTGGTTAAAAATGCCTAATGCTGTGGTAATGGCACACACCGCAATTACCATATCCCACTGTAACCGTAGTACTGGGGGCAGTATTATCGGTAAGGTTTGCCCACATATGCTGCAATGTGGGCAATAATTTCAAATATAAGGTTCTTTGCAAATGCAATGAAAAAAACTGTAAAATAATTAAGAAAAGAATAGTTAAAGTTAAAAAATAAGCCACTTTATCTTCTAATTGTAGATCCTACTCTTAAAGCAGGGCTAATTAGGCATAATTTGAGCTGGCCGCGGTCCTGAAAGGAAACCCAAGCTTCCCTGTGCTTCATCACAATGACTCTTTATTAATTTGGAATCGGCTTAAGACTCATAATTTTCATGAAAATGGAAACCTCAATTTAGATTCATGCTTATCTTGAATGGATAAGGTTTCATGCTGTTTTGCTTTGTCTAATGTGAACATAATCTTTCCGGCGAAAAAGAGATTTTGTTCCTGTCTAATATTTTTATTAATTTCAGTAAGTAATTCATTTTAATGCCATAGTGCGGTCGATCCTATCTATACAACTCAGAGCGCATACTAATACACAAAATGCGCAGTGGATTAGGAAAAAATACAAAACAAACACAATATGCCACAGCTTACCTTTTATACAAGACAATGGCAGCCATTCTGATAATTTCTACCAAAGTTCCACTTCATTATAGTTCAATTCTTTGTAATTAGTAGACATAAAAGCATTACCAAGGCTTACGATGCCATTATTTTTAAAGAACACTCAAATATCCATCCACGTTTTTGTGATTCATCGCTTTAAGTTTACACTGTTGCATTATGGGATGTTAGTGTTTATCATCAGTGCCGGCTTTAGGGCAGTGCGACTGGTACAGGCGCACAGGGCGCTGGCATGTGGAGAAAGCGCTAATCTTAGAGGAGGGTGCTATGTTTAGCAATAACGTATGATTGTAGAGATGAGGGGCACTTGTGCCCTGTGGAAGTGAGAAAATCAGAGGAGGCGGTCATGGGGTGGCGGTGGGGGCGTGGGGGGTTGGAGGTCGGGCACCAAAAAATATTCTTGCACCGGGCGCCACCAGTGCTAAAGCCAGGCATGTTTATCATAGTTAAAGGAGTAATCCTATCAAATAAGTTATGGTTGTAAACAACAGTGGGGTAATTCGTAAATGTTGGCTTTCCGTTATTACCTGAAATTCCGGAAAAATTATGTGGTATCATGTAAAACTAAGCAAAATGCAACATTGGCATGTAGAGCTATATTTCAGCATGGAATGCTTACTCATGTCCATTTTGGGCTGAGGAAACATTTTGCACAAAAAATGTGGCGCAAAAGGCACACGTGGTGCATTCAACAAACTCTCCTATACTAGTCGTCTGGGTTGTTTCTGCACTCCTAAACTAAACTTTTGTCACGAAAATGTGTACGCCATGTGGCATAATGGTGTAATTTTTGCAATTTCAAGTTTCAAGCGTAATACAAAATTAGTAAAACTACGCTATATTACTTGGTGTAACCGATTTTCGCCTGGGCCTAGTTGCAAGCTTTCTTTTAGGCGTTTGTTCCTTGCCGATCAGACATGTTAAGACTTATTCTAAGATGTGAATTCATAATATAACAAAGACAAAATTCTCTTCTTACTTATTGGATGGCTAGAATGTCAGCAACGCTTTGTCTCACCAAGAATCATAAAAAGTAAAAGGTTATGTAGTACCCAGTTTAACTAAGTAAACTTGTCTACCATGATATTTATGAGAATAATATTGCATGGAATTCCTTGAATTCAGCACTGATATAACAGATTACATTGTTTTTATTTATTTATTATTTATTTATTTATTTTTAGAGTTTTATATAGCGCGAACTTGAACCGATTAGGTTATCAGAGCGCTTTACATAGCACCAGTTCCGTTACATGTTATCAAAGCACTTTACATAGAATCAGTTACGTTACATAAGGAACACATTTCTTTTTGTTCTAGTGAATAGGGTTATCTCTTCACACGGGGGAAGGGATACACCTGGCTATACTCCAACAGTCACACAGGCGACTAGTCGTTAAAGCTATATCTCTAAACACAGGGAGGGGATACACATGGATACAATCTAAAAATCACATAGGATACTAGTCATTAGAGTTATCTTCTATCTACACAGGAGGGATATGACTGGAAATACTCTAAGGGTCACATAGGAGTGGTAGAGAGTACAAAGGTCCACTGCAAACACTAGTGATAAGAGTCAACTACATACACATAGGAAGGGAAATGACTGGTTAAACTCTAAGAGACGCATAGGGGTGGTATATGGTGTAAGGACTTCAGCGAATACCAAAGCTTAGCATTATTGCAATAGGTCAAAGATGCAGTCACAGCATAGAGGAAGGGTGGGTGGGATGCAAGGTATGGAGGGAAGGGCTAGAGTCCAGCGAAAACTGTCCGAAAACAGCAGCAAAGTGTCATTCAGGATAGCACGCAAGTCGAGAAGTCCAGGAGAGAAGGTGGGAGCCCAGGAGGCGCATCGCCATCTTGGAGAGCTTGCGATCATCAGAGTTCACCAGAGGCACTGTCCTCACAGCGTACCGGACACAGCCACAGGCAGCAGAAGGTGGTGGATCGGTTCGGGAGACCTGTGCCCAGCAGAAGTAGTCGCTGGCGCTGCGGGGCGCGAGGGCCAGGGTCCCCTCGAGCAAGGCCCCCCCTCGGAAGTTGCTTTACCGAACGCTGTTCGGGGCTGGAGGCAGGTATTGCTGGGCCCAGTCGGCAAAGTTGATGGAGCAAGGACCCACCCTGGGGGACAGCCTGGAATCAGGCGGAGAGATCGGGGCTAGACCAGAGGCCGGGGAGAGGCAGGGGTGAGCCAGAGGAAGCGGCGATCGACATTCTAAAGTCGCCGCCGTCTGCCATCTTGGAGTCAGGCAGGCGCTGGGATGATTCCCCCGGTGAGTGTCGCCGTCCCGGTAGGGCTAGATGGTGCCATCTCCCATCAGCAGCCGCCGCTACAGTCAGCGAGAGTCTGGCCAGGCCGGGGGAGCGCAGGTCTCAATCCTACCTCCCAGCGGCGGCCACAGTCGGCGGAGTCGAAGGCGAGGTGCCGCCCGCCATCTTGAGCGCCACCGTCCTCTCCTCACACTCATCCGGAGATCGGACCTGTCCGCCTATCTAGGGGCAATCGCCGATGCTCTACAGAAGCCCCACTCGCTCCGCTTCACGGATTTTGCTTCCGGATGTCCTCTGATTTTGCTTGATGTTTCTATGGAAAACAGTGCATGAAATTCTTTCAATTTTGCGATGATATAGCAAATTACATTGTTTTACAGCCTGAGAATTGTTCTGCCTTTGTTGTCCTCTCGATTTGAACACTTATGAGCTGGATTCCATAAGTGTGCCAGTTTGTGTGTGGAACACCAACACCCCTCCTACCCTCCACTTAGTTAGATCTTTTGTATTCCAAGATGTGTGGGGGAAGCACGCTGCACTGGGGTGAAATGGAAGAAAAGAATTCGGGCCACCAGACCATTGTTTGATAGTCAATAGCTGCCAATGTTATTGTTGGTGGGATTTCCATGATATGCCATGGGCATGTACTGTTTTTGTAATCTATCTCAGGAGAGGAAAAAAAAAGTCTGTTTACATGCCTCACCAACAACACATATCAAGCCTATCCCTGTACCTTGCAGAAGACACTTGGACACTCCCAACTCAATCTCATCTCTCAAGGCCACACAGAAACAAGTAACATGGCATTATTAAAACAAGCATTTACAATGCAACGGTCTCTGCAGATACCCTGGCAGAGTATCAGTGGGTGCCAGGGCTGCAGCTGCCGGGGGTGCGCAGGGGAGGGCTGGTGTTCATACGTAGCGCTGCGGGCGGGGTACAGCGCTGCAGGCAAGCAGTGACACCAGGAGGCTGCAGCACAGGTGCACCGGGTGTGCTGCGTGCGGGGTTCAGCAATGGCAGGCAAGCATTGACACCAGGCGGCTGCAGCACAGGTGCACGGGCGTGCTGTGGGCTGGGTTCAGCGCTGCAGGCAAGCAGTGACACCCGGAGGCTGCAGCACAGGTGCACGGGGCGTGCTGCGGGCGGGGTTCAGCCGCAGGCGTTGGACAGCTCGAGGTACTGCAGGCCATGAATGGGGCTCATTGATGCTAAACCGGCTCTCCAGGCATGCCTGTAATCAGCACCCCAAACATTAAAGTGGTTGCCACATAGCCAGAAGACCTGGCTCTACCAGTCCCCGGACCTGCCTTAATATATTGTTTCCCCACAGGGCAAAGAGCGTGCGGTCTGCCAGGCACAGAAATAGCAATGTACCCGGTTACTTCGCACAGTCACTTAAAAAAACCGTGGCAAACACACTGGGAGCGCGTGGACATCTCTCTCTACACACCCAGGCTGTGCATCGTGAGGCTCACCAAAGGGTGCGGTGGTCGAAACGCCGATTCTACCTCTACTCTGGTCGCTGTAGGGGCGGCTCACCTCGGAGGACAAGACCATCTCCATGCCCATTCAGTCATTGGCGCCTCTCTCAAAGCGCGGTGCTCGTGGTGTAAGAGGAAGGGGGCACGTGCTCATTCCAAGACACAACCCGCTGAGGAATTTGCAGAACGGTTCGGCAGGCGTGTGTGTTATCAGCGCCGAGCGCTGGTATGCAGACTCCCCTTGCATACCAGCAGGCGTGCATCGCGATCCGGGCTGCATTCGCATGCTCTGGATACAAGACCTGGCCGCGCGCACAACGTTATCCTATGGGAAAACGCTGCACGCGGCCAGGTCTTGTCTCCCTTCGGCGTCTCAGACTGCTGAGACGCCGACAATAGTTCTCGGCGAGAACGCGCTTTCAGCGCGTTATAGCCGAGCCCTAAAAGGAGCATTAGTTACTGTGCTCTCATATGCTCCATAAGTTGGTGAAACACCTATGCATTTCTGCTATGGGTAAAAAGCAACAGTAAATAACTATACTATGAAAATTCGAATTTGTGAGTGTGAAATTGCTAAACATTCTCCTGAAAAACAACGAGCCCGATTTACAAAGGTAAAATTAGACGAAAGTCTAACTTTACAACTTTTGATATTCACAAAGGACATTTACTACTGTAAATGTCCTTTGTGAATACCGAAGGTCGAACTTTATGACTTTTAGTGTTCATAAAGGACATGTACGAGTAGTAAATGCCCTTTGTTAATACCAAAAGTTGTAATGTTAGACTCTTATCTAACTTTACCCTTGTGAATCGGGACTAGAATTTTTAAAGCTCAGATGGTCTCAAAACTAGTGAAAATACAGGAACGAGGATCTATGTAGTTTCTCCAAATGATAGTGTTAGGACATCTGGAATTGGTACCACTTGTTATAACCATACATAAATCTAACATGGTTATATGATATGATCTATCAGCGATTTACAAGGAAGAGGCTGAGTAACGAGAATACCACACACAACATATACACAGGTTGCTTAATATTCAAAGCATTGTGGTTCTCGAGTCTAGAGGACCAGCCATCTTTGTCTACAAAATCAGGAGAAAAATCTCTATCAAATTCTATGAAGATGTGACTCAGCACCCACACCCCAACATTTTTTTAATTAATAACATCGTGGTTGATAACAGCAGCAATACGACAGCAAATGCACAGACTCTCTGAATCTTTTTTTTTATATATAAAAGAGGATTCTTTATTCAATAATTCTCTTAAAACATATCCTTTTCTTCTTGGATTTTTGCTGTAGCGAACGCGTTTTGTCAAGTAGGACTTCTTCAGGGCTAGAAAACACATGATATACACACATTTTAAAATCATGTGCATTCAGAAATTATTCTTTGAATGCATCATAAATGTCAAACTAAGATTCATGCATGTGCATAAAAACAAGTGCATGCTAGAGTCAAATGTCTCTTCACCACCAAGTGAAAATAATTTAACCCAACAAGCAAAGGTTAACATGCAGTGTCTAAAAAAAAATATTAACGTAAATTCACTGTGCATCTTCAGCATATATAGAAGGAGGAAATGCCTCTATGGATTGTTCTAGGGCAGGAATGTGTCCTTTTCTGCACAAAAACAATTCTGCTAGAATGTCAAAATGGGGCCAGCACAGGGGGAAAGGACAGGAATGCACCGTATTGGATAAATGAAGTGCATTCCTTCCCTTTCTCTGTGAGGCAGGGAAGCACAGCGAGGTAACTTGCTGTGCTGCCCTGAGCCACCATTCAAGTAAATTGGCCCCTCAGTTTACAACACTGTCTTTACATGATGGCTAGAACAGATGCCTTGCCTCCAATTTACAGACGCCTGGCAAGCAACATACTTGCAGAGATAGGGGAGCAGCTGCCACCAGTGCAGCAAGTGCAGTGGTACCGGGGACCAGAGCCCTGAGGAGCCCATTGAACCCAGACAATTCAGTATTTTGCTGGACTAACAGTGGTCAAAAGGGCCTTTTTAATTGCTTACACCAGAGACCATTGCATCCTTGCTATTCTACTGTTCAGGACCGCTCCTCTCTAGAATTGTGGGTAAAGTGTGAATTACTGTACCCTGCCTTGCCCCATAAAACCCTTGGAAGCTGGGACAGTCACCCGCAGAGAGGACAGTGTATAGCGGTGCTCCTGTTTTTGTCAGATCACAAACAACCTCCATCCATCGGCCATATACACATTTTCTTAACTTCTAAATATCACATGTTTCCTTAATGTGAGAGTCTTATATCTGCACTGGCACCATGCCTATCATACACCTCAATGAACAAAAATGCGTTAAAAGTGTTTTGTCATTTTACTAATTGTGGATGAATAAAAACACTATGAAAAGAAGCAGAAAAACACAAACACACACACACACACACACACACACACACACCGACACACACACACACACACACACACACACACACACAAAGCAACACCGAATGCTCGCAAGGTAGTTTGTGCAAAAGCATAAATATTACTTAACTTAATTAACGTTGGCTTGTTTAACAACTGCACCATGTCTAGACAAGAACTAATTAAGAAAATGCCCAGTTTATGAAAAGAACACGATTCAGGGAATGGTAGAAAAATAAATTAAGATGTTGAAACATGATATAACAATTAAGCCCCAGTACTTATCGCTGCAAAGTCATCTACCTCATTGTGTGATTAAGCGGTATTTACAGTGAACAAAAAACAGCTAAACATCATCAAGGCAGTTTACAACAGATTTACTGACAAACAGTAATGATAAATGTGTGCAAAACTTTGAAAGTTAATTGTTGTAGCTGCAGGGCTGCAGATTGTACAATCACAAGATTATTTGTGTGCCATTATGCAGTGCAATTACTCATCAGAAGACAATTACACATATTGCCTCAATGTGCATTTTTTCATGGTAATTAACTTCCGCAAATTGTCATTCTCCCTTCTAATGCTTGTTTTACTAACAGCAGTGCTTTTGGCAAGCATTGCACTAAACCTTGGCAGAACCAAGGGGACAACTTTTCAAAAGAGGACTATGAAAAGTTCTACACAGAAAGGGTAGCTTTAACAGCTACCTATAAAGGGTAAATATTTACAGTATTTTTCCAGTCTGTCTTTCATGAGCAGCTCTCGGCACACAGAAGTACATATGCTGAATAACAGGGATGTGAGAGTGTGTGCGTTTTTATTGCAAAATTTCATGACATTTAATGGAAATTTCGCAATATTATACTTTTAACACAAAGGGCCTAATTTACAATATTTTGACCCATGGATGCTGCGCTGCCGGCAGTCAAAATAAAATGGCAGGAATCGACAAGATACAGCGCATTCATGTCCTCCTCCCCTGCACCGGCGTGCAAACAGCAGCCATGCACCAAAGCAGACACCCTTGTGCCATGGTACAAGGGTGCCTGCGTTGCAGGGATGATTGTTGTTGTTGTGCAGGAAGGGACTCCTTCCTGCCCAAGAACAAACATCAATGGCATTTTGCTCCTTCTATGTTTGCTGCATAATGCAGCACACGTAGGAAGAGCAAAAAACGAGGAGAAATAAAACTATTTCTTCTCATTGCGCCATTCCTATGCCTCCCCCGGGGAGGCGTTGGATTTTGGCGCAGCCCAGATTTACTACACTTTGTAAATCTGGGAATGCACCAGGCTCCATGGATGTTGCATGGGAAAACCCACAGCAACACCCATGGAACGCCCCTTTCACACAAAGTAATGCATAAAAGGGGCCCATATTTACGAGTCCATGAAAAGTCATGCAGGATGACTTTTACGTGGCCATGTAAATACGGGCAGACACACTGTGCCGCTGGTGCGTCTAAAAAAGTGAAGCACCAGAGGTGCAATGGACTTGTAAATGAGGCCCAAAATAGGATATGCTGATATCTCACATGTCTAAATTGATGAAATGGCATACATTGTTTTAAAAAGGTACTCAAGATTCTGACCTGAGACTGACTGAGTCGAGAGAAAATGCCTCTCTAAGACATTTTCTGCACGAACCAGTAATCGCTGGGTGTAAAGTCCACACAGTTGTGTACTTCACAAGTGTGAAAAATTCTGCGATTTTCATATAAAAGGAAATTCAGGACATTTGAGAATTGTGCCTGTATAATTTAAATTTGCTTAAACCCTACTAAATACTCTTTCATGACACACATAGATACTTCTACTAATTTGTCCAAAGATCATTGTGAATGACTGAATCGAATCTCAGGCCATCTACCAGATTATTTAATTCTATAATCACCAAACGCATGCTACTATGTAAATTTGACAAGGATTCTCTTAAATAAAGTGCTGCTATTACAGCAGAACAAGGCCTGCAGATTTTTTTTGTCTGTACCACCTTGTACATTTTCAGGGTCTTCCCTGATAATGACAACCAAGTACATTAGCCTTTCACTCGCAGATGTGTGCATGTTGCTCCAATTTACCAGCTTGAGTAGGGAAAAAAAGATAAAACTCATATATCTCTCTCAAGCCTACCTGTAGATAATTCGTATTGGGCACGAAATTAACTTGATAATCGACTGATTTATTAATTGTAGGATCCTGACACCCATTCTTACCAAATTAAGCAACCACAGGGCATCCACATTATTAGTTTTGAAATTCCTTCTTTAAAACCAACTTTATTTGTGCAGAGTAAAAGCAAAAATATTATTGCACACATAAGATAGCAGAGAATGTATATAAATGAAACTTAAATAGGATAGAAGCAGGCAACATTCACGTTGTGGGGATTCCCTCCTAATCCAGTCATCCGCACAATTAGCACCAAATATTTACCATTCTAAGTGGGTTCTGTATTTAGAACTTTGTTGCAGACCTGAACTTCATTTATGTTTTCCAGTAAAGAGCATGTTTCAAGACAAGGCTAGAATGTGTCCATGAGACAACTTCTGTTCTAGGAGCGGCCCTGTTGAAGTTACATCAAGAACTGTTTAACCGCTCTTGAAACTGAAGACTCCCTCGGTAGAGAGACACCAACAGTCTGATTCATGAAGCGAAATAGCGCCCGCAATGGCTGCGAAAATGCAATTGCGGGTGCAAAACACGGAATCGGCATTCAAGTACGAAATAGCGAATTCGCAAAAAAAGAATAGCGATTTAAATAGCGATTACGCTATAATAGTCGCAGACTCCGGGTAGTCGAGCATTAGCGATACGGAAATAGCGACCAACCACGGAATCTGCGAAATGAATAGCGAAACGCAATATTGTCTCAATCGGCATTCATGAAAAAAATACAATAGCGAAAAAGCGCTAATTCGCACGTTTGCGCGGCGCAATTTAAGGACAACTCAAAGCAGGTGGTAACCATAAAAGCCATGATTAAGTAAAATTTGAAAAACTGTTGGCCAATCACCAACAGGTCTAGGCCTGACCAATCACACATAAGGACATTCAGCAGCAGCATTAGGCGTTCCACAATGCCTGGGATGTACATGGTGGTGAGGCGGCGAAGGCTACAGCGAGCAGCACGGAGGAGACGCATGAGGCAGGAAAGGATTTACCGGCAGCGGGTCACCTTGCTGGGCCAAACCAGAGAACAGATTTATGCTAAATACAGGCTGAATGGGGAAATGATCACCTGGCTGATACAAGAACTCGACCCCATCATGCAGCACCCAACAAGGCGAAACAATTCTGTGCCCACACATGTGCAGGTATTGTGCAGCCTGCACCTCCTGGCCTCCGGCAGTTTCCAGGGCATAGTAGCCGCTGCTGGGGGGATATCCCAGCCCACCATGTCACGCTGCCTCCACACTTTTGTTGACGCCATGCTCAGCCAGCTCCACCGCCACATCACATTTCCCACGAGCCAACAGGAATTGGACCTGACAAAACTACAATTTTACAATGTCGCCCATTTTCCCCATGTCCTCGGCTGCATAGACTGTACCCACGTCGCCATCTGCCCACCAGCTGCCACGGAGTATATGTACCGCAACAGGAAGTCCTACCACTCCCTCAACATACAGATGGTCTGCAATGCCAAGACCATCATCACTGACATTGTGGCCCAGTACCCAGGGAGTACCCATGACTCCTTTATCTTCAGGCACAGCGGACTCCACACACGACTGCTCAGGGGAGAGTTTGGGGAAGGACACCTACTTGGTAAGTACACTTTGTCGACCATGTCACATTGCTATGAAGTAACTGCGCTGCACAGGCAATCAACATCTGCTCCTCTCATTCAGGTGACAGTGGCTACGCCCTACGGGAATACCTCCTGGCCCCTTACCTCAACCCTGCCACACCTCTGCAACGGCGCTACAATGTTGCGCACATCCGGACAAGGAACTGTATAGAAAGGACATTCGGCCTGCTCAAGAGCAGGTTCCGTATTCTGCACAAGACAGGTGGGGCGATGTATTACAGTCCTGCAGCGTGCTGCCGCATTGTGGCTGTCTGTGCAATGCTTCATAACATTGCAACCAAGCGCCGGATACCTGTTGACATCTCAGGCAGTGAATCTGAGGGGGACGACCGGCCACCAGCACATGCGCACCATGCACGCGGGGAGAACCCAGCTGAAGGCCACAGACGTCGCAACCACATCACAGCGAACAATTTCTAGCCCACCCTCTTCCCCCAACCCACATATCACAATTGCATGCAAAATTTAATGATTACACAAGGCTAATGTGTGCAGCAAAAAAAATGTATTTGTTCCATTCACAAGAAAAAGGTTATGGTTTCAACTATTTACAAATTACAGTATTCCTGCATACTGCAGTGTGAAGAAGGTTCTTGGCAGGCTTAGCGTCAGCCTGTGGCAGTGTCCCTCAGACAGTGTCATTGGCGCCTCCGGCGCGTAATGCCCAGGCGCCTGTGAGGCTCATCCTCATCCTGGGCAGCTGTACCAGGCGTTGCCCTGGTGCTGCGCCTAGGTGGCGGGACCTGCGTGGCAGAGTGGCTGCTCACGCTGGAGGCACCCTCACTGGCATCGTCTCCCCCTACAATGGCCGGTAGCACAGGTGTATGAAGTGCCGTCACGGCGGTGGTCAGGTGCTCCAGCACCCTGGTTATGTCCTCGCAGCACTGGACCAGTTGGTGCTGCTGGGTGAGAGAGCGCCGCGACAGCTGGGTGGTGGCATTTGCTGCCACATAATTTGACCTACTATAGGCCGACAGCCGGCTCATCAGCTGGTGGTGGCGCCTGCTTGCAACACTGCGGTGCTTGACGAGCGCAGCAGTGTTGTCCTCCATGGCCGCCGTCATGCGGTCCATGGCCGCCGTCATGCGGTCCATCCGCTCTCCAACTCCCGCCACATTGCGGCCAATTTTATGCAGCTGGAGCTGGATGGCTCCTTGCTGCTGCGACTGGCGCTGGTGGATTTGGAGCATGCGCCGCTCGACGCTCATGCAGGCATGGAGATGCCCATTGCCCCTCCTGCTGTTCGGCCGCTGTGTTGCGGCTGTGGCAGGCCCAGATCTGGTTGCACGAGCTGCAGGTGGTGTAGCAGCTGGTGTTGCTGGTGCGGCAGGAACTGGAGGCACATTGGTGGGGTGCCTGGCTCTGGCAGCCGGTTGGCCGGCAGATGTAGGAGCACGTACGGTGGGGGGCCTGGCCTTGGCAGCCGGTTGGCCGGCAGATGTAGGAGCACGTACGGTGGGGGGCCTGGCCTTGGCAGCCGGTTGGCCGGCAGATGCAGGAGCAGGTACGGTGGGGGGCCTGGCTGCTGGTGTTGGTGCAGCGGCAGATGCAGGAGCTGGTACGGTGGGGGGCCTGGCTGCTGGTGTTGGTGCAGCGGCAGATGCAGGAGCAGGTACGGTGGGGGGCCTGGCTGCTGGTGTTGGTGCAGCGGCAGGGGCTGGTGCCTGGGTTTCGGGTAGTGATTCCTCCTCCTGGGCCTCCTCATCAATCTGCAGCCTCTCGCTGTCACTGCTATCATCGCCACCTGTGAGGGTAAGTGGATACTCATTAGGTGCATGTGACTGTCAGACGTGCAGATGTTACATGCATGCTGGGTGTCATTCCCTGGATGGCTATGGATGTGCGCACTTTGGAACCTTTCTGGCCGCATTGTGGTACTACTACATTGTGGACATACTACATTTCCCACAATGCTTCAGGGCATTTCCTGATGCACAACATAGGCATGACTAAGGGCCAATGAGTGAGCCTATTTGGTCAGGGACGGTCATAGGGGACAGGGTCGCAGTCGCATGCCACTTACCTTGGGTGTCTTGGGTGGGGCGGGAGGAGTCCAGAGGGGTCACGCCAACACACGCCTCCCTCTCCAAGGTGTTCTCAACCTGGTCCTCCAGGGGTGTGTTGGGTGGGACAGTCGGTCCGCCACCTCCAGTGGCCGATGCCTCACCAAGGCGCTCCGCCACCCTCTCCTTGGCACGACCTCGGAGGTCGTACCAGCGCTTCTTCAGCTCCTCCAACGACCTGTCCGCCACGCCCACCGAGTTTACGCTGGAGGCTATCCCCAGCCAGATCCTCCGCTTGTCCTGCTCTGGGACCTTCCTGGAGTTGGGGCCAAACAGCCTGTCATGGTTGGCCACCACCCCTTCAATCAGGTTCTCGAGCTCCTGCTCGGCGAACTTGAGCTTGCGCTTTCGTCCAGCGCTGTTGCTGGGGCCAGGGACAGGTTCCTCAGACATGGCGGTCGCTATTCCTGGCGTTTCTGGAGTCGCTAACGGTGGTTTAGCGTCTGCTTTCCGACGTGCACACTCGAAGGATAGCGTCACTGTGGTGTTTGGGGGTGGGAACTGGCTGCTTCCTGGTTGTGATGTCATCACGGTGCTCGGAATGCGTCTTCCCGTTTTCCCGATCGCGCGAGAATGCGACTCGCATTCCCGATCGCACGGGATTGCGAGTCGCAATCCCGTGCGATCGGGATTGCGACTCGCAATCCCGTGCGATCGGGATTGCGACTCGCAATCCCGATCGCAGGTAGCCGGGAATAGCGATTTTTCTGCGTTTTTTGTAGGTCGCTAACGGCTTTAGCGCCCGCGTGCGAGTCGCTATTTTTTCCCCGAAAAGTACATGAATGCCGTTTTGCGTTTCCTCTATAGCGAGTCGCTATTAATCGCTATTAGGGACACGCAAAACAGCCCGTACATGAATCAGGCTGCAAGTATTTTATACCATTTTTTAGTATTGTTTTGAGAAAAAATACCCTTGTGATGCATGGTGTAAGGTGGGATATAAAATATGGGCATTTACTTACACATTAACTCTAAAACCTCATTTACCTTTCTGAATATATGAATATTAGAGTATGTGAGTATATGTACAAACAAACCAGAAACACACAATCAAAATAAACAAAACGTGTAGTACACATTACTGTCTGATAATGAGCATAAATCCCTATGAACAAATCAACAATTCCAAATGAATAGTGATATTTGCGGCCAGAGGCCCCGATGTGTAAATGCATTGTAGAAAGGGACCTTAGTCATGTAAAGAAAAACATGACACCTCAAAGCTTAAGCAACAATAGGAAGCACATTATTCATTGTGAAGTGAGATGCTCCTTGTTTTCCAGTGTTTTCAACATAATCCTCTAGCAGACCTCTAAGTTGTCTTCAAAGGGTCCTAATGGTTGCAGACTAAGGGCTTGAGTTCAAGTTTGAAATGGTTGATGTAGTGATAAAAAACACTTCCACCACCAGGAAGAGTGCAAGGATTTTTAGCACTCTGAAAGAGTTATCATTTTGCTACTGGATTATTCCACTTCAATAATCAAAGCTTTTAGAAGTGTCCTCGGTTTTTGGTGTCAACTATTGATGACATCCTAAGGTTGTTGCCTTACTTTGCTTTATAGGCTGCCTTAGATCACCTTAAGGGTGCACCTGACCTCATGGCCACATTGGTGGAGCATCGTCTGCCATACTTGGTGGCTGCCAACACTATCGTGTTGTGCGTCCTGTTAGCTTCTGAATCACTCTGTCATAGCAATTCCACCAGGGCTGTGTTACATGACAGAATTTCCATCAACAAATAAGGATACTGGAATTGTGGAACAAAGACGCGGTATGTTGCCAGTTCCTACTTTATGAACGGAAATGGTATGTGGGAAGCTATCTTTCTTCACAGGAGGGACACCTGGAAAAAGATGAGAAAAAAAGACTTCACTGCATTTTATGGTACTATTTCCGGTCTTCATGCCACTAAAACCAATGCCAGAACAGTAACCTAAAACAGGAAGCAATTTTTCAACACATCAGCATCAGTGCATGGCATATATTATGACAGAAGGTGAAGACTACGTCATTGGGTCCATTAGCTTTCCAAAGCTCTCAAAATGGGGCACTGAAATGCAGAGAAGGTAAATGGCAAATGCAACATTTTTTGGTGTTAGTTCCATGAACCCCCTCCCCCCTAACAAGGCAAACGTTTTTCAGGCTTTATCATGCAAGGTTGAAAGATAGAGGGTGTGAACCGCTACTAGTGTCACCTGAGGGTACAACAGGATTGTTCAATCTGAGAGGGTTATGGAACCTTGTTCTGTCAGATGAATCAGGGTTGAGAAGCAGATGCAGTTTGGCCACTACATTAAAATCCCCAAAGGATCTTGGAGCATCTCAACTTGCATAGGACCCAGAGAAATATCAAGAAAAGATTTAATGAACCATCTTTCCATCTCAGAGCAATAGAGGGAGCTATTTGCATCTTTAAGATGTAGTTGGTTCCCAGTTTTAATTCTGGCTGAATTTAAAGAGGTTTACTGTGTGATTCATCCACAAATGAAAGAGTACCAACGCCACTCTGCTCACGTGGGGTGGGCGGAGTTTGCGGAGTTGCACTACACAGACTTCTGTAGAGTTGCACAAAAACTCAGTGGAATTCTACAGAGTTCCACTCTGTCCTAGTTAAGTTATATTTAATATTAAGTGGGACATACCACCTAGAACACAACAACCAGAGGGCTCTCACAAAGAATGCAGATGGACGTGTATAGAAGCTGCACTTCATAAACACCACCAGCAATAAAAGACAAGAACTGGTGCACACATACACCTCGCATGAGATCTGCGCTGGTGTTTCTCAGATGGGTAGTGCGGGGATGAGAATCATAAATGCACCACAAACACCCTGCCAAGGAGAAATGTCGCTCCGCTCGAGGAGTAATATTGCTGTGTCTGGCCTTAGTGGTCGCAACCTAGCTGCAAGCCCCACTCACCTCTGGCGAGGACCACAACAGAGGTCCAGAGAAATGCTACGGACATCTATCGAGACATGGAGGGTCTGGCGGTCCCTGGCACCACTGCAGGAGGCAGTAGTGGGCCACTGTGTCCCGGCCCCTAGTACAGGGAAGCCTGAAAAAAAAGCAGAGCCGGTTCACTCACCATTTGTCCTGATACACAGGGTGCCAAGCCGAGCACAATTGCCATACACAGGATGTGCATGCTGCCAGCGTGAGAGGGGATGGGGTGGTGAGGGCCTTTCATTCTGTCCATTCACCGCTCCTCATCACTCTTGGGCTCCATTCCTCTCATGGCGATTGCTCGGGATTCCTTATGGGGCAAAAGTGAAACTCTAGCTCTCCAACCATTCTTCAAAGCTGCGCCACCTCTGGGCCATGGGTCTGACTGGACGACTACTGTGCGGCTCAAGTCTCTGATTGGAGGGGCGGGCATAAACAAGGTAGGTTGCTAGGTGGAGAAGAACGCCGCGCGAGGAAGCTCACACACTGCCAAAGTTCAAGCTTCTCTACACAGCCAGGCAGTATGCCGATTATACCTCCACCTCATCCTGTAGATGCCTTTTAGTAGAAATTAAAGAAAGGCCTACATTGAGGCCCCTGCAAGGGAACTGTGTTTAGGCTAGTCTATTAAATGAAACATTTTCTATCTGAAATATCCTCGTTAAATCATGAGAACTATAAGCACATACCAAATGCATGTGTCTAAAACGATATAATCATATGGTGTGAGGAAGAAATAAATAAATTTTCTTTAGCACAGCACATTTCAGAGCAATGAAGAGTTCTGCAGTCAAATACTAGCATTAAATCAGTATCAGGGAAAGGTAAGAAAATATAAAGGAGATAAGTCCTAGTCATGAAAGGTCAGTCAAAATGAGAGATTTCTGCAAAATATTATGCTGCGCTGTAATTATTAGCACGTTTAAGAAAGGCACATTTTCCACAACTCACTTTGTTATGCATTTTCTATTTTATTGTAAGGTTACATTTTTACATTCAGTTCAGTTCATTAATCTTTATTTCGGCAATTTGCCATAAAAGATAAGCATAATATAATACAGACAAAAAAATCAGACATCAATGTTACATCAAATAGCGGGATAGCACATGCGTAGGAGGAGAGAATGCCCCAATACACCTCAACCTATACTATAAAAACAATCAAATAAACCAATACTGATTAATTAAACAGTCTATAATGTTACAATTTATTAAATAAAAACAATTTAACAATATAGCTAAAATCTTACTTAAAATGACCTAATACAAAAAATGTATACACTGGCTAATACGTAAACTGAATCAGGGATGAAATACCCTAGGAATTAGAAGCAATCTCTTGTGCCATGCTACTTCGAGAAATTTGGCCATTGCCAAAACAGTTACTTTTGAGAGGTTAGTTTTAAGAATTCTAAAGGCCTCAGAGCATTTTGCAAACCCTAGGTTTTTACATAAAGGAATTATCCAGAACCTTCTAGCCGCAATGTAGGCAGGACAAAAGAAGACTAAATGCAGTTCATCTTCAAGCCTACAATTGCAGCCAGGGCAGCTTTCCAGGGAGTGCTGCTTCCATTTGATGGTAAATGCTCTTAGCGGGAGGGTACTATACCGCCATTGCAGATATAATTTCCTGGCCAAATTCGGAAAGATGTCATCAAGAACTGACTCCAACTTATAGGAATCTTTCACCCCAAGAAAAGTGTTAGCCAAGGAATCTGGGCGTGTACCCTGTGTGTGGGATGCAAGGTTACATGCATGAAAAGTTGCCACCAGATGTTTGCGGGACAACCCCTTACAGGCCACTTCAGGATCGCTCCACAGGGTCGGAAGGCCCAGCCGAGCAAACTCAGTTTTTAGATATTTAAACCACAGGATGTTCTCTATAGCAGGAAGAGCAAGAATTTCCTGCAATTCCTGCCTATAGTTGGCTAGCTCAGGAGTGGACCATAATCTTTTCCAAAAGGTTAGGGGCTTTACACCCACTATTTTGTCCAAAGGTTTCAGACCCAAATCCAACCTGAGGGGCAGAAGGGGGGTACTAGCCGGTAACTTTAGGAGTTGTCTAAGAGACTTGTTTTCTACCGTGACCAACTCTTTTTCTCATGCATATCCCCAAAGTTCACTGCCATAGAGGATCGCACCTCTGGCCAGGAGTCTATAAATACGGTCTAACAGATGATTTATTGGAGTTGACTAGCCTAATTATTCCCTCTGCTATTTGAGCCAATCTGAGCTGGGACTTAACTTGATGATCGCCCCATTCCAATTTATCATTCATGGTCACACCCAGATAGTCAAACGTAAAGACTCTTTCTAGCCTGTTCAGGCCTATGGATGGGTTGGGGCGTGTTTTTTTGGGGGGATTAAAAATCATGTACTTGGTCTTCAGGGCATTTATTTCGAGGCCATGCTCTCCACAGAATGCCTCAAATCCCTCCAGAATACGCTGAATCCCCATAGGGGATTTCAACAGCAGCAGGGTGTCATCCGCAAACATGATTGCGGGCACCCTGCTGCCGCCGAGCCTAGGTGCATCTGTGTTGGGGACCTTATTTAGGTAATCGATTACCCCGTTGACAAAGAGGCAAAACAGGGTCGGTGCAAGAACACAACCCTGCCTTACCCCTCTGCCAACGGGAAATCTTTTTGAGAGGCTACCCATCCTCCCACACCGAACCTGTGCATAATTGTGTGTGTGTAGGCGAACAATGATGTCTAAAAGAGCACCGGGGATGCCAAGTTTGGCAAGTACCGTCCATAGTTTACTCCGCGGGACCAAGTCAAAGGCTGCGCGGAGGTCGACAAAGACGGTATACAACGTACCCCCCTCCACCCGGACCGTCTTCCAAAAGAGAAGTACCAGCCGAGAAATTTGGTCCGTAGTTGACACCTTACTCCTAAACCCAGCCTGGAACGTGCTTAAAATTGAGTGGTCCGTCATCCATTCCTGCAGGCGATCAAGTATCAGCCTCGCGAAGGTTTTTTGTGAAACATCAATGAGGCTGATTGGTCTATAATTGGCTGGGAGCAGAGGAGAGCCCTTCTTGAAGATAGGTACAATCTATGCTCCCAGCCAAGTACTAGGGACCGCCATTCCCCCAAGGATTGCATTAAAAACTTCCAACAGGTAAGGGGCCCAGACCCTAAGTTGGTGCTTAAATAAGTCTCCCGGGATTTTATCTAGCCCGGGGGCTTTGCCCAATGGCAGTTTGGATATTGCATTAAAAACCTCCCCTAGTGAAAATTGCATTGGCTCAGCGCCTTCCAAGGTTAAAGATTGCGCGGTTGACCTGCCGGGGGGTAGAGGGTGTTCCAGCGATAACCCATCTTGGAGCTTGGGCAGGCCAGGGCTGACCTCTTCATAGAGGCTGCGGAAGTGGTCCTCCCACACCGAAGCCGCTATATTGGCCTCCACAGCTTGGGTCGGCTCGGCAGACAATGTTCTCACTATCTGCCAAAATTTACGAGCATCTCTGGACTGGAGGGAGGCCAACATATTTTCTCAATTAGAATAGTCCCATTCCACCTTTGCATGGTGGATAGCTTGCTTCAGTTCCGCCCTCCTAGTCTTAATTATCTCTATGTCCCTGGGGTGCTTCAATACTGCGAGGAGGTTGTCCTTTGCCTTCCTACAAGCTGGGTTGAACCAGGAGGATCTTTGCCCCTTGCGGGGCCCTTTACGCGCGATTGGATTTAAAAGTTCCGCCAGGGTGTCCACCAAATCCGTATGGAGGGTGCCCAACTTGGAAAACAATTCTTCTGTAGAGGAGTGATTAATAAGGACCCCGACACGTTCAAATGTGGGGAGGATCCGTGCGTAAAGCTCGGAAATGTGGGCGGGATTATCCAAGAGCTTGACCCATCTCACTCTACGCCTATCGTTAGTTAAAATTAATTTAGGATCTGGGGATGCCTCTCCCGCCTGATCACCCATGGAACCACTGGGCGAAACCAGCGAAAGAATCAGCGCGTTATGATCGCTGTCAGTTCTTTGGACTACCACAAAGTCAGTGACCTTGTTCCAGTCCGATGTCTGAACAAGGATATAGTCCAAATGAGATTCCTGCCCTGGTTTATTAAAGGTGGGTTTTGAAGGGATGTCACTCTTAGTTCGGCCATTGCAAGCCCTCAGAGAATTACTGAAAGTGAGTGCCATAATTTGTGTTGCTAGGGGAGACCATGGCTTGGCTGGGGGGCCAACTAATTGCGGAATTCCCCACTGATCATCCTCCTCCAGAAGTGCTCCCTCCATGGTCAGGGTTAGCGGCTCATACTGACAGTTAAAATCTCCCCCCAACAGAATCCTAGCACCCTTGGGTATTGTGGGCAAAAATAAGGAGAGCTCATCAAAGGTGGGTGAAGGCTTCGTTATACCCATCGGTCTGGAGTATACATTTATCAGCGCGAGTTGAGTATGGTTCGACCAGTCCAACAGCACGCACTGAACATCCAGTGAATTGGTTTTGAGGGCCCTAGCCTTGCATCCCAGATGGGATGCCACCCATATACAGAGGCCCCCGGAGGGCCGTCCTTTCCCCTCCCATTTAGCTGGAATTGAAAAAGTTGCATAGCCTGATCGCCATTTGTCCTCCCGTGCCCATGTCTCCTGAAACAGGCATACATCCTGTGTGTCAATAAAAGACCTCCACTCAGGGGAGTCTAATTTACCCTGAAGTCCGGCCAGATTCCAGGAGAGAGTAGACAAACAGGATATACGCTCGCCGGAAGGCATAGCTGGGGAATCAAGTATAGTAGGCACAGTGGTGTCTACCAACTCGAGGAGAGGTTCGATAGATTGAACTTCCGCACCGATCACGCCCTCGCCAATGTCATTTATTTGGGTACTCCTACCCTGGTCACACTGTAATCTCAATCGCAGTCGTCCATACCTGAGAACACATCAAACCTATTTACTGACTCCAGGGGTGTAAAAGGTCTCAGGTGATCCATTCTCCTATTGGAGTTTCTATTAAGTCTAGGAGGTACCAAGTTCCACCCGAAGGGGTCAGCATCGGGTAAAGGGTGTGGAACTTGTAACGGGTATCTAGTATTGTAAGATGTTGAAGGGATATTGTGATTGGGAGCCTGGCCTCCAGTGTAGGTGGGGGGGAACACTAGGGATATGGGTTAAAAGTAGGTCAGGGGACGAGGAATGATGGAACTGCTGCCACCACCCAGGGGCCAATTTAATATATAGTTGACCGCTCGAGGGTCTCTAAAATTTACAACAACTAGATCTCCCTTGTTATCCTTGACCCTGTTACCCAGCCAAGAGAGACGCCGGACATGCACAATATCACCATCGATGTTCTGTGTGAGTGGTCTAAATTGGCTAAGCCAGTGCATAGTTTTATTTTTTCAACTGGTGAAACCCTTCCCTCTTATTATCTGGCAAACTAGGGACCCCAGTCAGAACAACCACATATGGGACAGCTTCAGGGGGTAATTCTACTTGGGGACTTTTACGGGAGGGTGAACCCATATGGTCTCCTGTGTGTTTCCTGCAGATGTTGTTCCAGGTCCCCTCGGAACTGCACTAACTAGTTTAGAAACTAAGTTATTATTCTGCTTAGAGGGTGCCCTCTGTTGCTTGGGGTTTGTTAGTTTGATAGATTGGGCAGTACCTTTAGGAGCACTGGGAATACACGATGTCACCAAGGCTGGGGGTGGGACAACCCCACTCACCAGTACCTTGGATGATCCCTCATGATTACTAATTGCAGACTCAATATCCTAAAGCCTTTTCTCAACACTCCTCAGCCTCTCTATAATGGGTAGGATGAAAGACCTTATTAGGTGTTCCATATTATCCAATGAAACGGCAGTAGGTACGTCCATTAGGGAGGGGTCACCAGGGATGTCGATTTGAACAGTAGTGTTCACAGCCTGTACAGCTGATACCAGTGGTGGTTGACTTGGCGAGTTTGGCATATTAACTTGGGCGGCCGTAGGGGCCGAAGCAGTTCCAGTACTAGGCTTTGAAAGTTTCCCAAAGTCAGTATGACTGATCTTGGGCTTTTGCGGGTCCCCCCCTTCCGTCTTCTTTTGGCAGGTGGTGGGCCATGGACCTTGACAGGCACTGTTTTTTTCAGTTTATTTTGAGCAGGTTTAACCTGGACCATAGTCCGGGTAATCGAGTCAGCATCTATCAAAATCGGACTAGAAAGAGGAGTGTCACTTATGGGCTGGTCTATAGGGACCAAGGGTGTTGGAGTACATTCACGTAGCAAAAGTGGAAAACTCTCCAAGGATAGGAGGTCTTCATTGCTGGCAGTGCATCCTACGGTAAGGGAAAGGGCGTTGAGCGGGGGATCTGTGGAAACCCTGTTCTTCATACATTCGACAGAGCGACGACGCTCTGCCCTGCGCTCTGCCAATGACTTTTCCTTATCTGGATCAGTGAGAGCCTTTGTAAAGTAATTATCAAGTGTACCATTATTGTTGCCCCCAGTCTTCTCAGAGAGTGCTTTATCAGGACTTTGGGCCATTGCAGAAAGGCGGACCAACTGAAAATGACAATAAATGCGATGGAAGAGGGTAGGCCCTGTCCGGCCTCACTCGGTCTCTGAGGGCCTCAGAGGGCCCGCCCTTGTCCCGGGCTTCTCCCGGGACACTTCCGCGCAGCGGTAGAGTATTCCTGCTATATAGGGTAGAGAAAGACCAGGGGGCGTGGCAAGCAGCAGGGAGAGCGTACCAGGTGTGGTAGATGGTTCGTGCAGGGACTCCTGGGAGACGGAGTCCCTGCTACACAGCTCGCAGCCCCGCTGCAGGACGAATCCTTGCCCCTCACGATCCACACACGCACAGACAGTGTCTCCTCCCCTCTCTGCGAAGCGGGACCCGCGAAGCGGATCCGGCGAGCAGTTGACAGGCCCCTGGGGAGACGGCAACAAGCAGCAATCCTGTCCGGGAACTCCTCCTCAATCAGGCAAGTGGAAGTGTCTTTTTAAAATATCCCGCGTTGGTCTGTGGTGACACCGCTTTTGACTGCTCAGGTCCGGGGGGCGTGGCAAGCAGCAGGGAGAGCGTACCAGGTGTGGTAGATGGTTCGTGCAGGGACTCCTGGGAGACGGAGTCCCTGCTACACAGCTCGCAGCCCCGCTGCAGGACGAATCCTCGCCCCTCATGCTCCACACACGCATAGACAGTGTCTCCGCCCCTCACTGCGAAGCGGGACCCGTGAAGCGGGTCCGGCGAGCAGTTGACAGGCCCCTGGGGAGACGGCAACAAGCAGCAATCCTGTCCAGGAACCCCTCCTCAATCCGGTAAGTGGAAGTGTCTTTTTAAAATATTAATGTAAGGTTATTTTTGTCTAAAATCATCAACTTTATCACTGTAGTGTCTGCTATACACATTTCCAGTTTCTAAGGACAGGGTAAATACTTGTTATAAGGGCTGCCTCACTACCCCTATATTTAACTGGCCCATGAGAACAGGACCTGTTGACTTGTTAGCAACTGTTCATCAATCCAGACCATATCGCTTGGAAAGGGTGGCACACCAAGCATTAAATTCAAGTTAATTCAATATTAAGTACTTAGTAGAGATGGCATGGAACCAGCACTTTAGTGAAGATGAGTTGGAGGCTGTTAGATTTGGGGGTCTCTAGTTGGCAGAGGTAGGTACCTTTGACCAAATAGGGACCCTTGCGTCTAGTCAGGGTAAGAGGGTTAACTCCAAAAATAACCCCTGCTCACCCCCTTTTTTTTTTTTTTTGCAGAGTTTTATATAGCGCGAACTAGACCCGAACCGAATCAGGTATCAGAGCACTTCACATAGCACCAGTTACGTTACATGAGGACACACTTTCATTTTAGACACAGGGAGATTAACTGCCAGATTCATCAAAGACCCGTTTTGCGAGTCTTTAATAGCGATTCATAAGGAATCGCTATTAAGGACTTGCAAAACGGGATTCATGTAGGAATTGCAAAAAATATTGCGATTCCTACATGTTCCTTATTTGCGATTAGCAAATTGCTAATCGCAAATAAGGAATAACTCCCCATGCATTCCTATGGGCCTACAGGCCCATGGGAATGAATGGGGAGTTACTCCTTATTTGCGATTAGCAATTTGCTAATCGCAAATAAGGATGCGATTTCAAGGGTGCAGGGGTGTCCAAAGGACACCCTGTAGCACCCCTGAAATGTGAATTCACACTGATGTTGTGCACACACATGTCCAAAGGACATGTGTGTGTGTAACATGCAACTTAGAAAAATGCATTAAAATGCATTTTTCTAAGTTTTCGCTATTTACCACGAGGTTTGACTTTGTGGTAAATAGCGGTCCTAAATTGCGAATTCGCAATTTTTAAATGTTTCATGAATAGCATTTAAGGAATCTCTAATAGAGATTCCTTAAATGCTAATCCTCGCATATTAGCGAATTCTTAATTAGCGATTTTTGCATTTGGGATGATGAATCCCAAATGCAAAAATTGCACTCGCAAAGGGCCAGATTCTCAGAATCTGGCCCTTTTGCGAGCGCATTTCGCTTGATGAATCTGGCCCTAAGTGATTTGCCCAGAAGCACAGGAGGTTTTTTTTTGGCACCGTTACCGAGACTCGAACCCAGGTCCCCAAGTCCGAGGTCGAGCGCCTTAGCCGTTAGGCCAACCCTCTCCTCAACTTGGTAGCTTGTCACAAGCAGGCAGGCTTATGTCAGAGGCAGTGTGTAAAGCATTTCTGAACACAAAGAGTAACCCAGTGATAACACTACAGATGGACACCACACAAGTTGTAGTATAAAAATAAGTATTTTTATAGAGACTTAACCCAAGACCGCAAGCGACAAAAATCCACAATACTGCACTTTAAAAATGGTAGAAATAGCTTAGTTCTCTTTAGATGGTAAATGCAACACTTTAAGTTATATGTACCTTTGGATTCCTAACGCTATTCAACAAAAGTGTTGCAGGGAAGGTGATGCGTCTGTTCCTTACACGCAAGAATGGTGATGCGTTGGTTCCCTACTGCTGCATAGGGGATGGTGATGCGTCGTTTCTTCTCTGCATGGGGAGGTGATGCTTTGGTTTCTTACTGCGCTTCTGTGGCGGTGCGACCCGCAACGCCACATGTCATCTTCTTCTTGGTCATCAATCATGGGGGGTGGGATGCATACCATGTATTCAATATTTTACAATGTTTATTCAAGTATTCCAGGAATGCGTGCAGAATGGTGAAGTGGCACGCCCAAATGCCAATGAAATTAACAACAACTGTTTAAAGGGGGCAAGCTCTTGTCCCCAAACAAACGCACAGCTAAACAACGCCCTCTTCCGCGGTCCTGTGTATCTCAACTTCATCCATGTAATCCACTTAAACCATTATAATCTTCTTTAAACCGCCAGTTATCTTCTTATTTCAAATCCACACTCAGGAAGTATTGCTTTTTTTCATGTTTCTAATATTCGAACTGTGCCCATCCGGACCTCGTAAAAGAATACGAATAGTGCAGAGTTCATCACAAGCAGTGTTTTATTCAATGAAAATCCCAATGCCTTTCGGGCCGCACATCGCCCTTCATCAGGGGACACTAAAATGATAATAAGGAGGTTTAAAGAAGATTATAATGGTTTAAATGGATTACATGGATGAAGTTAAAATACACAGGACCGCCGAAGAGGGCGTTGTTTAGCTGTGCGTTTGGTTGGGGACAAGAGCTTGCCCCCTTAAACAGTTGTTGTTAATTTCATTGGCATTTGGGCGTGCCACTTCACCTGTCTGCACCCAGCACAACAGCAGGCACTTCAAAAGAACTCAGAGGAGCAGGTTGGTGAAGGCTGTTATCCCTGAGACTTCAACAGGAGGCAAGCTCCATTTCCAAGCCCATGGAGATCCTTTACAAGTTGAAGAAAGTAGCACAAAGTTCCTTTCTCCTTTCATTGGCAGTCAGGCAACCACTGCAGGCCAATCCCCCAAACAGCACTCAGCTTAGGGAACACCTCCTCCTTCGGTTTCTCTCTGGTTCTCCTCCTCAGCAAAGGTTCTTCTTGATTCCCAAAGGTGATCAAAAGTCCTGGGATCGGGGCCCCAATATTTATACTAGCAAATCCTTTGTCCTCTGAAGGCATAGGGTCCTGTACCCAGTCCAAACCAGTTCTGTGCAGGCCTGGAGAACTTTTTTGACAAGACTCCTTCTTTCCTTTGACAGTGTGGGCTAGGGTCATCAGACGGACCACAGGCAGGGGAGCCAGCATTGTGGAAGGCAGGCACTGCCCTATTCAGATCCAGGTGCCACCCCTCCCCTCACTCTCTATGTAGATATCTCTATTCAGCCATGTGCTGACCTACCCTCTTTCCTGAAATCCCCCTGCCCCTGTCACTCAAATTCCAGAGAAGGAATACACAACCTAGCAGAGGCAGGATTGGACAGTCAGGCAAGAAAATACCTACTTTCTAAAAGAGGTATTTTCAAACACAGAATGTTAAAACCAACTTTACTAAAAGGTGTATTTTATCATTCTGAGTTCAGGCATACTAAACTCGAATTTCTACCTAATTCCCTGAGTCAGTTAGGATTATAAGATGTTATAATCAAACTGCCCATTCTGGCATGTGGGGAACAAGTAGCCTTGCAATAGTGAACAATGAAAATGGCTGTAATTCACTATTAGGACATGCCACACACATCAGGGCATGTCCTACCTTTTACCTACAATGCACCCTGCCCTTGGGCCTACCACAGATGTGACTAATATGCAGAAAAGGGAAGGTTTAGGGGCAGGCAAGTGGGTGCACTTGCCCAGCCTTGGCAGTACCAGACAGCACACAGGCTCTGCAATGGCAGGCCTAAGACACACTTAGGCTGCTCCGGTGGGTGGCACAAGCAGTGCTGCAAGCCCACCAGCAGCCTTTGATGTACAAGCCCTGGGCACACGCAGTTCCCTGTACTAGGTTCTGACAAGATAACCAAATAATCCCATTATGGAGTCACTAATCCATAAATCAATTTACAATAGGGAAAGCATATGCACTTTAGCACTGATCAGCAGTGGTAAAGTGTGCAGAGTCATAAAACCAACAAAAACAGGTCAGACGAAATACAGGAGGAAGGCAAAAAGTTCAGGGATGACCCTGCAAAAAGGGCCAAGTCCAACAAAGGCTATGTATAGAAAAGCTTAGCATAGCCTCTAGAGTCAAGTTTTCTAGTTTTCATTAAGCTGAGTTAGTAGATGAGCTAGTGTGATAGCATTACTTCAACTCTGAGACCATTGCTCAGGCTACTGCTAGGGTAGGGCCATAAGTAGAGCATTCGGTAAATACCACTGTGGTTCATTTCTCTGTGTCTATTGTTTCAAATGGGTTCCAACCATTCAATACGCTGAGATTGGTTTTGCCTTTTGGATCACCTGGTTTTTGTCTTTTTTACTATGAGTGAGTCTCACTACATGTGTTTCACCCACGGTAATCACATGGCAAATGGACTGCATGTGTTTACCACCAGTATCTGGCTTTTGAGATAAGGCTGCTGAGACACAACAAGAGTAAGGGCCATTTGGCTGGTTACATGTGAACACGTACATAAGTTTGCACTCACATGTGTAGGCTGCACATGTGAGACTACTGTTGTGTGCAGTCCGGTAACTGCGCACAGGTAGCCTGGCACGGAAGGGAGTAGATAGTGACCTGAAGTAGGCCTTATAATGTGAATGTGCACTAATAGGGAAAGTCAGTGTGATTTACTGTTTGTGTCTGTAGTGACAATTATACACATAGGGAGAAACTGCCTTAGAGCCTTATTATGACTACAGTGGTCCATTGGACTGCTTTAGCCATGGTGATGGCGTGGATACTGCTGCACCAGCGGTCCGACTGCCCCAGTACGACTGGGGGGATTGGACTGCATTGGCACCACCACAACTGCCAGGGATCAGATATCCCTGGTGGTGTTGCAGCAGTTTTGAGGCCACAATATGCTTGGCGGGGCTGCTGCAGCTCCGCCAAGCATATGACACGTTTCATCTTCGCCACAGTTTTCATGGTGGTGAGCCTACCATGAAAAGTGTGGTAGAGAGGAAACAAAGATTGCCTCTGCGCCAAGGGATGCATGCAGAGGTGTACATGACGTGCCCCCCTGCCCGCATATACCCCCAGTTCCTGAAGGGCATGGACTTGACAGTCCATGCCCTGCAGGTACCAGCTGTGGTGTTCCCATCGCGGTGCCTGTTACGGCTTTCCTATGAGCCTTTAAACAGGCAACGCAGTGGGCCAGCTGCTGCAGGACCACCGACCTGGATTCCTGTCAGAATCCTGCAGTCTAATTATGGCTTTGGTTGTGCAAGAGTGGTTCGCTGGCATTGCACTCCGCTCCTGCACCGCCAAAGTCATTATAAGGCCCTTAGAATACAGTTTTGCTTCTCTTTGGCCTACAGAGATCAGTGACATATCCAGTTGGGGTGTAACTTGGGCAGAAAAATAAAATCTGCTTGTTCCAAAAATATATTTGCACAGATTATGGGTCATCTTGAATTGTCATATGTCCCTGGCTATGCTCAGGGTCAGAGCCCAGCCCTTTTCTCTTCATGCTGTGCGAGGTTAATCACAGTTCTGTCAAGCAGCAGGAACAAACGCCTCCCCACACAAAGGGAGAAATTAACAGAGCTTTACTCAGCTAATGAGGAGGAAAGGGGTGGGGCGGAAGGATCTGCATCAATCAATCAGTTGTCACACTGTAACAGTGATGGGCCTCCCCAAGCCCACTAACAAAAGAAGGGAGCCCAGACCTCTGGAGCCAACACAGGAAGGACTCTCTCTATACATTTGGTGAGAAAGGCCCTGTCTATGAGTGGAGGCTCCCAGAGGAGATGTGGTTAGTGGCTCCAGGATGATGTCATTTTTGCATGCTGTGCAGAAGGGTTGGGGCAGGGATGGAGAGGTGATGTGGCACCCTAGGATTGGCCATGGTGCCTGTTTTCTGGAACTTTCCTCTTCCCTTTAAAAACTCTTGCACGAGTTTTCTCTGTGCTTCAGTGCTGGACCATGGGCCTGCCATGGACAACTGAAAGGAAGAACCCCCTGATGCACACAAAGGACTCCATCCATTTGACCTCAGGAAGAACCCTTTTATGCCCCTTGAGGACCAGTTGGGGGGGTAAGCCCTGGACGGCTGCACCTAGAGACAGAGAACGGGAGGAAGACTGGGCAGGGAGCCAGTAGAACCAGCTCTTGAGGATTACACCACTTTGGGTGTAAGAATGCCTGCTGGAACTGCTAGAGCTTGCCACCAGGAGTAAAAGGAGACCAGAATCATCTAAATCGGCCCAATTGGGTTGGGCCAGGACGCAGGAGTCAATGCTGGATTTCAGATTACATTTTTTTTTCTAGGTAGGGGTCTGCATAGGGCCGTATTTGTATTGGAGTCGGCAGGACCCCCTTCCCGACCTCTAAGCACATAAGGACAGGGGGAGCATTGTCGTGTCTCTCCATTGGTAGTGGGCCTGCCCCACTCGCCATGCCTGTGCCTGGGGGAGTGAGGAGCAACCATCACAAGAAGGAGCATTTGCCCACAGGAGCGGGCAGAGACAGAGAACTGCCAGTTCCTGCAGAAGCTCAGAGGAGTGCTGTGAGCATGGAGTGCCCCCAACAAAGAATACACATGAGGTGCGAGGCTGAGTGGCAAAACCAAAGCCGTGGCTCTCCTCAGTGCAGTGGAGAGATGCTCATTTAGGGGTCGATTCCGATTCGGCAAAAACTGCTCCGAATAGCCGTTCGGAGCATTTTTCCCATACGAATCGTACCCTGCAACGTCCCCCCGTACGTACGACGAAGTACGATTCGTACCAGGAGCCGTACTCCACACGAGTCGTGCAGAGGCCGTACGACTCTAATCTCCGTACGATCCTCCCTCGGAACCCGCTGTACGCGACATCTGTACGGTTCCCGTGAGGAAAATGATATTATGCCTGACCAAAAAAAATGTCCACTACATACACCCTATGTTACATTCATGTGCATGGCACCCATGCATATTTCTCGTAGTGGCCTGAATCACTAGGCCTCTGTAAACATGTCCTGCAAGTCAAGTCATCAAAGTCTCCCAAACGTTAAGCTAAAATAAAGGCCCATGTATTTTGCATTCTGCATTGTGCATTTTAAATAAATATCGTACTGAGCCCTTTATTTTATTGTGGTTGAACCACTTTCTGAACTTCTGCCAAGACAGTGTTATGAATAACAGTTATCTGTTTTGCTGTACAGAGTGGTATCCCTGCCCGGTGAGGAAATGTAAACAGAACCCGTTCGCGACAGATAAGGCCTAGCTCTCTGTCTCAGCCCCCATGCAATGAACGGAGAAATATATGCTTTTCTGATTCTTAGTGGTGAACAACCTTTTGCTTCAGACAATACATCCCCTATCATATCAGATTGTACAAGATGTGCTTTTCACCCTGACACAAGAGATGTCTCTGCTAGGTTGAAAGTCAGCTCTCTTCCCAGTTACACGTCAGTTGCACGCCATGCTCAAAGTTGCACAATTAGGGCAGAGTTCCAGCTGGTCATGCAAACTCCTCCCCTAAGTACCCACCCACCTATGACATCTACCTATCATCTACCTATGACTCATCAAGTGTACGCCCACATGCTCTTATCTCTTTCTTTCTTGCTCGGCCTGGAGCGCTCCTCCCTATGTACAAGGAGAAAATTGTATATATGCTGTTCATTGTTATTGAATGTTAGAAGACTCTTCCTGAACCTCAGAGGTGATGGAACATATTCTCCCTTTGACTCGAGTTATTGGAATAAAGCCCATTTTAACTCAGATACCACGGACTCTGCTTCTCACTTGATGCATGATAATTGTTAATGCCTAGAAATTAAGCCAGGGTAATATTTTATTTACCACATTAATTGGCGCCCTTGAACAGGGACATGTCCCTTTCCCCACTCGCCGGAGTTTGTAGGTCTAGTCTTTGCCCCCTTCCACAGCCGTGACGGACTTTAAAGTGTACACGCCATTGGGATTACCCGCTACTCCCTCAGGCCCAGGAGGAGGACGGACTGCGACCAGGCATCCATGTGAGGCGGTGAGGAAAGCGGATCGTCTCAACCCAGAGCCCAGCCCATGAGAGAGCAAGGTCCGAGGTCTCCAGAGGTCCACCTGTTCCAAGGCGCATGCGTAGAAGTCCGAGGCCTTCAAGTTTCAAGATTCTGCTTCCCGGTGAGTACCACTATGGGGAATGCATCAAGATTAAAGACGTGCCCATGGTAAACGTGGGTGCGGTAAAGACGTGTCTCATTCACGTGAGACCGGTAAAGACGTGCCCATGGTAAACGTGGGCGCGGTCAAGACGTGTCTCATTTTTGAGACCGGTATGGTTGTACTGTATTTCAGTGCATAAAGTTTTTCAAGTACATGTTTAGCTCTCTGTATCAGTTTAGGTTGTAACTGTTTTAGTGTTTAATATTTGTTTGTGTGTGAATGATTGTTGATTGTTTCAGTCTATTTTTGTGAATATTGGTTTCAAACATGCCACTGTTTTCAAAGTTACGTCAGATAGGGACCAGAAAAGGTATACTAGAAGAACCAGTTAACATCCCGCCTAGAGACACACCTGGTCATTATATGTATAATAAGCATGGGCTAGACGCCATTTTGTTTTTAGATTTATGGGTAGACTACACCAAGGACCTGGAGGAAAAGTATAGATGGCCAATCTCGGGTACATGGGATCCTGAATGTATTATGAGGGTGGAGGAAGCACTATGGAAAAAGAAGTCAAGACCCTCTCAGAAAGATGCCATCGAATTGTGGCGCAAAGAGTCACATAGGAGAACAGAGAAAGAATTGAATAAAGCAGATAGAACTAGACAAGCTGGGGAAAAAGCCAGAGAAAAGGAACTGCGGGAGGAGGGGGAACGTGTCAAAACAGAACAGACTGATAGGGAAAGAAACGCCGTTGTTAATGGTATTTATCCCGTTCTGTCAGAAAAACTAGCTAAAGTGACCACCTCAGAAAGATCCAGTAGGTCTCGAACGCCACCACCTGTACCATATAGAGTACATAGAATAAAGCCGACAGCATCTGAAGCATTCATTTCCTCGTATCTAGACGAGTCCCTTCCAGACTACGTTAATGCACGTTTTCCTCCACCCCCAGCAGCAGATCAGCTCCAGCAACTTCAGCAGCAGCTAGCAAAAGATGACGTAGGTCCAGGGGCAGTGGGAGGGGTGCCTACTGTAGATGCAGCCATTCCATTTTGTGTATATGATACAGAACCAGGAAAGGGTTCAATGGTCGTGATTTCACGTAAACTAAGACAAGCTGTTGCATATCTAGAGACATTACCAGACATGAAAGATCACCTAGATAGCATGTATCGTTTTATTAGAACGGGGGAGGGACCAGATAGTATAGCACAAGCCATGGCACAGAGAAAAGTAGGGGTTAAGAACCATGTCTTACGTTTTATTATTAACTGCCTGATCAGGGAACAGGACGAAGGGGACGGAGATGTAAAAGCAGGATTGATAGAATGGAGTGATCACATAGATGCCGGTAGACATGAGAAACAGGGACAGATAGATGCCATGCACAAGAAAATACGAAAGGAAATAATAGAAAGGCACAGAAAAGAGTCTGAGGAAAATGGTGAGTTATCAACAGAAGAAGTAGATGAACCAAAAGACAAGATTAATTATGTAGGAAAAGCGCGACAGTTTGACAGACCCAAGTGCCTTGATTACCGTAAACAGGGGCCAGCTATAAAAGAAAGGTATTCCCTTGAAGCATTATTCCAGGCTACTGAAAAAGCACTGAAACAATGGATAGGGAGTGAGAGACCTCCCACACAACACGAAATAGAGTTGGCCCGGTCAGCCACCCAGTGGGTGTCCAATGCCAATATATATAGCAGTGATATAGTGGCTCAGACTTTCTTAAGCCTTCCACCGAACGAACAGCGTTTGGCTGGTATTTACATGGTTCAACACTTGATAACGTTGTATAAAAGTCAGCATTCTGATCCTGGTCACTTGCATAAAATACTTGACGACATTTTACTAGATAGATGGACAGGTTTAGGTACTGAATTAATTAATGTAATCCTGGATCAACGACATAAGTACATAGATTCTCTGACTACATACATGCCTCCAGTCTTACACCATGACAGACATAACGTACACATAGACAGACAGAACCCCCTACGAGAGGTTCATCCCATTAAGAATGCGGCCAATGAGTTACAACGAGTGTATGTTTACACCCCCTTAACGAAATTAGAGATTCTTGAAATGAAAAAGATGTTGCCTTGTCATGATAAAGACCCAGGGGGATTTCACCGTGAATTAAACCTCCGCATAGGAGATTATACATACGCTGACATTCTGAAGCTATTAAAAGTACTGTTACCTGCAGGGATTTATGAAAAACTTAAGGAAAAAGACTGGGAAGTGGGTGAGAAAAAGTTAAGTTGGGATGCATTGGAAACAGAAGAGAAGGGCAGGCTCCCAGGAGTTGGTCTTGGAGATAGAGCTAGAGAACTACCTGAATTCCTGATACAAGTTTTGCCAAGATTATTGATTACTAAAAAGGAAGATTGGGATGCTATTTCAGCATGTAAACAAAAGCAAGACGAGGACACTAGTGATTTCTATTCTAGATTTGAGAAATGTTTTACTATTAATAGTGGCCTTAAGCCTGGTAGCGAGTCATTTCCACATCTTTTTGTGAGCAAATTAGTAGAGAATTCCTTACCCCAGATCAAGAATAGAGTACTGAAGGTTGAGAGTACTTGGCAAGCAAACAGCCCTTCACAAATGTTACAGATGCTACAGTATCATCAGAATAGGATTAGAGAAGAGCAGGATCATGAAAAGAGACGCATGAAAGAGACAAAAATGAAGGTGCTGGTTGCCCAGACGGTACCGGCGACTTCAAACAAACATAACACGACACCTGTCAAAGGGAACTGTAATTATTGCAAACAACCAGGTCACTTTGTAAAGGACTGCACTGTTCTGAAACACAACATTGCTACAGGCAAGACAAAAGAGCGACAGTACACTCCTAGACAGAATAACACGCAACAGAACACGCAACAGACAGTAGCGAATTATCCTCCACCACCGCCTGTTCATGCCACACCACAAATGTATCAGCACACACAGTCTGACTATCCAGAATATCAACAGTTCTCATGAAACAGCCTCGAGGGGGAAGTAGGCTTGCCCCTTATTGAGGTTCCTGTAGATCTAGAGGGTCCGTATGTACATAGTCGTGTTCTAGGTCAGGATCGAAAGTTTCTGATTGACACAGGGGCGAGCAGAACTACCATCAGTCATGACGAGGTTCCAGGGGCACCTCTCTCAGGCTCACAGAATGTTTCCCTGGGATTTTCAGGAAAGCCTATTGTTAATGAAGTATCAAAACCAGTCTCCCTAGGGGTTGGTCCACTGTCACGTACCACTGACTTGCTACTTACTAAGTCATGTCCAGAAAACTTACTTGGTATGAAGACATTAAAAGATCTAGGAGCAGTTATCTGCTGTTCTCCAGAGGGAGTACGCCTGTTCTTACGTGATTTTAAGGGACATTATGTACTGACTGATTTTGACCACAGACTCAAGAACGTACCACAGATCCTGTGGGCACAAGGACCGACTGACGTAGGTTACATGGACATTACGCCTCACCATGTCACACTCAAAGCAGGAGTAGTACTTCCACGTATTAGACAATACAAGTTACCACCTGACGCCGAAACAGCATTACTGAAAATAGTTGACGAATTTATTGCACGGGGGGTAGTGGTAGAGACAGTCTCAAATGTATGTAACTCGCCTGTCATTCCTATCCTTAAAAGATCTGATCCTAGTGTATTGCCAGTGTACCGATTGATTATTGACCTGCGAGAATTGAACAAATGTGTAGTACCACAATATCCAGTGGTGCCAGACATTTCTTCATTGTTGACTGCTATTGATTCAGAGGCTACTTACTTTACTGTTATCGACTTGAAGAACGCTTTCTTTAGTGTTCCCATTCACCCAGACAGCCAGTACCTGTTTGGATTTTCATTAAAGGGTCGTAGCTTTGTCTTTACAAGAGCTCCTCAAGGTTTTACAGAAAGCCCTAGTATTTACAGTCAGGCTCTGAAGAGACAGCTAGACAGCATTCACATGCCTTCCAACACTGCGTTACTACAGTATGACGATATCCTGATTACAGCACGTTCAGAAAAATAATGTGAAAATGCATCACTGACAGTCTTACATTTTCTGGCTGACAAGGGGCACAAGGTGTCCCCTTCGAAGTTGCAATTCTGTGAAAAGCAAGTAGTGTACCTAGGACACTTGCTTTCCAAAGAGGGGAGACAGCTAACACAAGCACGTATACAGCTCATTGCTAACCTTTCACAGCCCAAGACACAAAAGGAAGTACGTGCCTTTATTGGCCTCACTTCATACTGTAGGCAATGGATTCCCCAGTATGCCTTTCTAGCCAAACCACTCATACAGTTAACTACACAGGAGGCAGGGGGGACTGTCCTCCCTTGGACACAAGAACACACCTTGGCATTTGAGGAATTAAAAAGAGCTTTATGTCAAGCGCCGGTGTTAGCGACTCCATGTTACAGCAAACCTTTCATGCTTTTTGTAACTGAAAGAGAAGGAACAGCGTTATCTGTTCTCGCACAAGATCAAGCAGGAAAACACAAGACTTGTGCTTATTTTTCTAGCACACTAGACCCAGTGGCCCAGGCTCTGCCTGCATGCCTGAAATCAGTCGCAGCAACAGCCCTAGCCATAAGACAAAGTGACTCCATAGTGCTGGGTCACCCTCTGACAGTACAGGTCCCACATGCAGTGGAGGTACTCTTAAACAGAACACAAACACAACACTTGACTGTAGCAAGACTGACAGGATATGAACTGACATTATTTCAACCACACATAGAGATCAGACGTTGTAATATTCTGAATCCTGCAACACTTTTGCCCTCAAGTACAGTAAATGCACCATCACATGACTGTGTGGAACTAATGAATATAGTGACAAAACCAAGACAAGACCTGACAGATATTGCACTTTCAGACCCAGACTTAACGCTCTATGTAGATGGATCATGCATGAGAACGAGTGCAGGAGAGTTAGTAGCGGCCTATGCTGTGACCACTGATAAAGAAGTCATAGAGACACAGAAAATAGACACATTGTCAGCACAAGCAGCAGAGCTCATCGCTCTGACACAAGCCTGCATAAGAGCTAAGCACTTGAAAGTAAACATTTATACTGATTCGCAATATGCCTTTGGCGTTGTTCATGATTTCGGGGTACTATGGAGGGAGAGAGGTTTCCTGACCTCCCATGGGACCAAGATTCAGCATGGCCAGCTTATTCAAGCCCTGTTAGAAGCCATACATTTACCTATAGCCATTTCTATCCTGAAGTGCAAAGCTCACACCAAAGTTACAGACACCATTTCCCAGGGTAATGACCTGGCAGATCGAACAGCCAAACTTACAGCCCAGACACCAACAGACACGACAAGGACAGAGGTACCATTACTGACAACATGTATGACAGTCAGGGATCCCACTCAAGACGTACTCGACATACAGACACATGCCACTGCAGATGAGATAAAGAAATGGACTGAACAAGGAGGGGTCCAGACTGACCAAGGTTGGATGACTAAGGGAAAAGGCACATGGTTTCTCCCAGATTCCATGGTACAAATAATCATTAACACAGCCCATAGTCCAGCACACTTGGGAGAAAAAGCAATGTTAGACAGCTTACAGAACATCTGGTTTAACAAGCACATGCGTGCCGCAGCGAAGCAGAAAGTACGAACATGTATGATCTGTTGTCAGTTCAATCCAGGTAAAGGCATCCCGGTGGAACAAGGCGGATTCCATCCTCCTGACCACCCTTTTGAGGTTCTCCAGATGGATTATATCCAAATGGACAGATGTAGAGGTTACAAGTACGTCTTGGTGGTAGTGTGTGCACTATCTAGATGGACAGAAGCTTATCCAGTTCCAGATTATACTGCTGTAACAACAGCCAGACAGTTAGTGCGCGAGTATTTCCCCAGGTATGGATTACCTCGGGTGATCTATTCAGACAATGGCCAGCCATTCTCCTCTGAATTAATGAAACAAGTGTCCCTTCTGTTAGGTTACACATGGAAGTTCCATTGTGTCAGACACCCAGAAGCAGCTGGCCTTGTAGAAAGACATAATCAGACCCTCAAGACAAAATTAGCAAAGGTCTGTGCAGAGAAAGGCGTGGATTGGATGGTAGCCCTGCCGGTTGCCCTCTTTTACATGCGTATGGTAGCACATTCCAGAACAGGCCTATCTCCGTATGAAGTGGTTTTCGGTAGACCGCCAAATATGTGGGGTACGCCTATGCCCAGAAAGATAACTGATGTTGACAGTAACATGCTGACAGATTACCTGGCTTTTTTGATGTCTGCACTACTCTCTTGTCGTTCACAGGTTGCTGCCGCCTTCCCTGACAACACACAGGTCAAGGAACACGCCATAGTCCCAGGGGACTTTGTGTGCATCCGGAATTTTGATTGTTCCAGCCCCCTCGAGCCGCGCTGGAAGACCCCGAAGATGGTGCTTCTTACCACGAGGACCGCACTGAAAGTGGAGGGACGCAAGGGCTGGATCCATGCCCATCACGTTAAGCGCTATTTTGGACAATGTGGAACATTCGAAAAGAACATTGACTTTAATGACACAACAGACTTTGTGCCGCCTTTGCTTGAAAAGACCCCTCAGCAAGAGTATAGGTCTAAACTTAGATCTAGTAAGTCAGACGTAGTTTAATTGTTTAAGCCCACCCGGTGGTGAATCGGTTAGACCAGTTTCTGACATGTATAAGATCACATATGAGAATAGCAAGATGAGAGATTGCAAGACACTGCAGATACTGCAACACATTATGCAGCAGATGGATTGTTACCTTGATTATTATTTGATTCTGTGCATTGTTATAATCGGTGTTAGTTTATTGCTACATGTTTTCTTTTTCATTTCCTCACATATACATTCATCCAGTATGCATACGTGACCAGCAATGCAACTGAGTGCTTGGTATGTGGCCAACTACCCCCTTATCAGAAAACAAAGGGAGTTCTGCCGAAATAGATTCTAAAAAAAAAAAAAAAACGTTTTTTAGGAAAACATGCCCATTGGATAACATGGCAAATCGCACCTCCGCACAGGACATGCTTTTTCCTCCACTTCCACAGCTCAGATCCTTTTCAAATTTGGCATCACAGTAGTCCAAGCGATGCCCTACATCCTCACCAAAAAGCAGCCGAATCCCTCCACTGGAACGGGTACGAATTTCCGCTCAAAAACACACACCCCCGAAAACGCCAAACAACGCCAAAATCCCTCAACACCTTGTTAAGCAGCATGTTAAAACAAAACATCTTCAAAACGTTACCTCCAAGCACTTGTAAGAGATCCAGCTCTCCCCTGCCTAACGTAATGACAACATACTCTGCACAAACCATGACCACATGGCGCTATTCACAAGCCATATTTACAAGAAACTCAGCAAGTTATAATAATGACATGCTCTTCATAAACCATATTTTCAAGGAGCTATTTACAGGGAACTTCAGTCTCAGAAGGACTTTCTTCTTTCAAAACGTCACGCCATACCTATTTCATTTGCGGTCAGACAGCTTATGTACATCTGCCCTTAGACTAGGGTGGAACTTGTTATATAGCAGACAGAAACAGCGTGGGAGCAATATACAGATTTCAACAAAGGTTTCTTTTTCTTTGTTGGCCCCGTCCAAAATAGTAAACTGCTACGCAAATTAACAAGAACCCTTGAAGCAGTAGTGAATGTGACTGCATCTGCCCTGGCGACTTGATCCAGGAGCAGTTTGCCATGATACTATCACTGTCTGCAGTGTGGCCTGGCGAAATGATTCTGTATGATCAGCTATACGGTCTCATGAATATAGATGTATCCTGAAGGGTTATGTAGTTGACAAGGAGGGAATGAGGAAAATGATATTTTGCCTGACCAAAAAAAATGTCCACTACATACACCCTATGTTACATTCATGTGCATGGCACCCATGCATATTTCTCGTAGTGGCCTGAATCACTAGGCCTCTGCAAACATGTCCTGCAAGTCAAGTCATCAAAGTCTCCCAAACGTTAAGCTAAAATAAAGGCCCATGTATTTTGCATTCTGCATTGTGCATTTTAAATAAATATCGTACTGAGCCCTTTATTTTATTGTGGTTGAACCACTTTCTGAACTTCTGCCAAGACAGTGTTATGAATAACAGTTATCTGTTTTGCTGTACAGAGTGGCATCCCTGCCCGGTGAGGAAATGTAAACAGAACCCGTTCGCGACAGATAAGGCCTAGCTCTCTGTCTCAGCCCCCATGCAATGAACGGAGAAATATATGCTTTTCTGATTCTTAGTGGTGAACAACCTTTTGCTTCAGACAATACATCCCCTATCATATCAGATTGTACAAGATGTGCTTTTCGCCCTGACACAAGAGATGTCTCTGCTAGGTCGAAAGTCAGCTCTCTTCCCAGTTACACGTCAGTTGCACGCCATGCTCAAAGTTGCACAATTAGGGCAGAGTTCCAGCTGGTCATGCAAACTCCTCCCCTAAGTACCCACCCACCTATGACATCTACCTATCATCTACCTATGACTCATCAAGTGTACGCCCACATGCTCTTATCTCTTTCTTTCTTGCTCTGCCTGGAGCGCTCCTCCCTATGTACAAGGAGAAAATTGTATATATGCTGTTCATTGTTATTGAATGTTAGAAGACTCTTCCTGAACCTCAGAGGTGATGGAACATATTCTCCCTTTGACTCGAGTTATTGGAATAAAGCCCATTTTAACTCAGATACCACGGACTCTGCTTCTCACTTAATGCATGATAATTGTTAATGCCTAGAAATTAAGCCAGGGTAATATTTTATTTACCACACCCGGCTGGTTTTTACGACCCAGCAAGTACGATACGTGTCGGGTACGCACCGTACAACCCTTTTTCTACCGGAGCTGAAAACAGCCATAAAAGCAGTGTTCGCGCCAAAACAGGTACGGAACGCCCCCCCGGGTATGGTGCGCACCACCCATGATCGCAGGGGTACGGTGCGTACCCCTGCGATCATGGGGTGTACGAGCTGTACCCCATGTACGATGGGTGTACGAGCCGTACCCCGAGCCGTACGCCATGTACGATGGGTGTACGAGCCGTACCCCATGTACGATGGGTGTACGAGCTGTACCCCATGTACGATGGGTGTACGAGCCGTACCCCGAGCCACACCCCATGTACCCAAGCCGTACCCCATGTACAATGGGTGTACGAGCCATACCCCATGTACGATGGGTGTACAAGCCGTACCCCGAGCCGTACCCCATGTAAGATGGGTGTACGAGCCGTACCCCATGTACGATGGGTGTACGAGCCGTACCCCATGTACGATGGGTGTACGAGCCATACCCCATGTACATTGGGTGTACGAGCCGTACCCCATGTACGATGGGTTCCATCGCTTATGGGGTACGGCTTGGACACCCATCGTATATGGGGTACGGCTCGGGACCTGCTCGTACACCCATCGTACATGGGGTATGGCTCAAACACCCATCGTACATGGGGTACGGCTCGTACACCCATCGTACATGGGGTACGGCTCGGGTACATGCGGTACGGCTCAGGGTAAGGCTCGTACACCCATCGTATATGGGGTACGGCTCGTACACCCATCGTACATGGGGTACGGCTCGGGGTACGGCTCGTACACCCATCGTACATGGGGTAGGGCTCAGGCTACCGCTCGTACACCTATCGTACATGGGGTATGGCTCATACACCCATCGTATATGGGGTACGGCTCGGGTACATGGGGTACAGCTCGGGGTACGGCTCGTACACCCATCATATATGGGTACGGCTCGTACACCCATCGTACATGGGGTACGGCTCGGGATACGGCTCGTACACCCATCGTACATGGGGTATGGCTCGTACACCCATCGTACATGGGGTACAGCTCGGGGTATGGCTCGTACACCCATCGTACATGGGGTACGGCTCGGGGTATGGCTTGTACACCCATCGTACATGGGGTACGGCTCGTACACACCATGATCACAGGGATCGGAGGGGTACGCACCGTACCCCTGCGATCATGGGGTGTACAGACCGTACGGTGTGTATGTGTTTGTGTGCTTTTCCGTACGACTCGCCCTTACCTGACGTGGCCGTACGAATCGCGTCCTGATCACCCGGTACGGATCGTACTTGCCGAGTCGTACGGTGTGTGTACGAGTCGTACGGAAATGGCTCGGGATACGAATTGTATGGACGGTGATTTTACCGGATCGGAATTGACGCCTTAGTATTCACTGCTCCAGGAAGAGCTCCCCATAATGCCCTGCGGGACCTTTCCATTTGCGTATTTTACTCTTCACATGTGGTGGCCCCAGGACGGTAGAGGCACCACCAACTTTAAAAAGAAGGCCTGAGAGGGAGCTACAGGATCGCAGTAGCTCCCCCAAGAGTTTTTTTTTCTTCAAGTGGGGGGTTAACTAGGTGGGGTTTACAAACCCTGGCCATCCTGGGTTTTATCAATGTTTTTTTAAAGTACTCCCCAGGCTGGAGCTTTTGGTCTACAGCTGGGAGTGCTGTGATCTCTAGAGGCTTACTTTATGGATGCAGTTATTGTGGCAAGGAAATACATGTACTGAAGAGCCTTCTAGTGGGTACGTCTATGGTTCCATATTAATGTAGTCAAAATGCAATGCTTTCTAGGGTCTGCTTTCATGATTGCACTTTCATGGTTACAAAGTTTAGATAAAATGCACGAACACATGTTTTGTTAATTTTAAATGTTTTGTGGCTAGTAAGAATGGGCTACACTCAGTTGGAGGTGGCGAGGACCAAGTGGAAGATCTGGAAGCTGGCTGCCTGTCCCCAGATGCACCTGGGGAAAAATTATTCTCAATACATGTACTGAAGAGCCTTTTAGTGGGTACGTCTATGGTTGCATATTAATGTAGTCAAAATGCAATGCTTTCTAGGGTCTGCTTTCATGATTGCACTTTCATGGTTAAAAAGTTTAGATAAAATACGCGGACACATGTTTTGTTAATTTTAAATGTTTTGTGGCTAGTAAGAATGGGCTACACTCAGTTGGAGGTGGCGAGGACCAAGTGGAAGATCTGGAAGCTGGCTGCCTGTCCCCAGATGCACCTGGGGAAAAATTATTCTCACTGACAGAAGGGTCAGAGGTCTCAGACATTAGCCTATCCATCAGCAGTGTGGAGGATGGTGGGGGCTTGTCCTCAGGTAATACCAGCTCTTCAGAGAAAGTTATAATTACAAGGGAAAAAAATCAAACAGACATCAGAGAAAAAGACTCTCAGGAAGACTCCAAGGGAGAAAGAGATGGTGGAAGAACCAGGTTGGCACTATTCAGCAACACCAATGCTCTCACAGGGGGTAGGTGAAGGTGAGACGCAAATTATGGCAATTTTCGGGGGTAATTAGATCATACAAAGAGAGTAAACCTGGCCAAGCCCTCATTGTCTTTGATATTGCAGTCCCCACGCGCCTTCCAGGATGATGTTAAAACCGACAATCGACAGGCATGGCTAGCCACTTAGAAGCTCCAAGGCTCCGTACGGAAAGTGGAAAAGATCTGCTTGGACATTGCTAAGCAACTGAATATGGTAGAGGCAAGTGCTCGAAAAAACAGTGGAAACTTTGAAGGCGCAAGCCTCATCACAGGAAAGCACCCTAAAGGATGTTATGTGGAAGCTCGAGGACTATGAGAACAGACAGGGTCACAATAATCTTAGGCTGTTAGGGGTCCCAGAGAACTGTGAGGGCAACAATGTGAGAAAGCTCGTAATAAAGATGTTAAAGGAATCCCTACCAGAGTTGCCAACATAAGACTGGGACAAAGAAGTCCAACGGGCTCACAGATTCCCTCTCACACCATCAAAGCATTTTACCAAAGAAAATAAGCTACCCCGTGCCCTATTGATTTATTTTGGTAATTTTCTGCTTCAACAAGTGGTGTATGATCTGGCCAGACTTAACGTTAAAAGGAGCTTTGAAGGACTTTCCTTCTTTACCAAACCGGATTTTGCACATGCTATGATGAAAAGAAGATGGGGGCTCAGACAGTTATTGACCCTGTTTCAAGCTACAGGGGCCCTGGTATTTCTGCAAAACCCTGCTAGGCTGAAAGTGGTATACAAGGGCCAGAACCTCAGTTTCAACTCTGATGTTCAGGCCCAGAAACTCTTGGATGACATTACCACAGAGGTAATGGGGGCTAAAGTGTAGGATATATCTCCAAGACTGCAAATGCGGATCTAAGGCTGGTGAAGAAATCTGTTTTTTGTCTTTTTGGGATAAGAGTATAGGATAAGGTATTTTGAGTAAGGGGGAGAGGTGGAGGGAGAGGAGGTGGGGCACAGACGTCCTCAAACAGGCTCATGGTTGAGCCTGGTTGCCTGATTTTTGGTGGTGGGTGGGGGGTGTAGAGGGAGGAGGGGTTTCTCAGACAGGGGAAGAGAGGGGGATCACTGACAAAATATAGAATACAGAAATATAGAATACTAAAAATATCAAAGTAAAAATATAGAAAGTAAAAATATTGAAGTCCTATCTACAAACAGGTAAGTACAAAAATATTGAATCAAAAATATCTAAAAAAATATATAGTTAGTCAAAATATCGATTTTTTTAAATGTCTTAAAAGTAATTTAAAATTAATAAAATAATAACTATAATTAACTAAAACACTTAAAAATACTTAAATAACTTGAAAATGTTTAAATAATTAATTTAAGTTAAAAAAAATAAACATACAATTGTATTTTTCAACACACATATATATATTAACATAATGTAATTACAAATATACAATATTTTTACTGAAGGATAGCGGGAGGGTAAAATTTACTATTACCACTCCAGCAACTGCAACAGTAGGGTAAAAGTTGAATAGCGTAGGGGTAAAAAGTACTATTCCCACTCCAGTGAGTGCAACAGTAGGGAAAGCGTTGGATAGAGTAGGGGTAAAAATTACTATTCCCACTCCAGTGCGTGCAACAGTAGGGAAAGCGTTGGATAGCGTAGGGGTAAAAATGACTATTCCCACTCCAGTGAGTGCAACAGTAGGGAAAGCGTTGTATGGCGTAGGGGTAAAAATTACTATTCCCACTCCAGAGAATGCAACAGTAGGGAAAGCGTTGGTTAGGGTAGGGGTAAAAATTACTATTCCCACTCCAGAGAGTGCAACAGTATTGAAAGCGTTGGATAGCGTAAAGGTAAAAAGTACTATTCCCTCTCCAAAGAGTGCAACAGTAGGGAAAGCGTTGGATAGCGTAGGGGTAAAAATTACTATTCCCACTCCAGAGAGTGCAACATTAGGGAAAGCGTTGGATAGCGTAGGGGTAAAAATGACTATTCCTACTCCAGAGAGTGCAACAGTAGGGAAAGTAAAGATTTATTATATTAATACAAATAAATTAAATATCAATACCAATAAAAAATTAATTAAAATAAATTACAAATTGAAAATGATGTAATAATTAATCAATACAAAATACAAATAAATAGTAGTTATTAAAATTAATTTCATATTAATACAAATTAATTACCAATTAATTAACAATAAATTAAAAATCAATACCAATAAATGAATAACAATGATTTATTTAATTTCAATTAAATTACTTCCCACCCTATTCCCCAATAAACACACAACCCGCTACAGAAAATAAATTAATAAAATTAACATAATTATCAATTAATCAATTGATAAAAAAATAAATACAAATTAAAAATTAATTACAAATTAAAAATTGATTACCAATTAAAAACTGAATTATTTACAAATTAATAATTAATTAACAATTATTTCAAAATAAATACCAATAAATAAATTAACATATTTAATTAATTACAATTAAATTACTTCCCACCCTATTCCCCTATAAACCCACAACCCGCTACGGAAAATAAAATAATTACATTAACATAATTATCAATTAATCAATTAATAAGAATTAATTACCAATTAAAAATTAATTACCAAATAAAAATTAATTAACATTTACTTCAAAATGAATACCAATAAATAAATTAACAAATTTAATTAATTACAATTAACTTACTTCCCACCCTATTCCCTTATAAACCCAGAACCCACTACAGAATTAAATTACGCAAAAATTGAATAACATTACATAAAAAACACTTTAAAATTTTTTATATTATTAAAAATTCTATATATCTTAATAACTATATTATATACTTCGATATTTTGACTTTCTATATTTTAAAAATCGATATTACACTACTTACCTTCAAAACGATATTTTTCACCACTATATTCTGTCCATTCGATATTTTCTCCATTCTATGGGCCTCATTTATGAAAAGTGACGCATTGCTGTGTGAAAACAGCGATGCGTCACTTTTCACTGCGCCCTCCTTGTGACACCAATGATGCGTCATATTTACAGTATGACGCATCATGGCGCAAGGAGTTACAGATATGTCAGTATTTCTGGCGTATCTGTATGGCGCAAAAGTGAGTCATTGCTGGAGTGTGTCACAAAAGTGACGCAACTCGAGAATGTGTCCTTTCACATGGGGCAAGCCCCATGTGAAAGGGCCTGCGTCAGTCTTACGCCTGCTGTGAGGCAGGCGTAAGAAATTGACGCATTTGTGTCCCACAAATGGCACAGTGAAATCTTATAAATTTCACTGCGTCACTTCCATGACCCTTTCTTGCGTCAAAACGCCCCCTTGCATACATTATACCTGGCGCAGGTATAATGTGGCACAGGGGTTTACAAAGTAACCGATCTACCTAGATGCGTCACTTTGTAAATATGGCGCAACAAGTCACATTTTTTACGCCACTGGTGCGTCACAAAAAGTGACGCACCGGCAGCGTAAAAGTGACGCACAGCCTCATAAATGAGGCTCTATATTTTTACTTTGATATTTGTTCTATTCTATATTTTTGAATCGATATTATGTCTGTATATCATGAGGGGGTGAGCTCAGATTTCAGTACTTGGTAGACATTATTGATAGTTGTGCAGTACCTTCCGTGTAAAGGAGTGGGATTCAAGGAGGAATGGCGGTGTTCTATGGAGATGGGGTACCATTATTTGACATATGTCATAAATCTGGATGGGTGTACTAAAAGTGGCGTCAATTAACATCTGTGGCCTAAATGATCTGAAGAAAAGACAGAAAGTTACCTTGGGGCTAAAAGCTCTGGGTGATAATATTATATGAAGACACTCATTTAGATGGGTCACAACTTCATATTTTAAAAACATTGGGATTTAGTGTGATAAATGCAAGAACGCAGGGGGCCAGAGTACAGGGAGTCACGGTCCTGGCTAAAGGTGGTGGACTGCAGTTCACTTGATCATGCTCAAATAAGTTTGGCCACTGGGCGATCACTGAATGTCAATATGGGGATGCAAGAAACTAACTTTATGCACACTATATGGATGTAATAATGATGACCCTACTGTATTGAACACTATCTAGAATGAACTTGCGCATTGGCTGCTTCCACTTGTGGTATGTGGGGATTACAATATTATTTTGTCCAATGATTGCTCTTTAGAGGAAGGGTGGAGGTATGTAGGGATGAAGCCAAAAGTGTTTCAAGCTTTAAGGAATGTGTCAGATGCCTGGCCTGCTCGATTGCTGGAAGCTGCTGAGACCGGATGATCCAGGATACACATATTTCTCTAATCTACATATGACCCAACCCAGCTGAAAAATATTCTTAGTGAACTGATTATATATACCTTTAATGGGGGTCGACCCTCTGAGTCATGGTCACGTGCAAAAATTGTGGTTTTCTTTTTTTTTTTTAAACGCAAGTTTACATAACATTAATAAATGGCGATTCAAAGATCTACTCAAAATTGCTAGCAAGTAGATTAACTCCTATAATACATAAAGTCATTTTAGAATTACTGCATGAATTTGTCCCTGGGAGGTCTACAGTAAATCACATTCAGAGAGTCCTTACATTACTTGATATCTCCTCTGTTACAGGAGACCCTATGGCTTTGGTACTACTGGACGCAGAATAGGCCTTTGATAGGGTCTCCTGGCAGTATTTATGGTCTGTCTTCTCAAGGGTTGGGATCAGGGATGGCTTCATCCAAGCAATTAAAAATTATACATCGAACCATCCGCGGTGTGATGGTAAATGCATACTGTCAGAACAGTTCCCAATCTCCTGTGGTACCATGCAGGGGTGCCCCTGCTCCCCACTTTTGTTTGCAATCTATATCGATCCATTTATCTGTAGACTGGAAAATAACCGATCTGTACCAACAATATGGACTCAGAACTGGGCTACCAAGACCTTGGCTTAGACATAGGAGATTGCTGTGGTGATGCCCGATTCAAACTCTGTGATATTGGCAATCGAAGAAGAAGCAGAGCGGTACGGACAGGTTTCAGAATATGCACTTAATCAAGATAAGACCCAGGTTTTTCTCAATGATAAGATCAAGATGAAGAATAAATGAGTGGTAGAAAAAGCTACATACTTAGGTATCTCTATATCCTCTAGGCTAGATGATATGGTCAAAGAGAATTTGGAAACATTAATGGGCAACATCAAAAAAAGACCTTCAGCCACTTAATAATCTACATCTATCTATTGGAGGAAGATGTAATATCCTAAAAATGCTCTTTTTTTCTGAAACTCTTGGATGTTTTTAGAGCTATCTGTCTGGAATTTACATTGCAATGGTTTAAAATAATAGAGCAGATATTTTCCTAATTTATCTGGGCCTATTGATGACTACGGCACACAAATACATTTCTTAATCTACTAAGGGACAGGGGGAGGCTGTCTCTCCCAAATGTGAAACTATAATATTGGGCGACGACACTAATATATAGATGTGAGCTATTGCAGACCCAAACAGACAACACACAGATCCATAAAAAACCCTTTTCCTTTTGAACTTATGCTGGGGAAAGAGACCAGTGGCTGTCTCTGGCGACAACTGCACGACAGCTATTACAAAAAAGTCCGGTTCAAGACCCTTTTGAATGCTTTTTAAGGTATGGAGTGCCATACGGAGAGTATTTGGAATAGGTAGATTATCATTTTATACACCTTTAGATAATAATCGTACACTCCCAGAGGTTTTTAGAGATCGCTGTATGGGGAAATGGAAGAGGCCCGGGATCAATCGGATTGGCAGCTTTTTCTCCCCTGCTGGTTTTCGGTCTTTTGAACAACCAAAAGAAAACGTAATCTTGAACTGGCGAGATATTTTCAAGTTTCTCCAAATTAGAGATTCCCTTGTACGAAAAGGAGGGGACCGGGCTAAATTTGAGAAAGTGGAAATTATTGAAAGGTTAAACCAAGACAAAGCAAGTTCTATAGGGAGATATAAACACTTATAAATGCAGTCTTACCGGATAACTCAGATAAGTATTTCCAGAAGTGAGGATGACAGATGGGACCTTTTTGTACGCCTATGAGTTATCACAGTCTGTTTTAATGTCTACCAGGCTTCAGGCACAGTTTTATAAAACATGTTTCTTTTTGTGTTATACTCCTGATGAAATTGCAAAATGGGGAGAGGAAAGGGAACTTGCTGTCCACGTTGTGCACTTTATAATGCAGTTAGGGTCCATATCTTCACATCCTGTAATGTTTTACAAAAAGTAATCAAAGATATAGCAACGTTTTTATCTAATGTTTTAAAAACTGAAATATTATTGTCTGATGATATAATTTTGCTAGGAATTTTTGAGTTTAATCTTTTAAGGATCGGGCACAAATACATTTTTATCTCTATGGCAGGTTTAAGTATGTGCATAGCGGTCGCCTGGCTGGATCCTAATGTACCGTGTTTCAACTATGGTTGGCCAGGATGCTAGCAATGTATAATTTAGAAATAGCCATATATAAGCGAAAAGGGAGTAATCAGTGTAGAAAGGGTATGAAGATTTGAGATCCCTTACGCGTTTGGATTAAAACCCAAAATGGGGAATGACGTCAGCACAGGAAGACCTATTCTGTATTACTTGCACACGTCACTTTAGGCTTAGTTTTCTGTTGGTGCTTTATTAACTGTGGTTTATCAACTGGATTAATTGTACTGTAATAAGCAATAGCTGATAAAAGCAATCTTTTTGTACAATGTATGAAGTAATCTAATCAATTTTGCAATGTATTTTACAGTTGTATTTCTTACCTGTCTGAGGGGGAGGGGGTGGGGGTATCATGGGGTGGGAACAAATTCAAAATGAATAGAAATTGTTTAAAAAATATATTTTTTGAGATAGTAATGTTGTAAATGAGTATAGATCACAGTGAATATCCTTTACTAACAGCAATAAGGGTATTTACACATGATTATTGTTATTGATGATTGCATTTATGCACAAAGTGATGTGGTTTATTTATGACATCTATGGTATTTTCCATCTGCCAATGTAAATATTTGTAAATTACTATGTAGCATTTAGTAGTGTGTGTAATAAGTGTACGTCTTTTTCTTTAAATAAAAAAACACTGACTGGACAACCATTTGTTAAGTGTTATTTATGCGTGCCAGCGAATGGTGATTACAAGTCCACACAACCTCCCTTGAGTAGACCTTGGACTGCTCTACTCTGCTTCGCTACCTTGAGAGAGTCAAGCGCTACAATGTGTGCTTAGCTCTCAGTAAGAACAATGGTAGACATATTACTTTTGAAGGCAACAAAACTAATGACCAAATTACCTACACTAGTCACATCACTGATCTAATAGTTAGTCCTGGACCTCTAAATAGCATAGAAATAGTGGTTAACATGCTTGAGCTTTAGATGAAGCGGCAATCACCTATGGGCCACAGAGTTTAGAAGACAGAAATTGAGCCTGGAGAATCCATTGTTCAACCCAACCTGTGCACTGTCTTGTGTGCATCTGAAGCAAGCATGCTACATCTTCACCACAGCACAAATATCATGATCAGCCCACATGCCTCCAACTTGGATTAATGAATGAACCCAGTTGGGAGGGGAACATCCATAATTGTGTTTCCAGCTGTGGTCCAATGAATTCAATTTGTTGGGAAGGAGACAGACTGAGTTGATGGCCAGTAACCTGCAACCATTCCAAGGAACCCTGATGAGGGTGAATTCTGGCTATGCAATTCTTGTACAGGACACTGACTTATTGGGCAGGTGGACAGCCCTTACAACTATCATATTGACTAATATTTAAGGTCCAAAATCAGTCCAATGGGAACACCTGGTACTTGTATTCAATTTCCCCTCCCACAGACCTGGGAGACTCTTGTGGTGGTGCCATAAAAGGATGTAATATGAATGTTTTCGCTGACACATAGCCAAGTCATTATCTTAACCATGGATGGACTATAACCAAATTCATCAATATGAAGCAATCATTGAGCAGTAGAAGGTTGAAAGGTTGGTGGATCAGGATGCTAAAGAGATCTCTGCTGCTTTTATCTGCTGCAGTGAATGTGAATTAAAAACTCTTCTTCTTCAGAGCACTTGGTAGTGCTAAAGTGTCCACCAGAACATCTTGAGAAGAAGTTTGAGAGTAGAGAGAGAAAGAGAAAGGAGAAGGTGTGGGCCCCTGAACATAGACTATGAACAAAAAGGATGGGATGAAATCCATCCTCTAGATATAGCCCGGCATTCTTTGTCTCTCTGTAGGAGGTCAGTTCTCTTTCTTCCTTAAGTCAAACTGGAGGAGAGTTGATGATGCTTTTGGAGGTCTTCTGATGCAACCTTCATTGCATGCTGCTGGCGCTGTCCTGACAATTCCTTAGCTTAAACCCTTGAAATGTTCGAAGTGAATAGGTTTTATGAGCATAGAAAGAGGAAAACTCCATACGTATTCAAGCTTAAATCCCAGGCAGAAACTTTGAATTGATACAGCTTAATTTGCAACTTCGGTTGTTGAGCATTTATTAGTGCAAGTGGTGAAAATGTCTTTCCCATCAAAAGTTAGTTTAACCAATTTCTCATAAGCCTCTGTGAAATTAGAGGAGTTTAACAAGTCTTTGTACAACACAACAAATGTCATATAAATATCCATGTGCAATACTGTTTATTTGCCTAGTTTGAAAACCGCCTGCCACTTTGCCTTTGATCATTGGGGAGAGCAGAGATCAAGTTAAATATTGTTTTGTATATCTTTTTGTTACTGCACCCAATCAGAACCGTGTCACCACTTACATGATGGAGGTGGATAGAACGTTTTAGGGTGCTTTCACTCAGATGGTCCTAAGGAAGTTGACTTATCGCCTTATTTAGAGTATTGAGGATAGGATACTCCATAAAAAAATCTATCAGGTCTCCGGTCTACTGGATTCTAAGTGCCATAAGCTATAATGCACTTGTAATACACCGAAAAGGACTTCCGCCACATTTGTGACAGAGTATTCCATGACCAATCTCTGAATAAAGCACTTAATCACCTATTGTAATTAATGTAGAGAATTATTTTCTGATAACCCAGCTCTGGGCGGCTACCACCTTATAGTATTAGGTAGCTTATGGCTAGAGCTACAGTTCAGTCTGTGCTTCATAGTAATCTTCTTGCTGATCAGCATATAGGAATCAGGCTTTAGATTTCAGTGGCCACATTACCCCTGTAGTAGAACACTTGTCCTCTTTAGTTTTTTTTTAGCCTTCCTCACCCCTCTGTAATCATGTTGCAGATGCATCCGAAAAAGTAGGCAAACACAAAAAAGGTACAGAAAAAGTAAACATGTACAGGCCGCAGTGGTGGATGGTTAAAATAACTATGGCCAGTCAGGCTCTTCAGTGCCCTCTATAGTCTTGCCTGCCACTAGGAAAATGTGCATATTTGACTCATGATGCCAGCGGAAGCAGGGGCATTCAAGAGCCTAACAGTGGTGCTGCAGGGTAACCAGGAGTAGTGGTGCCCCTCCCAAATTTTGGCCAGAAAAAGCCCCTTCAGTTTCCCTTATGGCATCTTATCTCTCCTGGATAAAATAATTCAGAACTATGGGAAAGGTGTTTGTAACATAAAGATGACCCCCTGAGGTGCATAGACCCTTGTCCAGAGGGTTTGTGGTAGATTGTGTTTTGTTATTAGGTCCTGTGGGTGTTTTGCAACTTCGGTTAAACTGAAACTTTCAAATATTGAATTATATGTTGATATTTGCGAAAAGCAAGGTGCATATAAAGTACATTTTTGATGTTATTGACATGTGGCATTATCTTGACAGATTTTAAATTATGAGTTATAATATGGTTAAATGTCTTTGTTTTTCATTTCGCTATTTTTCTTACACTGGCAAAGTCAGTAAACATAGCTTGTCAATAATTTATCCCTGAGATTGCTGCAGGCACACACGAAGGAGACTATTGTATTGTTAGGGTTTGCTGGTGAACAGACTCCTTCAGCACACCAATCTATGGTACATTTGAGGGGTTACTTGATCTGGCTAACCGTTCTATAGTATACGCCCCCTGTTTCTTGTGAGGCCCTTCAGAGAGTGTCACAAAAGATATTTCTACTTGCCAATTTGAATATATGTGTTAATTTGTGCATAGTATCTAGTAGTGTGTGAAATAAAATATTTTCCTTTTAATAAGAAAACGTACTTACTGGACAGTGAATTATTAAGTGTTGTTTGTTGTGTGTTGAGGTCTAAATCTCTTGACCACAGTTCCTAAAATGAGTAAGTCTTGGACTGCTTTGCCTGGTTACCTTGAAAGTCAAATGCTGAAAACGGGTACTTGTTTCATAGTTGGGGGTTCCACAGTACAGAGGCGGAATATACTAGTGATGAAAGACCCACTTGCACAAATTAAAGCGAACACACCCTGGCTGCCCCGGACCCTCCGACCCAGATTTCTCACAGTTGCCATTTAAAGTTGCAGTATTCTATTAGGGTTGAGATTTGAAAGTTAAGTTGCCATTCCCAAAAATTATTGTAAGGGTGTGTTCTTTCAGAGTCCATTGGGTCGGTAATGAGCGGAGTCAGTTGAAAATCTCTAAGACCTCCTAGTAGTCCTTTGCTGATGACTAATCTACATTTTTGAGCCGTGTATTCAAATTATCCAGTGCAGGGAGTTTTTGTGGTTTAGACTGAGGGTAGTGATGGAGTCACAGAAATGTGTTCTGCATGAGGAGATTTAGGGTGGAAGATGGTAAATAAGTAAGTAGGAGATAGAAATATGAGAGGAAATATGGGGTGGCAGCTTACAAGAGGCTTTCACTGGACAAGCTCCTCTTTATACATGGCTGCCATGGCAGTCCCATTGGAACAATATAACTAAAAGAAATACAATAAATACTAAAATAATTAGAACTCCATGATGGTCGTTATGTTTCATCCTTCTGCAAGTAGATACAATGTGGTTCTTATCTTGTAATTTAATTGTTAATTAGAAAATTCCATGGTGTCAGACACATTGTGTTATGGGACATCAGTATGCAGTGTGATACAATGAAAAGGCTATCCTGGAATTCTATTTTTTCTATTGTTTATTGTCCTTATAACATTGCAAGACAGCTATCTCATTGCATTGTCTGGCAGACACCTTGAAACAGTTTACCTGTATTAAACAATAAAAAAATTGAATTCCAAGATGGCTGCCTTACAATATTGGCTTTATAAAAGCCATTTGGCCTTTTAAAGCAAATGCTGGCCATGGCAAGTGTTCGCAAAGGGTGGCAATGGTCTGCAATGTTTGTTATGTCCAGACTCAAGCAAGGAGTCTGGACTCAAGGCTTAAGGAGGAGGGGCAAGAGGGCAGCGGTGGGCTCCCCAGAAGCTCCGGTGGGAGGGTACAAAGAGTAAGGGAGCAAGAAATAGGGGAGAAAGCAAGACAAGGGAGAAAGAGCTGGAGACAGGAAAGAGAGGAGAAGCAATGGCTCAGCACTCCCTCTGAGTGCAAATTAAAATAAAAGTCAGTTAGAGAAGCTTAAGGAAATATAGTTGAGGAAGAATACAACTGAGTAAATTAAAAGCTGAAATAGACCAGCAATAGTGCAGTGGCAGGACAAATAAAAATATGGAAGAAAATCATTGAATTAGGAGCAGGGAATTGAAATGGACAAGAAAGCTGTCTAATTATTGTGAAAGGGCAGCTGGGAAAGAGCAGCTCTCAGCGCAGCAACAGATGACATCCTGATGGTAGTAGATATAGGCGAAACTGTTGCCCTCATCCCACTAGATCTATCAGTAGTGTTTGACACAGTCTCCCACACCATCCTGATGAGAGGACTGCGCTGAGCCTGACCACCAATGGATCTGAACATTTTTAACTAGAAGAACTCAAACAGTCAATCTCTGCTTTAGTCCTCCGAAGCCTGAGAACTTATCTGTAGAGTACCTCGAGGCTCCTCATTCAGCCCCACCCTCTTCAATATCTACATGACTCCACAGGCTGACACCATCTGTGAACATCCCTGGAACGCCTCCCCCACCGAGCACCCTCATAACTCAGCCCTCCACGGGGCTTACTCGAGTCTCTGGATTTCCCCTGTACCCCATTGGTTCACTCCGCCTCCTCTCTACGCCCCATTCCCTTTCCCTCCCTCCCTCACTATTCTTACCTCCCCCCTTGACCTTTCTAGTGGATTAACATGCCTCCCCTCAATCACCCATTTGCTACACCGGATTCACCCATAACTAGACATGGCCCCACTTCTTGGACCATCCTTTACCCCCCCTAACCTTTCTAAAAATGCTAAGAAGAATTTTAAGCACAAATTATTAATACGTCACCAGGAAGCCTTATTTGTGGACGCCTTGACTAAGATTCAATCCTGGGTCCACTACAACCACCTCAAACTCAACCCAAAAAAAACTGAAATCATTCTTTTCTCCCCTAAAAACAGTTCGCTCCCCATCCAATCCTGGATCTTACAGTTCTCAACTGCTCTCTCACCATATCCAATTCAGTTAAATCCATCGGAATTAACATTGACCAGAACTTTTCTCTTGTCACCCACGTAAAAAACTCGGCCAAAAGCGCTCTCTTCACTCTCCATCACCTCAAGAAATTAAAACCCTTCATTCCTGCTGATGACTTTGCATCAGCTGTCCAATCACTGGTCCTGTCTTAAATCGACTATGGTAACACCATTCTCTCTGGAACACCTAAAGTCCACTTAGCCCCAATCAAATCTGTTCTCAACCTCGCTGCTAGGCTCATTACCGACCTCAAACGGTTCAATCACATCTCCCCTACCCTTAAAGCCCTCAATTGGCTCCCCATTGAAGGCAGATCTACCTACAAGACCGCTTGCATTACACACAAAGCCCTGCATCAACACACCCCGCTGTACCTCCTCAAAGCGGGCTGCTCTCGAACACTGAGGAGCTCAAACACTCTCGTTCTTGTCCCTCCTCTGTTAAACAAGAAATCCACTCATTCACGCTCCTTCTACTGAAATGCGCCTACCATCTGGAATGCACTCCCTAAAGAACTTTGTTGCAACCCCTCTCACTTCAGCTTGAAAAAAGACCTCAAACTACATCTTCTGCAAATTCTGGGGTTCTTAACCCCTTCTCTGGGCTCATATCCCAAACCAGTTTCCTACTGTTTAGGATCCCCCTTTTGATCTCCTGCTGCCCTTTCTCCACCCCCTTTTTCATTTCTTACTTTTCTTCTTCCTCTATCTCACTAATCCCTTTCATAGGTCCTGCCTGACATACCCCCCTCACAGCCTCTCCCCATTCTTACATCCTGCCCCCCTCTTCTCTATCCCCCCTTCTCCACGACAACCTCTCTTCTCTTGACTTGTTGTTGACTATCTATTTTGTTTTTTTATCTACTCATTAGACCCATGTTAAGTGCTCTGATACCATTGGATCCAGCCAGCGCTATATAAAACCTTTAAAATAAAAACAAATACAATAAACATGTTACCAAGATCCTTTCCTATGCCAACGACACACAACTTATACTGTCCCACTCAGACAAAGCTCCCAACACAAGGACGGAATTCACTGCCTACATGACCCATGGAGGAAGTCCAATTGTCTCAAGCTGAACACCGACAATACAGAAGTGGTGATTTTCGTAAAGGTTGCCTCACCACAGGACCACAGACCTTGGCCCATCACCAGCCCACACAAGATTAACATGCCTGCTCATCTCAAGCCTATCACTGTGTACTCTTTCCACACTCTTAGGATGCTGAGAACTATCTACAAGTGGCTACTGAACAACTCCAAAAAGACCCAAGCTCACATCACCAGCAGCAGGACTAAGGAAACTCTCTCTACGCAGGCATCACCAATTACCTAACAAGGAGACTGCAGACCATCCAGAACTCAGCATCCATACGTGTCCTCAATCTCCCATTCCAGTTTCACAACTCACCTCACCTTAGAGGTCCCCACTAGCCCAGATACACAAGAGCACGCAATGCAAACTCTGCACCCACACATACTAAGCATCAGGGCCGGACAGGGAATCAAAACCGGCCCAAAACGGCCCTCACCCTAGCGGCCCACCAGGAAAACTCCTGGTGCCCGCAACGGACAGTCCGGCCCTGCTAAGCATTACCCAACACAGGCCCAGCCTACCTGAACAGTCACATTCACTTCGATCAACATTCCAGGCACCTCAGCTCAGCCGGATTCTTACTAGCATGCATTGCACGCAGCCACAGAAGCAAAAGTGAAGGGTGAGCCTACTCTTCTATCTCTCCTAAAGCATGCAGTGACCTCATTACTTCACATTAGAGCCTACTCCTCTCATCTTCAATTCCGCAAGAAGGCCTGGCACTTCCAGTACCACCGCCCCCCCCCGCCACCACCCCTCCCTGCCTGAAGCGGCTAGCGTCTCAAACCTGTACAGTTCCAGGATAGCCCCTACAAAATCATATAACATAACAACAGCAGAGCTCTTAAGTATATGTCAAACTATTTGTTACAATGTTGTCTGCGAAAGAAAGCTGTCTTTAGTAAGACAAGATGGCCAAAATAGACATAGCAATTTCAGTTCTGTGGTACTATTACTTTCATACATACTGGCACGACTAATGCTCTTCTCTCCATTTTCAATAATACCACGTGGCCTTGACTAGAATGCATTAAGGTTACCTTGGAAAGAATGGGTAATTTTGAGAGAGGGAGTAACGATTTCTCAGTCACCATTTTGTAACCGGGCTCTATGACCTTGAATTTACCCCTAGAAAACCTTCACAATGTCACTGCTCGATTGCATTTTCCAGTCAACTTCCCGATTTGTGTTTAAATGGTTTTCAATATTACGACGGGACTCCTGCCAGTTGAACAAAATTAAAACTGTGGCCTGATTAAAGCTTTCTCTCCGCGGTGCCGTTCGGGCTGCTTCATTAGCGCCTCGGTTTATGGCCACCGAGTTAGCCACATGGCTGTAACTTCTGACAGTTTATGCAATGCAAATTCGGAGACGCAGGTTGTTGCGGCGACTGTACCAATGCAGCAGGTTGAACAGTAGTGATTGCATGAATTATGCATGAGAGCCGGCCCTAATGCGGGGCGATACTTCCATGCAAGATATATTTTTAAGAAAGTAGAAGAAAGCCTGCGCCATCTTTGATTTTTTTTCTCTTATGCATTTTCATCGGCTCTTGCGAAGCCTGGCGGAGCACTCTCTCCGCCTCGTTTCGATTCATGCCTCATACACTAGAAAGCAGCAGCAGACAAGAAGAAAACTCAGAACTCTTCAAGGCCGAGGCTTGGGGATTATCACACACATCAAGGGCTTCTCGTGCGTGAACACAGCGAGCAGCTTGGAAAGCTCTCAATGTCACTTTGCGAGAGACTAGCCCCCCCCTCTTTCCGCCGATTGTCTGTCTGCGCTGTCACGAGCAGCTCTTCATTAAAGATTTCCTCCCCTGTCCCGGTGACAGGCAAGAGCTTTGAAAAATAACACACAAAAGACCAGAGATGATTCTGGTGCAAGTGCGTTTCCTACCTCAATGCAGATTACCGGAGGGGGAAAGCGCTGACGGTCTGTTCTTGATTCCGCAACAGTTTTCATTCTGCGGTGTTTTTTTTGTATAGAGGAAGGCAGAAGAATTAATTGGTTCCTTTGCTGCACTTTAGGTGTTAATTGCCAGGTGCATGCTATCATGGGGGATAAGTATGTGCAAAATACACAGAATATTGTTCTCTCTGGTCTGTACATGTCTAGAATAAAATTAAAGCGTTGGAGGCTGAGCATATCCTTTACCTCTACTGCGTTAATTAGTTAGTACTATGTTTAACAACGTGACTGCTAGGGCTTACTCCTTTCGGGACTCCGCTGTCAGCTCTAAGTCCTTTTGGATATTTGGTGTAGTTTGTATGAGAAATAGGGTTGTTGATTGTGTGTGTATGTGTGGGTGTGGGGGTGCACCATACGCAAGCAACAGCCACAATTCTTGTCAGGGTGAACCACAAACAGTCACTAAATTAACCTGTGCTTAATCATCTAGTGACTTGATACAAAAGCAGTCAGACTTAATTTTAGAGGTAATGTGTAAAGTATTTATGCAGAACACAAACAGTTATAAAGTGAAAGCACAACACAAGAAAAATCCAACAATAATTCCAGAAAATAGAGTAAAATGTAATACATTATTTGATGCCAAAACAATAGAAATCCAATCAGTAGAACCAGAGATATTCAATCTTAAAGATTTACGGCAGGTATAGTGAATAAAAGCAAAAAGCGCCACTCGAGGTTATTGGGTCGTAGTAGACGTAGTGAAAGTCACAAGATCAGGCCTTCCACGATGGAGAGTGGGCCGGTTCAGGGACCAGGTTAGTCCTGCAGAAAAAGTTATCTTCTAGAATCCCTCCTGAAAAGTCCTGTACACGTTGGGGTAGAAGGCGAAGAGCGGGGAGAACGGTGTGGATGGTTGTCACTGTAGCATTAAGCGCCAGCCAGGCGTCTTCTTGGACAGTCATTGCTGTAGTACAAAGATCCTGTTGGACATCACAGACAGTCATTGCTAGAGGTTCGTGTTGGCAGCAACCACGGGCTATTAATGCTCTAGCGAGAAGTTCAGATCTTGTATTGTCGGCCGTCAGTGGCAGTTACTGCAGTGCAAAGAGTCAGGTACACTGGGGCTTGGCATTGGTGGTCGGCATAGGTGGCAAGATCTTGGTGCAAACAAGCCCGTTTGCGGTTGCGCAGAGCCCATAACTTCAGGATTTCTACTTTTCTTCAAGGCAGAGCTCAACTGATGCCACATGAATGGTCTAGGACCTGGGAGGCATCTCTTGGGGATTGGGAACTCACTCCAGCAGAGGCCAGCAGGGCTCATGCAGGTCCAGTTACAGGTCAAGGCAGGTCCAGTTACAGCAGGTCAGTTGCAGAGAGGCCTCTGGGGCGTGTTGTGTCCCTGTAACTCAGAACAGGAGGTCAGTCAGTTGACCCTTGGTGGCCCTTCAGTCTGGGATGAAGGAAGGAGGTCCAGTCTTCCTTCTCAAGATGCAGCAAGGGCCTCAATCAGCAGGGCAGTATGGCGTCCTAGTTCTGTAATAATGACAGGCCCAGGAGTGTACTGAAGAGTGGGTCTGAGAGTCCTATTTTTATATCTGGCACCCCATTGAACTGAGGGAAGCTTCTAGAGTTTTCCACCCCACAGATGTGTCTGGGATTTCCTTCATCCCTGTCCTAGCTCCAGATTGATTGGGGTCACAATAGACTAGTGTGAAACCCTTTGTGAGTGTGCTGTGGCAGCCCCTTTGAAGTGCAAGTCTGGCAGGTGACAGCGCCACCCCCATCTTTTCAGAGATGGCCATCTTGCCAACACCCACAATACACAAAGACCAACAGCCAACAACACCTAGGCATGTGACTGAGGAAACAGGCTGCAGGCACCAAATCGTTAGGAAAGGAAAATGGCAACTAAAAGTGGCATTTTCAGACTGGGGCTTAAAATCCAACTTTACAATTAAATAGGGTTTTACATTACACATCTTTAGATACCAAACATGAATTTCCTAACTGCTCCCAATCAAAAAGAATCACTAATTGAAGGTAAAAAGGTAACTCAATGTTATCCTATGGGAGAGGTAGGCTTTGCAGCAGTGAATGACAAATTTGAGAGTTTGTCAATACCAGTACAGGTAAAAATTAAAAGTACATGTCCTACTTTTTACATACAACGCACCCTGACATATGGGCTTTTTAGGGCCTACCCCAGGGGTGACTTATGTATTTAGAAGGAACATTAAGGCTTGGCAAAATAGTTATATTCCTTGGTCAGTTTGAACTGCACACAGGCTGAAATGGTAGGCTTGGGACAAGTTTTAAAAAGCTACCTAATAGGGTGACACAATAAGTTTTGCAGGCCGACTAGTAGCATTTATTTTACAGGCCATGGGTACATGTAGTGCCACTTTACTAGAAACTTATACATAAATTAAATGTGGCAATTGGGTGTATGCCAATTTCACAATGCTTAAAGGAGAGAGCACAAGCACTGTAACACTGGTTATCAGTGGAAAAGTTTGCAGAGTCCTAACAAAAACAGGTTCCGAAAACAGGAGAGTGAATGCAAAAAAGCTCAGGGATGACCCTGCAAAGAGGGCCAACTCCAACAGTGTGCACATTAAGTTTCATTAGTTTTTTCTTTAAAAAGTTTCTGCACCAATTTTTTATCATTTCTTTTAACATCCCGATGATTCTATCAATCAATCAATCAGGGAATTGTGAAGCTTAGCTACTCACCTGTGAGGTTCTCAAGGAACTGGGGGGGGGAAGCTCAGTGGAATGCTGGGGTCATCCGAAGAGCCAGGTCTTGAGGTCCTTCCTGAACTAGGTAAGAGTAAGCATTTGCCGAAAGTTTAGGGGAGGTAATTCCAGATCTTGGCTGTGAGGTAGGGGACTGACTTTCCTCCCATTCTAGTCTTGTAGATGCGTGGGATGGTGGCCAGAGAGAGGTCAGCTGATCGGAGGTGTGTCTTGGGTGCGTGGAAGGAGAGGCATTTGTTTAGGTATGCTGATCTGATGTTGTGGAGGGCCTTGTATGCATGAGTGAGGAGCTTGACAGTTATTCTTCTTTCGATGGGGAGCCAGTGGAGATCGCGGAGGTGTTGAGTGAGATGGTTGTGACAGGGGAGGTCTAGGATCAGTCTGGCTACAGCATTCTGGAGGGTCTGGAGTTTGCGGAGAAGTTTCTTATTGATTCCGGCGTAGAGGGCATTGCCGTAGCCTAATATGCTACTGTTGAGGGCGTGTGAGACAGTTTTTCTGGATTCAGTGGGATCCATCTGAACGTTTTCTGGAGAATGTGGAGGGTGTTGAAGCAGGCCGAGGATACAGCGTTGATCTGGTGGTTCACTGTGAGAGATAAGTCAAGTATTGTAGTGTAGTTCCTATATTCCCAGTAGGCTCTCCGCATTGGAATAATATATCCTATAGATATGACGTAGGACTTAGGTCAGAAGGTCTCTATCGAATATACTAAACTTAATTGTGAGTGCCAGCTAGCTCAGAGGTCACTAGAAACGTTCTCGAATTCACAAGAAGGGATTAGTTTCTGACAACCGCATAAACATGACAACTTTGTTTCCCCAGGATAGGAAATATCCTCAGAGTCGTAGAAACAATAGATAAGTATTTCACTCAGTCAATCGTGCATGCTTCGTTTCTACAGAGTTGCAGAGAAATAGTGAGACAGGCGTTTTCAATAAAAAGTTTATTGAAAGGTCTTCTTTCTCATGCAAGAGAGGTGAACTACTACAATCTTTAGACAGAATACAAAGTATAATGCGTACAGCGAGAATAGTATTATAAAATAATACTGTGATAGCATTGTATGGTTTCTAAGCCATAAAAATACATACATAAATAACACAGGCTAAAATACTCAACTGGTGCTTCTAAAATATGCCCACCCCAATGTACCTAACCTTGGTCTAATACGAGGGAAGAAGTAAGTATGGTCTTTTAGATAAGTTTAGTTTTTGCCAAGATCCTACCAAAGGTTTCTCTAGGTTCTAATCAGCTCCATACCTTAGAATGAAGGAGGTCTGGTATCTCTGTCTCGGGACTCGATTCCCAACACCCCGCAAGGGGAGTCAGAAACACTGGAGCTGGATTTCTCAGTAGAGGAGGGCAGCTTTCTGATCAGTGCGTCAGCTGGAGAGTCGGTTTCCTTCGGCCCTTGCTGTAGCGAGCTGCGTCTGACAAGTAGGTCGTCGAACTGCTCCGAACCACTGTGCTTTGCCATAGCAAGTGAAGGTATATTTATACCTTGAAGGTGTTTAGGAATGCCATGTTTGACGTAAAGTCGGGCATAGGAACGTCATCAATGAACCCCTAATGAATAGATGTTCACTATAAAACTAGCTGAGTTCTTGGAGAAATCAATATTCGAGCAAGGGGAAGTCCCAAACGGCTTAAGCCTGTTTTTCCAAGAAATCGTTGTGATGTTTGGTTGAACGGATCGAAGTAGCCTTGCCTGTATTTGGATTGCATGGGCTATGCCTAAATAAGGGCTTGATTTCTATGCCTATATAAGGGCAACGTTAATTGTACCTATATAAGGGCATGAATCGGGAAAATTCATTCAGAATCTAAAATGCCACACAACAGTATGAGGCCGTGGTTCCGTACGTAGTCTGTTGGTGTGAGGGGGGTTCCGAGGGCCACCAGGTGTTGTCCCATGCTTAGGGGGTGCAGCCAAGGATGAGGACTTCTGTTTTCTCGGAGTTGAGTTTCAGGCAGCTCTTCTTCATCCAGGTGGCAATGGGTTTCATCCGTTCTTGGAAGTTGTGCCTAGTGATGTTTGGATCTTTGGTGAGTGAGAGGATGAGCTGGGTGTCGTCAGCGTAGGAGACGATGCTGAGCCCATGGTTTCTGACAATGGTTGTGAGGGGGGCCATGTAGATGTTGAAGAGGGTGGGGCTGAGGAAGGATCCCTGGGGCACTCCACATCTGGTCTCTGTAGGTTCGGAGAGGTAGGGTGGGAGTCTGACTCACTTAATTCTGCCTATGGGAAATGAGCCTACCCAGTCCAGGGTTTTTCCACGGATACCAATGTTGTGGGATCGGTGGCTAGTGTGAAACGTGAGATGGTGCTGAAGGCAGCCTGGAGGTCCGGGAGGATGAGTGCTGCTCGAGGAGGGACTGGATGTCGTCGGTGGGGGCGAGTAGGGCAGTCTCAGTGCTGTTGTTGCTGTGTAATCTGGATTGGGAAATGTCCAGGATTTTGTTGGCTTCGATGAAGTTTGCTAGCTGGGTGTTGACGGCCTTCTTAATGACCTTGGCTACGAATGGAAGCAGGGAGATAGGCTTGATGTTCTGAGGCCTGTTGGGTCGCTAGTGGGTTCCTTCAGGACGGGGTTGACTTTGGGGTGTTTCCGGTCATTGAGGAATGTGGCGGTTTCGAGGGAGCAGTTGATCATTTGGCATAATTCAGGTGTGATGGCCGTGGCGGGTCTGTGAAAGATATGGGGTGGGGAGGGGTCTGAGGGTGCTCCGGAGTCAATGCTTTTCATGGTCTTTAGTTACAACAAGGGGTGGTGATGGACAGAGTCTCTGAATTAAGCAGAGTGCTCTCACCCAGTCAAGAGATCAGGGCTAGATCCAACACCGTTTTTTAGCTCATTGCACCATCCCAGTTTCAGAACCTGGCTGTATGCAAATTAGTCTGTCCCTGGCCCAGTGCATCATGGGAACAGGGCAGACCAGACTACAAATGCCAATTCTTACACTGGGAAGGAAACAAGCTTCCGGGGACCGGTTTCTGGCATTACAGCCATCTTCGGCCCGGCTTGCTTGAATCCTGATGGTGCAATGAGCAAGGGACTCACATCTGAGTATACCCTTCCACGCTTAGGGTGGACAAAATTATTTACAACAAGGGGTGGTGATGGACAGAGTCTCTGAATTAAGCAGAGTGCTCTCACCCAGTCAAGAGATCAGGGCTAGATCCAACACCGTTTTTTAGCTCATTGCACCATCCCAGTTTCAGAACCTGGCTGTATGCAAATTAGTCTGTCCCTGGCCCAGTGCATCATGGGAACAGGGCAGACCAGACTACAAACGCCAATTCTTACACTGGGAAGGAAACAAGCTTCCGGGGACCGGTTTCTGGCATTACAGCCGTCTTCGGCCCAGCTTGCTTGAATCCTGATGGTGCAATGAGCAAGGGACTCACATCTGAGTATACCCTTCCACGCTTAGGGTGGACAAAATTATTTACAACAAGGGGTGGTGATGGACAGAGTCTCTGAATTAAGCAGAGTGCTCTCACCCAGTCAAGAGATCAGGGCTAGATCCAACACCGTTTTTTAGCTCATTGCACCATCCCAGTTTCAGAACCTGGCTGTATGCAAATTAGTCTGTCCCTGGCCCAGTGCATCATGGGAACAGGGCAGACCAGACTACAAACGCCAATTCTTACACTGGGAAGGAAACAAGCTTCCGGGGACCGGTTTCTGGCATTACAGCCGTCTTCGGCCCGGCTTGCTTGAATCCTGATGGTGCAATGAGCAAGGGACTCATATCTGAGTATACCCTTCCACGCTTAGGGTGGACAAAATTATTTACAACAAGGGGTGGTGATGGACAGAGTCTCTGAATTAAGCAGAGTGCTCTCACCCAGTCAAGAGATCAGGGCTAGATCCAACACCGTTTTTTAGCTCATTGCACCATCCCAGTTTCAGAACCTGGCTGTATGCAAATTAGTCTGTCCCTGGCCCAGTGCATCATGGGAACAGGGCAGACCAGACTACAAACGCCAATTCTTAACTGGGAAGGAACCAAGCTTCCGGGGACCGGTTTCTGGCATTACAGCCGTCTTCGGCCCGGCTTGCTTGAATCCTGATGGTGCAATGAGCAAGGGACTCACATCTGAGTATACCCTTCCACGCTTAGGGTGGACAAAATTATTTACAACAAGGGGTGGTGAATGGACAGAGTCTCTGAATTAAGCAGAGTGCTCTCACCCAGTCAAGAGATCAGGGCTAGATCCAACACCGTTTTTTAGCTCATTGCACCATCCCAGTTTCAGAACCTGGCTGTATGCAAATTAGTCTGTCCCTGGCCCAGTGCATCATGGGAACAGGGCAGACCAGACTACAAACGCCAATTCTTACACTGGGAAGGAAACAAGCTTCCGGGGACCGGTTTCTGGCATTACAGCCGTCTTCGGCCCGGCTTGCTTGAATCCTAATGGTGCAATGAGCAAGGGACTCACATCTGAGTATACCCTTCCACGCTTAGGGTGGACAAAATTATTTACAACAAGGGGTGGTGATGGACAGAGTCTCTGAATTAAGCAGAGTGCTCTCACCCAGTCAAGAGATCAGGGCTAGATCCAACACCGTTTTTTAGCTCATTGCACCATCCCAGTTTCAGAACCTGGCTGTATGCAAATTAGTCTGTCCCTGGCCCAGTGCATCATGGGAACAGGGCAGACCAGACTACAAACGCCAATTCTTACACTGGGAAGGAAACAAGCTTCCGGGGACCGGTTTCTGGCATTACAGCCGTCTTCGGCCCGGCTTGCTTGAATCCTGATGGTGCAATGAGCAAGGGACTCACATCTGAGTATACCCTTCCACGCTTAGGGTGGACAAAATTATGTAGTTTGGTCTGCCCTATTCCCATGATGCACTGGGCCAGGGACAGACTAATTTGCATATAGCCAGGTTCTGAGCTGGGATGGGGCAGTGAGCTAAATAACGGTGATGGATCAAGCCCTGATCTTTGGACTGGGTAAGAGTGGTCTGCTTAATTCAGACACTCTGTTCATCACCACCCCCTTTTCTGAATCGTTTTTGGCCACTATAGGTGTGGCAGGGTATACTCAGACATGAGTCCCTTGCTCACTGCTCCATCAGGATTCAAGCAAGCCGGGCCGACGAGGCTGAAATGCCAGAAACCGGTCCCCGGAAGCTTGTATCCTTTCTGGTGAAGAATTGGCTTGGTAGTTTGGTCTGCCCTGTTCCCATGATGCACTGGGCCAGGGACAGACTAATTTGCATATAGCCAGGTTCTGAGCTGGGATGGGGCAGTGAGCTAAATAACGGTGATGGATCAAGCCCTGATCTTTGGACTGGGTAAGAGTGGTCTGCTTAATTCAGACACTCGGTTCATCACCACCCCCTTTTCTGAATCGTTTTTGGCCACTATAGGTGTGGCAGGGTATACTCAGACATGAGTCCCTTGCTCACTGCTCCATCAGGATTCAAGCAAGCCGGGCCGACGAGGCTGAAATGCCAGAAACCGGTCCCCGGAAGCTTGTATCCTTTCTGGTGAAGAATTGGCTTGGTAGTTTGGTCTGCCCTGTTCCCATGATGCACTGGGCCAGGGACAGACTAATTTGCATATAGCCAGGTTCTGAGCTGGGATGGGGCAGTGAGCTAAATAACGGTGATGGATCAAGCACTGATCTTTGGACTGGGTAAGAGTGGTCTGCTTAATTCAGACACTCTGTTCATCACCACCCCCTTTTCTGAATCGTTTTTGGCCACTATAGGTGTGGCAGGGTATACTCAGACATGAGTCCCTTGCTCACTGCTCCATCAGGATTCAAGCAAGCCGGGCAGACGAGGCTGAAATGCCAGAAACCGGTCGCCGGAAGCTTGTATCCTTTCTGGTGAAGAATTGGCTTGGTAGTTTGGTCTGCCCTGTTCCCATGATGCACTGGGCCAGGGACAGACTAATTTGCATATAGCCAGGTTCTGAGCTGGGATGGGGCAGTGAGCTAAATAACGGTGATGGATCAAGCCCTGATCTTTGGACTGGGTAAGAGTGGTCTGCTTAATTCAGACACTCTGTTCATCACCACCCCCTTTTCTGAATCGTTTTTGGCCACTATAGGTGTGGCAGGGTATACTCAGACATGAGTCCCTTGCTCACTGCTCCATCAGGATTCAAGCAAGCCGGGCCGACGAGGCTGAAATGCCAGAAACCGGGCCCCGGAAGCTTGTATCCTTTCTGGTGAAGAATTGGCTTGTTAGTTTGGTCTGCCCTGTTCCCATGATGCACTGGGCCAGGGACAGACTAATTTGCATATAGCCAGGTTCTGAGCTGGGATGGGGCAGTGAGCTAAATAACGGTGATGGATCAAGCCCTGATCTTTGGACTGGGTAAGAGTGGTCTGCTTAATTCAGACACTCTGTTCATCACCACCCCCTTTTCTGAATCGTTTTTGGCCACTATAGGTGTGGCAGGGTATACTCAGACATGAGTCCCTTGCTCACTGCTCCATCAGGATTCAAGCAAGCCGGGCCGACGAGGCTGAAATGCCAGAAACTGGTCCCCGGAAGCTTGTATCCTTTCTGGTGAAGAATTGGGTTGGTAGTTTGGTCTGCCCTGTTCCCATGATGCACTGGGCCAGGGACAGACTAATTTGCATATAGCCAGGTTCTGAGCTGGGATGGGGCAGTGAGCTAAATAACGGTGATGGATCAAGCCCTGATCTTTGGGCTGGGTAAGAGTAGTCTGCTTAATTCAGACACTCTGTTCATCACCACCCCCTTTTCTGAATCGTTTTTGGCCACTATAGGTGTGGCAGGGTATACTCAGACATGAGTCCCTTGCTCACTGCTCAATCAGTATTCAAGCAAGCCAGGCCGACGAGGCTGAAATGCCAGAAACCGGTCCCCGGAAGCTTGTATCCTTTCTGGTGAAGAATTGGCTTGGTAGTTTGGTCTGCCCTGTTCCCATGATGCACTGGGCCAGGGACAGACTAATTTGCATATAGCCAGGTTCTGAGCTGGGATGGGGCATTGAGCTAAATAACGGTGATGGATCAAGCCCTGATCTTTGGACTGGGTAAGAGTGGTCTGCTTAATTCAGAGTTTCTGTTCATCACCACCTCCTTTTCTGAATCGTTTTTGGCCACTATAGGTGTGGCAGGGTATACTCAGACATGAGTCCCCTGCTCACTGCTCCATCAGGATTGAAGCAAGCCGGGCCGATGAGGCTGAAATGCCAGAAACCGGTCCCCGGAAGCTTGTATCCTTTCTGGTGAAGAATTGGCTTGGTAGTTTGGTCTGCCCTGTTCCCATGATGCACTGGGCCAGGGACAGACTAATTTGCATATAGCCAGGTTCTGAGCTGGGATGGGGCAGTGAGCTAAATAACGGTGATGGATCAAGCCCTGATCTTTGGACTGGGTAAGAGTGGTCTGCTTAATTCAGACACTCTGTTCATCACCACCCCCTTTTCTGAATCGTTTTTGGCCACTATAGGTGTGGCAGGGTATACTCAGACATGAGTCCCTTGCTCACTGCTCCATCAGGATTCAAGCAAGCCGGGCCGACGAGGCTGAAATGCCAGAAACTGGTCCCCGGAAGCTTGTATCCTTTCTGGTGAAGAATTGGGTTGGTAGTTTGGTCTGCCCTGTTCCCATGATGCACTGGGCAAGGGACAGACTAATTTGCATATAGCCAGGTTCTGAGCTGGGATGGGGCAGTGAGCTAAATAACGGTGATGGATCAAGCCCTGATCTTTGGACTGGGTAAGAGTGGTCTGCTTAATTCAGACACTCTGTTCATCACCACCCCCTTTTCTGAATCGTTTTTGGCCACTATAGGTGTGGCAGGGTATACTCAGACATGAGTCCCTTGCTCACTGCTCCATCAGGATTCAAGCAAGCCAGGCCGACGAGGCTGAAATGCCAGAAACCGGTCCCCGGAAGCTTGTATCCTTTCTGGTGAAGAATTGGCTTGGTAGTTTGGTCTGCCCTGTTCCCATGATGCACTGGGCCAGGGACAGACTAATTTGCATATAGCCAGGTTCTGAGCTGGGATGGGGCAGTGAGCTAAATAACGGTGATGGATCAAGCCCTGATCTTTGGACTGGGTAAGAGTGGTCTGCTTAATTCAGAGTTTCTGTTCATCACCACCCCCTTTTCTGAATCGTTTTTGGCCACTATAGGTGTGGCAGGGTATACTCAGACATGAGTCCCCTGCTCACTGCTCCATCAGGATTCAAGCAAGCCGGGCCGATGAGGCTGAAATGCCAGAAACCGGTCCCCGGAAGCTTGTATCCTTTCTGGTGAAGAATTGGCTTGGTAGTTTGGTCTGCCCTGTTCCCATGATGCACTGGGCCAGGGACAGACTAATTTGCATATAGCCAGGTTCTGAGCTGGGATGGGGCAGTGAGCTAAATAACGGTGATGGATCAAGCCCTGATCTTTGGACTGGGTAAGAGTGGTCTGCTTAATTCAGACACTCTGTTCATCACCACCCCCTTTTCTGAATCGTTTTTGGCCACTATAGGTGTGGCAGGGTATACTCAGACATGAGTCCCTTGCTCACTGCTCCATCAGGATTCAAGCAAGCCGGGCCGACGAGACTGAAATGCCAGAAACCGATCCCCGGAAGCTTGTATCCTTTCTGGTGAAGAATTGGCTTGGTAGTTTGGTCTGCCCTCTTCCCATGATGCACTGGGCCAGGGACAGACTAATTTGCATATAGCCAGGTTCTGAGCTGGGATGGGGCAGTGAGCTAAATAACGGTGATGGATCAAGCCCTGATCTTTGGACTGGGTAAGAGTGGTCTGCTTAATTCAGACACTCTGTTCATCACCACCCCCTTTTCTGAATCGTTTTTGGCCACTATACGTGTGGCAGGGTATACTCAGACATGAGTCCCTTGCTCACTGCTCCATCAGGATTCAAGCAAGCCGGGCCGACGAGGCTGAAATGCCAGAAACTGGTCCCCGGAAGCTTGTATCCTTTCTGGTGAAGAATTGGGTTGGTAGTTTGGTCTGCCCTGTTCCCATGATGCACTGGGCCAGGGACAGACTAATTTGCATATAGCCAGGTTCTGAGCTGGGATGGGGCAGTGAGCTAAATAACGGTGATGGATCAAGCCCTGATCTTTGGACTGGGTAAGAGTGGTCTGCTTAATTCAGACACTCTGTTCATCACCACCCCCTTTTCTGAATCGTTTTTGGCCACTATAGGTGTGGCAGGGTATACTCAGACATGAGTCCCCTGCTCACTGCTCCATCAGGATTCAAGCAAGCCGGGCCGATGAGGCTGAAATGCCAGAAACCGGTCCCCGGAAGCTTGTATCCTTTCTGGTGAAGAATTGGCTTGGTAGTTTGGTCTGCCCTGTTCCCATGATGCACTGGGCCAGGGACAGACTAATTTGCATATAGCCAGGTTCTGAGCTGGGATGGGGCAGTGAGCTAAATAACGGTGATGGATCAAGCCCTGATCTTTGGACTGGGTAAGAGTGGTCTGCTTAATTCAGACACTCTGTTCATCACCACCCCCTTTTCTGAATCGTTTTTGGCCACTATAGGTGTGGCAGGGTATACTCAGACATGAGTCCCTTGCTCACTGCTCCATCAGGATTCAAGCAAGCCGGGCCGACGAGGCTGAAATGCCAGAAACCGATCCCCGGAAGCTTGTATCCTTTCTGGTGAAGAATTGGCTTGGTAGTTTGGTCTGCCCTCTTCCCATGATGCACTGGGCCAGGGACAGACTAATTTGCATATAGCCAGGTTCTGAGCTGGGATGGGGCAGTGAGCTAAATAACGGTGATGGATCAAGCCCTGATCTTTGGACTGGGTAAGAGTGGTCTGCTTAATTCAGACACTCTGTTCATCACCACCCCCTTTTCTGAATCGTTTTTGGCCACTATAGGTGTGGCAGGGTATACTCAGACATGAGTCCCTTGCTCACTGCTCCATCAGGATTCAAGCAAGCCAGGCCGACGAGGCTGAAATGCCAGAAACCGGTCCCCGGAAGCTTGTATCCTTTCTGGTGAAGAATTGGCTTGGTAGTTTGGTCTGCCCTGTTCCCATGATGCCCTGGGCCAGGGACAGACTAATTTGCATATAGCCAGGTTCTGAGCTGGGATGTGGCAGTGAGCTAAATAACGGTGATGGATCAAGCCCTGATCTTTGGACTGGGTAAGAGTGGTCTGCTTAATTCAGAGTTTCTGTTCATCACCGCCCCCTTTTCTGAATCGTTTTTGGCCACTATAGGTGTGGCAGGATATACTCAGACATGAGTCCCCTGCTCACTGCTCCATCAGGATTCAAGCAAGCCGGGCCGATGAGGCTGAAATGCCAGAAACCGGTCCCCGGAAGCTTGTATCCTTTCTGGTGAAGAATTGGCTTGGTAGTTTGGTCTGCCCTGTTCCCATGATGCACTGGGCCAGGGACAGACTAATTTGCATATAGCCAGGTTCTGAGCTGGGATGGGGCAGTGAGCTAAATAACGGTGATGGATCAAGCCCTGATCTTTGGACTGGGTAAGAGTGGTCTGCTTAATTCAGACACTCTGTTCATCACCACCCCCTTTTCTGAATCGTTTTTGGCCACTATAGGTGTGGCAGGGTATACTCAGACATGAGTCCCTTGCTCACTGCTCCATCAGGATTCAAGCAAGCCGGGCCGACGAGGCTGAAATGCCAGAAACTGATCCCCGGAAGCTTGTATCCTTTCTGGTGAACAATTGGCTTGGTAGTTTGGTCTGCCCTCTTCCCATGATGCACTGGGCCAGGGACAGACTAATTTGCATATAGCCAGGTTCTGAGCTGGGATGGGGCAGTGAGCTAAATAACGGTGATGGATCAAGCCCTGATCTTTGGACTGGGTAAGAGTGGTCTGCTTAATTCAGACACTCTGTTCATCACCACCCCCTTTTCTGAATCGTTTTTGGCCACTATAGGTGTGGCAGGGTATACTCAGACATGAGTCCCTTGCTCACTGCTCCATCAGGATTCAAGCAAGCCGGGCCGACGAGGCTGAAATGCCAGAAACCGGTCCCCGGAAGCTTGTATCCTTTCTGGTGAAGAATTGGCTTGGTAGTTTGGTCTGCCCTGTTCCCATGATGCACTGGGCCAGGGACAGACTAATTTGCATATAGCCAGGTTCTGAGCTGGGATGGGGCAGTGAGCTAAATAACGGTGATGGATCAAGCCCTGATCTTTGGACTGGGTAAGAGTGGTCTGCTTAATTCAGACACTCTGTTCATCATCACCCCCTTTTCTGAATCGTTTTTGGCCACTATAGGTGTGGCAGGGTATACTCAGACATGAGTCCCTTGCTCACTGCTCCATCAGGATTCAAGCAAGCCGGGCCGACGAGGCTGAAATGCCAAAACCGGTCCCCGGAAGCTTGTATCCTTTCTGGTGAAGAATTGGCTTGGTAGTTTGGTCTGCCCTGTTCCCATGATGCACTGGGCCAGGGACAGACTAATTTGCATATAGCCAGGTTCTGAGCTGGGATGGGGCAGTGAGCTAAATAACGGTGATGGATCAAGCCCTGATCTTTGGACTGGGTAAGAGTGGTCTGCTTAATTCAGACACTCTGTTCATCACCACCCCCTTTTCTGAATCGTTTTTGGCCACTATAGGTGTGGCAGGGTATACTCAGACATGAGTCCCTTGTTCACTGCTCCATCAGGATTCAAGCAAGCCGGGCCGACGAGGCTGAAATGCCAGAAACCGGTCCCCGGAAGCTTGTATCCTTTCTGGTGAAGAATTGGCTTGGTAGTTTGGTCTGCCCTGTTCCCATGATGCACTGGGCCAGGGACAGACTAATTTGCATATAGCCAGGTTCTGAGCTGGGATGGGGCAGTGAGCTAAATAACGGTGATGGATCAAGCCCTGATCTTTGGACTGGGTAAGAGTGGTCTGCTTAATTCAGACACTCTGTTCATCACCACCCCCTTTTCTGAATCGTTTTTGGCCACTATAGGTGTGGCAGGGTATACTCAGACATGAGTCCCTTGCTCACTGCTCCATCAGGATTCAAGCAAGCCGGGCCGACGAGGCTGAAATGCCAGAAACCGGTCCCCGGAAGCTTGTATCCTTTCTGGTGAAGAATTGGCTTGTTAGTTTGGTCTGCCATGTTCCCATGATGCACTGGGCCAGGGACAGACTAATTTGCATATAGCCAGGTTCTGAGCTGGGATGGGGCAGTGAGCTAAATAACGGTGATGGATCAAGCCCTGATCTTTGGACTGGGTAAGAGTGGTCTGCTTAATTCAGACACTCTGTTCATCACCACCCCCTTTTCTGAATCGTTTTTGGCCACTATAGGTGTGGCAGGGTATACTCAGACATGAGTCCCTTGCTCACTGCTCCATCAGGATTCAAGCAAGCCGGGCCGACGAGGCTGAAATGCCAGAAACCGGTCCCCGGAAGCTTGTATCCTTTCTGGTGAAGAATTGGCTTGGTAGTTTGGTCTGCCCTGTTCCCATGATGCCCTGGGCCAGGGACAGACTAATTTGCATATAGCCAGGTTCTGAGCTGGGATGGGGCAGTGAGCTAAATAACGGTGATGGATCAAGCCCTGATCTTTGGACTGGGTAAGAGTGGTCTGCTTAATTCAGACACTCTGTTCATCACCACCCCCTTTTCTGAATCGTTTTTGGCCACTATAGGTGTGGCAGGGTATACTCAGACATGAGTCCCTTGCTCACTGCTCCATCAGGATTCAAGCAAGCCGGGCCGACGAGGCTGAAATGCCAGAAACCGGTCCCCGGAAGCTTGTATCCTTTCTGGTGAAGAATTGGCTTGGTAGTTTGGTCTGCCCTGTTCCCATGATGCACTGGGCCAGGGACAGACTAATTTGCATATAGCCAAGTTCTGAGCTGGGATGGGGCAGTGAGCTAAATAACGGTGATGGATCAAGCCCTGATCTTTGGACTGGGTAAGAGTGGTCTGCTTAATTCAGACACTCTGTTCATCACCACCCCCTTTTCTGAATCGTTTTTGGCCACTATAGGTGTGGCAGGGTATACTCAGACATGAGTCCCTTGCTCACTGCTCCATCAGGATTCAAGCAAGCCGGGCCGACGAGGCTGAAATGCCAGAAACCGGTCCCCGGAAGCTTGTATCCTTTCTGGTGAAGAATTGGCTTGGTAGTATGGTCTGCCCTGTTCCCATGATGCACTGGGCCAGGGACAGACTAATTTGCATATAGGCAGGTTCTGAGCTGGGATGGGGCAGTGAGCTAAATAACGGTGATGGATCAAGCCCTGATCTTTGGACTGGGTAAGAGTGGTCTGCTTAATTCAGACACTCTGTTCATCACCACCCCCTTTTCTGAATCGTTTTTGGCCACTATAGGTGTGGCAGGGTATACTCAGACATGAGTCCCTTGCTCACTGCTCCATCAGGATTCAAGCAAGCCGGGCCGACGAGGCTGAAATGCCAGAAACCGGTCCCCGGAAGCTTGTATCCTTTCTGGTGAAGAATTGGCTTGGTAGTTTGGTCTGCCCTGTTCCCATGATGCACTGGGCCAGGGACAGACTAATTTGCATATAGCCAGGTTCTGAGCTGGGATGGGGCAGTGAGCTAAATAACGGTGATGGATCAAGCCCTGATCTTTGGACTGGGTAAGAGTGGTCTGCTTAATTCAGACACTCTGTTCATCACCACCCCCTTTTCTGAATCGTTTTTGGCCACTATAGGTGTGGCAGGGTATACTCAGACATGAGTCCCTTGCTCACTGCTCCATCAGGATTCAAGCAAGCGGGGCCGACGAGGCTGAAATGCCAGAAACCGGTCCCCGGAAGCTTGTATCCTTTCTGGTGAAGAATTGGCTTGGTAGTTTGGTCTGCCCTGTTCCCATGATGCACTGGGCCAGGGACAGACTAATTTGCATATAGCCAGGTTCTGAGCTGGGATGGGGCAGTGAGCTAAATAACGGTGATGGATCAAGCCCTGATCTTTGGACTGGGTAAGAGTGGTCTGCTTAAATCAGACACTCTGTTCATCACCACCCCCTTTTCTGAATCGTTTTTGGCCACTATAGGTGTGGCAGGGTATACTCAGACATGAGTCCCTTGCTCACTGCTCCATCAGGATTCAAGCAAGCCGGGCCGACGAGGCTGAAATGCCAGAAACCGGTCCCCGGAAGCTTGTATCCTTTCTGGTGAAGAATTGGCTTGGTAATTTGGTCTGCCCTGTTCCCATGATGCACTGGGCCAGGGACAGACTAATTTGCATATAGCCAGGTTCTGAGCTGGGATGGGGCAGTGAGCTAAATAACGGTGATGGATCAAGCCCTGATCTTTGGACTGGGTAAGAGTGGTCTGCTTAATTCAGACACTCTGTTCATCACCACCCCCTTTTCTGAATCGTTTTTGGCCACTATAGGTGTGGCAGGGTATACTCAGACATGAGTCCCTTGCTCACTGCTCCATCAGGATTCAAGCAAGCCGGGCCGACGAGGCTGAAATGCCAGAAACCGGTCCCCGGAAGCTTGTATCCTTTCTGGTGAAGAATTGGCTTGGTAGTTTGGTCTGCCCTGTTCCCATGATGCACTGGGCCAGGGACAGACTAATTTGCATATAGCCAGGTTCTGAGCTGGGATGTGGCAGTGAGCTAAATAACGGTGATGGATCAAGCCCTGATCTTTGGACTGGGTAAGAGTGGTCTGCTTAATTCAGACACTCTGTTCATCACCACCCCCTTTTCTGAATCGTTTTTGGCCACTATAGGTGTGGCAGGGTATACTCAGACATGAGTCCCTTGCTCACTGCTCCATCAGGATTCAAGCAAGCCGGGCCGACGAGGCTGAAATGCCAGAAACCGGTCCCCGGAAGCTTGTATCCTTTCTGGTGAAGAATTGGCTTGGTAGTTTGGTCTGCCCTGTTCCCATAATGCACTGGGCCAGGGACAGACTAATTTGCATATAGCCAGGTTCTGAGCTGGGATGGGGCAGTGAGCTAAATAACGGTGATGGATCAAGCCCTGATCTTTGGACTGGGTAAGAGTGGTCTGCTTAATTCAGACACTCTGTTCATCACCACCCCCTTTTCTGAATCGTTTTTGGCCACTATAGGTGTGGCAGGGTATACTCAGACATGAGTCCCTTGCTCACTGCTCCATCAGGATTCAAGCAAGCGGGGCCGACGAGGCTGAAATGCCAGAAACCGGTCCCCGGAAGCTTGTATCCTTTCTGGTGAAGAATTGGCTTGGTAGTTTGGTCTGCCCTGTTCCCATGATGCACTGGGCCAGGGACAGACTAATTTGCATATAGCCAGGTTCTGAGCTGGGATGGGGCAGTGAGCTAAATAACGGTGATGGATCAAGCCCTGATCTTTGGACTGGGTAAGAGTGGTCTGCTTAATTCAGACACTCTGTTCATCACCACCCCCTTTTCTGAATCGTTTTTGGCCACTATAGGTGTGGCAGGGTATACTCAGACATGAGTCCCTTGCTCACTGCTCCATCAGGATTCAAGCAAGCCGGGCCGACGAGGCTGAAATGCCAGAAACCGGTCCCCGGAAGCTTGTATCCTTTCTGGTGAAGAATTGGCTTGGTAGTTTGGTCTGCCCTGTTCCCATGATGCACAGGGCCAGGGACAGACTAATTTGCATATAGCCAGGTTCTGAGCTGGGATGGGGCAGTGAGCTAAATAACGGTGATGGATCAAGCCCTGATCTTTGGACTGGGTAAGAGTGGTCTGCTTAATTCAGACACTCTGTTCATCACCACCCCCTTTTCTGAATCGTTTTTGGCCACTATAGGTGTGGCAGGGTATACTCAGACATGAGTCCCTTGCTCACTGCTCCATCAGGATTCAAGCAAGCCGGGCCGACGAGGCTGAAATGCCAGAAACCGGTCCCCGGAAGCTTGTATCCTTTCTGGTGAAGAATTGGCTTGGTAGTTTGGTCTGCCCTGTTCCCATGATGCACTGGGCCAGGGACAGACTAATTTGCATATAGCCAGGTTCTGAGCTGGGATGGGGCAGTGAGCTAAATAACGGTGATGGATCAAGCCCTGATCTTTGGACTGGGTAAGAGTGGTCTGCTTAATTCAGACACTCTGTTCATCACCACCCCCTTTTCTGAATCGTTTTTGGCCACTATAGGTGTGGCAGGGTATACTCAGACATGAGTCCCTTGCTCACTGCTCCATCAGGATTCAAGCAAGCCGGGCCGACGAGGCTGAAATGCCAGAAACCGGTCCCCGGAAGCTTGTATCCTTTCTGGTGAAGAATTGGCTTGGTAGTTTGGTCTGCCCTGTTCCCATGATGCACTGGGCCAGGGACAGACTAATTTGCATATAGCCAGGTTCTGAGCTGGGACGGGGCAGTGAGCTAAATAACGGTGATGGATCAAGCCCTGATCTTTGGACTGGGTAAGAGTGGTCTGCTTAATTCAGACACTCTGTTCATCACCACCCCCTTTTCTGAATCGTTTTTGGCCACTATAGGTGTGGCAGGGTATACTCAGACATGAGTCCCTTGCTCACTGCTCCATCAGGATTCAAGCAAGCCGGGCCGACGAGGCTGAAATGCCAGAAACCGGTCCCCGGAAGCTTGTATCCTTTCTGGTGAAGAATTGGCTTGGTAGTTTGGTCTGCCCTGTTCCCATGATGCACTGGGCCAGGGACAGACTAATTTGCATATAGCCAGGTTCTGAGCTGGGATGGGGCAGTGAGCTAAATAACGGTGATGGATCAAGCCCTGATCTTTGGACTGGGTAAGAGTGGTCTGCTTAATTCAGACACTCTGTTCATCACCACCCCCTTTTCTGAATCGTTTTTGGCCACTATAGGTGTGGCAGGGTATACTCAGACATGAGTCCCTTGCTCACTGCTCCATCAGGATTCAAGCAAGCCGGGCCGACGAGGCTGAAATGCCAGAAACCGGTCCCCGGAAGCTTGTATCCTTTCTGGTGAAGAATTGGCTTGGTAGTTTGGTCTGCCCTGTTCCCATGATGCACTGGGCCAGGGACAGACTAATTTGCATATAGCCAGGTTCTGAGCTGGGATGGGGCAGTGAGCTAAATAACGGTGATGGATCAAGCCCTGATCTTTGGACTGGGTAAGAGTGGTCTGCTTAATTCAGACACTCTGTTCATCACCACCCCCTTTTCTGAATCGTTTTTGGCCACTATAGGTGTGGCAGGGTATACTCAGACATGAGTCCCTTGCTCACTGCTCCATCAGGATTCAAGCAAGCCGGGCCGACGAGGCTGAAATGCCAGAAACCGGTCCCCGGAAGCTTGTATCCTTTCTGGTGAAGAATTGGCTTGGTAGTTTGGTCTGCCCTGTTCCCATGATGCACTGGGCCAGGGACAGACTAATTTGCATATAGCCAGGTTCTGAGCTGGGATGGGGCAGTGAGCTAAATAACGGTGATGGATCAAGCCCTGATCTTTGGACTGGGTAAGAGTGGTCTGCTTAATTCAGACACTCTGTTCATCACCACCCCCTTTTCTGAATCGTTTTTGGCCACTATAGGTGTGGCAGGGTATACTCAGACATGAGTCCCTTGCTCACTGCTCCATCAGGATTCAAGCAAGCCGGGCCGACGAGGCTGAAATGCCAGAAACCGGTCCCCGGAAGCTTGTATCCTTTCTGGTGAAGAATTGGCTTGGTAGTTTGGTCTGCCCTGTTCCCATGATGCACTGGGCCAGGGACAGACTAATTTGCATATAGCCAGGTTCTGAGCTGGGATGGGGCAGTGAGCTAAATAACGGTGATGGATCAAGCCCTGATCTTTGGACTGGGTAAGAGTGGTCTGCTTAATTCAGACACTCTGTTCATCACCACCCCCTTTTCTGAATCATTTTTGGCCACTATAGGTGTGGCAGGGTATACTCAGACATGAGTCCCTTGCTCACTGCTCCATCAGGATTCAAGCAAGCCGGGCCGACGAGGCTGAAATGCCAGAAACCGGTCCCCGGAAGCTTGTATCCTTTCTGGTGAAGAATTGGCTTGGTAGTTTGGTCTGCCCTGTTCCCATGATGCACTGGGCCAGGGACAGACTAATTTGCATATAGCCAGGTTCTGAGCTGGGATGGGGCAGTGAGCTAAATAACGGTGATGGATCAAGCCCTGATCTTTGGACTGGGTAAGAGTGGTCTGCTTAATTCAGACACTCTGTTCATCACCACCCCCTTTTCTGAATCGTTTTTGGCCACTATAGGTGTGGCAGGGTATACTCAGACATGAGTCCCTTGCTCACTGCTCCATCAGGATTCAAGCAAGCGGGGCCGACGAGGCTGAAATGCCAGAAACCGGTCCCCGGAAGCTTGTATCCTTTCTGGTGAAGAATTGGCTTGGTAGTTTGGTCTGCCCTGTTCCCATGATGCACTGGGCCAGGGACAGACTAATTTGCATATAGCCAGGTTCTGAGCTGGGATGGGGCAGTGAGCTAAATAACGGTGATGGATCAAGCCCTGATCTTTGGACTGGGTAAGAGTGGTCTGCTTAAATCAGACACTCTGTTCATCACCACCCCCTTTTCTGAATCGTTTTTGGCCACTATAGGTGTGGCAGGGTATACTCAGACATGAGTCCCTTGCTCACTGCTCCATCAGGATTCAAGCAAGCCGGGCCGACGAGGCTGAAATGCCAGAAACCGGTCCCCGGAAGCTTGTATCCTTTCTGGTGAAGAATTGGCTTGGTAATTTGGTCTGCCCTGTTCCCATGATGCACTGGGCCAGGGACAGACTAATTTGCATATAGCCAGGTTCTGAGCTGGGATGGGGCAGTGAGCTAAATAACGGTGATGGATCAAGCCCTGATCTTTGGACTGGGTAAGAGTGGTCTGCTTAATTCAGACACTCTGTTCATCACCACCCCCTTTTCTGAATCGTTTTTGGCCACTATAGGTGTGGCAGGGTATACTCAGACATGAGTCCCTTGCTCACTGCTCCATCAGGATTCAAGCAAGCCGGGCCGACGAGGCTGAAATGCCAGAAACCGGTCCCCGGAAGCTTGTATCCTTTCTGGTGAAGAATTGGCTTGGTAGTTTGGTCTGCCCTGTTCCCATGATGCACTGGGCCAGGGACAGACTAATTTGCATATAGCCAGGTTCTGAGCTGGGATGGGGCAGTGAGCTAAATAACGGTGATGGATCAAGCCCTGATCTTTGGACTGGGTAAGAGTGGTCTGCTTAATTCAGACACTCTGTTCATCACCACCCCCTTTTCTGAATCGTTTTTGGCCACTATAGGTGTGGCAGGGTATACTCAGACATGAGTCCCTTGCTCACTGCTCCATCAGGATTCAAGCAAGCCGGGCCGACGAGGCTGAAATGCCAGAAACTGGTCCCCGGAAGCTTGTATCCTTTCTGGTGAAGAATTGGCTTGGTAGTTTGGTCTGCCCTGTTCCCATAATGCACTGGGCCAGGGACAGACTAATTTGCATATAGCCAGGTTCTGAGCTGGGATGGGGCAGTGAGCTAAATAACGGTGATGGATCAAGCCCTGATCTTTGGACTGGGTAAGAGTGGTCTGCTTAATTCAGACACTCTGTTCATCACCACCCCCTTTTCTGAATCGTTTTTGGCCACTATAGGTGTGGCAGGGTATACTCAGACATGAGTCCCTTGCTCACTGCTCCATCAGGATTCAAGCAAGCGGGGCCGACGAGGCTGAAATGCCAGAAACCGGTCCCCGGAAGCTTGTATCCTTTCTGGTGAAGAATTGGCTTGGTAGTTTGGTCTGCCCTGTTCCCATGATGCACTGGGCCAGGGACAGACTAATTTGCATATAGCCAGGTTCTGAGCTGGGATGGGGCAGTGAGCTAAATAACGGTGATGGATCAAGCCCTGATCTTTGGACTGGGTAAGAGTGGTCTGCTTAATTCAGACACTCTGTTCATCACCACCCCCTTTTCTGAATCGTTTTTGGCCACTATAGGTGTGGCAGGGTATACTCAGACATGAGTCCCTTGCTCACTGCTCCATCAGGATTCAAGCAAGCCGGGCCGACGAGGCTGAAATGCCAGAAACCGGTCCCCGGAAGCTTGTATCCTTTCTGGTGAAGAATTGGCTTGGTAGTTTGGTCTGCCCTGTTCCCATGATGCACTGGGCCAGGGACAGACTAATTTGCATATAGCCAGGTTCTGAGCTGGGATGGGGCAGTGAGCTAAATAACGGTGATGGATCAAGCCCTGATCTTTGGACTGGGTAAGAGTGGTCTGCTTAATTCAGACACTCTGTTCATCACCACCCCCTTTTCTGAATCGTTTTTGGCCACTATAGGTGTGGCAGGGTATACTCAGACATGAGTCCCTTGCTCACTGCTCCATCAGGATTCAAGCAAGCCGGGCCGACGAGGCTGAAATGCCAGAAACCGGTCCCCGGAAGCTTGTATCCTTTCTGGTGAAGAATTGGCTTGGTAGTTTGGTCTGCCCTGTTCCCATGATGCACTGGGCCAGGGACAGACTAATTTGCATATAGCCAGGTTCTGAGCTGGGATGGGGCAGTGAGCTAAATAACGGTGATGGATCAAGCCCTGATCTTTGGACTGGGTAAGAGTGGTCTGCTTAATTCAGACACTCTGTTCATCACCACCCCCTTTTCTGAATCGTTTTTGGCCACTATAGGTGTGGCAGGGTATACTCAGACATGAGTCCCTTGCTCACTGCTCCATCAGGATTCAAGCAAGCCGGGCCGACGAGGCTGAAATGCCAGAAACCGGTCCCCGGAAGCTTGTATCCTTTCTGGTGAAGAATTGGCTTGGTAGTTTGGTCTGCCCTGTTCCCATGATGCACTGGGCCAGGGACAGACTAATTTGCATATAGCCAGGTTCTGAGCTGGGACGGGGCAGTGAGCTAAATAACGGTGATGGATCAAGCCCTGATCTTTGGACTGGGTAAGAGTGGTCTGCTTAATTCAGACACTCTGTTCATCACCACCCCCTTTTCTGAATCGTTTTTGGCCACTATAGGTGTGGCAGGGTATACTCAGACATGAGTCCCTTGCTCACTGCTCCATCAGGATTCAAGCAAGCCGGGCCGACGAGGCTGAAATGCCAGAAACCGGTCCCCGGAAGCTTGTATCCTTTCTGGTGAAGAATTGGCTTGGTAGTTTGGTCTGCCCTGTTCCCATGATGCACTGGGCCAGGGACAGACTAATTTGCATATAGCCAGGTTCTGAGCTGGGATGGGGCAGTGAGCTAAATAACGGTGATGGATCAAGCCCTGATCTTTGGACTGGGTAAGAGTGGTCTGCTTAATTCAGACACTCTGTTCATCACCACCCCCTTTTCTGAATCGTTTTTGGCCACTATAGGTGTGGCAGGGTATACTCAGACATGAGTCCTTTGCTCACTGCTCCATCAGGATTCAAGAAAGCGGGGCCGACGAGGCTGAAATGCCAGAAACCGGTCCCCGGAAGCTTGTATCCTTTCTGGTGAAGAATTGGCTTGGTAGTTTGGTCTGCCCTGTTCCCATGATGCACTGGGCCAGGGACAGACTAATTTGCATATAGCCAGGTTCTGAGCTGGGATGGGGCAGTGAGCTAAATAACGGTGATGGATCAAGCCCTGATCTTTGGACTGGGTAAGAGTGGTCTGCTTAATTCAGACACTCTGTTCATCACCACCCCCTTTTCTGAATCGTTTTTGGCCACTATAGGTGTGGCAGGGTATACTCAGACATGAGTCCCTTGCTCACTGCTCCATCAGGATTCAAGCAAGCCGGGCCGACGAGGCTGAAATGCCAGAAACCGGTCCCCGGAAGCTTGTATCCTTTCTGGTGAAGAATTGGCTTGGTAGTTTGGTCTGCCCTGTTCCCATGATGCACTGGGCCAGGGACAGACTAATTTGCATATAGCCAGGTTTTGAGCTGGGATGGGGCAGTGAGCTAAATAACGGTGATGGATCAAGCCCTGATCTTTGGACTGGGTAAGAGTGGTCTGCTTAATTCAGACACTCTGTTCATCACCACCCCCTTTTCTGAATCGTTTTTGGCCACTATAGGTGTTGCAGGGTATACTCAGACATGAGTCCCTTGCTCACTGCTCCATCAGGATTCAAGCAAGCCGGGCCGACGAGGCTGAAATGCCAGAAACCGGTCCCCGGAAGCTTGTATCCATTCTGGTGAAGAATTGGCTTGGTAGTTTGGTCTGCCCTGTTCCCATGATGCACTGGGCCAGGGACAGACTAATTTGCATATAGCCAGGTTCTGAGCTGGGATGGGGCAGTGAGCTAAATAACGGTGATGGATCAAGCCCTGATCTTTGGACTGGGTAAGAGTGGTCTGCTTAATTCAGACACTCAGTTCATCACCACCCCCTTTTCTGAATCGTTTTTGGCCACTATAGGTGTGGCAGGGTATACTCAGACATGAGTCCCTTGCTCACTGCTCCATCAGGATTCAAGCAAGCCGGCCCGACGAGGCTGAAATGCCAGAAACCGGTCCCCGGAAACTTGTATCCTTTCTGGTGAAGAATTGGCTTGGTAGTTTGGTCTGCCCTGTTCCCATGATGCACTGGGCCAGGGACAGACTAATTTGCATATAGCCAGGTTCTGAGCTGGGATGGGGCAGTGAGCTAAATAACGGTGATGGATCAAGCCCTGATCTTTGGACTGGGTAAGAGTGGTCTGCTTAATTCAGACACTCTGTTCATCACCACCCCCTTTTCTGAATCGTTTTTGGCCACTATAGGTGTGGCAGGGTATACTCAGACATGAGTCCCTTGCTCACTGCTCCATCAGGATTCAAGCAAGCCGGGCCGACGAGGCTGAAATGCCAGAAACCGGTCCCCGGAAGCTTGTATCCTTTCTGGTGAAGAATTGGCTTGGTAGTTTGGTCTGCCCTGTTCCCATGATGCACTGGGCCAGGGACAGACTAATTTGCATATAGCCAGGTTCTGAGCTGGAATGGGGCAGTGAGCTAAATAACGGTGATGGATCAAGCCCTGATCTTTGGACTGGGTAAGAGTGGTCTGCTTAATTCAGACACTCTGTTCATCACCACCCCCTTTTCTGAATCGTTTTTGGCCACTATAGGTGTGGCAGGGTATACTCAGACATGAGTCCCTTGCTCACTGCTCCATCAGGATTCAAGCAAGCCGGGCCGACGAGGCTGAAATGCCAGAAACCGGTCCCCGGAAGCTTGTATCCTTTCTGGTGAAGAATTGGCTTGGTAGTTTGGTCTGCCCTGTTCCCATGATGCACTGGGCCAGGGACAGACTAATTTGCATATAGCCAGGTTCTGAGCTGGGATGGGGCAGTGAGCTAAATAACGGTGATGGATCAAGCCCTGATCTTTGGACTGGGTAAGAGTGGTCTGCTTAATTCAGACACTCTGTTCATCACCACCCCCTTTTCTGAATCGTTTTTGGCCACTATAGGTGTGGCAGGGTATACTCAGACATGAGTCCCTTGCTCACTGCTCCATCAGGATTCAAGCAAGCCGGGCCGACGAGGCTGAAATGCCAGAAACCGGTCCCCGGAAGCTTGTATCCTTTCTGGTGAAGAATTGGCTTGGTAGTTTGGTCTGCCCTGTTCCCATGATGCACTGGGCCAGGGACAGACTAATTTGCATATAGCCAGGTTCTGAGCTGGGATGGGGCAGTGAGCTAAATAACGGTGATGGATCAAGCCCTGATCTTTGGACTGGGTAAGAGTGGTCTGCTTAATTCAGACACTCTGTTCATCACCACCCCCTTTTCTGAATCGTTTTTGGCCACTATAGGTGTGGCAGGGTATACTCAGACATGAGTCCCTTGCTCACTGCTCCATCAGGATTCAAGCAAGCCGGGCCGACGAGGCTGAAATGCCAGAAACCGGTCCCCGGAAGCTTGTATCCTTTCTGGTGAAGAATTGGCTTGGTAGTTTGGTCTGCCCTGTTCCCATGATGCACTGGGCCAGGGACAGACTAATTTGCATATAGCCAGGTTCTGAGCTGGGATGGGGCAGTGAGCTAAATAACGGTGATGGATCAAGCCCTGATCTTTGGACTGGGTAAGAGTGGTCTGCTTAATTCAGACACTCTGTTCATCACCACCCCCTTTTCTGAATCGTTTTTGGCCACTATAGGTGTGGCAGGGTATACTCAGACATGAGTCCCTTGCTCACTGCTCCATCAGGATTCAAGCAAGCCGGGCCGACGAGGCTGAAATGCCAGAAACCGGTCCCCGGAAGCTTGTATCCTTTCTGGTGAAGAATTGGCTTGGTAGTTTGGTCTGCCCTGTTCCCATGATGCACTGGGCCAGGGACAGACTAATTTGCATATAGCCAGGTTCTGAGCTGGGATGGGGCAGTGAGCTAAATAACGGTGATGGATCAAGCCCTGATCTTTGGACTGGGTAAGAGTGGTCTGCTTAATTCAGACACTCTGTTCATCACCACCCCCTTTTCTGAATCATTTTTGGCCACTATAGGTGTGGCAGGGTATACTCAGACATGAGTCCCTTGCTCACTGCTCCATCAGGATTCAAGCAAGCCGGGCCGACGAGGCTGAAATGCCAGAAACCGGTCCCCGGAAGCTTGTATCCTTTCTGGTGAAGAATTGGCTTGGTAGTTTGGTCTGCCCTGTTCCCATGATGCACTGGGCCAGGGACAGACTAATTTGCATATAGCCAGGTTCTGAGCTGGGATGGGGCAGTGAGCTAAATAACGGTGATGGATCAAGCCCTGATCTTTGGACTGGGTAAGAGTGGTCTGCTTAATTCAGACACTCTGTTCATCACCACCCCCTTTTCTGAATCGTTTTTGGCCACTATAGGTGTGGCAGGGTATACTCAGACATGAGTCCCTTGCTCACTGCTCCATCAGGATTCAAGCAAGCCGGGCCGACGAGGCTGAAATGCCAGAAACCGGTCCCCGGAAGCTTGTATCCTTTCTGGTGAAGAATTGGCTTGGTAGTTTGGTCTGCCCTGTTCCCATGATGCACTGGGCCAGGGACAGACTAATTTGCATATAGCCAGGTTCTGAGCTGGGATGGGGCAGTGAGCTAAATAACGGTGATGGATCAAGCCCTGATCTTTGGACTGGGTAAGAGTGGTCTGCTTAATTCAGACACTCTGTTCATCACCACCCCCTTTTCTGAATCGTTTTTGGCCACTATAGGTGTGGCAGGGTATACTCAGACATGAGTCCCTTGCTCACTGCTCCATCAGGATTCAAGAAAGCGGGGCCGACGAGGCTGAAATGCCAGAAACCGGTCCCCGGAAGCTTGTATCCTTTCTGGTGAAGAATTGGCTTGGTAGTTTGGTCTGCCCTGTTCCCATGATGCACTGGGCCAGGGACAGACTAATTTGCATATAGCCAGGTTCTGAGCTGGGATGGGGCAGTGAGCTAAATAACGGTGATGGATCAAGCCCTGATCTTTGGACTGGGTAAGAGTGGTCTGCTTAATTCAGACACTCTGTTCATCACCACCCCCTTTTCTGAATCGTTTTTGGCCACTATAGGTGTGGCAGGGTATACTCAGACATGAGTCCCTTGCTCACTGCTCCATCAGGATTCAAGCAAGCCGGGCCGACGAGGCTGAAATGCCAGAAACCGGTCCCCGGAAGCTTGTATCCTTTCTGGTGAAGAATTGGCTTGGTAGTTTGGTCTGCCCTGTTCCCATGATGCACTGGGCCAGGGACAGACTAATTTGCATATAGCCAGGTTTTGAGCTGGGATGGGGCAGTGAGCTAAATAACGGTGATGGATCAAGCCCTGATCTTTGGACTGGGTAAGAGTGGTCTGCTTAATTCAGACACTCTGTTCATCACCACCCCCTTTTCTGAATCGTTTTTGGCCACTATAGGTGTTGCAGGGTATACTCAGACATGAGTCCCTTGCTCACTGCTCCATCAGGATTCAAGCAAGCCGGGCCGACGAGGCTGAAATGCCAGAAACCGGTCCCCGGAAGCTTGTATCCTTTCTGGTGAAGAATTGGCTTGGTAGTTTGGTCTGCCCTGTTCCCATGATGCACTGGGCCAGGGACAGACTAATTTGCATATAGCCAGGTTCTGAGCTGGGATGGGGCAGTGAGCTAAATAACGGTGATGGATCAAGCCCTGATCTTTGGACTGGGTAAGAGTGGTCTGCTTAATTCAGACACTCAGTTCATCACCACCCCCTTTTCTGAATCGTTTTTGGCCACTATAGGTGTGGCAGGGTATACTCAGACATGAGTCCCTTGCTCACTGCTCCATCAGGATTCAAGCAAGCCGGCCCGACGAGGCTGAAATGCCAGAAACCGGTCCCCGGAAACTTGTATCCTTTCTGGTGAAGAATTGGCTTGGTAGTTTGGTCTGCCCTGTTCCCATGATGCACTGGGCCAGGGACAGACTAATTTGCATATAGCCAGGTTCTGAGCTGGGATGGGGCAGTGAGCTAAATAACGGTGATGGATCAAGCCCTGATCTTTGGACTGGGTAAGAGTGGTCTGCTTAATTCAGACACTCTGTTCATCACCACCCCCTTTTCTGAATCGTTTTTGGCCACTATAGGTGTGGCAGGGTATACTCAGACATGAGTCCCTTGCTCACTGCTCCATCAGGATTCAAGCAAGCCGGGCCGACGAGGCTGAAATGCCAGAAACCGGTCCCCGGAAGCTTGTATCCTTTCTGGTGAAGAATTGGCTTGGTAGTTTGGTCTGCCCTGTTCCCATGATGCACTGGGCCAGGGACAGACTAATTTGCATATAGCCAGGTTCTGAGCTGGAATGGGGCAGTGAGCTAAATAACGGTGATGGATCAAGCCCTGATCTTTGGACTGGGTAAGAGTGGTCTGCTTAATTCAGACACTCTGTTCATCACCACCCCCTTTTCTGAATCGTTTTTGGCCACTATAGGTGTGGCAGGGTATACTCAGACATGAGTCCCTTGCTCACTGCTCCATCAGGATTCAAGCAAGCCGGGCCGACGAGGCTGAAATGCCAGAAACCGGTCCCCGGAAGCTTGTATCCTTTCTGGTGAAGAATTGGCTTGGTAGTTTGGTCTGCCCTGTTCCCATGATGCACTGGGCCAGGGACAGACTAATTTGCATATAGCCAGGTTCTGAGCTGGGATGGGGCAGTGAGCTAAATAACGGTGATGGATCAAGCCCTGATCTTTGGACTGGGTAAGAGTGGTCTGCTTAATTCAGACACTCTGTTCATCACCACCCCCTTTTCTGAATCGTTTTTGGCCACTATAGGTGTGGCAGGGTATACTCAGACATGAGTCCCTTGCTCACTGCTCCATCAGGATTCAATCAAGCCGGGCCGACGAGGCTGAAATGCCAGAAACCGGTCCCCGGAAGCTTGTATCCTTTCTGGTGAAGAATTGGCTTGGTAGTTTGGTCTGCCCTGTTCCCATGATGCACTGGGCCAGGGACAGACTAATTTGCATATAGCCAGGTTCTGAGCTGGGATGGGGCAGTGAGCTAAATAACGGTGATGGATCAAGCCCTGATCTTTGGACTGGGTAAGAGTGGTCTGCTTAATTCAGACACTCTGTTCATCACCACCCCCTTTTCTGAATCGTTTTTGGCCACTATAGGTGTGGCAGGGTATACTCAGACATGAGTCCCTTGCTCACTGCTCCATCAGGATTCAAGAAAGCGGGGCCGACGAGGCTGAAATGCCAGAAACCGGTCCCCGGAAGCTTGTATCCTTTCTGGTGAAGAATTGGCTTGGTAGTTTGGTCTGCCCTGTTCCCATGATGCACTGGGCCAGGGACAGACTAATTTGCATATAGCCAGGTTCTGAGCTGGGATGGGGCAGTGAGCTAAATAACGGTGATGGATCAAGCCCTGATCTTTGGACTGGGTAAGAGTGGTCTGCTTAATTCAGACACTCTGTTCATCACCACCCCCTTTTCTGAATCGTTTTTGGCCACTATAGGTGTGGCAGGGTATACCCAGACATGAGTCCCTTGCTCACTGCTCCATCAGGATTCAAGCAAGCCGGGCCGACGAGGCTGAAATGCCAGAAACCGGTCCCCGGAAGCTTGTATCCTTTCTGGTGAAGAATTGGCTTGGTAGTTTGGTCTGCCCTGTTCCCATGATGCACTGGGCCAGGGACAGACTAATTTGCATATAGCCAGGTTTTGAGCTGGGATGGGGCAGTGAGCTAAATAACGGTGATGGATCAAGCCCTGATCTTTGGACTGGGTAAGAGTGGTCTGCTTAATTCAGACACTCTGTTCATCACCACCCCCTTTTCTGAATCGTTTTTGGCCACTATAGGTGTGGCAGGGTATACTCAGACATGAGTCCCTTGCTCACTGCTCCATCAGGATTCAAGCAAGCCGGGCCGACGAGGCTGAAATGCCAGAAACCGGTCCCCGGAAGCTTGTATCCTTTCTGGTGAAGAATTGGCTTGGTAGTTTGGTCTGCCCTGTTCCCATGATGCACTGGGCCAGGGACAGACTAATTTGCATACAGGCAGGTTCTGAGCTGGGATGGGGCAGTGAGCTAAATAACGGTGATGGATCAAGCCCTGATCTTTGGACTGGGTAAGAGTGGTCTGCTTAATTCAGACACTCTGTTCATCACCACCCCCTTTTCTGAATCGTTTTTGGCCACTATAGGTGTGGCAGGGTATACTCAGACATGAGTCCCTTGCTCACTGCTCCATCAGGATTCAAGCAAGCCGGCCCGACGAGGCTGAAATGCCAGAAACCGGTCCCCGGAAGCTTGTATCCTTTCTGGTGAAGAATTGGCTTGGTAGTTTGGTCTGCCCTGTTCCCATGATGCACTGGGCCAGGGACAGACTAATTTGCATATAGCCAGGTTCTGAGCTGGGATGGGGCAGTGAGCTAAATAACGGTGATGGATCAAGCCCTGATCTTTGGACTGGGTAAGAGTGGTCTGCTTAATTCAGACACTCTGTTCATCACCACCCCCTTTTCTGAATCGTTTTTGGCCACTATAGGTGTGGCAGGGTATACTCAGACATGAGTCCCTTGCTCACTGCTCCATCAGGATTCAAGCAAGCCGGGCCGACGAGGCTGAAATGCCAGAAACCGGTCCCCGGAAGCTTGTATCCTTTCTGGTGAAGAATTGGCTTGGTAGTTTGGTCTGCCCTGTTCCCATGATGCACTGGGCCAGGGACAGACTAATTTGCATATAGCCAGGTTCTGAGCTGGGATGGGGCAGTGAGCTAAATAACGGTGATGGATCAAGCCCTGATCTTTGGACTGGGTAAGAGTGGTCGGCTTAATTCAGACACTCTGTTCATCACCACCCCCTTTTCTGAATCGTTTCATGGTCTTTAGAGCATCATTTGTCCTGAGCGGGGTCCAGGTGAGCATGGTCTGTTGGGTACCGTTACTGGGGGTGGGATCTGGAGCTGTGCGGAGGTCTTTGTTGCCAAAGTTGATGATAACAAATCTTCTACTATTCCGTGTTCCCAAACATCTCCCAATAACAATTGTACCCCACTTGCGCGACTGAGCCTAGTGCCCACAATGCCCAAAGGCCTAAAATGCGACCTAGAGACATCAGATTTCACTCAGCACAATCAATATTTTTTTTGCAATGTTGGTGGATATGGCATTTGACCCTCACTTAGCCGCTTCTCAGGGACGCCTACCAAATGGAGACATTTCTGAAAACTAGAAACCCGTGGTAGTTCAGGGTGGTGTGAATTGTGTGGATCCCACAACACTTTTTTCACCCATGAAGCCTTGCAAAACCTCATACTTTGGCTAAACCACACACTTTCTTCATATTATGTAAGAGAAAGACCCAGAAGCTGTGGGGGACACAAATTCCTTGGCCTAGTACCCCTGACACAAAATGCTCCAAAACATGATGTGGAGCCATCAAGAAATCGGAGAGAAAAATTACCCAGTTGGCGATGTGGTTACCTGTACATTTTGGGCTCTGACTAACCCGCCATCCAGGAAAATCTACCAAACTCAGACATTTCGGAAAATGAGACATGCAGAGGAGTTTTGGATGGTGTGACTTGTGTGGATCCCTCAACTTTTTTCTTACCCAGAAAAACTCGCAAACCTTAAACGTTAGCTAAAAACACGAATTCTCCTCACATTCCTTGGAGGGGAGGTGCCAGAAATTGCAGGGATAACAACATTTCTACCACTCCGTATTCCTACGTGTCTCTCAATGCAAACAGTACAACACTTGTGTGGCTAGCACCCATAACATGAAACACCCCAAAGCAATAAATGAAGGTATTCCATTTCACAAATCAAAATCAAACATTTTTTTGCAATATGGTGGCTTTGATGTTGGTGACTGGCTGCAACCTCCATCCAGGGAAGCCTACAAACCCAGAAATTTCTGAAAAATAAACGCGCAGGGCAGTTCAAGGCGGTATGACTTGCATGGATCGCATTATGTTTTTTCACCCAGAAGGCCTTCTAAACCTCAATTTTTCACTAAAAATACAGATTTTCCTCGTATTTCTGCAAGGGAACTTTCCAGAATCGCTGAGGATCCACAAGTTTCCTACCACCCAGTGTTCCCACACTTGTGCCTTTAAAACAGTATCAGATTTGTGTAGGGTAGCCAGGAGTTTACAATGGGAACGGCCTCAAAAACACAACACGGTTAGATTAAACTTTTCCACCCAAAACAGACCCTTTTGTTTGCAATCTGGATAGCTGGGGATTTTAGACCTGGGCTCAGCCCCACACTCAGGGGAACCAACCAAGCCTAGACATTTCAGAAAAAACATTAACTAAAAGCAAACATTTTACATTTTCCTCACATTTCTGTGTGGAAAAGCTCCAGAAGCAGTGAGGATCTACAAATTACCTACCATTCAAGATTCCCACACTTGCCCCAATAAAAACAGTATACTACTTGTGTGTGTACTCTCTTGGGTGCGGTGGGGTAATATTAAATGCCACATTGAAGAGATTAGGGGCTGAGAGGTTTGCGCTGCCAGAGCATCACTTTTTTTGATTTTCCGGCGACACATGCCTATTAGTCATATCTATGAGGCAATGCCAAGCCACCCTGTGTGACTTTTTGCATGGCCTCATATATATGGAGTAAGGAAAAGCAGCACATTGCCTTACTTTGAGTCAAGGAGACATTTCATGGGAATTGCAGTGGGTGTACCCACACAACACTGATGGATTTTGATGATGCCCCAGTGTAGGAGGCTGGCTTAGTATATGGGGCTCACTTATGTAAGTGGAGCACCCTGCATTAATCCAGACAACCCTTATGGTGATTGTAGTGGTCTTAGACCACAATAGAAAGCTCTCTAAGAGGTAGCTGTGGAGAGCAGCCTTCAGGCTTAGTCCAGAAGGAGTGTGAAGCAGCTTGTTTTACCAGTACTAAACATATAGTGTAGGTTAAGTGAAAAAGAACCACACAGTGTTCTTATAAAAATTTATTTATTATAAATACTCACTAACACAATGCAATATCTCCTCCCCGGAGATATAATCACAATACACACAATACTTCAGTAAAGAACACGTAAGTAGCACAAATACACATTGGTCTCCAGGGGGAGACCGAACCATGTTACCAATAAAAGGGAATGCGACCCACAATCTAAGTCGAGACTGGACCCAGAAGACTCAGAAGAGCTAGGGACCAAAGGAACCACCCAAGGTAAGTGCCGTGTCGGGACCAGCCAGGTCCAAGGGACTCACCAAGTGCAGGTAAGTCAGAGTAGGCCCGAACAAACAGGGGAGCTCACTGGATCCAAAGAATAACCTCGAGAGGACCTCAAGCAGCTCACCAATAATGCAGGCCCACGGTGTAGAGGATGCGGTGAGGACAAGGATCTTGCTAGCAAGAGATGCTGGAGGCCGTAGCTTCTTGGAGCCCAAATATCTCTGGAGAAGACAGTCAATAAGCCTTGGCGAAAGGCAAGTCAATGCAGTGCACAGGGGTACTGCTCCAGCAGTTCCAAAAAGGGATACTGGTTTCAAACCTGCTGTGAAAACAATGCAGGTCTCAAGGGATTTGCAGAACCACCACCTGGGTTGCTGAACCTTTCAGAGTTTGTGGAAGCTCAGGAACAGCAGACCGGTCAGCTTTGTTGTGGTGGCTGCAGATGCAGGGGAGTGACTCCTTCACTCAAAGGGAGATTCCTTTGGGTATCTTGGATGGACATAGGCCTAGAGAAGAGCCTGTATGGAGCACAGGCACAGATTACGCAGAAGACTGGCAGGACGATGAGACCAGGAGCAGCAGGAGTCTTCCCGGTGCAGTCTCGGTTCCCAAAGAGAAGTCAAAAGAAGTCCAAAGTGCCCAGATGGTTAAAGATGAAGTGGTTTCGGATCTGAATCTGTCCTGCAACGAATCTAAAGAACCATCCACAGGTAAACCCTTAGGTACTCTAGGAAGGGTTGGGATGATTCAGGGTTCCATTTCAGAGGAGGGGCGGGACAATGGGTAGGATATTCTCATGTCCTTTGTCCAGTTTTGCACCAGAGCGGGAGCCAACGCCTCCCTGAACTGGTTCCAAGTGGAGTATGCAGGAGGGCACCAAATGTGCCCTTCAAAGCAGTCTTGTGGTGCTGGCAAATGGCACCAACCCAAGTCCAATACACTAAGGACTGTCTGGGAGGTGGTCCCTCCTCCCTGTGGCAGGAAACGTATTGTCCTACCTTCCCCTGTTTAAGCTTGGCTCAGCAGTAGGAGGGCAGAATCGTGTCTGTGGTTAGCAGCAGCCATAGCTTGCTGTCAGCCTCTGGAAGACTGTTACCGGAAGCACGGAGGGCTTCCCAGAAGAGCCCCACTGTGAATGGAATCTTACCTCCAACGCCGTTTATGGTGTTGGGGTATGATTGCAACATGCTTGGTACCAAACATGCCAGAGTTCGTTACAGCCAGTTTATAGTTAGCCATTGCGTAATGACGTATGGCCACTCTATATATTGTAATGGCTGATGTACTTTCAATACCTGGAGAATGGACTCTGGTGTTTGTAGGGGTGTCCTGCTCGTGCAGGGGCACCCTTACACTTATAACCAAGCACCCGCCTTCAGAATTGAAAGGCCTGCCTTAGGGGTTACTTATAGGTTTTAAGTGTAGTGACCGCAGATATATGAAATCGTATATCTGTCAGAAGTGGTGCTAGCACCAGCTTACACAGGCCGCAATGGAAGGCCTGTTGTTACAATCTGAGTGGTATCTCATGGGTGGCCTAATACATGCTTCAGCCCATGTAGGACCCGTGGCGTACCTATGCCCTGGGTACCTTAGTACCATATACTAAGGACATAAAAGGATACACCAGTAGCCAATCTGGTGGGTACCTAAGTACTCACCATGGTCAAATTTAGGAAGGAAGCACAGAGTCTGGGGGCCTCATTAGCAAGATCCCAGTCAGACCAGTCAGCAAACAGAATGACACCAGCAAAACGTGGGGTTAACCATGAAAGCAGATCCTATTTTTCTACACCCAGATTTACTTAATCACATAAACCTGGGGTATCACCAAAACCTTATGCCTTCCCCGTGCAGGCATAAACAGTAGAACTATTTTAATTTCTCCTAGTTTTTCCTCTTACCATGTGTGCTGTATTCTGCAGCCCACATGGAAAGCGGAAACTATTTGGGCCATAAGAACATCAAGCTGTGCTCGAACTGTTACAAATTTCTATGAAAGATAGTCTATGGCATACTGTGAATATTGTAATTCCAGTGTGAATAATATGTGATGTTTGTGTATGTATGGGAGTGAACGTTGATGAATAAGAGTCTGGTGAGAGTGTTTATGAATGATCCAAGAGTATTGTCTTATGAGAATTTTTGTATAATATTGTATATGTTTTGTACAGATGGTTTTTGAATTCTAAAATTGGTGAAATTATAACCAAAGTAATGAAGTAAAGGAAATGAAAATAAAGAATGTCAGTCAGTCAGTCAAGTATGCTTTATTCGAGATAAAAAACTCATAAAAGCAAAACACCTTTAAAACCTTACATTCACGACAATGGTAATAAAAACATATTTACAATCACAAAGAAATTTAAAAGATAAAGCTACAAGACTTCCATTTAAAAATTCAATTACGAGCAACAAAATTCATGCAAAGATACAACACCAATGTATAATCAAATTCTCAATAGATAATTGAAAGGGCAGGAGAAGGACTTCATTTCTCTATACATCCTAATATTGTGCCAGAAAAGTTCTTCTGATTGCCCATGCCCAGCCTAGATATTTCGCAACAGCCACAGCAATAGTGGGGGAAGAACTAGTACATATCATTCTAAGGGCCACAACACTATCCCTTGTACCAAGCTGTTTACACATGGCCTTCAACCAGACACGTCGGGGTAAACAGTAGGCCGCACATACAAACTGTAGATGGGCAATGGTCTCTATGCAGCCTTTACAAGATGGACAAAAGTGAGAGTTGCCCTCAGCCCATCTCCCATTTAGCGATCTAATAGGAATGATTTTCTCAGAAAAGAAATTTCAAGGAAACATAGTGTTTAATTTGTATGTTTCGCATAATTAAAACAAGGAACTAAGGTCAACAGTATTGGCACCTGTGTTGTTAGTTATTGGTCAGTGGCTTGGCCTTGCTGTTGGGAGCCCAAACCAGTGGTGATTTTTCGTACTTTTAGAAGTTGGCATTTCTGTATGCTATGTGTCTGCCTGATGTGAATTCCATGTCTGGCTTTTGAGTGACAGGGGCTGGTGACGTGTGTGTGGCTCCAGGAGGGGCAGCGTGAGTCAGTTCTAGGCTGAATGGGACTTCTACATTTGGAGTGGTGGGAGGAGAAATCCCTGGTCCCTGAATAGGATGGTGTCTGCACTAGTGAATACTGGCTCCGCCCGCCTGTGGTGTGTCTGATGACGAGACCACACCTAACAATAGGGAAGAGGAGCCTGGTAAACAGAGTGCTCAAGAACCAGTTGGGACTGGTTCCCCCAAGCCCTGGGCTGTGTAGACAAACAGATTTTGCATTATAAGTTAGGGGCTGTGACCCCATGAATGTTGTTCTCTTCCCTGATGGTGTGCAGTTTCTGAATCCTGCTGGGGTGTGCTGCTGAGGCCCAGGAGAAACTGCCATGAGGGCTTGACTCCCGAGGCCCTGCATTGCCCCCTTGATGTCTGAGGACTTTCGCTGTTGCAGCTATGGCTCCTTGTGCCCTGTGAGCACTACGCGATTGATTTTCCTGATGCCCCCTGGAGCGCGTGGGCCTTGCAGCGCGGTGCTGCATGAAGGGCGAGAGAGGGAATCCCCAGCCTAGGGATCCCCCCGTGATGCGGGAAATAGCGGGTGCTCACCCCGCTTATTTTGATAGTAATTTCGGGTGTCCACCCTGCTTATACTTGTATCTTTATAGCGGTTGCCCATCCCGCTTTTGGAGTTTATTTTCGGCAGGAGCCAACCCCGCACTCTGAGATGGCCAATAGAAAGGGGCCGCCGGTCGTCGAAATCATGCGGCGACCCAGAAGTCAGACGCGACTGCCTGACATGGGGCGGAGATTCAGCGAACCGGAAAGGTGGCAAAGCAATGCCAATACTGCAGCAGGGCTCCTGTGTGCGAGGGAGAGCACTGCGGTGTCAGGAGAAATGGGGAGAAAGGCTCCCCGGTTGGCGGGACCCACCGATGCACATTGTCGGTGCCTGGGGAGCGCCGAGGGACCAGCGAGGAGAGGAGACCATAGGAATACCATCCTGGAGCCCGTTGAGTGGGGCTCAACTTGGTAAGGTGAGTGCTGAGTGGTCCCTCCAGAGAGCGGGCCGCTCCTACGATCGGGAGGCCACATTTAGTTTGTGAAAGTCCCGGAGTGGGGCTTGGGGGTGCCATTTTCATTTACAGAGCCCCAGAGCGGGGCCCGACGCCCAGTGCCAGTTCGAGTGTTGGGTTGGCCCGCAAGCGAGCGCGCTGCACCAGCGAGGGGCATATTTGTTGTTAAAAGTCGTGGGGGTCCAGTGGCCCCTTGGTGATCTCTCAGTTGCGCCACCATATCGGGCAACTGCAACGTGGGCCGCAATCTGTTTTACAGAGTCCCTGAGTGGGACAGAGGAGGCACAGTGGTGCCAGGCCCCTTTACTTTCTTCCCAGCTGCGCTGCACCAGTGCAGGCAGCTGCAGCGTTTTGGGCAGATTGGCATAGCAGTCCCTGAGTGGGACAGGAGAGAGGAGGCACAGTGGTGTAAGGGCCTTCACTTGATCCACAGCTGCCCAGCAATTAGTGGGCAGCTGCAACATTTAGGCAAGTGCCCGTGCGCACTTTCTTCTGCTGCATTGGCAGCCAGCCCTGACATTGGGACATAGGGCATTCAAGCCCTTTGAGAAGGCCAGTTGGCGTGAGGGCAGTTTGGTGACATTGGTAGAGCACCAGGCTCTACCGAATTCAGTAATGTGTCTGTTACTAGGAGTGTTGCCAAAAGAATGATTATGTCAAATTGTGATTTATGCACCCTGTTTTTATGCCCAGCTTTCAGGCCTACTATGTTTGCCTAATAGGTTCAGGCAAGATGCAATGTTACGAGTCATGACTGGTTGTTTTACTGGAATGTGATGTGACGTTTGTCCAGTGTTTAGGCATAATGTGGTGTTGCATAATGTAGCTATGCTGATGTCTATCAACTAATGCGTTTATGTTTAGGATGTTTATGCATGCTGTGTGTATGCTGGTAAGGCCTATTGCGTAATGTGTTTATGCTAATGAGGTTTGGGCCTAATGTGCCTTATGCCTGACGTAATAATGCTAAGGTCATTATGGTACCAGTAGTTACTCGTTGTGTTTTATATTTGCATTTACTTACCTGTTCTGATGGTTCTGACCGTGGCCCGATTGGCCTGGTCCTGCATATAATCCCCTGTGAATATTGCCCGTTTCAGTTTGCACAGTGTAAATATGTGATTAGGTTTCTAATTTGTTTATGACAATACAAAGGCTATTTTTTATAGAACCTTGTGTGGAGTTTCTTTTGTGGTGTGCCGAGAGTGTTGCTGCTGTGTGTGTATGCTGCGCAAACGCTTAACACATGGCCTCTGGGATAAGCCTAACTGCTCGTGCCAAGCTACCAAGGGGGTGAGCAGGGGTTATCTTCAGCGTGTAATTCCCTTGCCCTGACTAGAGTGGTGGTTTCTGCCTGGCTTTGGCGCAAGCCTTAGCCAACCAGAAATCCCATTTTTAACCGCTTCCATTTCTGCCTTTGGGATATATTAGAGTACACCAAGACAGTGTGACGGGGGAAAAGCGATATCAGTTCTGGAAAGGTATCTTTCATCAGGATTTCCTGCCCTACCCCAGTGAATGTGCCTAGGTCGTTGCCACCAGAGTGCAGAATCATGAGGTGAGGGGTTTGGGAATCCACAATGGATTTAACCAAAGCCAGCAACTGATGGAACTTTAACCCTCTCTGGCCAAACCAAGTAATCTGAAAATTTGGCAAACCCAAGTCCCAGTCAATACCTTTTTTTTTTGCAGCTTCTTCAGTCCAATAGATATAGTTATGGCCCACAATCCATACTCTAAGCATTTTGACATGAAGGAGCAATAGTAGTCAGGAGAAGGCTGGATCTGAATGAGGTAGTTTTCCAAAGGCAATAGGAGCTAGGAATAAGAAAGAACAATGGTAAATATTTTATTATTGTGGTGATTATCACTTTGCGCACTAAATGTCCCATAACACCCTGTGGCAGGAACAGGAAATTATGTCATTGGTTGTATTCACGTTATTTATTCACTTAAAAAAATCTGTAGATGGTTCATTAACAGTCCCGTGAGCAAGGTCTGTGTTCAGACCAAAACGCGTAGGGTTATGCTGCTGCCTGCTGTTATTAAAAAGTAAATCTGAACCGGAGTCATTGCCTGGACATCACTTTTTGTATGCCTGAGAGTGCACGAGGAAAAAAACGCCCCAAGGGGAAAAAGTACGGAATGCGCTCCTTTGATGCACCGCCGAAGAGCGCCCGGAAGCCTGGAAGTGGGCCACATCGAAAGGGATATATATAATTTTATATATATATATATATATATATATATATATATATATATATATATATATATATATTACCTACTGGCGGTCGCCAGTAGGTAGTTATAGTTAGGATCGTTTTCCATAGGAAATCCGCAACATTCTGTTGGGAATAACTTTGGCGCCGAATGAGGGATCTGCCTGTAATTTTCCTTAGGTTTGCCTCGCTGCGCTGTGCTCCTTCCCTGAAAGTTTCGGGGCGATCCGTCAAGCGGGGGCCGAGATAAAAGGGGGGGTCCCAAAACGTGTTTTCCCCATGTTAATTTCCATAGGGCGGTTGGACTCACTTTTAGCCTGAACGGTTGAATGGATTTCCACCAAACTTGGCAAAATTGTAGGGACTGGTACCCCGATGTGCCTTTGCTATGTCTTAAGATATATGCTCCAGTGGTTTTTACGAAAATTAACTTTGAAAAAATATATATTGGGCTACATTGGGCTATATATATGTTAGAGCCCAAATGTAGCCCAATGTAGCCCAATGTAGCCCAATGTAGCCCAAAGATGGCCACCAGAGACAAAAAAAACAAATGTAGCCCAAATATCAGCCAGATGTAGCCCAACTATAGCCCAATGACAGAATGTCCCAGAGTGTTCTAAAGAACAACTAGAGCGCTAACAGTCTTACTTATGACAAAAGTATGGCACATCTGAAGTCATCTTGATTGGAATAAAGTGTTAACACTTAAAACATAATGGCCCACATGCATCAATATCGGCTTTTGCGAGTTCTAAATTGCGAAAAATAACGATTCGCAATTTAGAACTCGCAAAAGCCTATGCATGAATATTTTTGCTTTTTTTTTTGCAATTCGGTAAAAATCGCTATTTTTACCGATTTGCAAAAAAAATGCACATTTTCAATTGCGAATTCACAATGTGCAATTGCAATTCATCAATGCATTTCAAGGGTGGAGAGGGGGGTCAAAATGACCCCCCCCCTGCACCCATGAAATGTACTTTTCAGCATAAGTTACATACACACATGTCCCAAGGACATGTGTGTCTGTAGCTTAACAGTTTAAAAAATGCATTTTTGTGCATTTTTAAACAATTTCGCAAATTACCACGAAGTTGAACTTCGTGGTAATTTGCACTTCCAATTTTAAAAATCGCACATTTTTCTGTAATGATGCATAGCATTTAAGAAATCGCACAATTGCGATTTCTTATATGCTAACGCAATTTTAGAAATCGTAAAAAAGATGCGACTTCTAAAATGGCATGATGCATCCCAAACAGCACTTTTGCATTCGCAAACGGCCGATTTTAAGGAATCGCACCGTTTGCGACTACAAAAATGCTTGATGCATGTGGGCCTTAATTTGCAAATGAACAAAATGAGGGGGTTCATTTTGCCATAGAAATGATGATTAGTGCTGAAGAAAGAAAAATTAGAGCACATTTTGAGTGACTTCTCAAATCCTCTTATATTTCATTAAAAGAATTCTGATATGCAGTCTCCCAAGATGGCCACCAGAGACAAAAGAGCCCAAAATGTAGCCCAAATATCAGCCAGATGTAGCCCAACTATAGCCCAAGGACAGAATGTCCCAGAGTGTTCTAAAGAACAACTAGAACGCTAACAGTCTTACTTATGACAAAAGTATGGCACACCTGAAGTCATCTTGATTGGAATAAAGTGGTAACACTTAATACATTTAATTTGAAAAGGAACAAAATGAGGGGTTTCATTTTGCCATAGAAATTTTAAGACACGTTAAGGAGCCGCCGTTCCGCTAAGAGGCTGCCTGCTTTCCTGGTACACTTCTGTGTTCGCAGATACGGAGTTCGCTCAGTTATGGGCTTACAGGCAGCCCACCTACTCAACGCTGAATCCAGGGGACACTGCTCAAAAGGCAGCCCGTGACTACACGGGCGAGTTTGGTGCAATCTCGCCAACTCACAACCCAGAGGTCCGGCGCTTTGAAGGTTGGAACGTTCGACGGGGACTCGAGGGGTCAAGGCATTAAGAAGAGCACTTCATCAAGTGTGCCCGGATTTGTACACGCCAACAAACGAAAAGAAACGGCTTTGGTTTCCCACAACACGCATTCCAGACACATAGCCTTCTGGGAGTTGGAGTTTGACATTGGCTGCAACTCGGCGGTTGATCACATGGTTGGGGCGGCGTTTACAAATGGACTTGTCATTAAGCCACAAACATTGCAACAGGGCACTACGGACATGAGGAGCGGCAGCAAGGGGTGTCTGAAGAAGGTGTCATTACCGAAATGCAGTGATGTCATGAGTGATGTCACTGACCATGTCATGAGTGATGTAATATGTGACGTCATCAGCAGTGTATTGCACGCGCAAGTTATAGTGAGTCCAACTAACTATAACGTGGGAATTTCAATTGTTTTATGCGAGTAAAATTTCCACCTAACTATAACTGGTGTGAAACCTATGGTTTTTTCAGTGAATTTAATAGGTTTTATATATATCGTCGCTTCTCTTGTACCAAACTCACGCACTCATACACGGGTGCTGTCTGCGGAGGGGGCTCCCGCAATATATTACGCTCCTCGTCTTTCTCTCAATTTCCAATTTGGGTTGTTTTGGATAAATTCTGCACTTTACTCGCTGACTTTTAACTGTAGCATGAAATGTGTAATGTGGAAATTATGGTGGATTGTCCTAGAGAAATTTGAGTGAAATTCACGGTAGAAGTAGTAAATATTGTTATGATTTAATGTTTATTCGGGGTAGTGCACGTTTATTTATTTGTTTATTTATTATTTTGTTTATGGGACAAATGCAAGGGATAAGCCCATACAGGGCTTTATGAACAATGTAGGCGCTATATTAAGTTTTAAAGCCCATACAGGGCAGGATGAGGTAATGAGCAGTAAGAATGTATTTACACTCTTGCGTGACTTGAATTTGGTAATATGAGCATGTAAGTCCACTAGTACTGTCGTATATATGAAGTGCAAGGAACACCGTTACAAAATGGCGCCCATGTTTATATTCATGTATTGGTCCTTTGTTTATGTTTATGATTTTGTGAAGTGATCACGGGGTTACAATAATAAAATGATGGACGTTTTTGGCGCGCCCTTGTACCACAGAGGAAGGCGAATGCCGAAACGCGTCTGGTGCGTGTGAGAGTCCAATAAAATCTATGACTCTCCCCCCGTGAGTGCTGTGTCTTTTTGGAAATTGGGAGAAAGAAGAGGAGCCTAATATATTGCGGGAGCACCCCCCGCAGACAGCACCCGTGTATGAGTGTGTGAGTTTGGTGCAAGAGGAGCAACGAGATATTCTTCACGCACCGCCAGTCAAACTCAACGGATCGATCTGGGAAGAAAGCGAGCAGCAGACGCTGACGCAAAGTGGACTGCATAGCAAACAAGTACCAGTTTGACGGTAACATGAGGGGGTAACCGGGAGTGCTATTGAGTCCCTGGAAAATGCAAAAGTGGGGCAAAACTATGTATAGTGAAACAGATCGCCAGGAGGCGGCCCAAAATGCCTTTAAGAAACGATCACAAAGCGGCAATACCAAGAAGGTTGGTGAAATTAAAGGAGTATCCACATTAGCTAACCAATTTACAAGCCTTGTAAGATTGTTTGAACGCGAAGTAAGGAAGAGGTGGGAGGCCACCTAATTACAAAATTATGTGGAAGTAAACAGAGTTCCGAGGGGGCTGCGCATATATACGGTCCCCGCGTATGAGAACCCGAACCCTCAATTATTAGAGGAATGGTCGGAATATACAGCGTGCTCATGCCAAGGAATGTTAAAGATCTTGATAAAGTTCGCGTGGAGCGACCATGAGAAGGCACGTAATGCTATCACGGAATTAGAAAAAGAGATCTCAGCTAATGATGACAAAAGTAAACAAGACGAGTATCGTGCAGCAATGGAGAAAAGACTTAAAACATATGAAGACAAAATCAGACAAAGAAAACAAGAGAAATTGAGCGCGATAAGCAAGATTATGAAATGGGCAGAGTTCTAATTTTTGCAAAACGATATGATGCCTTAATTAAAGCAATGGTGAACAAAAAAGGTACAGCCCAAGGTAGTGAACAAGGGGACACGACAGAATCAGAGCTGTCTGAAACAGAACAAACAAGAGGCAAAGGGAGTGCCTCTGGGGCATCAGGAATACGGAAACTTCCTTTTCACGAGGAATTCGAGATATTGAGACAGTCATGGCAAAAAGGTGGAAGGGGCAAACCCCCGGACCAGCAAAGAAACGACCAACGCGGAGGGGAGGCGAGTGGCGCAAAAAGCAACTTCTCGCCACCCGTAACCAGGAGCAGAAGCAAGAGATACAACAAACAACGCTAAAAACTACTGAATGCCCTGAAAACAATTTAACAATTATTAATTTGACTCCAAGATCATTCAAAAAGGAAGAAGAACATGTACTAAAGTTGGGACTCTCGTTTTGCCCGGATAAAACATTGGAATATACACAGACTGAAATCGATCTGTTCAAATTTTCACGCAAATTAAAACTGCACAAATTTTTATAAATTGCGTCCCAAAAAGGAAATCAAGAAAACATCAACCACTAATGCAATGGATATTTTGCAAGGCAGAGATCTGCCAGCATTACAGGCATTAAAGGAATTAGGAGCTGAATGTGCGAGTCAAGACACAGGGGACAATCCGACTAGCACAGGAATAGAACAAATAGGAGGGGAAAGTCCTTTTAAACCGGCATCCACCTTTATTCCCCAGATGCCTAATGATAACATCGACGTGTTTATGGAAACAGTATCCAAAGAACTGCTTAAGTGGAGAATGAAAGATGGTTATATTACCAACAACAAAAAAACTAATTTATATGTGAAACACTGGGAGGCTATTAAGAACATTCAAGAAGACACTAAAATCATCGTGAAACCGTCCGATAAGGGGGGCAACATAGCACTGCAAACCTATGAAGCATACAATGAGGAAGCAGAGAGACAGTTATCTGATGGCAACTGCTATAAATAAGTGGGGAAGCAGGTATATTTGAAGAGTATTACGGATTGCCATCAGATGCTGCGGAGATGGTATGATAAAGGTTTATTGGAAACAGAAGAATATCTATATTGAGATGTGTAAACCCCGTGACCCCAAGTTTTTATCATCTACCAAAAGTACATAAGAACAATGAAAACCCCCCAGGACGGCCAATCGTGAGTGCACAAGGCAGTTTATTAGAACACTTGTCTGTGTATATTGATTATTTCCTGACTGACTTTGTTAAAACTCTGCGCAGCTACATCATAGATACCAAAGACTTCCTAACACACTTAGAGAACGTGGTGTGGAGAGAGGGTGACTGTATGTTGGTGATGATATAGCTAGTCTATACACGAACATAGGGCAGTCAGGGGGTTTAAAAGCCATAGAAAGTTTTTTGGTGACAAGATCAGCGAAATTCTCTGAGCACAACAGGATGCTGTTGGAGTTTTTGTCTTTTAGTCTGGAGAACAATATCTTCCTGTACCAGGACCAACATTACAAACAACTCATTGGGGTGGCTATGGGCACATGTTACTCCCCCAGTTTTGCGAATCTTTTCATAGGGTGGTGGGAGGAGCAGGTGGCCTGGGCCGACACCAATGGAGAATGGACACAGAACATCGTAGCCTGGTTCAGGTATATAAATGATCTTTTCCTGATTTGGAGGAGTTCGAAAGAGTCAGCAACCCAATATGTGAATAAACTAAATGAAAATGAGCACAATTTGAAATTTACAGCGGAAGTGAGCTGTACTAATGTGAGTTTTCTGGATTTGGAAGTAGCAGTAAGGGATGGGAGGCTGAATACCAGGTTGTATCGCAAACCTACAGCGGGTAATTCAATACTACATTCATCAAGCAGCCACCCTCCTAGATTAATCCAAAGTATCCCCTATGGGGAATTACTGAGGATTAAACGTAATTGCACTTCCGATGAAGACTTTAAGAGCAATGCTGGAGCTAGTATCGCAAGATTCAAAGCTAGGGGGTATGGAAGTAATGCCTTAAATGTGGCTTTTTGTAAAGTGCAAGACAAATCCAGAGTGGAATTGCTCAAAGAAAAAGTAAAAGTGGAGTCAGAAAAAGTCAATCCATTTAGGATGATAACTACCTATTCCAGTGGAGCTGGGAGGCTAAGAATGCTCCTTAGAAAAAACTGGAATTTGTTAAAGACAGATCCCGTCATTGGTATGGATCTACCTGCTCGTCCCATGGTAACATTTAGACGGGCGAGGGCCTTGAAGGACACGCTCACTAAGAGCCACTCACTAAGACCGGTTTCTAAACCGTTTGGCGACCCTCCACCGGGTTTTTATCCATGTGGAAGGTGTAAAGCCTGCAAAAATAGTAAGAAGACCATGACGTATAAAGTGGGGGACAATACAAGGCTGATTAAAAAGTTTATGACATGCACCACACCTTATACGTATACTGTTTAATCTGCCCTTGCGGATTACAGTTTATAGGGAGCACTATCCATCAAACGAAAATTCGCATACTTGAACATTTGTGTGCCATTAATAAATGCCATGCCAATTATCCAGTAGCCAGGCACTTTCAAAAATATCATGAAAGTAATAGTGACCTAATATCATATTTTGTCCTGGATCATGTTCCCATGAGCGTGAGAGGAGGAGATAGAACAATGAGATTACGTAGATTAGAATCAAGGTATATCATTGATCTCTGTACCAAGGCACCTGGGGGCTTGAATAGTCATAAGGATTTAACTGTGCATTTTGGGTAAAGGGCTCTTTATCCTAATAAAGTGGCATGTATATAATAACAACTAAAGAAAAGGGGTCTATAGGCACATAAATCATAAGAAATGGATAAATATATATGGACAGGATGTAGTATGTACTCGAAGTATGGTGATATAAGATTGGGTTGTTTAGGATAAATTCTGCACTTTACTCGCTGAGTTTTAACTGTAGCATGAAATGTGTAATGTGGAAATTATGGTGGATTGTCCTATAGAAATGTGAGTGAAATTCACGGTAGAAGTTGTAAATATTTCAATTATGATTTAATGTTTATTCGGGGTAGTGCACGTTTATTTATTTGTTTATTTATTATTTTGTTTATGGGACAAATGCAAGGGATAAGCCCATACAGGGCTTCATGAAAAATGTAGGCGCTATATTACGTTTTAAAGCCCATACAGGGCAGGATGAGGTAATGAGCAGTAGGAATGTATTTACACTCTTGTGTGACTTGAATTTGGTAATATGAGCATGTAAGTCCACTAGAACTGTCGTATGTACGAAGTGCAAGGAACACCTTTACAAAATGGCGCCCATGTTTATATTCATGTATTGGTCCTTTGTTTATGTTTATGATTTTGTAAAGTAATCACGGGGTTACAATAATAAAATGATGGCCGTTTTTGGCGCGCCCTCGTACCACAGAGGAAGGCGAATGCCGAAACACGTCTGGTGCGTGTGAGAGTCCAATAACATCTATGACTCTCCCCCCGTGAGTGCTGTGTCTTTTTGGAAATTGAGAGAAAGACAAGGAGCGTAATATATATATATCTATATATATCTATCTATATATATATATATATATATATATATATATATATATATATATATATATATATATATATATATATATATATATAGATAGATATATATAGATATATATATATATATATATATATATATATATATATAAACACCAAACGCTCACTTCCATCACAATGAGCCCGACACACCAGGAAGAATCAAAACTGGATTTATTTCAGAGAGTCTTAACAGCGCGTAGTTGCAAATATTAAGAAACGCTGTGGCAGACGCGTTTCAGCATGGGCTTTCTTCAGTGCCTCGTTTCTATTGCCAGTTCTCACACCACGTGCTTTGCATCTTTTTGGAATGGTTCCTTAGCCACTCCCACGGCGAGGTTGTTATCAGGTGCGCTGTATGTGTTCTCGCGCTGGCCTGGGTCCTGTTGCATTCTGGTAAACGTAGTGCAATGTGGTAACCCATACAGTGAGGGGTATTACCAAACACCAAGTGGCATTATTACAGCTTCTTTTACCTTCCGCCTTGGAACCCAGGAGAACAGTTTTAGCTTGAAGCCAGTTGTTTTCCCTAGTAGACAATCTACATCGCTCTCTCCCCAAGTAAACGACGATGCACAGTGGCTGTATCTCCGCTTGGGGGGGTGACACGCTGTACCTTCCAAGTACTGAGTCCACAGAGTTGCTGGTTTGCTGTGTCACTCCAGACCGAGAGGGGGTGTCGGTGACCAAGAATCCAGCTACTTGGTCTGAATATAAACACCAAACGCTCACTTCCATCACAATGAGCCCGACACACCAGGAAGATTCAAAACTGGATTTATTTCAGAGAGTCTTAACAGCGCGTAGTTGCAAATATTAAGAAACGCTGTGGCAGACGCGTTTCAGCATGGTCTTTCTTATATATATAGATATATATAGATATATATATATTTATCCATAAGAAAGGTTGTCCCAAACACAGGTAAGTTTTCTCATTTTCTCATTCATGCATTTACTTGCAGCAGCAGACTTGCACAATGTTAACCGGAGCACCAACAGTGACGCCAGACGCGTTTCAGGTAAAAGTCTCCCTTCCTCAATGGCATTCTATCACAGTGAGGCAGCCTTTTTCTCCTTAAAAAAGTAATTCATCGCCTCAGTGGGCATGGCCCACTCAGCCTTATGGTTCACGTAGTTCAGCAGTTCGTCTTGCTCTTTAAGCATGTCTCAGTCTGCATGTATTCAATAATATTACCACAGTGGGTCGATGTTTCAGCTCACATCACAAAGACCGCTTATCTCTTGCTGACAAGTTTGAATTACCTCCCACAGCAGCGGCAATGTTTGATTCTCTTTATTGCGACTGGGTCCGCTGTTTTGCGGTGGGGCTTCTCCACGGCTTGGTCAGTTAGGCAGTATTCACACACTCATGAAATCACCCAGCCACTACTCAGGCAGTGATGAAATCAATGATTGAGTATCCATGGAGTTATTCAATTATCCAGGAACTATACATGTATTCATTCAATCAGACAGGCAGAAATTATGTAGTCATTGAAGTATGCAGGCACTACATATACATTCATCTAATCACCTAGGTACTATCTATTGAGTTATGCAAATAACAAGGCTGTAACTATGCAATCAATATAACATTTGCGCAGAACCTATGCGGCCATCTAAACACCCACTTACAACCCATGCTGTCATTGAAATACTGAGGCACACGAATGCATTGATGAAACACTCAGGCTCTACTCATCGCCCCCAGTTACTCGAACTTGTTCGTCGGATGGTGGGAGAAGCAGGTGGCCTGGGCCGATGAGAATCAGCAATGGGTGTCGTCAATAATCGGATGGCACCGGTTTATTGACGACCTCTTCATTTTATCGAAAGGTCCTAAAACTGAGGCAGAACTGTACATTCAAAATCTGAACAATAATGAGGTCAATTTACATTTGAGTGGCACTATCAGTGACAAAGAGGTTGATTTTTTGGACTTAAAAGTATTCATTCCGGATGGCAAAATTTGTACATCTCTTTTCTGCAAAGTTACTGCTGGGAATTCTACTCTAGAAGCAAGCAGTTGTCATCCGAAACCTCTGAAAAGCAGCATCCCATATGGGGAGTTACTGAGTTTAAAGAGGAATTGCACACTAGAAACAGATTTCAAGAGTGAAGCACGAGAATCTATGAGATTCAGATCAGGAGGGTATTCGGATGAGATTCTACAACTTGCTTATGATAAAGTACAGCAAATTCCAAGACGAAGCTTATTCAAAGAAAAGAGTAGGGCCAGCAGGGAAGAAGACCATACCCCTCGCTTCATCACAACTTTTTCTAAAGATTCACAATTGATCCATCGAACTATTGCTCGTAATTGGAATATTTTAAAAACAGATGGTGTGATTGGAAAGGATTTATCTAGCCACCCTAAAATCACCTATAGAAGAAATAGATCACTAAAAGACTTACTGGTGCATAGTCATTTTGACTCAGTACCTAGAACACCAAGACTGGGGAACCTGACAGGGTTTTTCCCATGTCTACATTGTAAAGCCTGTAAAGCTAGTCCTAAGGTCACTACTTATGGGATACCAGGGACATCTAAAGTCAGACGGATCAACACATTTCTAACATGCACCAGTCCATTCTGTGTTTATTGTCTAGTGTGCCCGTGTAAATTGTATTACATCGGGAGTACAATTCACCCAGTGAAGAAAAGAGTTCTAGAACACGCTAGAGCTATTCAACATAACGACCCAAACTACCCCTTTGCGAGACACTTTGCCCAAGAGCACAAAAGTGACCGCAATCTCTTGAAGTTCTTTTGTCTTGATCAAATCCCTATAAAAGATCGGGGTGGTAACAGAGAGTTACAATTGCGGAGATTAGAATCGAGATTTATTATAGATCTTCAAACCAAGACTCCACGAGGGCTGAATACTGAAGAAGAATTGGCCATACATCTAGGTCAATAGGCTGACAACACAACGTTTTTTTCACTGGGCCCCATTCTCATTGGATGCAACTGTGTATATAGATAACCCTCACTGCAACATTATTTAATTGTCAAAATGTATCTGAATTCATTTGAATCATGCACAGTCCAATGAAACTTAGAAATGTTGACTGATGATTTGTTATTTTTGGAATCATGTTTGGTCATAAACTGGCACATTAACTATGCCCATCTAGGGCTTAATAACTTTTTGTTACTTAATTAGATTGTAAAAGCCATAGGAGTTGCAGATAAAGCAACGAAAACACACTCCAAGATGGCCACTGTAAATAATGTAATGTCATTGTTAAAATTCATCTAAATTCATTTCAATCATGTACAGTCCAATGAAATCTAGAATTGTTGACTGATGATTTGTTGTTTTTGAAATCATGCTTGGTTATAAACTGGCGCATCGCCCATCTAGGGCTTAATAACTTTTTGTTTCTTAAATAGGTCGTAAAAGGGAGTTGTAGATAAAGTAACGAAAGTACACTCCAAGATGGCCGCTGTAAATAATGTATGAATTTCAGTCCTTCTTTTATGTTTATTTACTAGAGGATGTGACATCATTTTGAATTCACTGTGCAACTTTATTTAATGAAAGGTTTAACATATGGTGCAATGAACAGTGGAACCATATAAACGCGTCCTGTTTTCTGTTTAAAACCACAATAAATTTGTGAAGAGTTCTGAATCACAGAGTGCGGTCCATTCTTTTACCAAAGTAAGAGAAAATTGAGCGAAAAAAAATAATATATATATATATATATATATATATATATATATGGCGTAGCTTGTCACACCGAACCAAAGAAGTCCAAGTAGTAGCAACAAAGAGCCGACCCATAAAATGCTGGTGAACAGTGATTTATTCTTTGGAAGCCAGCGCTGCCGCCATGACGCGTTTCGCCTCCCAAGGAGGCTTGATCACATGACAAAGCAGCGAGCATCGAACTCGACCTTTTAAAGTGACAGTGCATAGAATTGTGTCATAGAGATGAAGAAAATACTTCAAAGTCAAACTGCTGTACACATAGGTAAATCTAGTGGGAAAATGCATTGAGCCCAAGTGGGCCATCAAGAGTCAAGATTAAGTAATATACATATTTACAACCAATGACATCTTTCTGGAAAAATAACCGTAAGACTGTAAAAATATGTAGTAATTACAAAACTAGATCTATAAGCCAACAAACACTATCAGAAAAATATCCATGATAAATAATTTCATCTATGTATATTCAGAAGTGTATTGAACCCACATTGTTGTAAAAAGTATCTAATATTTACAAGTAGTGCAAATAATAGAACGTTTCAAATAGCAGCACATGGATGACACAATACAATTGTATTCTTTTTTTCTTATTTTCACAAAATAAAGCCACAGTGGGCAAGTCACTTGAATGGTCATAGGCAAGTCTAGTGCAAAGTTTTAAGTGCAAAATTTGAAAGTGCATAGTGCTAATCAATTGGTGATTCCAAGATTAAAATCAAAAGCAAATATGCTAAGGATAAAAAAGAGAATTCATCATATATACAACAGGAAACAGGTTTTCAGTTTGTAAGGGAAATAAATCCATAATCATTAAAATATCCGGACAGGCAATTTACAGTCATAACCATGAAAAGTAGAAATATTTTAAAGATTTTAAAGGCAAGTGTAAAGGTCTTCCCTGTCATTAAGGCCATTTGGATTTTTAGTATTCAATTCCAATATGTAGCGGGTCTCAAGGAGACGGAGCTTGGCCTCATGGTCACCTCCTCTCCTTGAAGCCTCAACACAGTCAATGAGGAAGAATGTTAATGAATCAGGGACACCAAGGTGTTTATTCTGAAAATGCCTGGCAACCGGATAATTCTGGTCATGTCCAGAGATTGCTCGTATGTGTTGGAGTATCCTCTTGTGGGCGGGCAGCTTAGTGCTGCCCACATATTGAAGCCCACAAGGACACTCCAACACATAAACGACATACTCTGTTTTGCATGTCAGCCATTTTGAGATGGCAATAGGACTTTCACAGAAAGGACTTTTGAAGTGTGTCCTATTGGAGCCAAACCGAAAGGCTTTACACTGGGGGCAAGTCTTGAAACCTTTTCTCAATGCTGACCAAGTTGTAGAACTCTTCGGTTCTAGGGTGTTGTTCACTAAGGCCTTTGACATTGAGGGTGATCTTCTAAAAGTAAGAATCGGTTTGGTGTCCACCATGTGACCAATCACCGGGTCACTGCGGACCAAATTCCAATTCTTGGTAAATATCTTTCGAAGAGCCCCATGTTGCCTATTGTATGTTAAGATGGCTCTAGGAGAACTTTTCTGGACGTCCTTGGTTGCCTCGCTATTCAGTTGCACATCTTTCTTTTTGGTCATGAGAGCTTCCTGCCTGCTCACCGAATTAGAACGTGAAATAGCCTTAGTGAGGATTTCAATAGAATAGCCTCTAGCCAGGAAGCGTAATCTGCAAGCCTCTTGCGCAGCCGCGCATTCGGCATCCGTGCTGCAGATTCTCCTAATTCGGAGCATTTCCCCAAAGGGAATGCTCCGAATTAGATGTGCTGGGTGTTGACTATTGTAGTGTAAGATGGTATTCCCAGCACTCGGCTTCCTGTACAACCTGGTATTGAGGCCATTACCCTCCACGAAAACCTCCACATCCAAGAAACAAATGGACTCAGAACTAAAGTTAGCTGTGAAAATCAGATTAACAGTGTTTAAATTAATCAAATTCACAAAACTCCTGGCCTCTGACTCACCTCCCCTCCAAATCAAGAACACATCATCAATGTAGCGTAAGTACAAAACAATATTGTGCAGAAAATAATCATGGTGTTGGCCGACTAGGACCTGTTCCTCCCACAGCCCAACGTGAAGACACGCGTAGCTGAGAGAGAAACAGGCCCCCATCGCCACACCTCTGACTTGATGATAAACTACGCCATTGAAAATAAAGAAGTTTTGTTCTAAGCACATTTTGGTCATGTCGACCAGCATTCTATTATGTGCTGTCGGGAGGGGTAAGTCTTTGTTTAGGTAGTGGTCTAAGGCCCTGAGTCCATCCTCATGTCTGATTGAGGTGTAGAGGGATGAAACATCCAAAGTTACAAGTATCATGTTGTCCTCCCAAATGAACTGTTCAATTTTCGCAAGAAAATCAAAAGAGTCCTTGACATATGATGGAAGATTTTTTACATGACCTTGCAAAAAAAAAGTCGATGTACTTGGACACGTTTTCAAGAGAGCTGTCAATGGCCGAAATGATCGGACGGCCTGGTGGTATTAGAGGGTCTTTATGAATCTTGGGAAGTAAATACCATGAGGGAATAACCGGATAATCCTTCTTTAGGTATTGAAATTCCTCATGTGTAAGTAACCCCGCACTTCTCCACACTTGTAGTTTTTGACGTTGTTCGGTCCATGTATTTTTGATAATCTGAATGTTACTTCTTCGGTAGCAGGAAATATCGTTAAGTTGTGCATCCGCCTCTTGTAAATACAGGGCCCTGGGCCACAGGACAACGTTGCCGCCCTTGTCGGCCTGCTTCACAATTACATCATTGTTGTTCCTAAGTTTCACCACTAATTGATTGTAGCAATGATTTTGTTTTGAGATGTGAAACTTTTTCCTGTTGGTTGCACAGTACAGGTGTTTGATGTCGCGGACCACACTTTCCTGGAACGTATCTAGATTATCATGAACCATAATTGGTTGAAAGGTGGACTTCGGTTTGAAGGGGGTAACTCGTTGTTCGTTTGATTCAAGCGGAACATCACTGGAGTTTCCCTGATTCTGTAGATCCCAAATTGCATTGAAATTGGCTTGACTCTGACTGCTTGAAAAAGTGGGACTGGATGGAATTATTGGTCCACTGATCTTTTTCGGATGTAGCACATAAAATTTCTTGAGTTTGAGCTTACGTGTGAACCTGTAGATATCCATGCGGGTATCAGCATAATTCATATTACATGGAGGGCAATATGAGAGTCCCAAATTCAATACAGCAATTTCAGCAGAGGTAAGTATGGCATCGGAAAGATTGACTACTGATTTTGTTTTTGCTTTCGCGCCTTCCGTTGGTTGCGCCAGCGTCCCGTTTTGCCCGGATTGTTGTCGTTTCAATTGCCGGGCCCTGCATTTGCGACGCTGCCAGCGTTTGTTGTTTGTCCGCTGTTTTTTTGTTGTTGAGACTGCGCACGCGGTTTGTGTGATCTGAGGGTTTCGCGGCGATCCTGGCACAAACAATCGACCTCCTGCGCCAGGGTCAGCTTGGTAAACCCCAAGGCCATATCGCGGTTTGAATCCAGTTCCGGATCACTTTCCATGACTGAACTCAAACTGGAAAAAGAGGTGGCAGGTAACATGGTGTCTTCCTTTTGTTGGCCTGATATAATGTTTGATCTTGTTTTGGCCTTAACTGCATCATACCTCTTTGCGAAAGTGAACACTTGTCCATTCAGATAGTCAATCCGGTCTCTTTCGAATTTAAAAGCTTTCCGTTTTTTTATTGCCTCTTCATCCTTTGCCAAGCGAGTCATCATGTCAGCTCTAAGTTTATTAATCGCGTCAGAGACTTCTATTTTAGAAATTTCAACCTCCAAGGCATCAATGACGGTCTCCAATTTGATGCGATCACTTTCCGCATATTTGACTAATATGCGCAGGTAGACGCTAGAGCAGTTAAGGTTCGCCTCCGCCCACTCAGCTAACATCGCTGGGTCCGGGTTTTCATAACTAGGGGCAATGGTGCTTCTAAGCCCTCTAGGCACGCGACCTACTTCCAAGTACCGGGTGAGAGACCGATGCTCCCACCACTTGGACTGCTCTGCTCTCATTGCACGTTCTAGTTTTTTAAATAAATCCCGTGTGGTATTTGTTCCTGTTTCCAGTGTTGTTGATGTGGTACAAACGGATCCCCCGGCCGGGGAATCCAAAAACATGGAATCAGCTGCCTGAGCACGATTTCGCTGTCTGTCGGCGGCCATAATTTTGAGCGCTATCGTTGTGGCTGCTATGTACAAGTTCACAAACGACAACTGGTAATGAAAGATAAATGTCCTACCAGTCGTCGCGCATATATATATATATATTCACTGAAAAAACCATAGGTTATACACCATATATAGTTAGGAATTAGCATTTAAAAAACCTTATTTTACTCACACAAAACCATTGAAATTCCACATATAGTTAGTTGTACTAACTATATATCGCGCACCCGCAATCCACTGCTGATCATGTCACATATTACATCATTCATGACATGGTCAGTGACATCACTGATGACATCACTGATGACATCTCAAATGACATCACTGATGACATCACTGATGACATCTCAAATGACATCACTGATGACATCACTGATGACATCTCAAATGACATCACTGATGACAACATCCAGTGACTGTATGTTTCTGTAAAGTTAAAATATGTCTTACATATTGAAGAATGAGTGGATGTAGAAGTGTCTGAACAAAGGATTTAGTAGGTGCATGACTGACTGTATGAGTGAGTGATTAAATGTGTCTCACTGAGTGCATGGGTTAGTGACTAAACTGTCTTAATTTGTGCATCATTATGTCTGTTGTTCTGTAAACTGCTGCATGTGTTGATCAGTAGCTATATGATTAACTATATGGGTTATTGATTGGTTGCCCAAGTATTTGTATGGGAGACTGAGAGTGTGTAAAATAAGGTTTTTTAAATGCTAATTCCTAACTATATATGGTGTATAACCTATGGTTTTTTCAGTGAATTTTCAAGGTTTTGTAAATGCTAATTCCTAACTATATATGGTCTATAACCTATGGTTTTTTCAGTGAATTTCATTGGTTTTTTAAAAGCTAATATCTATAGCTGTAAAATGTATTCTTCTTTAAATCCAAAAATATATTTTATATGTTTATTAATAATTTTTTTAAAATATTTTTTTTGTTTCGCTCCCGGTCCGCGAACCGGGAAGCTTCCTGTTAGCTCAATTTGATGCCGCGACCCGGTCCGCGAACCGGTAAGAAATCAACATAGTGACGGTATCGCGTTGCCGCGTAATGCGTCTTATGACGTACTGCGTTAGCGCACCCGGAAGTGCCCCGGGGCGCGGACCGAGGCGCGAAATGCAGCTCCCCGGAAGCGATCCGCGGCGCGTCGCGAAAGCGCGACGTATCGCGTTGCCGCGTAATGCGTCTTGTGACGTACCGCGTTAGCGCACCCGGAAGTGTCCCGGGGCGCGGACCGAGGCGCGAAGCTCAGCGACCCGGAAGCTAACCGGGGCGCGTTCCGCAGCGCGTAACATGAGCGTGAGAGGTCATGTGACTTGTTAATAAAACTTTTCATTGGTTCATTTCACTTTTGGTTTCATAATGATGTAAGGCTAGGTCAGGTGACCTAAAAATAACACTTTTCATTGGTTGAGAAGTATTGTTTTTCCCAAATGATGAAAACCCCTCCTTCTTTCCTCACTCTGACTTTCATCATTGTGAGAGGAAGACCTTCATTACTATATCAGAAATGGCTTCAGTAGTTGCTTCAGCTGGTGGACCCCCACCACCACCACCACCTCCTCATGGGAAGAGAGGACCACCTCCCCAGGTGATGACCAACACTGAGGAGGAAGAGGAAGAAATGGATGAAGAGGAGGGAGAAGAACCACAGTTCTTAGAAGAGGTGCCCCGGATTTCACATAAGAAAGCCAGTTTCATCTGGCAGTTTTATTCGATCCCTCCTGGCCAAAAAAAAGTCAATGCGAGGTATGTCACCTGCCTCATCTGTAAAGAAAAATTATCCAGAGGGACGGATAAGAAATATAGTTATGGCAACCATACTATGCACAGGCACATGACAAGGAAGCATCCACTGAATTATAGCCGGGCGGAAATACGGGATTTGCAGGAAAATCCAAGATCAACTCCTGTGGCCAGATCAAGAATACCCATTTCATTGACACCAGCAGAGGCACGGGAAACTGTGCCAAATATACAAGAACATTTTGGCCACATGATCCACACTTGTATGCACTGTCGTGCGTTGTTAGCATGTGGCAACATGAGCATAAATGCTATAAACCTGGCGTATGAACACCATAATTGCCCTAACCGCCCCCAGTAATTTTTTTTTTTGCTCCTGTTGAGCCCTTTTCAATGCCTGTTTTTTGTTGTTTCCCCCCCCCAAAAAAAACCAAAAAAAATATAAAATCGTTCAAAAAATACAAAAAAAACAAAAAATGTTCAAAAAAAAAAAAAATATATATAAAACAACAAAAATATAAAAAAAAAGTTCTTTTCAGAACTACCTTCCCTTTCAAAAAAAATTGCTAGAATGTTTAGCACTCTGGCAAGCTCTATTTCTTTTGGTTCGCTTCCCGGTTAGCTTCCCGGTACGCGGACCGGGAGCTAACCCAAATTTTTTTTTTTCAAAAAAAAGAGTAAGTATAAGGAAAGTAAACAGAGAGTGATGTTAAAAGAAAGACAGCTATAGGGAGTAAAGAAGAGATACTGTTTAATAGATCTATTTACCGAAGAAAAAACGGAAGAGGGTATAATTGTGAAAAACAAAATAGATAACGAAGTGAAAGAAAAAAAAAGAGAGTATAACATTAACAAAGAAGAGTTTCTTGGAGAATGTGAGTGAATGTTCAAAATAAGATTAAAACATGAGGAATAACAGAGAGAAAAAATAGAAAACAGAAAACAAAAAATAACAGAAAAAGATTAATTGAAACAGCAAAGAAATGTAAGTAACATAGAGCCATATCATCAACATAGGCAATAAAAGTTTTGCAGCTTTTATTGGCAGAAATGTGTCGCTAAAGCTGCTTTTGCGGCAGAAAACTGCTGCTAAAACCACTTTTGCACCAGTTTTCTGCCAATAAAAAGAGCAATAATTTTATTGGCTGTGTTCATAATATGCCCCTTAGTGTGCTTCAACTACACAGAGAAAGCATTATGAACAAGTAGTGATAGAGTGATCAGTCAAAGACACTAAGAGTAATAGAGACGGAGTGAGTGAACAAGAGTGAGGAACTATGAGAAGAGAGGGACTGAGAAAAAGAGTGGAAGGAGTTGAGTAAGTAGGTAATAGAGAAAGGAATGAGGAAAGTAGCAAAGGCAGGAAACTGAGGGTTAAAGAAATGAAGCAGTGGAACTAATAGAAGTTAAATGTGATAGAAATGTAATGAAAAGAGTACAAAACATTTACCTTATAATTGTCGTTAAATTACTCACTTTTTGTTTTTATACTTTCAATCTGTGAAAGAGAGAACAAACATTTGAAAAATATTAAAACATGTATTTAAAAATTACAAAAGACAAGGGAAAAGATTGAAGGACAAACAGTTTTTCAACAACTTTGACACTTACAGAAGTTTCTGCTTCTCCAGGCCCCCAACACAGTCCTAAAGATATACATTTTAAACTAACAGTATCTTGATGCAGATGAAGTGAGGCCTATCTTAAAACATGGTGCATCTTTTGCATTGCTGTTGTCTCAGAAAAGTGTCGCAAGACACTAAAATTTTAAATGATTACTTCAGGATGCCAATAAGATGTGTCCTATCCAGAGGTTTGTTTGAGGTGAGGCCTACTCAGGGTTGCAGATGACATTTCGAGTTGTTGAAGAGAACAGAGGACATAATACATGTGAAGGTCTACCAATGAAGTGAGTCATGTCCACTGCACTCTTGAACAAAGTCCAAACCTCCTATGTTTCCCTGGACAGACCTAAACTTGATCTGCACAATGTGATTCATAATGATAGGAAACACAGGTGATGTAAATGAAATACGTGCAATTTATTTTGCTCATTTCACAATCACATCACTTGTGTTTCCTTTGCTTAGGTATCTCATTGTGCAGATGTAGTCCAGCATATGAAAGAATACGCAGAAGTGCAGCACTGCATGCAACAACTTTGACACTTACAGAAGCCTCACCTTCTCCATGCCTCCTACACAGTTCTACATATACATCATAAATGCAAACAGTACAGAATTAATTATACATGTTAAATGGTTTATTTTTGCTGTTCTCAGAATGTATCAAAATTCACTAAAAACAGTGACTTGAAGGTATTCATCATATAACAGCGGGGAAAAAAACCACAATCAAAATGATTGTGTTTAAAAAACCCATACAACATAACAAATCAGAATTCAGAACTCCTTAAAGTTAACTTACTTTCCATGACGTCAAAGGATGTCCTATGAACAGCTTACACTCTGTTGTGCTGTTATTACTTTCAGCCCGACACTTTCTGAAAGAAAATCTCCATCGTTTTTAAAAACATGTTACATGCAATAAATGACTTCTTGCTCTCTACCACAAGTTTCCACAAGGCCAAATCTTGTCAGACCCATTTATAACTCTTGGATTTCTTGTAAGCCAATCCCGTCATTTGGCATTTCCGCAACTTTCAGAATTAAAATGTTGAAGATCATTTTCACAATCCTGGAATAGTAATATCTTCCCCTTCTTGCTCAGTCATGTTCTACATTTCCTATGACACTGATACTGCTTACTATGAAGCAGACTTACACTACCTCTATGACTACTACAATTATTTAATTCTCTACATCACTTTTAATCACAAAGCAATGTAAAACAGTAGACAGCATTGCAGACTTACATTCCCTCTACTTTATGTTTTGATTGGCTGCTTCAATTAGCTTATAAAAAGAAATAGTTTTTCTGAACTCATTCAAAGTGCACTTATTTCTCCATGACGTCCAGTCTTATGGTTAGAAGTTATGTCTCTGAACTACACTTATCCTCAAGGCCAAATTGTGTAGGAGCCATTAGAACTTCTTGAAATTCCACAGAGCACATCCCGAGATTATTTCCCTAAAATTTTGGTTTTAAAAACACCAGGTAAGAGTTTTTAAGGTCATACGGCAATTTTTTTTTGAAAATTAAAACAGAATCGTTGCAGAATGACCAGCCATTTCTAGACTTTAAATAAGCTGTGTAATGTCCTGATGTTATTGAAGGACCGTCATGATATATAATTGCTGCAGTTACAAAAGTCCTTCCTGATATTGACAACTGCGAAGCTACAAAATTTTTAATTAAAGTTGTCAATTTTGTTCCATCAGGCCTACATCGTTGGAACATTAAAATGACATACTGGCCATATGTTCGTATAAATAATGTGGACATCATTTCAGATTTACATTGGCTACACTCCATGTTGTGATCAGCTGCTTTTACTAGCTTATTAAAGGAGACTGATTTACTGTCTGGCAAAGTTAAATATATAAATCTTTCTGAGTCTACACTAGTAGTACTTGATACCATACAGTTCTCGCAGTCATGCTGCCATTGATAAGAAAGCCCAAACAGCTGATCTACATCTACACCTTCAGCATGTAATACATCAAGCATATACATTAAAAACTCCTGACAATCTTGCTGAATATTTTGAGAGAATTGTGTTTGGCCTGAACATCTGTCTAACAGATTTCGAATTTCAGACACACTTTCTATGTTTGTTCTATCAGTGCTACATTTCTCTAACACAGAATTTAACAAACTGCAAAATGTTTGATCAGAATTGACCACAATCTCTTCTTTTACATTTTCTAGAGAAAACAAAACATTAACCACTACATTAGCATAGCAGTTGACACCAGAACTGTTTTCAAACTGAAAACCAACAACATCTTCAACAGAATCCTTTTTGTTTCTGCTTGTAATTTTAGGTTCATTGACTTTTTGTCTTTTTGCTACAACCTCCCCAGTATTGGTCACATTTCTTCGTTTCCGGCCTACCACACGTTCTCAAACAAAGGATACTGAGGCAAATGTGGCGCATACTCTCTTCTTAACCTATTGTATTCCTTAACACAATCTAGATCCGCACAAATGTTTGTGACATCACACTCAATCAAGTACAATCCCGATAAAGTTCTAACTCGTGACAATGCCACATATGCCATACCCTCCTTGAACACAGAACTGCCAATATTCACCAATGCACTGTCTACACTTAAACCTTGCGATTTATGGATTGTCACCGCATATGCCAAGCAAACAGGAAACTGCTTACGGCGAACATATAAGTCTTTTACAAGCAAAAATCTAGCAGAACAACGACCAATTAGCTGTACTTCCTCAATGCCATCAAATTTAATTTTTAAAAATTCAATTCCATCTCTATTTCTGTATTTCACAAAATCAACAACATTACCCATTGATCCATTTACCAGACCTCTTTCAACATGTAAATTCCTTCTTAAAATTATACGGCAGTTCAAGCACACATTCAGAGTCTTTTCAAAACCTGCAGTTTTAGATATACTCTTCTCTAATGAATCCAATTTTGTTTTCAGATTCTCAGACAAAATAATTGTTGATCCCATATGCTCTACTCTGTCAATAGCTTCCAGTTTCACAATCTCTTGCTTTTCTAAATGCAACATTTTGTAGTTGAATTTGGCACATTCTGCAAGAGTTGGCATCAAACATATTCCAGATTTCTTCTCAGTAATTTTCTGAAAAATATTCTCAGGCACAACATCTTGTTCTGGATATAAATTTGACAGTAATCGTGCATGTAAAGCTTCTTTCCCATGCTCGGTCACTTTTCCAATTCTAACATCTTGTAGAATAGTCTTGTAAACTTCATCCTTCGCCTGACGCATATTTTCATGCAGTTCAGCATAATTGAAGTTTAACCATATATTGACATTGCCAATGCTCCCTAGGCACTTCCTGGTATCTTCATGCGTGAGCATTTTGAACACAGGTTGCCCTTTCACTGGTGTCAGCTGCAAAAGATCTCCGAAAACAATGATGTGTTTGCCACCAAATAACACATCATACTCTGTTTTGAGAACTTCTTGCATTCTCAAATGCACAAAGGCAAGCATGACATTGGAAACCATGCTTACTTCGTCAATGATAAGAAGTTTCATTTTCCTCAAGATTCTTGAAAATTCAAAACAAGCATCTCCAGATAGCTTGTGATATTGTAATTTGTTGTCATGCTCCACTGGCAGCATCAGTAAACGATGTAAAGGAATCCCTTTAATGTTATGTGCTGCCAGTCCAGTTGGAGCGGTGACAACACAAGACAGCGATGACTCTGTCCTTTCCTGCAAATAGCATGAAATTGCTTTAATGAGGAAACTTTTTCCAGTTCCCGCTTCTCCACTCACGTACAGTCGGACAGGCTTCAACGATGTACATGAGCACTCTTTCTTGTCATGACTTAATCCATGATCAATTTGCATGGTAACTTCGTCATATATTTTCCTCTGCTCAACGTTGAGTTGTCTTTCCAACTCTTCTAAGTTAACCGCATCCTCCTGAGCATGTGCCATGGCTCTTTCCACTTCATTCATGGCAGTGGCAGCTTCATTTTCGATAACAGGTCCTCCTAGTGGATCCTGACTCAATGAAGCAGAACTCTGACTGTCCTGAGAACTGTCTCTGGCAATCTCGGCTGCAATCGTTGCTTCCTGCTCAATTTCCGCATTCAACATTTCTACATATTTGGGAAAAGCAGGACATTCTATGGTCTCCTTGGCGGCATTGAAAGAGTCTTCGTAACAGAGGAAATCTCCAAGCAGTTCCTCTTCTGCACGCCAAGGCTTGAAAAGTTGCAAAAGTGCTAAATAGAAAAACTCCTTTTTTTCAGGAGATTCGCCACTCAATTTTCGATGGTTTACCAAGTGGCATTTTCTTTGCTTGGAAAAACCAAAGGTGGTGATGGACGGAGCATTGACAATACAAACACTCACCCCCAGTCAAATGATCTGGGTTTAATCCATCACCGTTCTTTAGCTCACTCCGCCACCCCAGTTCAGACATGGCCATATGCAAATCAGTCTGACCCTGTGCCTCATGGGAACAGTCCAGCCCGAACTGCCAAGCCATGTCTTCCCTGGACCGGAATCAAGCTTCCCAGGACCGGTTACTGGCATTACAGCCGTCTTCAGCCGGGCTTGCTTGACTCCAGTGGCAAAGTGAGCAAGGGACTCACGTCTGAGCATACCCTGCCAACTTAGGGCGAACAAAGAAAAACCAAAGGTGGTGATGGACGGAGCATTGACAATACAAACACTCACCCCCAGTCAAATGATCTGGGTTTAATCCATCACCGTTCTTTAGCTCACTCCGCCACCCCAGTTCAGACATGGCCATATGCAAATCAGTCTGACCCTGTGCCTCATGGGAACAGTCCAGCCCGAACTGCCAAGCCATGTCTTCCCTGGACCGGAATCAAGCTTCCCAGGACCGGTTTCTGGCATTACAGCCGTCTTCAGCCGGGCTTGCTTGACTCCAGTGGCAAAGTGAGCAAGGGACTCACGTCTGAGCATACCCTGCCAACTTAGGGCGAACAAAGAAAAACCAAAGGTGGTGATGGACGGAGCATTGACAATACAAACACTCACCCCCAGTCAAATGATCTGGGTTTAATCCATCACCGTTCTTTAGCTCACTCCGCCACCCCAGTTCAGACATGGCCATATGCAAATCAGTCTGACCCTGTGCCTCATGGGAACAGTCCAGCCCGAACTGCCAAGCCATGTCTTCCCTGGACCGGAATCAAGCTTCCCAGGACCGGTTACTGGCATTACAGCCGTCTTCAGCCGGGCTTGCTTGACTCCAGTGGCAAAGTGAGCAAGGGACTCACGTCTGAGCATACCCTGCCAACTTAGGGCGAACGAGGAAAAACCAAAGGTGGTGATGGACGGAGCATTGACAATACAAACACTCACCCCCAGTCACTGGAGTCAAGCAAGCCCGGCTGAAGACGGCTGTAATGCCAGAAACCGGTACTGGGAAGCTTGATTCCGGTACAGGGAAGACATGGCTTGGCAGTTCGGGCTGGACTGTTCCCATGAGGCACAGGGTCAGACTGATTTGCATATGGCCATGTCTGAACTGGGGTGGCGGAGTGAGCTAAAGAACGGTGATGGATTAAACCCAGATCAGTTGACTGGGGGTGAGTGTTTGTATTGTCAACGCTCCGTCAATCACCACCTTTGGTTTTTCTTTGTTCGCCCTAAGTTGGCAGGGTATGCTCAGACGTGAGTCCCTTGCTCACTTTGCCACTGGAGTCAAGCAAGCCCGGCTGAAGACGGCTGTAATGCCAGAAACCGGTACTGGGAAGCTTGATTCCGGTACAGGGAAGACATGGCTTGGCAATTCGGGCTGGACTGTTCCCATGAGGCACAGGGTCAGACTGATTTGCATATGGCCATGTCTGAACTGGGGTGGCGGAGTGAGCTAAAGAACGGTGATGGATTAAACCCAGATCAGTTGACTGGGGGTGAGTGTTTGTATTGTCAACGCTCCGTCAATCACCACCTTTGGTTTTTCTTTGTTCGCCCTAAGTTGGCAGGGTATGCTCAGACGTGAGTCCCTTGCTCACTTTGCCACTGGAGTCAAGCAAGCCCGGCTGAAGACGGCTGTAATGCCAGAAACCGGTACTGGGAAGCTTGATTCCGGTACAGGGAAGACATGGCTTGGCAATTCGGGCTGGACTGTTCCCATGAGGCACAGGGTCAGACTGATTTGCATATGGCCATGTCTGAACTGGGGTGGCGGAGTGAGCTAAAGAACGGTGATGGATTAAACCCAGATCAGTTGACTGGGGGTGAGTGTTTGTATTGTCAACGCTCCGTCAATCACCACCTTTGGTTTTTCTTTGTTCGCCCTAAGTTGGCAGGGTATGCTCAGACGTGAGTCCCTTGCTCACTTTGCCACTGGAGTCAAGCAAGCCCGGCTGAAGACGGCTGTAATGCCAGAAACCGGTACTGGGAAGCTTGATTCCGGTACAGGGAAGACATGGCTTGGCAATTCGGGCTGGACTGTTCCCATGAGGCACAGGGTCAGACTGATTTGCATATGGCCATGTCTGAACTGGGGTGGCGGAGTGAGCTAAAGAACGGTGATGGATTAAACCCAGATCAGTTGACTGGGGGTGAGTGTTTGTATTGTCAACGCTCCGTCAATCACCACCTTTGGTTTTTCTTTGTTCGCCCTAAGTTGGCAGGGTATGCTCAGACGTGAGTCCCTTGCTCACTTTGCCACTGGAGTCAAGCAAGCCCGGCTGAAGACGGCTGTAATGCCAGAAACCGGTACTGGGAAGCTTGATTCCGGTACAGGGAAGACATGGCTTGGCAATTCGGGCTGGACTGTTCCCATGAGGCACAGGGTCAGACTGATTTGCATATGGCCATGTCTGAACTGGGGTGGCGGAGTGAGCTAAAGAACGGTGATGGATTAAACCCAGATCAGTTGACTGGGGGTGAGTGTTTGTATTGTCAACGCTCCGTCAATCACCACCTTTGGTTTTTCTTTGTTCGCCCTAAGTTGGCAGGGTATGCTCAGACGTGAGTCCCTTGCTCACTTTGCCACTGGAGTCAAGCAAGCCCGGCTGAAGACGGCTGTAATGCCAGAAACCGGTACTGGGAAGCTTGATTCCGGTACAGGGAAGACATGGCTTGGCAATTCGGGCTGGACTGTTCCCATGAGGCACAGGGTCAGACTGATTTGCATATGGCCATGTCTGAACTGGGGTGGCGGAGTGAGCTAAAGAACGGTGATGGATTAAACCCAGATCAGTTGACTGGGGGTGAGTGTTTGTATTGTCAACGCTCCGTCAATCACCACCTTTGGTTTTTCTTTGTTCGCCCTAAGTTGGCAGGGTATGCTCAGACGTGAGTCCCTTGCTCACTTTGCCACTGGAGTCAAGCAAGCCCGGCTGAAGACGGCTGTAATGCCAGAAACCGGTACTGGGAAGCTTGATTCCGGTACAGGGAAGACATGGCTTGGCAATTCGGGCTGGACTGTTCCCATGAGGCACAGGGTCAGACTGATTTGCATATGGCCATGTCTGAACTGGGGTGGCGGAGTGAGCTAAAGAACGGTGATGGATTAAACCCAGATCAGTTGACTGGGGGTGAGTGTTTGTATTGTCAACGCTCCGTCAATCACCACCTTTGGTTTTTCTATTTTCTTTGCTTGACCAGACATCCCTCACTTCCTATTACAGCATACACTCCTTTCTCAGTATCTTCTTTGATGTTCCTCTTGAATATGTAATTTTGAAGAACCTCATACAGACAAACATTGTCGAGGTGACTGCTTCTATTTGGATAATATGTATCCAACATGTTGGTCTTCAAAATGTCGGTACTGTTTGGCTCCTTTTCCGCCAAATACTCAATTTCCCGCACAGGTTTGAGAACTCGATTACGCGTTGCAGCAAGACCAAGACTCGCCCAAACGATACTCCTGGACTTGGCATAGAGACTTGCTGAAGACAACCGGTCAGAGCATTCGTAAGCTCCAATTTCTCGATGCGACAACATCTTCAGACTGAAACTGTACAACTTCTTGCTGAGGCTCTTTTCATGGGAAATGTCCTCCCACATATCCTTCAATTCTGTCTTCTCTTTTTTGGTGATGTAAGACGTCACATACCGAGCCACAGCCATACAGTTATCAGCCACAAACTGTATATCCATGTTAGCATTCCACATGGACAAAATCACCGGGTTGTAGTCGTTGATGTACTTGGACTCTTCGTTCCTCTTCAAATTGTATGTGTTTTTAGGTGATTTCTTCATGACATTGTGTCGCAGCGAAGACATCAAACTGTTTACTCTTCCTTTAGAAATCACCGGTCGTGGAAAGCCGAAACGACATTTAGTGTAGAACTTGTCCTTGTTTCGGAATTTACGACGGCAGTACTTTCCACATCGATGGCTTTGGAAACGCAGAACTTTTTCTCTTAGGCTTTTCTTCTCCTTTGCGTTTGGAACAGCACACGTAGAATACTTTCGGATGAAACTCATCACTGAGTCTTCTGGATCCGTTCCAAATTTAGGTGCATCCTTGATCCACAGCAACATATGTATATGAGGAGCACCTCTTGCTTGGTACTCCTTTCTCCAGAAGAAATCTAACACCTCTCCAAGAGGTGGATTCTTCTTATTCATGATGAAAGACATCATAGCTTCAAATCTATGATTGAAGTACCTACATACATTGACTGGATCCAAAGAGCACAGTTCTCCGGGTGTCTTGAATTCGATGTTTTCTACGTTAGCATTTGCCTCTCGTAGAAATTCAAGTAAGTCTTCCCAGCCATACTCGGCACAGCTCAGAGTGAGGAACCATGTGGGAGTACCTAAGTTCCTCAGCATACATTTTAAATCACCATGACGACGGTACCAGTACTCATTAGTACCACGCTGACACGCCATGAGATTAATCAGGTGAGAATCCAAAATACTGTCTTGGACATTGACTTTATCCATAAAGTCACTTGCCGAGATGTTTTGCATGTGTATACCACTTTTCAAGATGTGGTTCACTGCATATGACAGTCCAGACAGATCGCTTTCAAACAGGAGATGAAACAAATAAGGAATGCATTGTCGAAACCTAGCATCTCCTGCATACAATCGCAAAGTCCGGTATTCAGAAGCAGGAATTTGATGAGGTCGCTCATCATATCTTCCTCCCTGACCTGTTGGAAAAAGCTGTGGGAAACACCGAGCTTCCAAACTTTCCTCCCAAACACTAATGGGACTCCCTTTCGCTTGTTTCATTTGAAACAACTCAATAGCATTCCCCATGACTTCCTTGGAATGCAAAGGATGAACACTATAATGTTCATATATTTCTTCACTAGTACAGGGTTCTACTTTCTCAATTTGACCAGCACACAAATCGCTGTCCTCTTCCTCACTTACTTCCTCTTCTGCAACATATACATTTTTATAGTATTTATTATATTTTTTCAAATACAATGTTGCCCTTTTGACTTTCCTAACATCTACTAAATCTTGCCATATTTTCTTATTCTTTGTCGGAACCCCATTAACTAAGATAACAAGAGGTTCCTCTTCCACTTTTTCTACTCCAATTGTGTTAATGTTTTTCTTCAAATCTAGAGGCAAATAAACAACTCTTCCCTTTAATCCTCTCTGTAAATCTGATGTATGCAATTTCCCTGTCTTTGGCTCCATTCTTACAATAGCCTGAAAGGGATGGATACTTTGAATCAAAATAGATTCATAAGTATTTAAATCCTTCAATTCAGAAGGAATCTCAACCAATTCCAGATTATTATGAACTGCTCTAGCAGGCATCTGGTTTTGATTTAATTTGCAACAACAATAAGTACACACACGTTGATCCAATCCCAAATCAAAACAATTTTCTACCATCAATTATGTTGTGAAATCCTTCCATTCACTATTATTTTCCCTTTCACTTTTTGCATATAAATCCACTAACTTAGTCTGATTCTTATAATAAGTGCGTCGACAACACACACAAGTGAAATTAGGCCTCTCACTTGATTTCACCTGAAACGTCGCAATTTCCTTCTGAAAATTATCTGTACTGGAAACCTGTACACTATCTTCCACATTACCCTCTTCTTCTTGGTCAATTTCAACATTCTCCTCTTTACTTCCAAAGTAACAAAACTCAATTTCTTCACATATATTCTTCACATCTATTTCAGAACCATGCAAAAGAGCAGCGCATAATTGTTTAAGCATAATTGCTGGACTCTTAGCATAATACAACATTCTAACTAATTTCCTCACTTTATTATGATGCACTGCTAGCATCCTGAAATGATGAAAAACACTCTGGCATACTCTCCTGGAAAGACAAGCCAGTGAATGACCATGCAAACCTGTCACTTCTCTCACTCTGCAAGGATCTAATTCTTGCAACAACCTTATTTTCTGCTTCAAACTTTTCTTATTAAATGACCGTACAAAATCACAAAGCAAATTGATGGAATCCTGTCGCACACTACAAATACTACTACACTTCCAGGTGTAGACAGGACCCTTAGCACGTCTTCCTAAAACCTCATTACCTAACACCTCTTCTGTCTCTGTTGTCACAAGTTTTTCTTTTTCAACTGGACAACCATCTTTCACTTCATAAGCACGACCACTGGTGTCAACTGCATGCACCAAATCATTATCCTGGAAATAACTCTCCTCATTAAAAAATGCCTCACAGCTTGAACTATGCATCCATTCTCCAGAAAAAACTTCACAAAAATTACTACGATTAACTATTCTCTTCCATCTACTATTTCTGTTGAAATCATAAATTGCCTTGTTTAGCTTCCTAATTCTATTGATTATCAAAATAAATAACTTACGTTTAATTTCAAATGCCTGATCAATAACTTTCTCAACTTTTTTTTTCTCTTATAAAAAATCACTTTCTGTTGACCTTTCTTAATATTTTTTAACAAATTGCCAATTATCCTGTTGTGGAACATTCGTTTACGAATGTCCCTAAACTGTTGTTTCCTTCTACTATCATGCACAGAGTTATCTCTTGCTCTAGCAGTAACATTTTTGATTGGCCTTTCCTTTCCATTTGAATTGGTTCTCTTTTTCTGGACTGAAACATTTTCTGTAGTAATATTTTTTTTACTACACATATTTCTTATGAAATATTTTGTGCTCTTACCCGGTGCTTTCTTCGTGACTTGACAAATCTTTTTGTTAGAGGACTGCTGCTTATTTTGTTTCACCTGCTGTCTTTGACGTTTTGCAGCCTTTCTCTGTCTTTCTATTGTTGGCATGGTGAAATCTTGAAATGATCTGCAGTTGAATCTGTGGTAAAATATAATAAAAAATGTTATTAACCACTATTACCAAACAGTAAATCAATAACAGTGATCAAAAACTTAACACACTACTTGACATTTTAAATAGAAGATTTTTTAGTCCTTGGCAAATTTACAATACAGAAATAGCAGAAAAGAAATGACATTTATATTTATGTTACCTGTGCTATTTTATATGTGAATCTGATCTAATTTTATGAGCATATTTTAATATTTTATTGAAGACACTACACATAACCTGTTTTTGAAGGTGTCTTTATTTTTAAATTAAACAGTTTACATTTTTACTTTTTTTTTATTATAAATTTTAAAAATAAATGTTTATAGTTCCATAGGCTCAAGCAGGTCAGCTTCCCACCCTATGTCATATAATTCGGACAAATCTGCATCCTCATCACGCTCTTCTTCATCCTCAGGATTTAAATCATCCAAGGGATCAACATCCACTGATGTTTCAATTACGAGTTCAATGATGAGGTCAAAATCAACTGATTGCAGATTGTCGCTCATGTTGATGTTGTCTTTATCTTTAAAGAAAGATAACAACAATGAGATGTTGCAGAGTAAGAGACAAATCTCAGAGATTATAATAGTAAAATTGTTTAACAAGAGTAATATTTTGCAGCTTTTATTTAGCCATGTCCAGCAATGCTGAGCAGGTGAAAACTATGTCTAATTTTTCAGTGAACAGGACTCATCTCTTCTTAACCTTGGATAAGCCTCACCGACTCTGTGTCCCCTGCACATACTTAAATGTAAAGGGGCAGATTTATGTTAAATGGCACATCCCCAGGCATGCACCAGTTAACGTGCACCGCTGCTCTGCCACCCATGGTGTGCCGTATTTACAATCAGATAGGAGAAAGCTGCGTCAAAACCCTGCGCCTGCTTTAAGCAGGCATAGGTCTTGACGCAACATTGTGGAGATGGGGCACCCCTGAGCCTTGCTTGAGCTGCATCGCACTTGCGATACAACTCCAGCAATCACTACCTTTACAGCACAGATACGTCACGCATCTGTGCCATTTTTGCCCCATGATGCCCCGCATTGTAAATGCAGCACACCATGGGTGGCGGAACAGCGGCGCAGGATGACTGACACATCCCTGGTGATGCACCAGTCATCATAAATCTATCCCTAAGCTTCTTATCTTGTTACAGATGAACCGCCATATGTACCATCAAACTATTTTGCATTTCCTAAATAGCGAATTTTAAGGGATAAATAGCAATTCTTTACCATTCCTAATTTGCAATGAGCAAATTGCTAATTGCAAGTTACCCATTCATTTCCATGGGCTAGGAGGCTCATAGGAATGAAGGTTTAATTTGCGATTAGCAATTTGCTCATCACAAATTAGGAATTTTTCCAAGGGTGCAGGGGTGTCTCAAAAACACCCTGCTGCACCCCTGAAAAAGAAATTTGGGGGCATATGGCACACATACATGCCCTAAGGGCATGTGTTGGCGTCATATGGGACCTTTTGTTTTTGGGAAAAAAAGCTTTTTGAAAAGAATTCACAAATTACCACCAACTAGAAGTTGGTGGTAGTTTCCAAATCCTTAATGTCATTTTTTACATATTTTTTGTTTGATACATTGCATTTAAGTAATCGCAAAATTTGCAAATCCTTCAGTGCAATCGCAAAATAAGGAATAGCAAATTTTGCTACTCCTTATTTTGCATCAAACTTGTTTGATACATACCATTTGTCTAATTAACATTCGCAAAGGCCGAAATTCGCAGAATTTTGATCTTTGCGAATGCTAATTAGCTTGATACATATGGCCCCAAGTGAGGCCTGTCTTGCAACATGGTGCATCTTTTGCATCACTGCTGCATCGGTTTCATGTGGTACGTTTTTTTTACACCATGACATATCTGCCTAAATGCATCAATTTGTAATTTTGTCGCCTCATAGCAAATCTTTTGCACCGCCGCTGCATCATAAAAGTGATGCACAGTGGCGCAAAAGAGGCATACACCTATCATAAATCTGTCCCTAGCATTTTAAATGATTAATCCAGGATGACGATAAGGTGTGGCCTATCCAAAGGTTTGTTTAAGGTGAGGCCTACTCAGGATTGCAGATTAAAGTTACGCTTGATGAAGAATACAGAGGAGATAATACATGTAAAGGCCTACCAATGAAGTAAGTAATGTGCACTTTATTTCGCCAGTCATCATAAATGTATCCCTAAGCTTCTTATCTTGTTACAGATGAACCACCATATGTACCATCAAACTATTTTGCATTTCCTAAATAGCGAATTTTAAGGAATAAATAGCAATTCTTTACAATTCCTAATTTGCAATGAGTAAATTGCTAATTGCAAATTACCCATTCATTTCCATGGGCTAGGAGGCTCATAGGAATGAAGGTGCAATTTGCGATTAGCAATTAGCTCATCACAAAATAGGAATTTTTTCAAGGGTGCAGGGGTATCTCAAGAACACCCTGCTGCACCCCTGAAAAAGAAATTTGGGGGCATATGGCGCACATACATGCCCTAAGGACATGTATTGGCGTCATATGGCACCTTTTGTTTTTTGGAAAAAAATGCTTTTTGAAAAGAATTCGCAAATTACCACAAACTAGAAGTTGGTGTTAGTTTCCAAATCCTTAATGTCATTTTTTACATATTTTTTGTTTGATACATTACATTTAAGGAATCGCAAAATTTGCAAATCCTTCAGTGCAATCGCAAAATAAGGAATAGCAAATTTTGAATTAAGGACATTTTAAGTCATTTCCACATGTGCAGTGTTTTCAAATTATGATTTGAAAATCGTTTTTGGGGAAAAGTAATGGTTTGCAAATTTATGACAAGGACATAATGGTGTATGCTTCTCTATAAGGCATTTCAGTGTCTCTGATGTCATTTTTCCCATATTACATTATAAGACATTTCCCCATGGAGCACATTCCTTGTAAATATGCTCCCACCTGTGCATGGTGAATTTAGATTTTGACTGTTTGAGTCACATAGCCATGTTAAAAGTGACCCAAAAAAATTGCAAACGCTTTAAAAAAACACATTCATGTGTCTTAAGGACATTCAAAGTCATTTCCCCGTGGACAGTGTTTTGTAAGTGGCGCAAAAGAGGCATACACCTATCATAAATCTGTCCCTAGCATTTTAAATGATTAATTCATGATGACGATAAGGTGTGGCCTATCCAGAGGTTTGTTTAAGGTGAGGCCTACTCAGGATTGCAGATTAAAGTTACGCTTGATGAAGAATACAGAGGACATAATACATGTAAAGCTCTACCAATGAAGTAAGTGATGTCCACTTCATTGCGCCAGTCATCATAAATGTATCCCTAAGCTTCTTATCTTGTTAGACATCAACCGCCATATGTATCATATAACTATTTTGCATTTCCAAAATAGCGAATTTTAAGGAATAAATAGCGATTCTTTACCATTCCAAATTTGCGATGAGCAAATTGCTAATTGCAAATTACCCATTCATTTCCATGGGCCAGGATGCCCATATGAATGAAGGTGCAATTTGCGATTAGCAATTAGCTCATCGCAAATTAGGAATTTTTCCAAAGGTGCAGGGGTGTCTCAAGAGCACCCTGCTGCACCCCTGAAAAATAAATTTGGGGGCATATGGCGCACATAAATTTTAACAACATTCCATTACCTCAAAAACGATTTTCAATTCATAATTTGAAAACACTGCCCACAGGGAAATTACTTAAAATGTCCTTAAGACACATGAAAGTTTTTTTTAAAAGCCTTTGCAAGTTTTTGGGTCACTTTTAACATGGCTATGTAACTCAAACAGTCAAAATCTAAATTTACCATGCACAGGTGGGAGAATATTTACAAGGAATGTGCTCCACAGGGAAAGGTCTTTTAATGTAATATGTGAAAAATGACATCAGAGACACTGAAATGCCTTATAAAGAATCATACACCATTATGTCCTTGTCATAAATTTACAAACCATTCCTTTTCCCCAAAAACGATTTTCAAATCATAATTTGAAAACACTGCACATGAGGAAATGACTTAAAATGTCCTTAAGACACATGAAAGTGTTTTTTGATTGCCTTTCCAGCATGGTTGGGTCACTTTTAACATGGCTATGTAACACAAACATTTAAAATCTAAATTTGCCATGCACAGGTGGGACCATATTTACAAGCAATTTGCGCCACAGAGAAAGGTCTTACATTAAAATGGGAAAAATAACATCAGGGACAGTCAATTGCCGTATAAAAAAGCATACACCATTATGTCCTTGTCATAAATTTAAAAACAATTCCTTTTCCCCAAAAACGATTTTCAAATCATAATTTCAAAACACTGCACATGGGAAAATTACTTAAAATGTCCTTAAGACACATAAAAGCGTTTTTTAATTGCCTTTGCAGCATGTTTGTATCACTTTTAACATGGCTATGTAACACAAACATTCAAAATCTAAATTTTCCATGCACAGATGGGAGCATATTTACAAGCAATTTGCGCCACACTATTCTCTATCTAAATTAAAGAAATATTTTCTCACCTTAGCAAATACTTTGAGTTTGAAAACAGTCTCAGAAACACACCAATTTGTCTTCAGCAGAGCAAAAGGTATGCACTCCAGAGTCTGCAGCTATCAAAAGCACAGAAATGCTGTAATTCTTCACACATATCTCTCATGTCACCCAATCAAAACTCTTCCCTCACTTTTTTTCAAATGAAAACCCTTCCCCCCTCTGCCATTTCATGCCTTTTCTGCATAGCAACCACCTCTTGGAAGACCTCTGGTGTTTGCAAGTTCACACAACAATGTTGCAATTGAACTCTGAACTCTCAGTGCACCTGCGTATCCACTGCAATCTTTCATTTAATGATTTTTTATTGACCACTCAAAATACATCTTTCAAAGAACACATCCATGCACCCTAACTTTCTGTTTTCAGCAATCAAAATCCACCAATCACTGTTACTGCTTCATGAACACAGAAACTCCACAGTTTTTTTCATTTTAAACTCTCATTTTTTCAACTGCCATTTCATTGCCACACTTCATCTGACTGCAGGAGAACCTCCTCTCACCATGTTTTCTGTCTGGATTGTTGGACATAGTTATATTCACTGGGCTCACAGGTATGCTGAGAACAGAAAATTACCTAACCTCAATTTACAAGATGTGGAAATTAAGTGGTTTGGCCACAGAGGATTAAAATGTCACCAATTGATACCATTGGTGAAAACCTTTATGCATTTGCCCAAACCTGACCTGTTAATTGTGCACTGTGGAGGTAATGATTTGGGCACTTTGACTGGGGTAGGTCTGGAAATGCTTTTAAAGGACACCTTTGAGCAATTGATGGCACTTTTTCCTCAGACTGCCTTGGTATATTCAAATATATGCCAAAGACAGAAATGGAGGTGGTCAAACCAATTTTGTCCACAAATTGAGAAGTCGAGGAAGCATGTAAACAAATCTGTTTCAGCTTACATGAGAGACCATGGAATGGGCTCCCTGTACAACAATAACTTGCGTTACTACATGCAAGATATCTACAGAGGAGATGGAGTTCACTTCTCAGATGAGGGCAACAGAATTTTCACTCTGAATTTAAGACTGTGCATTGGTACCTACTTATAAGTACCTAAATGTACCATAAACCCAAAAGCTCTTCTCAGAGCTACCCTACATCTGATCACTCACAATTATTATTTTACTCTAACATTTTTCACTAATTTTCAACAAAGTACGCTCCCTGGGACGCTACCCGGTACGCGAACCGGGAGCTAACCTCGCGAAATTTTTAATTTATTTTTTTTTCGCACATATAAGCCTCCTCAGCCACCCTCACAAAACCTAGGGGGTCAAGATAAGTCTACCGTGCCCCCTTCTACCCATTCTGAACATTATTTGCCCTCCATTTTGTATCTTAATTCGACCGAAACACAAAATGGTGGACTCCCGTAACGCTTAAGGTTCGCGAACCGGGGCGCTCAACGGTTCGCGTACCGGGTCGCTCCCTGGGAAGCGCACCATCAAAAAAGGTGGGAAAGTAGTTCACAGAAAAGCCACTGGAGACAATTTCACCAAATATAGATTAGCTCATACTACATACCAATCCCTACCATTTTCACAAATTTGATTGGAATTCCATTTAGCCATTTAGCCTGTAGACCTCTCTAAATACCCTGAGGTAAATTACTTCACAAAACACATCTGAAGTGTTGGAATTGACAACCAATTAATATGTTACTTTCATTTTCTACTTTTTTTACCTGACATTTCATTGGTTATATACCTGAATATATATAAAGGAAGAGAAGAAAACACAGTCATTTTGACTACTACTTCTTGGTGTACATTTCAATTGGATTTTCACTAATCACTTCAACTTCTTTGTAAAGGTAAGTTGTTATTTTAAAAACTGAAGTATATTGTGCACTATCAGTTAATATGGTAAACTTTTTCTGATAGTTATATACTATCCCTCTGTAGTGGTTATAGATTTAGATAGACTTCTCTGTTATAGTTATGGATGGAGTTAGGCTTCTCTTGTATAATTATGAATTTACTTACGTTAAATCACATACACTTTTTTATATTCCTACTTCCACTCTGATACTATACACTGCCCAAAGATAAATTCACTGATAAAAACTGCCTATCTAAAATTAATCCCAACAGTGCCCTATCTCTACTAATATATATTTTTTTAATCTAAATTTCAGGCAAAATGGAAGGCGAACAGAAAGTTGAATTTCAAATTGTCCTGCAAGAGAGCAGCCAAGAAATCATTGATGAAAATGATATTGAATTTTTCGATGAAACTTGGGACAAAGAACTACTGCAATGTGTACAAGCAGTAGATAACCTCCTTGAAAATGAGGACATTTTACACCCTCAGAGACTACAATGTATATTCAATGATAATTATGAAATTTCTGACAATGAAATGTTAGAAAGTTTAATAAATTATGAAACACAATCACAATAAAAAAAATGCTTAAAAAATAAAGAAAATAAAAAATAATCAACAAAACCAACAATCAATTAACATACAGCATTTAAAAAGTCTATCATTCATTTTTCATTGCAGTACGCTGCCCAGAACGCTTCCCGGTTCGCGGACCGGGCGCTACCCACGCAAAAAAACAAAAAAAATAATATTTTTTTTTGCCCCGCGGGGCCCTTTTAAAGCCTCCACATTAAACCTAGGGGGTCAGGGAGGATCTACTATGCCCCCTTATGGTTATTTCCCCCTTTGTTTTGGCCTCCTCTTGTCTCTCAATCCTACCGAGAGACAAGATGGCGGCCGCTCCGGACTGTTTAGAATGTTGACAGACACCGGAGAACCAATCAGCTTCGCTACGCGAAGTTCCGGTACGCGCCCCGGTCCGCGAACCGGGGAGCTGCCCGGTCCGCTGTTACAGATATATATCTTTTTTTAAACGTTAATTTCTCAAAATCCACTGGAGCACATATATTGAGACCTACAAAAGGCACATCGGGCTACCAGTCCCTACAATTTTGCCAAGTTTCGTGCAAATCCATTCAGCCGTTCGGGCTAAAAGTGAGGCCAACCGCCCTATGGAAAACTCAATGTTAAAAACACGTTTTGGGACCCCCCTTTTTTCTCGGCCCCCCCTTGACGAACCCCCCCCAAATCTTCAGGGGCTGCTCAGAAACAAAATGTTCCATTTTCCAGAAAATTTCAGCCAATTCCGTCCACAAACGCCAAAGTTATTAGACATAGAATTTTCAAAAATCCCATAGAGAAAAAATCCTAACTATATATACCTACTGGCGACCGCCAGTAGGTAATATATATATATATGTACATATATATATATAAATCCAACTAGTCCTTAGTGCTCTTGGTAGCACAAAACAAGACCGTAGACAACAGAAATGCGCCGGAGTCAGTCTTCAATTGCTACTGCATTTATTCATTTCAAAGTGAAGTGGGGTAAGCCTTCAGACGCGTTTCGGACGTGAAGTCCTTGCTCACTGATAGTGAGAAATATTTATATATATTCACTGAAAAAAACATAGGTTTCAGGCATTTTATAGTTAAGAATTAGCATTTAAAAAACCTTAGAAATTCACTGAAAAAACCATAGGTTTTAGCGGTGTTATAGTTAGCTGGACATTTCACTCATACCAAACCATTGAAATTTCTCTGTTATAGTTAGTTCTACTAACTATAACTCGCGCACCCGCAATCCACTGCTGATGAATGGTACATACTAAATCATTCATGACATGGTCAGTGACATCACTGATGACATCTCAAATGACATCACTGATGACATCATCCAGTGAATGTGGTTTGGTTCATTAGTTAAATATGTATTATATATATAGCAATCTGCATTGAAGAATGAGTGGATATATAAATATAAATATCTAGATGGAGGATTTAGTAGCAGTGTGATTGACTGTTTACTTAACTAATTTATAGTGTCTCACTAAATATATTGGATAGTGACTAAACTGTGTGAATATCTGTATCACTTTGTCAGTTGTTGTATAAACTGCTGCACCAGTTGGTTACTAGCTATGTGAAAGTCTATATTAGTTATTGATTAGTTAACTGAGTATTTGCATGGGAGACTGAATGTGTGTGTGGTTCGGTGGGGGGGTGTGTCTGCTCAAAGATGTGTGAATAGTTGATTCAGTGGGTATATGAGGTTAAGACGACATGTTATAACAGTTGTTTGGGTAAGTGAATATCTTTATGGGTCTGGTGATGAGCAAATATATCTCTCAATGGTACATGTCCAACAAACAAGAAAAATAAAAGGCAGTGTATGTGACAGTTGTTGTATATAAATAAGTATACATAAGACTCAGTGATTGTATGAGCGACGGTATGGATAACTGTATACTTGTAGTAGTGATTTTATAACACACTAAGTATGAGTTACTATCTATATGAATAAATGAAGTGGTGTTTGTATAAGTGTGTAGCTAAGTAAATGTAAGTATGATCTATTGTTTGCATAGGTGAGTAGAATGACTTCATAAGTGAATAGGATGTGTGCTGGTGTGTAATGTCGATATAGGTGTATAAGTATATTTGATAGTGTTCTATTGATCATTGACAGCATGAATGAGTGAATCTATAGGTAAGTGATTAGATGTGTGTGTAGATCTAGGAATCACTGAGTGGGTTTTTAGAAACTTATATTGGTGTGTCAATGGATTCAAATATGTACTCTGTATTTTACAGTGAGTGATGAAAGGTTATACTAGTGTATGATGAGGTGTATCTGATTGGCTCATGGATTATGTCATCAGTGATGTCATCAGTGATGTCATTTGAGATGTCATCAGTGATGTGACTGACCATGTCATGAATGATGTAATATGTGACATCATCAGCAGTGGATTGCGGGCGCGCGAGTTTTAGTTAGCAGAACTAACTATAACGGAGGAATTTCAATGGTTTTGTACGACTGAAATGTCCAACTAACTATAACAGCCCTGAAACCTATGGTTTTTTTCTGTGAATTTCTAAGGTTTTTGAAATGCTAATTCCTAACTATAACATCTGAAAACAATGTTTATTTCAGTGAATTTCAAAGGGTTCTTCAATGCTAAATCCTAACTATAACATGTCTGAAACCTATGGTTTTTCAGTGAATTTCAAAGGTTTTGTAAATGACAATTTTTATATGTAGTAATTGTTATATTTATTTTTTTGATACTGATTTACTAAATTTTTTTAAACTATTTATTTTTAGATATATTTTTTTTAATTACATTATAATTACATTATACATTATATTACAAAATATACTTTCTCAGAATGAATTACTTTAATTTAAATACTTTGCAAATAGGCAATAGACTTTTAAGTACAGTAGTTACAGTTGTTGCAATGGGCAACACAATTTCAAACTCAATGCAACATTGAGCTCAATGGGGATTTCTAGTGAAATGCAATTAGTTACTTTATGGATTACTTTTCTAACCACAGGACTGGATCCTAGATTCAGTCCTGGGTCATGTCCTGTAAACAGTTGAGTAAAAGCGTTTTGGTTACAGTAGTGATTTTTAAGGAATAATATTGTATTTTAAAAGTTGACAGAAACTTTTTCACATAGAATCACCAATGTTATCCTACGGGAGGAAATTCACTAGCATGTAAGTAGTATTATCGTGTCTTTTTCTTACTCAGTGATGGATCCTGGCTCCAGCACTGGTGCATCTCCTGTAAACAGTTGAAAGAATGTGTTTAAGTCATACAGGCGATTTCTAAGGAATATTTGTAGTTTGTGAAAATTGACACTTAGAAATTTTTCTGGTGAAAACCAGACAATGGATTCCTATGAAAGGAAATACAAGTTACTGGTAAGTACGGTTAGAATTACTTTTCAGGATCAGTACTGGGCTCAAAGATGCAGCACTGAGGTCTCTCCTGATAACAGGTGAGTAAATCGAAATTCGTACTTCGGCTGATTTTACTTTGGTACACTATATATGGAGCCACTTTCCTATACCAGCCCCTCACTTCACCACTGTGTAAACACGCCCGTGGCGCGTTTTAAGTTGGGTGATTAGGTCCCCTTAAATCCTGAGGTCCCCTGGGGGCAACTAGCCAACCAGGTACCTCCAGTAAGCGCCACGGAGCTGCGTTGCAGAGAGGTGTAAAAAGGGGCATGGCCTCAGAACACCTCTCTGCAACGCAGCACCCTGGCGCATACTGGAGGTTCCTGGTGGGCTAGTTGGCCCCCAGGGACCCCCAGGATTCAAGGGGAATTTGTTCCCCATCTGCAAAAGTGCCAGGGGGTGCTTTTACAAAGTGGTGCAAGGAGGGGGCGTAGCCTCCGGCAGGATCCATTTTTTAATTTTTTTAAGAAGGGGGGCTGTGTGGTCCCCCTTCTTTTTCTAATTGATTGGCCCTGGGGACTCCATCCCCAGGGCTTGCCCCCAATTTTTTTTTTAAATATTAGAAATCGGGAAGGGGGCCGCGTGGACCCCCTCCTGAGGCCATAATTTGCCCCGGGGACCGCATCCCCGGGGCATGGCCCTTTTTTTAAATTAATATTATTTTGGTCTGCCTTGCCCCCCTCCTGTGGCCACTTATGACCTCGAGGACCACATCGCCCTGGGCCGGCCTTTGTTTTTTTAATTTTATTTAAAAAAATTCAGTTGGACTAGGGGGGGGGCGGGTGGCCCTCCTCCTGGGCCACTAATAGCCCCCATGACCCCATCATCCACGGCGGGCCCTCTCCGTTGGGGTCAAGGCTGATTTGCATATGGCCATGTCTGAACTGGGGTGGTGTGGAGTGCAAAAAAACGATGGATTTAGGCCCAGATCTCTGTACTGGGTGGAATGTATGACATTGTTCTGCATTATGTCCATCAACTGTTGTTTTTGCATTTGTCACCCCGAGGGGGACGGGTATGCTCAGACGTGAGTCCCGTGCTCTCCACACCACTGGAGTCAAGCTATCCTGGCAGATGACGGCTGATAGCCAGAAACCGGTCCTAGGATGCTTGATTCCGGTCCAGGAAAGACATGGCTTGGCAGTTCGGGCTGGACTGTTCCCATGAGGCACAGGGTCAAGGCTGATTTGCATATGGCCATGTCTGAACTGGGGTGGTGTGGAGTGCAAAAAAACGATGGATTTAGGCCCAGATCTCTGTACTGGGGTGAATGTATGACATTGTTCTGCATTCTGTCCATCAACTGTTGTTTTTGCATTTGTCACCCCGAGTGGGATGGGTGTGGTCAGATTTGAGTCCCGTGCTCTCCACACCACAAGAGTCAAGCTATCCTGGCTGATGACGGCTGATAGCCTGAAACCGGTCCTAGGATGCTTGATTCCGGTCCAGGGAAGACATGGCTTGGCTGTTCGGGCTGGACTGTTCCCATGAGGCACAGGGTCAAGGCTGATTTGCATATGGCCATGTCTGAACTGGGGTGATGTGGAGTGCAAAAAAACGATGAATTTAGGCCCATATCTCTGTACTGGGGCGAATGTATGACATTGTTCTGCATTCTGTCCATCAACTGTTGTTTTTGCATTTGTTACCCCGCATGGGACGGGTATGCTCAGACGTGAGTCCCGTGCTCTCCACACCACTGGAGTCAAGCTATCCTGGCTGATGACGGCTGATAGCCAGAAACCGGTCCTAGGATGCTTGATTCCGGTCCAAGGAAGACATGGCTTGGCAGTTCGGGCTGGACTGTTCCCATGAGGCACAGGGTCAAGGCTGATTTGCCTATGGCCATGTCTGAACTGGGATGGTGTGGAGTGCAAAAAAATTATGGATTTAGGCCCAGATCTCTGTACTGGGGTGAATGTATGACATTGTTCGGCATTCTGTCCATCAACTGTTGTTTTTGCATTTGTCACCCGAGTGGGATGGGTATGCTCAGATGTGAGTCCCATGCTCTCCACACCACTGGAGTCAAGCTATCCTGGCTGATGACGGCTGATAGCCAGAAACCGGTACTAGGCTGCTTGATTCCGGTCCAGGGAAGACATGGCTTAGCAGTTCGGGCTGGACTGTTCCCATGAGGCACAGGGTCAAGGCTGATTTGCATATGGCCATGTCTGAACTGGGGTGGTGTGTATTGCAACAAATCGATGGATTTAGGCCAAGATCTCTGTACTGGGGTGAATGTATGACATTGTTCTGCATTCTGTCCTTCAATTGTTGTTTTTGCACCTCTCCGTTGGGGGCCATGGGGGGTCCCCAATCCCCCCACGGTCCCAGCCGGCTCCAGGCGTCCTGCGGGAGCTGGGATTGCTTTTCCACATGGGGAGCAGCTAACATGCTGCTCCCCCTGTGGAAAAGCAATCTGCTTTGCTATTTGGAAGAAAGAGCAGGTTTCCTGCTCTCTCTTCTAAATAGCAAAGCAGTTTGCAATGACAGGGTGGGAGCTGTGAGGCTTCCGCCCTGTCATTGCAAATTACAGTGTCCCGTGGTGGGCACCCCGGAACACTGCAGGAGCTGGCCCTGGGGGGTGGCGGTCCCCAGGGCTTCGACAAGGCTCCAGGAGGGGGACCGCGCGGCCCCCCTCCCATATTTTACAAAGCCCCGGGGGTGGTGTTCCTCCGGGCTGTGGGGTCTGTCACAGACCCCCCAATTTACACATTTAGAGCCCCGGGGAGGTGGCGGTCCCCGGGGCATGTGGGGGGTGGGCTTGAGCCCCCCCCACACAGGGTATTTAAAAAAAAAAGCCCGGAGGTGGCGGTCCCTGGGGATGCAGGGGAGCCGTGAACCCCCCACCATTCTCTTCTAAAAGCCCTGGGGGTGCTGGTCCCAGGGGCTGGGGCGGCCTGAGAGCCCCCACAACAAATTTAAATAAGCCCCAGGGGGTGGTGGTCCCTGGGGCTATGGGGGCCTGAGAGCCCCCCACCCAATTTCAAGAAGTCCGGGGGTGGCAGTCCCCGGGGCTGGGTGGGCTTGAGAGCCTCCCACACAATTGAAAGAAACCCTGGGGGTTGGTGGTCCACGGGGCTGGGGGGGCTGAGAGCCCCCGCAGATAATTTAAAAAAGCCCCGGGGGGTGGCGGTCCCCGGGGCTGGGGGACCCTTCTGGGCCCACCTTTACATAAGTATTGCCCCCAGGATTTGGCCCCCCCGGGGCCAATTACCAAAGAAGTGCGGGAGACCGAGCTTAGTTTTTTATTGTATCGGCAAGATCCGCATATCCTGCGCGGATTTTGCCTATTTTGTTTAAAAAATTAATTGGAGGGGTCTTGGGGTTTCTTGTGGGACCCCCTGAACAGGCCTAGGGGGTCAGGGTGTTTCTACCCTGCCCCCTTTTCTCATTTTGAAAGTTTTTTATTTAGGTTTCTTGTGCCTCAGTTCTCCCGATGCACAAGATTGGCTGCCAACACTTCCTGGTTTGGAGTGTTGACAGCCAATTAGCATACAGCTCGTGCTCGGCAGGGTGCGCGGATCCTGCGCGGCTATAGATATACATATACTTTTAATTGTGATTTTCTCAGGAGCTACTGAGCGGATTTACACCATTTAAGCCCAAGACACGAGTCTGAACCAAATACTACCTCTTTGCCAATTTTGGTCTAATTCCGTTCAGCAGTTCGTGCTGTAGCCGCGATGAACGGTTCCTATGGAAAATTGCATGGAGAAAACACGTTTTGAGACTCCCTTTTTTCTCGGCCCCCACTTCACGAATCACCCCGAGACTTTCAGGATAGGAGCGGACCGGAGCGGACCGGAGCGCCCCACCAGTTTTGAAAATTTGGCAAAGATTCGTCAACCAGCGCCAAAGTTATTCCAAATAGAATGTTGCGGATTTCCTATGGATAATAGGTCCTAACTATAACTACCTACTGGTGACTGTCAGTAGGTAATATATATATATATATATATATGTATATATTACCTACTGGCGGTCGCCAGTAGGTATATATAGTTAGGATTTTTTCTCTATGGGTTTTTTGAAAATTCTATGTCTAATAACTTTGGCGTTTGTGGACGGAATTGGCTGAAAGTTTCAGGAAAATGGCACATTTTGTTTCTGAGCAGCCCCTGAAAATTGGGGGGGGGTTCGTCCAGGGGGGGTCGAGAAAAAAGGGGGGTCCCAAAACTTGTTTTTAACATTGAGTTTTCCATAGGGCGGTTGGCCTCACTTTTAGCCCGAACGGCTGAATGGATTTGCACGAAACTTGGCAAAATTGTAGAGACTGGTAGCCCGATGTGCCTTTTGTAGGTCTCAATATATGTGCTCCAGTGGATTTTGAGAAATTAACGTTTAAAAAAAGATATATATCTGTAACAGCGGACCGGGCAGCGCTCCAGTTCGCGTACTTTTCGCGCAACGGAGCTTTGTGAAGCGAAGCTGATTGGTTCTCCGGCGTCTGTAAACATTCCAAACAGTCCGTAGCGGCCGCCATCTTGTCTCTCGGTAGGATCGAGAGACAAGCGGAGGCCAAACCGAAGGGGCAAATGACCATAAGGGGGCATAGTAGATCCTCCCTGACCGTTTAGGTTTGATGTGGAGGTTTTAAAAGGGCCCCGCGGGGCAAAAAAAAATAAAATAATAATAATCGAACAGCTGAATGGATTTGCACGAAACTTGGCAAAATTGTAGGGACTGGTAGCCCGATGTGCCTTTGCTAGATCTCAATATATGTGCTCCAGTGGATTTTGAGAAATTAACGTTCAAAAAAAGATATATATCTGTAACAGCGCACCGCTTCGCGTACTTTTCGCGTTACGGAGCTTTGCGAAGCGAAGCTGATTGGCTCTCCGGTGTCTGTAAACATTCCAAACAGTCTGTAGCGGCCGCCATCTTGTCTCTCGGTAGGATCGAGAGACAAGAGGAGGCCAAAGCGAAGGGGCAAATGACCATAAGGGGGCATAGTAGATCCTCGCTGACCCCCTAGGTTTGATGTGGAGGTTTTAAAAGGGCCCCGCGGGGCAAAAAAAAAAAAAAATAATAATAATCGAACGGCTGAATGGATTTGCACGAAACTTGGTAAAATATTAGGGACTGGTAGCCCGATGTGCCTTTGCTAGGTCTCAATATATGTGCTTCAGTGCATTTTGAGAAATTAACGTTCAAAAACAAGATATATATCTGTAACAGCGCTCCGCTTCGCGGAGATAAAATTATATCTGTATTACCTAGCTGTTGCTAACACCAGTTAGCGACGGCTAGTAGGAGATAGCGACCATCTTGGGCCCCACTTTGCATGTGAGTGATATTTATCACTAATGACATGCAAAGTGGGCATGCCAAGATGTTAACGACTGGAAACAGTCGCTAACATCGCTATCTCCTATTATCAACTTTTGGAAATATTCGAGATAAGCGCGAATATCTCCAAAAGCTAGCACCTGCCCTGAGCAGTTCTTAGCCATGTTATCCAATGGGAGGTGGATAACATGGCTAAGAGCATTAGCTCGGTAATGCATGAATATCGCTGAGTTTTCAGCGATATTAATGCATTGCGGTCGTTTTTTATCGTATTTGCGATAAACCTTGATAATAGCAAGGTTTATCTGCGATAATTTCTGACGGTAAAAAAATCGTTGCTAAGCATCGTTAGGGATAAATATCGCTTAACTTTGGTAATATGCCCCAACGTCTGTTAACGTTCGATTCGAAGGAAATCAGGAAGTGTTGAAAAACATTGTCTGCGCCATCTTGTCTTTTTTCAAATGCCACAGTTTTGTCGTGCACGGCAGCCATTTTAGATGCCTTGACCAGACCCACTCTGTGCACGCTGTCGATCCTTAGCATGGCTCCCCACCCTCGCAAGCATCTCCCCCAGGCAGTGGTCACCCCCGCTCTCTGTCTTATGCATGGGTAATAAACCTCCCCCCATCTGCGCTGCTCTTCCCTGAGAATCACACCCTGTGCCTGCCCGACACCTCTCTTTCGCCCTATTCACTACCGCACCCTCTGACACTCCTTTTCCTCTGTGTCCGATTGTCCAGGCTGGTCCTAGGGTATCAGCTAGCCCTGCTGATGTAGTTTATGGCCACAGCTGTAAAGAATCACCCCTCTTCAAAGGAGTTATAGTAGATCAAGGCCCACACTCGATGAGATCCGTCACAGCAGAAGCGTTGCTATGATCTGAAAACCATCCTGTATTGTGATTGGGGAGGGGACCGAGTCTGAAGCGGAAGATTCCAGGGATGACTCTTTGTACATCAAAGTTTTTACAATTATGTGTCACATTAAAAATATATAGCACTCCGACAAAGTAGTAAGATTATAAAACTTTAATAATTTATAAATATATACAAGAAAACAAAAATAGTAATAACATATAAACATTTTTAGGGAAAAACAACGAAGTAGCGGTCGGCTGTGCGAATAGTCCCAACGCAGCACAACGTCCAGATTTCCGGCGTGGGGCGTCGCGGGGGGTGGGTCATCAGTAGCAAACTGTTGTGCGAATAGTTCCAAGGCAGCAGAACGATGGCACCAAGGTGATGTCCAGTAAGTTGCCGCACTGGTTTTGGTATCCTACAATGCTGCTCCGAATAACGGCGTGGGGCGCCCCGGGGGAGGCGGCGTGAACGGGCCTCTCCAGGTGGAGTGTCATCTGTTGTAGTGGGGCGCCCCTTTACCGTTTCAGTTGCCATTCCGTCCGTTTTTGGTCCACTGTGTCAAAAGCCGCAATTCAGCTGAGTTGCGCCCACTCTTGCGGTGCAGCGATAGGCGGCTGTCACAGGACTCTCAAAATGGCGGCAGGCTGTTTCCTTTTTGGGCCTGGTCCACTGAAATGGCCCTGGGACACCTTGGAAATCGGACGCTTGTCTGCTAGGTCTTGGACCCCATTCTCGAAAGCGTCCCCTCCGCCTTGAGAATTCATCAAAAGTTTTGGGGGCCCCGACTCCTGCAGGCTTCTGGTGGGGAGCGGCTGCCATGATTGCTCGCGGAATGACCACGACGGAGCTACGAGATGGTGGTGCTCTCATGCTGACGCCAGCTTCAGTCTGAAACATCCAGAAACAAGGTGGGGCTTTCATCGTTTGGGGGAAAAAAAGTTTTCATCCAATGAAAAGTGTTGTTTTTAGGTCATATGATCAAGCCTTCCATCATTAGGAAACCAAAAGTAAAATGAACCAATGAAAAGTTTTATAAACAAGTCACATGACCTGTTATGCGGCATAGGGTATAAAATGCGGAGAAAATACGTTGGCACGTGAGGCGTCGTCAGTAGCGGACCGATGTGCGAATAGGCCGAAGGCAATACAACGTGCCAAGATCCGGATGGCACCGAGGTGGTGTCCAGCAAGTTGCAGCACTGGTGTGGCCATCCTACAATGCTGAAAGTCGGCGTGGGGCGCCCCGTTGGCCTGTGAGTTTGCGTCAGTAGCGGACCGATGTGCGAATAGGCCGAAGGCAGCACAACGCGCCAAGATCCGGATGGCACCGAGGTGGTGTCTAGTAAGTTGCCGCACTGGTGTGGCCATCCTACAATGCTGAAAGTCGGCGTGGGGCGCCCCGTTGGCCTGTGAGATGGCGTCAGTAGCGGACCGATGTGTGAATGGGGCCGAAAGCAGCGCAACAATATTTTCGGAATAGAAGACACCACTAGGCGCTGAGATGCCAAGATCCGGATGGCACCGAGGTGGTGTGTAGCAAGTTGCCGCACTGGTGTGGCCATCCTACAATGCTGAAAGTCGGCGTGGGGCGCCCCGTTGGCCTGTGAGTTTGCGTCAGTAGCGGACCGATGTGCGAATAGGCCGAAGGCAGCACAACGCGCCAAGATCCGGATGGCACCGAGGTGGTGTCTAGTAAGTTGTCGCACTTCTGTGGCCATCCTACAATGTTGAAAGTCGGCGTGGGGCGCCCCGTTGGCCTGTGAGATGGCGTCAGTAGCGGACCGATGTGCGAATGGGGCCAAAGGCAGCGCAACAATATTTTCTGATTTGAAGACACCACAAGGCGCTGAGATGCCAAGATCCGGATGGCACCGAGGTGGTGTCTAGCAAGTTGTGGCACTGGTGTGGCCATCGTACAATGGTAAAAGTCGGCGTGGGGCGCCCTGTTGGCCTGTGAGATGGTGTCAGTAGCGGACTGATGTGCGAATGGGGCCAAAGGCAGCGCAACAATATTTTCTACAATATTTTCGGAGTAGAAGACACCACAAGGCGCTGAGATGCCAAGATCCGGATGGCACCGAGGTGATGTCTAAGTTGCGGACCGATGTGCGAATGGGGCCAAAGGCAGCGTAACAATATTTTCTGTATGGAAGATACCACTAGGCGTTGAGATGCCAAGATTCGGATGGCACCGAGGTGATGTCTAGCAAGTTGCTGTACTGGTGTGGTCATCCTACAATGCTGAAACTCGGCGTGGGTCGCCCCATTAGCCTGTGAGATGGCGTCAGTAGCGGACCGATGTGCGAATAGGCCGAAGGCAGCACAACGTGCCAAGATCCGGATGTCACCATGGTGGTTTCATAGTTGAGAGGCACTTCATCTGCAGTGGGGCGCCGAGATCTGGATGGCACCGAGGTGATGTCTAGCAAGTTGCTGTACTGGTGTGGTCATCCTACAATGCTGAAAGTCGGCGTGGGGCGCCCCATTAGCCTGTGAGATGGCGTCAGTAGCGGACTGATGTGCGAATGGGGCCAAAGGCAGCGCAACAATATTTTCTGAAGAGAAGACACCAAAAGGCGCTGAGATTCCAAGATCCGGATGGCACCGAGGTGGTGTCTAGCAAGCTATGCAGTTGAGTTGTGTGTGCACTTGCGGCGAATAGGTCGAAGGCAGCATAACAATGTTTTCTGAATAGAAGACACCACAAGGCGTTGAGATTCGGTTACCACCGAGGTGATGTCTAGCAAGTTGCCGCACTGGTGTGGCCATCCTACAATACTGCTCCGAATAACGGCGTGGGGTGCCCGAAGGGGGGGGGGAGGCGGCGTGAATGGGCCTTCCTAGGTGGAGGCTCGTCTGCTGTAGTGGGGCGCCCCTTTACCGTTTCAGTTGCCATTCAGCTGAGTTTCGGCTGCTCTTGATGCTACAGCGACAGGCGGCTGCAAGAGGACTCTCAAAATGGCGGCCTGTTCTTTGGATTTGGGCCTGGTCCACTAAAATGGCCCTGGGACACCTTAGAACTCGGACGCTCGATTTTTTTTTCCTTTCCTGTACATGCAAAAAAAGGTAAATGCCCGGTACGTTACACGCTTCATCTGCCACGATGAACTCTCCAGAGGAACCGAAAAAAAATATAGTTGTGGTAACTATACCATGCATCGTCATATGGAGAGGTGGCACCAATTAATTATAGTGCTGCATAAAAGAGAGATTTGGAGGAGAACCCCTGACCTGCTAGTACATTCATCAAAGAAGTGGCACTGAGAGCTTCAGAGGCAAGGGAAACGGTCCCAAATATTTAGAAGAACTTTGGAAAGATTAAAATGACATGTTTAGATTGTGGCAAATTAATTTCATGTGGACAGATGAGTGTTACTCTAATAAATACAGCATATGAACATCATCATAGTCGATGGTTGGTAGAGACATTTTGACTATATCCTGGACCTGCCCGTCCTCGCCCAAAATGGCGCCGGAATAAATGGGACTCGTAACTCCTTGTTGTGTACTGGTTGCAGAACCTTGAAATCATGAGATACGTATGCAGTTTTGAAGCACATGGTGGGCGGGGACGAGAATTGATTGAATATTTCGACATCCCTATTGATATTAAGTTCTGATGTGTTATTGATTACTGTACTGTTGAAAGTTCGAATTAACGTCACCCATGGTACTTGCCCGCAAATGTATATCTAGATAATTTTATTGTAACTGGCCCTGTCGTATTTTAATTATATATAAATATATATATATATCAACACTCTAGTTGAGCCCTCTGTGGGAAGCAGCAACACAGTCGAAAATTTGCATCCATTTAATTCAGGATCAGATGCAGCAGGAGACGCACTCGGGCACAGACATCTCTCCTTCATCTTGCCAGACCGGTTTCGGGATCATCATCATCCCACATCAGTGTTGGGATGTTTGCGGCTCGAGTCCAGCCGCGGGAATCAAGCATGCCGCTTCAGGGCGGACCCGTGATGGCGCCACCCGGTGTCACCTTGACGGGAGGTCGGAGTCCTGTGATAAGATGACTAAACACAGCAGGATGCCCAATGCCACAGTGCATCAGCCCACAGGGGTTTTACTAACTTTTAATTTTGCTGCCACTCTGAACCTACTCACTTGAGGTATTATCATAAGCACTACAAGAACCAGAATGCCGTTTGGACACGCCCACAGGGGCAGGCTCTTTAATAAGGAAGTGCACGCAAGGTTCTCAGAGTGAACAGCTGCCATTGATGAAGGGATGATGATCCCGAAACCGGTCTGGCAAGATGAAGGAGAGATGTCTGTGCCCGAGTGCGTCTCCTGCTGCATCTGATCCTGAATGAAATGGATGCACATTTTCGACTGTGTTGCTGCTTCCCACAGAGGGCTCAACTAGAGTGTTGTGATGTTTGCGGCTCGAGTCCAGCCGCGGGAATGAAGCATGCCGCTTCAGGGCGGACCCGTGATGGCGCCACCCGGTGTCACCTTGACGGGAGGTCGGAGTCCTGTGATAAGATGACTAAACACAGCAGGATGCCCAACGCCACAGTGAATCAGCCCACAGGGGTTTTACTAACTTTTAATTTTGCTGCCACTCTGAACCTACTCACTTGAGGTATTATCATAAGCACTACAAGAACCAAAATGCCGTTTGGACACGCCCACAGGGGCAGGCTCTTTAATAAGAAAGTGCACGCAAGGTTCTCAGAGTGAACAGCTGTCATTGATGAAGGGATGATGATCCCGAAACCGGTCTGGCAAGATGAAGGAGAGATGTCTGTGCCCGAGTGCGTCTCCTGCTGCATCTGATCCTGAATGAAATGGATGCAAATTTTCGACTGTGTTGCTGCTTCCCACAGAGGGCTCAACTAGAGTGTTGGGATGTTTGCGGCTCGAGTCCAGCCGTGGGAATCAAGCATGCCGCTTCAGGGCGGACCCGTGATGGCGCCACCCGGTGTCACCTTGACGGGAGGTCGGAGTCCTGTGATAAGATGAGTAAACACAGCAGGATGCCCAACGCCACAGTGCATCAGCCCACAGGGGTTTTACTAACTTTTAATTTTTCTGCCACTCTGAACCTACTCACTTGAGGTATTATCATAAGCACTACAAGAACCAGAATGCCGTTTGGACACGCCCACAGGGGCAGGCTCTTTAATAAGGAAGTGCACGCAAGGTTCTCAGAGTGAACAGCTGCCATTGATGAAGGGATGATGATCCCGAAACCGGTCTGGCAAGATGAAGGAGAGATGTCTTTGCCCGAGTGCGTCTCCTGCCGCATCTGATCCTGAATGAAATGGATGCAAATTTTCGACTGTGTTGCTGCTTCCCACAGAGGGCTCAACTAGAGTGTTGTGATGTTTGCGGCTCGAGTCCAGCCGCGGGAATCAAGCATGCCGCTTCAGGGCGGACCCGTGATGGCGCCACCCGGTGTCACCTTGACGGGAGGTCGGAGTCCTGTGATAAGATGACTAAACACAGCAGGATGCCCAACGCCACAGTGCATCAGCCCACAGGGGTTTTACTAACTTTTAATTTTGCTGCCACTCTGAACCTACTCACTTGAGGTATTATCATAAGCACTACAAGAACCAGAATGCCGTTTGGACACGCCCACAGGGGCAGGCTCTTTAATAAGGAAGTGCACGCAAGGTTCTCAGAGTGAACAGCTGCCATTGATGAAGGGATGATGATCCCGAAACCGGTCTGGCAAGATGAAGGAGAGATGTCTGTGCCCGAGTGCGTCTCCTGCTGCATCTGATCCTGAATGAAATGGATGCAAATTTTCGAATGTGTTGCTGCTTCCCACAGAGGGCTCAACTAGAGTGTTGGGATGTTTGCGGCTCGAGTCCAGCCGCGGGAATCAAGCATGCCGCTTCAGGGCGGACCCGTGATGGCGCCACCCGGTGTCACCTTGACGGGAGGTCGGAGTCCTGTGATAAGATGACTAAACACAACAGGATGCCCAACGCCACAGTGCATCAGCCCACAGGGGTTTTACTAACTTTTAATTTTGCTGCCACTCTGAACCTACTCACTTGAGGTATTATCATATGCACTACAAGAACCAGAATGCCGTTTGGACACGCCCACAGGGGCAGGCTCTTTAATAAGGAAGTTCACGCAAGGTTCTCAGAGTGAACAGCTGCCAGTGATGAAGGGATGATGATCCCGAAACCGGTCTGGCAAGATGAAGGAGAGATGTCTGTGCCCGAGTGCGTCTCCTGCTGCATCTGATCCTGAATGAAATGGATGCAAATTTTCGACTGTGTTGCTGCTTCCCACAGAGGGCTCAACTAGAGTGTTGATATATATATATATATATATATATATATATATATATATATATATATATATATATGTATTAATATATATATGTGTACATTTTCTTTACTTATAAGCCCCTAGTAGAGTGCATTATATGTGGCCAGTCCTTGAAAATTAAATGCTACTTGTGGGCCTGAAGCATTGATTGTGCCACACACTCGGTAGCCCTTTACATGGCTCAGGCCTGCCATTGCAGAGCCGGTGTGTGCAGCTTTAGACTGCCATTTTTACCTGGCAAGTTAACCTACTTGCCAGGCCCAAAACCTCCCTTTTATTACATATAAGTCACCCCTAAGGTGGACCATGGGAAGCCCCATGGGCAGAGAGAGGTGTATTTAAAAGGTAGGACATATACTTTTCAGTTTTACATGTCCTTGTATTGAAAAACTGCTAAATTCATTGTTCGCTACTTCTGTGCCTATCTCTCCCATTGGTTAACATGGGGATTTTTTAAAAACATCTTCTAAGTGTAATTTCTCTTTGGGAGCAGATAGAAATTTGGAGTTTAGTATCTCTGGAATCAGATTTTAAAAACACTTAATTTTAGGAAAACCTTTTTTTAAAATGCAAGTCAGAAAATCCCACTTTTAGAAAGTTGGCATTTTCTTAATTTAACAAATTCTGTGCCGCTGCCTGCCTCTGGATACATGTCTGGGCTAGGGTAACAGCTAGGCTTTGTGCATTCCCTCTAGAGAGTCACACAAAGTGAGATTTGCCATTTGCATCCTGTTGGCCCATCACCAAGCTGATGGGCCTTACTGTGATAGATTGGGAAGTATGAGCTGATACTTGTACCTGAATAGGGCTGTGCCTCTCCTCACACAAAGAGTGCATACTCCCCTGTAGCATGTCTAGAGCCAGGGAAGGAAGGCCAAGGACCTTGTGAGGTTCAAATGCCTTTTTGGTGCCTCCCCAACTACCAAGGTACATTTGGGTAAAGGTAGTGGACACCTGACACCCCCAATTCACTTCACTTTTGGGTTTTGAGGAGGCTCTGCCAAGAAGAGGACCTGAGCTGCCTGGAGGGACTACCACTTTGCAATGCAGTGAGAAGGACTGACCCTACTCTACAGCCTCTGCACCTCAAGTAACTCCAAGGCAGGAGTGGCCGGTGAAGGTAAGAGTGATAGGGTGGTGGAGTCGGGCTGGGGATATTCGACAGATGACCATGAGGGAAAATTAAATAAATAATTAATTTTCCCTCATCATCATCTGTCGAACCCCCCCCCCCACCCAGCCCCACCACTCTTACCTGCACGGGCCGCGGTGCTCCCGGAGTTTGTTGGCTTGCCCACTGTTGCAAAGTCTCAGGCCCAGAAAATACTTCAATCCCCCTAATTGGCAAAGGGGTTTTACAAGGGTCGAGCAATCCACTGTGTGACCTGCAAATATCAAATCAAGAATGACTGTGCCAATGCGCCGATTGAAAACGCCATCGCTGGGAGCCCACAGATGTCACAGCGCCGAGGAAAGTCTGAAAGTGCAGACGCTGCGTTGCCTTAGAGATCCTGGGCTTCCCCAGTGATTAGTAACCCGCCTGCGTCATGTGATCCTAGCCTATGTGCAGACGTCAGAGTTCCTACACCTCTCCAAATGCAAGACAGGCAGAAAGGAAAGATTGCTGCCCCCGGAAACCCCTGGGTGCCACCTCAGCCATTCCTACATCTGGCCATCAACCCAGTAACGATGCTGCAGGCCTATCTCCCTGCTTAGGAAGCCCTCCGTGTTTATGGGCTCAACCAGGAAACCAATAGCCCTGCTGTCTGTGCTGAAATCCAAGTATAGGGAACAGCGGGGGCCTGAATTGCAGAGAGGGGCAGATTCCTTGAGCTCCTGGTCCCAAGGGGGCTGTACCCAATGCTCACAACTTGAATCATAAACACTGTGTCACACCATGGCAGAAAGGGGCATTTACTTATCACTTGACCCGCTAGTGTTGCTAGCACTGGGCTCACTGCTTTTATTGACGATATACATCACTCGTACAGCAGTGCCTAAAACCCATATCAGTTTGCTTACTTGACAATTGCTAGCACTGCTAGCACAAGACTTACTACTTGACTTGACAAACATGCATAACTTATGGAGTGACTGAGTTCTTATCATTTCACTGACTAACTGAGAAGTAGTAAATAGATTTTTGTAATTTAAGTCTTTTTTTAAGCAGATAAAGATATTTTATTTTATTAAACTAGTGTGAAGTCTTTTTGTGGTGTTGTCACTCTGTTACTGAAATCATCGTGGTGCACAAATACTCATGAGATAAGCCAGACTACTCTGTGCCAAGCTGCCAGAGGGTGAGCACAGGTTATCTTTATTGTGTATCTAGTTTACCATGGCTAGAGGGGTGGATTTAGCCTTGCTAGGGTGTATACCTTAGCCAACCAGCAACACCACTTCTAAAACATCTCACCCAGACGCGGTCCATGCAGGTAAGAGTGGTGGAGCCGGGTGGGGGTGATTTCCACTGACGATGATGAAGGAAAATTAAATAAATAATGTATTTTCCCTCATCTGTTGAAATCCCACCCCCACCTGGCCCCACTGCCCCACCGTTCTTACCTGCAGAAGCTGCAGCTGACCTCACCTATTGAGATCTATTGAGGAGCAAACTATTGTGACGTATATCTAGCTTGGTATTTTGGTTAGGGGAGGTGAGGAAGAGGGCGGTTCAGATACAATAGCTAAAGCATGCTTGCAAAGATGGCTCATATAGGCAACTGGTAGAAAGGTAATGGTGCCCGCAAGAGAATTTATTTCAAAATATTTCTTTCCAGTTAAGGATTGAATAAAGTAATTATATGTAATCCTATCTGTTTAATCAGAAACTGTAATAGCAGATATCTTAGTTAACAATAGTCAGAGTCAATCAACTATCTCAGGCATATAGTTTAATTGGCGAGGTAGCAAGGAGCTACTGCTCAACTTTCATGAATGGCTCAACACCCGGAACATACATTTGAAATTCACGCTTGAATGTAGTAATACAAGCATGAACTTTCTGGATATCACTGTAAAGGTGGGACCCGATAATTTACTTTTCACAACTCTCTTCACAAAACCAACAGCAAAAAACACCCTTTTAAAGTACAGTAGCCATCACCCGCAGTCATTGAAAGATGCTTTGCCCTTCGGACAATTTCTCCGTCTTCGGAGGAATTGTTCCCTGAGACTTTATTACTTTCGAGAAGCCAGAATCTTGAAACAAAAATGACATGACCGTGGCTATCCAAATAAACTACTTAAGAGATCTTTAAAACGCGCATGATACAATAACAGGGATGCCCTCTTAGAGGTTAAAGAAAAAACTAACGTATCACGACTTGTATGTGTTTCGACTTTTGGAACAGCCTCCAATCAAATCAAAAAGACCATTAATAAGCATTGGCCTTTACTTACATCATTGTCAGAATTAACTGAAAAGCCCATGTTTGCCTTCAAGCGAGGTACTAACATCAGGGATAGACTAGTCCATGCTTACAATACTCAAGAAATGAACACAACATGAGGCAATTAACACCTGTAGTAGGCCATTTTAAATGTAATCGGTGTATAGCCTGTGTTTCAACAAAAAATATAAAATCTTTTGAACTCAATGGTACAACAACATCAATTAAGCATTTTTCAAATTGCAATACCACTAATGTGGCACCATTACCTTTCTACTAATTTTATAGGCCCAAGCCCGCAAGGGTGTATTGGGTTTCCCCACTGTTTGTTTTTCTAATCTTGTGTGCAAACATTTGTTTGCTGTGGGTCACTCTCCGTGTGGGAGTGGTGATAAATAGTAATTGAGTCAACTATTAATCTTTTGTGTATCATCAGACAATTTTTAACAACTTATGTCTGAGGCTGAGACTTTATCTTATACAGATGAGTATGTACTCAAAATAGCAGCTGGTCCATCTTTGCTGGATAACAGGGGAGCAACATCATACTCACCCTATGAATCAGATCTCAACCAATTGGAGAGACTAAGAAAGAAATTGGTCAGAACTGAACTTCACGCAAAATTTCTGACTGACTGTTTAAACTCAAATATTATACCAACAGGCTTGCAAATCAAAAAGATACCTATCATCTTCATCGATGATGAAGATTTAAAAATAGGATTCAGCTTTGCCGCCAATAAGTGCTCTCGCACCTGGATGGTGCTGAGTATAGAAACTGCATTCAAACAGATAAAATTACATATCAAAGACATTGAGAGCTTAGAGAACACAATTAGCAGTGATACCAACATCACTAATGCTAAGGCCCTGCTAGATAAAGTGGCCCAAACCATTAAAGATTTTGAAGAATTTAACTCCCATAAAAAAAACGATAAATTGCAGAAAGATATCAGGAAGTACAGCAAGGAGAAGACCTACCCTTATCTGAATAAAGATTTCTATCAAGCACAAGGTGCTGTTCAAGACACCAACCGAGGATATAACAAGAGAACTACATTTTCAGACACAGGTTCCGACACTGATGGTGAATCAACATCAGTTGGGCACCAAAGACACTCATACGATCAGCAACCTACAACTTCAAGACAGTCTTTTTTAGGCCAGGACAGGCGAGGCTCAGGTCGTCCCCCGAAACCGCGGGGTGCCAAAAGAGGATGGTTTTGCAACCAGTACACTTCGGGTCAGAGACAGACTCGCAATCAGTATTACGAGTGGTAAACAATACCCAAACAATTCCCATTTTTAATTTATCGAAACATCAACTAGCAGAATCAGAGATTGCAGTTTTGACAGCTGGTCTCTCGCTTGTTCCAACCGATAGGAATGATGAATTCCAGACAAAACTTGAACTTTACATGTTCTTTCGGATGATCAGACTTAAAATCTTTTTTGCCTGCAAACCACCCAATGTAGAAAGAAACATCACAGGGTTACATCTTCCCTCAACCTTCTTTCCACCTAATAATCTAGTGGCAAAAGAGATTCTAACTTTTGAAAATGCTGTTATCATTGAAACTGAAAACTACTTCTAGAAAAAGAGCTTCAGTAGAAACAATCTTACAAAGGTAGAACAACAGGCCTTAAAAAATCTTCAATCCCTGACAGATACCATCATTAAACCAGCCGACAAAGGCTGGGGTATTGTCATGTGGGATCTAAAAGCCTATAGAGCAAAAATGTCTAAACAACTTTCAGTTGAATCAAACTATAGACAATTAACAGGCAACCCTACAAATAGCCTACAGGTTCAAATTGCAGCATTAAGTCAGTGAGGCATTGAAGGTGGTTGGCTTAGTATCAAAGAGTCTGCCTTTCTTGTAAATAAATCGCCAACAGTACCGGTGATTTATATATTACCGAAAGTCCATAAAAATACTGAGTTACCACCAGGCCGACCTATAGTGTCAGGGTGCAACTCAATACTCTAGCCCCTGGTACAATATTCTGATTTCTTTATCAGACCTTTTGTTACTGAATCACCAACATACATTAATGATACAACTTCTGTCATCAGAGTTGTTGAGAATCATGATTTTGACCCCAGTTGTGAGCTTTTAGTGTCAATGGACATTGAAAGCCTCTATACTAACATTCCACAAGAGGAGGTACTTTTGATTATAAATGATCTATTGGAGACTCGAGTAAGACCTCATAATGTACCAACTGAGTTTATTACTGAATGCATCAGAATTTATATATGCGAAAACTTTTTTCTGTTTGAAAAACATTCTTTCAACAGTTGAAAGGAGTAGCAATGGGGGCGGTTTACGCCCCGATATAGCCAATATCTATGTATCGAACTTTGAACATTCCTTTGTCTATGATGCTCTGAATCCATTTGCAGCCAACACATCCTGTTGGCTGCGTTACATAGACAATGTCTTTTTAATTTGGCGAGGTAGCAAGGAGCTACTGCTCAACTTGCATGAATGGCTCAAAACCTGGAACCTGCATTTGAAATTCACTCTTGACTGTAGTAATACAAGCATGAACTGTCTGGATATCACTGTAAAGGTGGGACCCTATAATTTACTTTTCACAACTCTGTTCACAAAACCAACAGCAAGAAACACCCTTTTAAAGTACAGTAGCCATCACCCGCAGTCATTGAAAGATGCTTTGCCCTTCGGACAATTTCTCCGTCTTCGGAGGAAATGTTCCCTGAGACTTGATTACTTTCGAGAAGCCAGAATCTTGAACCAAAAACTACATGACCATGGCTATCCAAACAAACTACTTAAGAGATCTTTAAAACGCGCGTGGTACAATAACAGGGATGCCCTCTTAGAGGTTAAAGAAAAAACTAACGTATCACGACTTGTATGTGTTACGACTTTTGGAACAGCCTCCAATCAAATCAAAAAGACCATTAATAAGCATTGGCCTTTACTTACATCATTGCCAGAATTAACGGAAAAGCCCATGTTTGCCTTCAAGCGAGGTACTAACATCAGGGATAGACTAGTCCATGCTTACAATACTCAAGAAATGAACACAGTGGACAACATGAGGCAATTAACACCTGTAGTGGGCCATTTTAAATGTAATCGGTGTACAGCCTGTGCTGCAACAAAAAATATAAAATCTTTTGAACTCAATGGTACAACAACATCAATTAAGCATTTTTCAAATTGCAATACCACTAATGTGGTTTATTGCATAACTTTTCCCTGTGGCCTAGCTTATATAGGCAAAACCACACAAATGGTGTAATAGCGAATACTGCAGCATCAATCTAGGATTCGCTGTAGAACTGAAAATCCCCCACTTGTTGAACATTATATCCAATTTAAACACCCTGAAAAAGAAAATGTTCTGGTGGGTCATTGAGGTGGTAAAACCAACCATCAGGAACAATAATGTAGACCGAATCCTGACAATGAAAGAAAATCGCTGGATTTGTAGGGTAGACAGTATACAACATGGTCTGCATTCTACGACAGAGTGGCACGCTCTGGCATGCATAACCTGAAAAATTTACATATTGCACTTTCTTTGATCATATTTTTACAGTAATTGTGTCAACTCTGTATTTTGCTTTAACTTAATCTGTAATTTGCTTTACTGAATTTTATTCAATTAAATTGTTCAGATTGTGCGCATTTGCTCTTTTGAGCAATGACAGCGATCCAGTTACACTCTGTTTTTTGATGTAACCTTCATCAAATGCCTTCTGACTGGTGTTATCTGTTTGTGTAAACTAATCATTTGATTCTACTTTTGTCAGCTATTCACTAATGCGATGTATATCATTTGCAGGAATTGCAAGCAATGAACAGAAGTATTCACTGCATTTAATTCATATTGGTCTCATGCCAAGATGCTAGTTACTGTAAAATAGTACTAAAAATCATGATTTTTATAAGCCTATAAGTATGTAACTTTTAGTTTTTTAACATCGTTGGTGTGTCCACGTATGTTTAATCATTACCAGTTATGCAGTTCACAACAACACTTTTTCGATTTTGACCCTATATATGACTTTGGCATTGCCTATACACAGTCTTGTGTACCATTCCAAAATGGCCGACAGTTGTGAAGTCGTCATGAGCAAACGTTTCTGGTACATTCTCTGGCCTATTGATGCAAAACGATTTGATGTCACTATGTTGGCATTCCGCATATTTTCCAGCACGATAAACGATATTGGTTTGTTATGAATGATCAATTTTAACATACAAGATCTTCAAAATACGACGACCAGCGTTTTTGACGCTAGTAGCAATCGTTTTATTTGGGTTGCTCCGTTGTTTTGCACATTTTTAGCAATTCTGTGACTTAAAAATCCAAAACACAGTTTATTTAATCTGTTTTCTACTATTCTAACAGAATCAAGCCACTACAAGATGGTTGCCGCTGCGTTTTCTTGATCGGGTCCACGTGACGTTACAGTTTCGGGGCAGATGGTTTAAATAACCAATCCGATTTCAAAATGGTGTTTGAGGTCATCGCTGATGCCGACACCGAGCGTTTTGATATCCTGATCGCTACGATGGATTAGTACTCGTGTTAAAAGTAAGTCTGCTTATTATGCGCTATACCATTAGTCACACATGCCGCTTGTATTTTGTTTTTGAAACAATCACGCGGTTTGTGTTTTAATCTGTGCGACGGATTAGTACTCGTGTTATAAGTGAGTCTGCCCAGCACGCGCTATATTATTAGTCACACATACCGCTTGTAGTTTATGTTTGAAATAATCACGCGGTTTGAGTTTAAATCTGTGGTCTAGCATTGAGCAGAATGTTTTTTGCTTATAATAGTCGGTACTATGACAGCATCGATGCTATGATGTTTTTGTCTGAACACTTAGTTTTATATCCAGGCGGAATTAGACAAGAATGTTCCCCATCATATTTTGCATTCAGCAGGAAATGTTGTAACGTTCCGACATCACGATACATTCAGCCTGACACGCTGTATCACTCATCTAGCCGATTACTAAATAAAGGCTGATAAGTGCTATTGAACGTTCTTTCCAGCACAATGATAGAGTTTTATTGATGCTTCAATTTTCTCTACCTCATACACAAGGGCTTGTAATGCTAGTGTAATCTTGCTCAAGTCACTTTGATTAATATGATTTTATGCCACGGTATCGATCGTATGGCATATAGGATAGTGCTATTCTCTCTATATACCACTGATTGATCTTTAATTGATCCATGACATTATTTTGTGATTATTCATTCAGTTTGGATCCACTATATATGCTTAAACGCTTTACATTTTTCTTTGGTATAGATCTGAAGACTCAATGAGCATACAACGTCCATAATTGAAGCGCTATTATTTCCACAAAGATCCTGGTTACATTCTGAACAGGCAATCTTATAGACGTTGCTCATCATGTGATTACGTCTTTTGTAAATAGTAATGAAACTCTGGGAAGAAATACATTGATTATTCCTTTATTGGTGTTTTTTCCAAGAATTAGAAGTAAGCTAACAGGATACATTGGAGGACCGACATTTGCAGTCCTGGATTTGTTGTTGAAGTAAGCTATTTATCACTTGCTACTATAATATGCTTATCTAGTGGGATGACAAAGAATATGTATCAACTAGATATGCTTCACTTTTTCAAACAAGGATGTTCTGTGGGATAATCAATAGATTTCATAATGGTCGACAGACATCTAGAGACACGGATTTTTTTATATTAGATTTTTTGATATTGATTCTGAATTGCAATGCATTCTTGTTAGAACATAATAAATACATATTTGTTTATATTTATGTTTTTAGGGGTTACAACTGCTGATCTACTTTATTGTCCTGAGGAAGGTCTCACAGATTCACTCTACCTGTGACCGAAACATCGACTATTAAGTCCCATTCCTTTGAATCGTGATTAGACCACATTGATGACTTATTTATGGTGATGTAATAATGGTCTTCTCTACATATTGTTTTGGTTTGGACTCTTACCGCAAATGAAATATAGGCTGATTGTACAATTCTTTGTTTCATTTGTTTTAAGCTGTGTCTGTGACCAGCATTTGTTGATCTGTACCCCCTTTTTTTGACTTAATTAAGCAATCTATAAACTGATCATTTTTTATCAAAAAGACTTGTTACTCCGTGTCTCTTTTTAATTTCTTGTTTTATTTGATGACTTATATGCCTGAGATAGTTGATTGACTTTGACTATTGTTAACTAAGATATCTGCTATTACAGTTTCTGATTAAACAGATAGGATTACATATAATTACTTTATTCAATCCTTAACTGGAAAGAAATATTTTGAAATAAATACCCTTGCTGGCCCCATTACCTTTCTACCAATTATATAGGCCCAAGCCCGCAAGGGTGTATTGGGTTTCCCCACTGTTTGTTTTTCTAATCATATAGGGAACAACAGATAGCAATTGTACGTGCAAAAGACAAAGTATGAGGTCAGAGACAGGTCAGTGGAACTTCGCATGCCTATGAGAGGTATGAGGAAAGAATGCTTAGACACTGAGGTTGGACTCACAGTAACAGACTCTGAAATTAGGCAAGAAGAAATGCTTCTCCGAGAATCTAGTACATGACCTGGAACTTTGGGGTCAGGTAGTCCGTAATGGAACTTACTAAGTAGAAAGGTATGCCCAGACCATACAAGTTGAACTCGAGAACAGAGGTGTGCTTCTACCATGGCTGATGAAACCGCCTAATTATGTGTGCACCAATGATAATTGATTTACTGTTGATCAACGTTACTCACAATGATGTTTGATTTCTTAACTTGAATTCAAAGCCGAGGTCTCGTTTGCTGTTTATTAATTACATCTTTATGTTAAAAATGTATAAGAATGCAATCACTTGTGTAATCAGTAGTTCCTTCTTTGTTCCAAGACAGCCAATGGCCTGTGAATATATGTTACTACTGATACCAGAAGCCTCCTGAAATTTTATTTGAGAAGGAATTAACTTTAACAGATCAATTAAGCTAAAAACTCTCTAATTACACTTGTGTCACAGCATGAAAGGGTTAGCCTGTTAGTTTGGGCAGGATGTTCCATTTTGGGGCAAGGCCAAAACAAATTTGCACATGAGTGGTCAGTGTAGTGATACCATCAACATCAAAATGTTGGAATGGAACGCAACCAGAATATCTACTAGAGGCTGAAATTAATTCAAGAATTACATCAGTCATTTTTGTTTTACTCAATGTGTCACAGTAACTGCCTGGTATTCACAGCTCCCTCCACTGGCTTGCTGTGCCTTAGGATTCGAGAAGCACTTCACTTATGAGATCTAGCAATGCTGAAACATGTTTGGAGGTGCTTGTGTTACTGTGCAGTGTGAACATGACCTAGCAGTTCAACTGTTCCTTTTGAAGATCACCATGGATCCATTTGCCTGTTGTGGTCCCTTCTAATAGTGGCACAGTTACGAAAACGTGACAGATGGAAATGCGACTCATAGTAATTACCAGTGGCTGAGATTAATTCAGCCAATCCATTCATTTACTTTTCTTTCCAAGAGGCAGGTAACAGCAGCACCAACACAAACCATTAGGTGCAAAGTCAAGATGGAGAGCAGGGAGAATGCTATTGGAAGCAGGAGATATACATGTTCACCACAGATTAGCAGAAGATGTTGACCAAGTTGTTGTTTTCTTTACACAGTTCAGAGATTGGGAAAAGTACATCACAGTACTTTGTTGTAAAGACTGTGTAGTCATACAAGATGGATTGTTCTAGTGTGCACGCTGAACAGACCAGATGCACCATGAGGATATGTGTCTTATTACTGACAAAATAGCCATTCCCATGTACATGCACAAACAGAGAATAAGTGCACCTGTGTCTTAAAGTGCAAAGCAGGAAAACACACTGTGAAAGGCAAATCAACTGCTGTATGACTGTGTACTGTACCCCCCGAAGACATGTTGTCATATTAAGGACCGGTTTTGTGCTTCCAAACATTGGTTGCACCCCTTCCGGGCACACCTTTGATTCCTTACAAAAAGAAGGATTCCACAATAGTTTCTTATTAGGTTTCTAATTTATTCTTATTTGAATTTCATATGTTTTTTGGATTTTTAGAGATATCTTCATTCCTTTTCAAACAATTATCAACATAATCGATGCATTCCAATAGCTCCAAAGCATTTCGGGCTGTCACGCCCTTCTTCGGGGAGCTTATCTACAATATACCAAGAACATAGCATCTGTACATTTTCTTACTAGAACCAAATATACAATCACAGTGATCATATTTAATCATAATGTTCATTCCCATATTGGAGCAAAATAAATGAAAACATGTTAGTGCAGCATTGCCCGTCGTGAAAAATTAAGGACCTACACAAGCCTAGGTGAAGTAATAGACACACTCACCCAGATACAGGGCATTAGGACCTCCTCAAGGCTAGAGATCCCAGGTGGGCCCATATTATAAAGTGTAGCCTGGCTCAGTGACATGGTGTGAACATGTTTACCAATGACCTTCTTACGAAATCTAGCAAACACTCAATAATGAGCCAATAGAGAAACCTAAGTTAGCCCCATATCTTTGAGATTCTGGATTATTAATTTGAGGGAAACTCCATCCAATTTAGTGACCTAGTATCCTGCTACGTTAAAACACTGTTTCAGTGAGAGCAACTGGTCTTAAACCATACTACCTAGCACACAAAGCAGCACATGTTCACCCTGACAAATGCTTGCTAGGTATTACACATATCCTGATAATAGTAAATTCAGGAAACAAACTAATAAAATTGCCTAGTCCATTTAAAACAAGCATTGGCATAGCCAATAGGTCTCGCCTTTGGGACCTTATGAGTATTTGGTAATGCAGCACAATATCCTTGGTGCAACAACATTAACTGTTGTATGGCTAAATATTTCGAAGGTCCCAAAGGCGAGACCTATTGGCTATGTCAATACTTATTCACTTTAATCATGAATGCATCTTCATGTGATGTAAGCTCCAATCATCAATAACGCATATGTCTATCGAATTTTACTAGTAATTTGCATGTATTGCTTTTGCTGGCAGGGAAAAGCTTCAGAGCGCTTGCTATTGCTTATGGTAAAGAGCTCTTACTACCCATGTCACTACAACAAAATGAATGGCTATAGTGTACAAGTGAGCGGCTATAATGACACTTAACTAATGAAGAGGTGTTGAGTGGATTTCCTCTCACCCTGAGGTGAAAGAGATACAAGTGGGAGACAGTGAAGTAGCTGATGATAGCCGCAGGTGCTGCAGAGTGTAGGGGAATTACCTCTATAGACGTGCTGGCCGGATCAGAGATGCATCTGGACTGTAGAGGTGTGTGGTAAGAGAGTCCTAAGCCGTGCTCCCACTTGTTTGATGCCCGCAAACAGAAACATTGTAAAGTGAATTGAGGAGGGCATCATTTGATATCGGCATGAGGACTTGTGGCCCTCCAGATTAATAATGGACGAGGAACAGGACATACGAGGCCAGCCACTTACAATCGGGAAGCACGGGAAAGAAATGGTAAACGAAAATGTAGGACTGCCACATTAACGGATTGCTTGAGAACGCATTTACAAAACAAAGCGACTGTATTTGGCTTTTTAGGACAATTTAACTTTGGTAAATATAATTTCGGGAATATATCTTTAAACATTTGCATTACTAAGACTGCTTAAAAGGTTTCATTAGAATTGGCGTTTTGAAGTATACGTCGGAAAACGATACATAATATCACATTTCGCCAGCACCTCAAGGAACTTGTCTACATGAGGGCATACCTCACAAACAAGCATTTGCCACGAAAGTCATCGGGATCACGATCGCTGTGAAAGCGAAAGTGATCGCGATGACGAGCTAAAACACACAAGGGATGCGCGCGCAAGCGCGCGTGCTTGTTGCACGTTCTAGCAAGCTGGTCACCGCTTTGTGAGGGATGTATGACGGTACAATGTGTGCTTTTACCACGTGTACCGTTACCACGCAGGTTTTACCACGCAAGTCGTTACAACGACTTGCATTGGGGGGCGCTGGATAGTGGAATAGTTTAATTTACTATTCCAACTCCAGTCCCCATGGATAGTAGGGAAGGTGTTGGATAGTAAATTAAACTATTCCCTATCCTACAGCGCCCTCCAGTGCAAGTCGTTGTAACGACTTTCGTTGTAAAACCTGCGTGGTAACGGCACCGCTTTGTAAAAGTTTCATTGTAAAGGATGTTCCCCCTTTGTGAACACTTCCCAGAGCTGCCACTAAATGTCTCTCCAACCAGCGCATGTGCGCTGACTCAGCGAGACCTAAAAAAGGAGAATAATGGAAGAAATAAAATTACATAAAAGTTATCAAAATCAGATTAATTAAACCAGAGATGTAAAAATTTCAAACTAGAATTAACTGATTGCACAGCTAGAGAATTTCATCCTCGGGACTATTCCTTTCTATGAAAGACCAAATCTGCTGGCGAGGCAAGGCAAGATCCTGTCACCGACAATGATCCATTCAAGGCAAACACTAATTGGTCAGAGTGCCCAGAATTGTGCAAATAAAATCTCCAAACCTGAAAAACTTTGCTGCCGTGGTGTCGCTTTACTGCTGTTGACAATGGCTTCAGGTAGCCAGAAAATTGATTTCAGCAATTCCATAGTAGCCTTGAGCCTTCTGCCAAAAGACTCTTAGGGGAACAAATGAGCTGATGTTGGTCACCTATGTCACGTCGTCTTAGAGGATGCTTATCACTTTAGTAATTTGGTCCCTTGCCCAGATCATTCTGATTTCGAGAAATGGCATAGTCCTATCTTTTAAAGATGCTTGTAAGCTTCATCTTATAAGAAGCTCCCAAATAGCTGTAGAAAATCTCAGAGCAGCTTTTGAGGTTCAGCCAAACGTAAACAGTGACATACAAGCTAAGCCACTCACTTCAGCAAGGGCTTCAGCAAATTTCTATCTGGTTCATTTGCAACTAGTCAGCTGGTTCTTCCATTTAGGTGACTTTCTCGTTAGCATTTCTGTCCCTAATGCTACAGGAGCCCAGCTGTGTTAGATCTACAGCTTCTTTGCTGTCGATGTCTATGTCATTTGTTTGTGTGTTGTAACATGATTCTCTTATGGAATGTGGGTATGCTGGGATTCATTTCTATCTAGGCGGTTGGTGCTGCACCAGGGTACTGTGCGGCAAGGAAATAAATCATCTTTCAAGTACACCTGTTGGTTTTAGTTCTGGATTTTACAAGCTGGTCTTAAACTTTAGAACCCCTCCAAAGCAAAGGTACAAGGAGAAGCAGCCTTTAATCAGACTCCTTCTAGTCAGATACCAGTCAGCAATCAAACACCTTCTTTTACTCGATGTGCACTGAGGATCAGGATATGGAAATTTCCTCCTTTGGTCACACGAGCCACTGAATGGTGACTTTTAACCCATTCATAAGAAAATTCTCAAGCCCAAATCAGTCTATGTTTTCATCACTTTCTGTTGCTTTCTTGTAAGCCGTCTCAAGATAGACTTTCAAACTGGTAGAACCCCACGATCAGTGTTTGGAGCTAGGAATTCCTACCCAAGGGCTGTTTTGTATATGACAAAATCCACTTGGAATGAACTTTGGATGTTTCTGAAGCCAGTCTCATTTACTGATAGCTCAGAACATTTCCCAGGAGCAGAAAAGCTTCAAAGGCCCTCCAACACACTGCCACTGTTTAGAATACTCATCATACTATGGAAGGTACCAACCAGTTCTGTTCCCTACACTCTTCCACATTCATAGATAAATACACAGTAATTCCTCCCCCCCATCCTTCCTACCAGCACAGGGATTTTATTTTCACTCAAGAAGGACTTTTCATACCTCATCAAATAGCAAAGTATCTCCTGTGGATGGAATACAGAGTGGCAGACTGAACCAATTAGGTCGAGTCTATCAGGCTGAGAAAAACAAACTTTTATAAACATTTCTCTTAAATGTATTTAACAAAAATCTGTAATCACTGCTGAATTAGATATTTGAGAATTATTATAATGGTGATTGAATGACATCCGCACCCTTTTCCTACTCTATTCACAAGCAGTCTTTTAATATAGAATAAAATCTACCACAACAATGCAATGAACAATTAGCTGTTCATGTCCTTTTACTGCATAGAAACACACATCTAAATATTAGGTACATCATGTTTTTGGACATTGTGCACCGGATCGTTTCAAAGTGTTACTTACAGGTGACTTAGCTGATGTCAAAAAGTAGGATTTTATACATGTCAAAATGTTGTCCTTTAGCATGTGTCTTTGGGAGCTTTGCTTACAGCAGTACAAGCCCTGAAGTCCCACTTTTGAAGTCTCTCTTGTTGATGTGTTGAATGTCCACTGCAGCCCTTGTGTGACATCTAACGTTTATCCTACCGGTGCTGTTCCCGCATCACTGTACTGTGTACTTACCAAAATATCATGAAAGTCAATCTGTTACAGTGTTAAAATGAAGTGGCACTGGACGTGGTGCACCCAGAGCATATAGAGACAATATCTCATCCAGAATGCACGATGCCCTTTGTGTGTGCCTCCTTGTGTGCTGGTTTCTTTGGAGCATCGAAGGGTTTGAATGTGCAGGTCCACCGTCTTGGGTAGTGGGGCCTCTGGCAATTGTAAGTTGGGGCAGGGATGCCCTGGAAGGCAGGGCCAATGTGTGACAGCACTAGGCTCCAGGGTGAGATCTGATAGTAGGTTTGTTTTGGAATTGCCACTGAGTCCACATCTGTAGCACAGCACAGGGGAAAATACATGCTTTCATTCTATAGGTTCATGTTCCTATGCAAATGAGGAAACACCCCTTTGGGATCACACTGAAGCAAACTGCACCAGGACAATCCATGATACAGAATGGACCACAGATGCCCGCAGAGCCTCTTTGGTATACCACTGTTTCCCTGGGATACAAAATATGGCCACAAAACAGATAGCAATTCATGGCCCACCCCAACAACAGCTCTCTAGAGGGAGTGACCAAGGGCATTGGTTCCTGCATAAAAATATTAATCTATTTTAAAGTGGGAAACAAATTTAGAACAATTATCCTACGTGGCTAGCAGGCATTGGAAACAACTCACTATTAATAAAAATAAATAAAAAATAACAACAAAATGGCAGATGCAATCAGGATCCTGCAGCTAATGCCTTCTAAATACTTTATTATTAGCTCTGGTTCTTTGTACTCCTGTACATGGGTTACCAGAACAAGTGTCCATGAGACAGACTAAGAAATGTGTGCAAAAGGTAGAGGCTACTTTATTCCCAGTGATAAAGCTCATTTCCTGTTATGTTGGGCTTGGGTTTCAAGCAGAGCAGTCAGGGTTCTGAGAACATTTAGCACATTCACAGTCCTCAATTTTTCTCTCTTCGCAATGTGATGAAGTAGATTGACCTGATTATAAATATAGACAAAACGTAAGAGAGAGTTCTGTGAAGAATATGGAGAGCAAATCCAGATTTGAGAAAGACGCTTCCATACCCAATTCCAGAATTACTAAGTGGAACTAGTAAAAGAAAAGACATGTAGCATGAATGTCTCTTGAGTGATGAGAAATGACCTGCAAATGTGTATTTAATATGCCAGGGATTTAAGTTATATGAATATTCTATAAATATTCTATATAAGCTCTGTAGGTGTTTTAAATAAGATGGGCATTTAAAATCACCCTTACACTTTGTTCACACTTTGCTGGAAGAACAGACTCAGCCATATATGTGCATACCTAAAAATGCTGTGATGGCAATTAAAATGGCACCGAGGTACCCTATTTTCTTGGGATGTGAAGACAGAGCTGCATACTAATTAAATATGTGTTTCACTACCTGCACTGTGCACAGGAAGAAAGTCAATTACTATCTGAACATTTTGACTTACATTTGATAAGTTTATTGCAATCTAATACAAAATATGGCCCAGTTTTAGATCTTCTCAACCCCTCCGGCCAAGTATCGGCTCAGTGTAAACTTACCAGCTTGAGTCAGGACACCTAGTGATAGGCCTCGTGAGACTTTCAGAATTATTAGTTTGTCAGTAAATTCCACACCCCTTTCACCATGGATGGTCACACAGAAGTATTAACACTATAGAGATATATTTTAAGACTTTATTACAATCCGTGTCCTAATCTAGTGGTGAAAACGTGTATAGATGTAGCTATGAAAACAAACAAGATGGTCGCAATGAAGCAAACCTTTAAAAGAATTGCAGCATTATTACAGTATTTGAGGAGTTAATTGCATTTAATGCTCAAACTAGTCTTTGTTCACCAACCCATCCTTGTTTGCCCCTAACCAAGATGTCTTAGATCCCAAGGGGCCTGTCTGAGTTTCTTGAGGTGCATCTAGCCCCCATACCTTAGACAAATAAGTCTGCTGTTATGTAGTTCACGAAGGTCATTATCTGTCTCTGTGTCACAGTTGTGCCATTCCCAAACAAGCTGATATGGTCAGGCAAGCTCTGGGAAGCTGATGGCCTTCACTGAGGATGTTTGCAGTTTAGGTTGCATGAATCAAATCTCCAAGGGAGGTGAAGATTCCTAAGATAATACTTCTCTGTACAAGTTTAAATACACTTCTTATTGTTTTGAAAAGGGCAGGCCTCAGAATAAATGATGTAAAATCCAATATTCAGCATATCATCTTGTTGCACCTTCAGTGAGTTTATCACACATTATATAAGGCCCCCTGCCATACATTATAAGAATATTGGTAGTCACTGATGAGTTCCATACCCATTTAGAGAAATAAGGCTGAAGGCCGAAAGACGAAATCCTTTATAAGGTTATGGAACTCCGAACTGACTTGCAATCTAATTATCATGTACATAGGGCTACTTTATCCCTCCTAATACATGGTCACACCATCAACTTTCCGACAAACCACTCAAAACCTTGTGGTTCCTATTTATGACCCAATTTCCATCACTCTTGCACCACGCAATGTGATGCAAGAGGGACGCAAATCTTCAGTCACATTTTGAAGCCACGCAAAGCTATTTTGCATGGCTCTGAGTGGCTTAACAAATCTGGAGTAACGCATCTCAGCACAAATCACTGTGTTGCATTACTCTACACTGGAAAGGCATTCCATAGTTGTTGCGTGGTAGTTCCTATGCAGCTCCCATGGATTTTGATACACCCCCAGATTCAAAAGAACTTGTAAACCTTGGAATGCAGCAAAATTCTACACCATCCCAGGGGAGGCGTAACAAGAAGAAATATCTCTATTTCTCCTTGTTTCCTTTTCTTACTATGCATGTTCCATTCTGCCACACACATAGAAAGAGGAATATGCCTCCCAGGATTGTTTTCATGCAGGAAGGTGTTCTTTCCTGCACAAAAACAATCATGCATGCAACGCAGGCACCCTTGGTGTAACAGTGCCTACATTGGCTTTAGGCAGCCTCATGGGCGCAGCACATTGAGAAAGAGAAGGAATGCGCCGCATTTAATTACATGCTGTGCATTTCTGCCCTGCCAATCACTACAGCGCAGCAAGGTGACTTGCTGTGTTGCACTGCGTCACAAAGCTCATGAATGAACCTCTAGGTGCGTAGCTCTTACATTTGAAAGAGTAAGCATGCTTGCAAGCATGAAGAATAAAAATAAAACCTCCAGTGCAAAATTAAATACATCAACAACCTGTTAGATATTTTATGCAAACAGATATTTGAAACAGTTCAATACGAGTCAGTTGTTAGGGGAAAAAAGCTGCAGTAGCTCAGAATGTGTAGACACATGCAGAAAGATGCTAGCTTTTCTCTAAGGAGTGCAAAAAATAAACACAGTCACTCTGCCTGTCGGAGTAAGCTATTAAAATAGAGCAGAAGAAAACAAATCAAAGTTCTGTTTTAGTTGCTTTTAACTGCTGCTTCACTTAAGCGCAGTGACATGATCTGCATTTCACCTTGGCTGCTGGCTCGGGCAGAAGGCATCGTGTATTCTTTTGAAATATATGAATACATATGTTTGAATCATTGATGCACTATCAAACAATGACAATGCAAATGTTACATTATACGTGTACAAAAAGTCCTAAATGCGGTCCGCATTTAGAAAGGAAAAATGTGCACTCAAATAAATGAATATATAAATATATGAAACGCGATGAGGGTTATATCTGTATAAAAATGCAAACATTACATCACTATTACAAGCGCTTCAAGTGCATGGCTACATTTTCTTACCCATGGCACCAAAGAGGTTGGTTAAATACATGTCCAAAGGAGAACACTGCATGGATGTTAAGGCTCAATGTCAATGAGATTCTAGTTATCTAAACATGTAGGGCCTATTCACGAAAAGTAGCACTCTGGTAGGCCTACCTTATGTAGTTACTAATATAATTCCAAAATTTGCAGCCAAAGATCCTATATCTTATTTGCTGAGATTTCCACCATGAGTGTGGAGAGACTTGCTCTCAAAGGCATATGTTTTTGTAGTAAGGGGCAGGGTTTTGTAAATAGGGAATATGTGTTCAAATATGTGGGGCGAAGGGAAGTTTAAGGAGGGGTTTATAGACAGGATGCAAGTGCTAAACCACATCCATAAAAGAATAAGGCATGAGGCACAGGGTCAGACTGATTTGCATATGGCCATGTCTGAACTGGGGTGGTGGAGTGAGCTAAATAACGATGATGGATTAAACCCAGATCAGTTGACTGGGGGTGAGTGCTTGCAATGTTCAACACTCCGTCCATCATCCCCTTTGGTTTTGCTTTGATCACCCTAAGTTGGCAGGGTATGCCCAGACGTCGGTCCCTTGCTCACTTTGCCACTGGATTCAAGCTAGCCTGGCTGATGATGGCTGATTAGCCAGAAACCAGTCCCAGGATGCTTGTTTCCGGTCCAGGGAACACATGGCTTGGCAGTTCGGGCTGGACTGTTCCCATGAGGCACAGGGTCAGACTGATTTGCATATGGCCATGTCTGAACTGGGGTGGTGGAGTGAGCTAAAGAATGATGATGGATTAAACCCAGATCAGGTGACTGGGAGTGAGTGCTTGCAATGTTCAACACTCCGTCCATCATCCCCTTTGGTTTTGCTAAGGCAATTGATAATCACGAAAGTTACAGTTAAATCTACTACAGCAGTACTGCGCAACAAAATAGGTTATATTTACACCAACCAAGTCTAGAACTAAGTTAAAAACCACACACGGCTAATCACTGGTACTGTAGCACACCCTACTCAATGAATGCAGGCAAGGAATATTATTAACAACACTTATGAAAATTAGGAAATAAATAGTTTTTTTAATAGGTAAAAAATAGTTGTAAATACATTTTAATGTTGTTATTCATAAAATTAACATTTAAAAATAAACACTTTAAATCTTGTTTCAAGGTATGTATAATATTGATTAAAACAGATGCAGCATACTTGCAAGAGGGAGTGCACACACCACCTCTCAACACAGCATTACAACATCAACCACCTACACACCACCTCCCCACATTAGAAAGCAAGAAAAAAACCACCAGTTTCAACATGTCAGTGAATATCTTTGTGCTTTGCCTTATTTTTAGGGTAAATTACTTAAGCAGCAGCAGGAGGATTTGCAGACAGAGGATCAACATCCATGCCATCTCCAAGAAAGCATAATTGCTTCTCACCTGATGTGATCCTTAATATGGTAGCAGACTGGGAGCAGGAGCTTACTTTACCCACTGCCCGCTCTTCGACCGTACCTGCACATCGCACAGTAATGGCTGCACTAAACTAACTGGCCATAGGATATTTCTATATGGTCAGAGAAGACATCAAAGGCCCTCTGACAGGCAAGCTAATCACGATGCATGTGACAGGTACCGAGATACACTGCCAGCTGACTGCACTAGTTTAATGCCTTAGCACAGATGGCAGGGCTCCTGCTCCAGTTGTTGCTAATAAAGCACTGAGACCCAGGTTTACAAAAAGTTTGCATCAGGTTTGTGAAACTTATTCTTTTAGCGCAACCCTGAGCAAAGTCTTCTGCTCAGATTTATAACCCAATGCAATTCCTGATTAGCATTGGCTCGTAGCACAAAGTAATGCAACGCAGCACAATGCGCTGCTTTACGTTAATTTGCATCAAGAGGGAATTCCATGGGCATGCCATGGTGCACGGGCATTTCCATGCAACTACCCATGGGGTTTGATGCAAATCCCTATCTACAAAGGAGTGCCAGGGATTGGCCAAAATCCTGTGCCTCCCTGATCTAGGTGTAACAAGGAGAGATGTTTCCATGTCTCCTTGTTCTTTCCTCTTCGCATGTGTGATGCATTCCATAGTACACATATAAGGAGAGAAATGCCTTAAACCATACTTATGGTGCAGTAAGAGGCCACCTTGACCTCCTTCTCGGATTCCCTCATGACCACCGGGCAAAAGTGCACCTCATCTCTCCATAGACACTCTTTCACATACATTTAATTTGTTTTCAAGCACTAGTCTAGGTTGATTATACTAATAAGAATGTCTATCTACCAGAAAAAACCTTTTCAGCAACATTAGAAATAGATATTGAAAAACTGGGGAGAAAAACATAACGTCCTAACTGATTTTATGCAGTTTGCATGCAGCTCTAAGATTACAGTTTGTAACAGTTACTGTTCTATATTAGGGTTGTATCTTCTGAACTGTGGTGACAAAATTATCTCTGTGGCAAAAGCAGTAATCCACTCAGCTATCCACATAAAATACATATTAACCCCCTGCGCTACTTTATGGCGAGTCAAAATTGCCACTAGAGAAAACTGTGCGATCACTCTAGCAGGAACATTATAACAAGAATTATCTTGACATTTTGAATGCCGTTTGAAAACTGAACAAGTAATTTTGCAACAAGCGTTTTTAAATCAGTTATTGCTAAACACTGCGGCCCCCCGAGGCCTGCGCCCCCTCTCCAGGTCAGCGCTCAGTGCGGCCGCACACCTCGCACTGCCCTAAAGCTGGCCCTGTATGTCTGCATTTGAAGATTGTACTGAAAAACATCTATTTCAGCATCAAGAGGCCCAAATGGTGAATGTACATATTGCAAATGCACATTTTTATCACATTTTCAACTCATACCATGTTTACATATAACTCTTTGAATTAATTAGTCGCCTAACTCATGCAATGGCTCTCATATATTGGTGTTCCATAAAATCCTAAACCGATATATTTGTATCTTTTACTTTTTATAAATATTTATAGGAAGCTGTGCAGTTTTTTTTTACAGATTGTATATTTACTCATGTTTTGGTTCTAGTTTTATAAGGCCGGTAGTCAGCAGTTTTGAGGATCTTTTCCCCTGCATGATTTTGTCTGAGTACATGAGATAAACAATAACTACAGTTTAAGTGTATAGAACATTTATTCCTGGAGGGGAAGTAAATTCTAGAAAAGCAGTGCACCCCATAATACATTCCTGGGAAATCAAAATAAATACAATTATAGAAATAAATTGTACCTGTAAACTTTTTAATTATGGGAGAAAGCACCATGGACCAATAAGCCCCTTTTTAAGTCGAAGTGTAGAATTTCACTGGTAAAGAACTGTGAGATTTGTTGGCAGTGGGCAACGCCTGGAAACTTTTCGACTGCTACTGCACAGAACTTTGCTAACTTGCAAGTTAATGTTCCAAAGAAGGCAGCAGTAGCTGCAAATACATTGGTAGTGAACAGTGTAGGTCAGATGATTCAGGTTCAACAAGAGATCAAAGAGGTATTTAGAAAGAAATCTTCACAGACTGCCCATTGCAAGTCCTAAGACTCCGATAAAGGACAGGAGTCGTAAAGGGATGTGCTCTACTACCTGGCAACGAAGCCTTGAAAAGGCCTTTCATTTCTTACTTTGACAAGTCGCTATAGCTGGAGTTTAAAGCAGTTTTGAAATACAGTTAAACCTTTTCTCCTTTTTGGTTTCCTACAGCCTGAACCATAAAGGTGTATGAACTACCCACAATAGACTTTTATAACACCTCTAACTTTTTGACTTTCTGCACATAACGAAGTGCCTTGTTTATAATGTTTACAGGTTCATTTACTTTCAATTGATCGGAATTAAACGAGTTATGGTTTTTGAAACGAGGTGTATGAAAAAAATAAGCTTGTGCATTTTCTTTACAAATATTTCAATGCTCTGAACTATCAGATTTGTTTCTTCCTCTGTTTATTTTATCATACAGATGATGTGCCAATGAATTACTAACAGGACCAATGAAGCAGCTGTGGCACTGCCTATAGGTCTTAAAATGTGGGAATTACCGACAGGACCAGGGAGGCTACTGCAGCACTGTCTAGAGGACTTAGCATGAGGAATTACCACTGTGATCAGAGACACAGCTGCAGCACTGCCTGGAGGATTTAGGATGAAGGAATTACTGATGGGGCCAGAGAAGCAGCTAGTAGCACTACCTAGAGGAATAAGAATAAGGAATTACCTCTGCGATCAGAGATACAGCTGCAACACTGCCTGGAAGATTTAGAATGAGGGAATTACCGATGGTACCAGAGAAGCAGCCAACAGCACTGTCTAGAGGACTTCAAATGAGGACAAATGTCTCTGGGACCAGAGAAGCAGCTAACAGGACTGCCCAGAGGACTTAGAATGAGGAATTACCACTGGGACCATAGAAGCAGCTAGCAGCACTGCCCAGAGGATAAAGAATGAGGAATTACCACTGACACCAGAGAAGCAGCTAGCAGCACTGTCTAGAGGACTTAGAAGGAGGAATTACCACTGGTACCAGAGAAGCAGCAATCAGCACTGCCAGGAGGGCTAAGAATGTGGAATTACCATTGTAACCAGAGACATAGCTGCAGCACTGCCTAGAGTACTTGAAAGAGGAATTACGGATGGGACCAGGACTAAGAATTAGGAATTTCCACTGGGACCAGAAAACCAGCAAGCAGCACTTTCTAGAGGACTATGAATGAGGAATTACAACTGGGAACAGAGACGCATCTGCAACACTACCTAGAGGAATAAGAATGAGGAACTAACACTGGGACCAGAGAAGCAGCTAGCAGCACTGTGTAGAGGACTGGGAATGACGAATTACCACTGGGACCAGAAAACCAGCTAGCTGCACTGTCTACAGGACCATGAATGAGAAATTGCAACTGGGAAAAGAGACACAGCTGCGGCACTGCCTAGAGAACTAAGAATGGGGAATTATCACTGGGACCAGAGAAGCAGCCAGCAGCACTGTCTATAGCACTTAGAAGGAGGAATTACTGCTTGAATCAGAGAGGCAGCTAGCAGCACTACCAGGAGGACTAATAATGAGGAATTAACACTGTCACCAGAAGCATAGCTGCAGCACTGCCTAGAGGACTTAGAAAGAGTAATTATGGACTTTACCAGGACTAAGAATAAGTAATTGCCCCTGGAGCCAGAAAACCAGCTACCAGCATTTTCTAGAGGACTATGAATGAGGAATAACAACTGGGAATAGAGACGCACCTGCAGCACTGTCTAGATGACTTAGAATGACGAATTACCACTGGGACTAGAGAAGCAGCTAGCAGCCCTACCTAGCAGACTTAGAATGAGAAATTACCATTGTGACAAGAGACACAGCTGCACTACCTAGAGAACTTATAATGAGGAATTACTGACTGGACCAGAGTGGCAGTTGGCAGCACGGTTTAGGGGACTTAGAATGAAGAATTACCACTGGGACCAGAGAAGCAGCTAGCTGGACATTCTAGGGGACTTAGAATGAGGAATTACCGATGCAATCAGAAAAGCAGTTAGCTACTCTGGCTATACGGCTAAGAATGAGGAATTACCAATGGGACCAGAAAAGCAGCTGTGTCACTGTCTAAAGGACTTAGAATGAGGAATTACCACTGGAACTATAGAAGCAGCTGCAGCCCTGCTTAGAGGACTTAGAGTGAGGAATTTCCAATTGGACCATAAAACTAGCTAGCAGCGCTGTTATGAGGACTATGAAAGATGAATTACAACTGGGAACAGAGATGCACTACGGCTCTGCCTAGAGGACTCAGCATGGGGAATAACCACTGGGACCAGGGAAGCAGCTAGAACCACTGCCTAGAGGACTTAGAATGAGGAATAACCACTGTGACCAGTGATACAACTAGCAGCACTGCAAAAAAAGAGTAGGTATGATGGATTACAATTGTGACCAGAGACACAGCAGCAGCAATGCCTAGAGGACTTAGAATGAGGAATTACTGAATGGACCAAGTAGTAGCTAGCAGCACTGCCTTGAGGACTTAGAATGAGGAATTACTACTAGGACCAGAGACGCAGCTGCAACACTGTTGAGATGAATTAGAATGAGGAATTACTACTGGGACCACAAAACCAGCTAGCAGCACTCTCTAGACGACTATGAATGAGGAATTACCATTGGGGCCAGAGAAGCAGCTGCTACACTATCTAGAGCATTTAGAATGAGGAAATACCACCAGGGCCAGGAAACCAGCTATCAGCACTGTTTAGGGGACTATGAATGAATAACTAAAACTGGGAACAGAGACACACCTGTGTCACTGCCTAGAGGACTCAGCATGGGGAATTATTACTGGGACCAGAGAAGCAGTTAGCAGCACTGTCTAGGGGACTTAGAATGAGTAAGTCCCCACTGGAACCAGACAAGCAGCTAGCAGCACTACCTAGAAGACTAAGAATGAGGAATTACCACTGTGGCCAGAGACACAGGTGCAGCACTGCCTAGAGGACTTAGAATGAGGATTTACTGATGGGACCAGAGTAGCAGCTAGCAGCACTGTCTAGAGGACTTAGTATGAGGAAATACCACTGCGGCAAGCGAAGCAGCTAGCAGCACTGCCCAAAGGACTCAGAATGTGAAATTACCAACGGGATCAGAGAAGCAGCTAGCAGCACTATCTAAAGAACTAGGAATGAGGAATTACCACTGGGACCAGAGAAGCAGCTAGCAGCACTGTCTAGAGGACTTAGAATGGGTAAGTACCACTGGAACCAGAGAAGCAGCTAGCAGCAGTGGCAAGAGGACTAAAAATGAGTAATTTCCACTGTGACCAGAGACACAGCTGCAGCCCTGCCTAGAGGACTCAGAATGAGGAATTACCGATGGGCCCAGGGTAGCAGCTAGCAGCACTGTCTAGAGGACTTAGAATGAGGAATTACCCCCGGGATCAGAGAAGCAGCTAGCAGCACTACCTAGAGGACTAAGAATGGGGAATTACCACTGAGACCATAGAAGCAACTGCAGCACTATCTACAGAACTAGGAATGAGGAATTACCACTGGGACCAGAAAACCAGCTAACAGCACTGTCTAGAGGACTATGAATGATGAATTACAACTGGGAACAGAGACGAGGCTATTGCACTGATAGAGGACTAAGAATGGGGAATTACCGTTGACACCAAAGAAGAAGTTAGCAGCACTGTTTAGAGCACTAAGAATGAGGCATTATCACTGGGATCAGAGCAGCAGCTGGCATCACTGCCTAGAGTACTTAGAATGAGGAATTACCGACTGGACCAGAGAAGCAGCTAGCAGTACTGTTTAGAGGACTTAGAATGTCCCTATCCGTGTAAGGGGCCATTCCCTGCCCCAATAGGCACAAAACCAATGTTTTTTTGACATTATTATACACAAGGAATATAGAGTAAAGTTCATTGTGAGTCCTGTGCAAAATTTGTCTGGCCTGCACATAAATAAGAGTGCACAAACAGAAAGCAAAAAATATAAATGCATCCTGCTCGTAATTAAACTAAGTAAAATATTGCATCTGGAATAAGGATATTGCATACACGTTAAACAAACCCAAAAATAAAGGAACATTACGAGAACAAAAGTTGAGTCTGCAACAAAATTAAACATGACTCAAACAGTGGCCATGTTTTCAAAATGTGAGTTAACAAATAATGTATGTCATGGGCTAATAGGCTTTGAATTAGAGTGTGAAAGTTGTTTTAAATAAAACTGAAAAATTGAGTTTAGCTACAAAAAGTGCACGCGTTACCATATGTTAGTAAAAACAGTGACATTAGCATACAGTACATCACGCACATCAGGCATGGGGCTATGTAACAAGGTGCCAGATGTACGACCATTTGGAATTGCGACTCGCAAATTGCAAAAAATAGCGAGCCGCAATTTGCAACTCGCAATTCCAGATGTACAATAGTGTCAGAGACGCTGTTAGCAATTCCCAATGGGGTCGCAAAATGCGAGGCTCATTAATATTCATGAGGCACTCGCATTTTGTGCCCCCATTGAGAATGGGTTGCCCTCCCAGGGATGGTGGACTGCTGGGCTCAGCAGACCACCATGTCTGGGACTGCTTTTAAATAAAGCAGCTTTTTTTTCTGAAATGCACCCCTTTCTCCTTTTACGCATGCATTTGCAAGGGAGAAGGGGTCCCCTAGGGACCCCTTCCCATTTGCGACTGCATTACCACCTACTTGAAGTATGTGGTAAAGTGCGACTGCAATTGCGGTCGCAAAACTGTCATACAAAGGGCTCACAATCGCAATTAGGAATTGACGCCGCTTTCTGTTTGCGGGTCACAAACGCTATATAGCGAGTCGCAAATAAATTGCGACTCGCTAAATAGCGTTTGTACATGGCCCTGTAGGGTTTTTGCATGCGCAAACGGGCCGTTTGCGCGTTCAAAAACGGGTCGTACATCTGGCCCTAAAGAGACAAAAAAGGAACATTGTTTACAAAATGCTGCAGCCCGCAAAAAGATAAAACAGTGCACAAAGACAAAGGTAAAAACCTTCAAAGAAAGGATACACATAATAGGTCAATACTACAGTGGATGAGCGAGACCTGAATATGTGAGACAAAAAAGGCCATAAACCAAACAAAAGCAAATTTTACAAACGACACACATTTGAATGAATCACCAGCGAGGTGCAGAATTAAAGCCCACATACCGAGCACTGCATCTCCACAGAGCAGCGCATGTGCTGCTTAGGCGCACCACCTAAAAAAGTTAGGAAATCCATTTGCAAACAGCAGTATATCTCTGGAATTTATTGCAGGCATCTTTGTCATAAACCTCAATCTCCTTCAGTCTATCTCTTTAGCTGGAATTACTGCATGGCACTCATTTTGACATCTTCATTGTGGAACACTTCTTAAGAGGCAAATATTTAATCTGTTAGCTGAGTTCTTTTGGATGATGTAAAATTCGCCTTTTGAAAACAGACAACTTAAACTGTTTCTGCTTCTTTTCCTGCTACAAATCATGTTTTAATTGTTTTCTCCATGCTTTACAGCAGACGTATACAGTGATGGAAATTAGAAGGTTTACAAGGAACTTCTGGTTAGCCTACATGTGTAGTACTTGATTTTATGAGTTTCAATATTTAAAGTGATGCAAGACAGTTTAACACCGTCGCCTGTCTGTCTCACACACAGTACATCTGCCCATTTCTTTACTATGCTAGCCCTATAGCTTACAGATCTGATGCATTTGGGTCTAGCTAGTGCTATAATAAATGTCTACTATACTTGTTATCTATGTTGTGAACATTTACTTTTGAAAAGCGCTCTGATACCTTTGGGTCTAGCTAGAGCTATATAACGATTTAAAATAAATAAATAGCTTATTTTATCTACCCAGACCAGGAACGGGTGTGCCAGGTATTTCCCTGGTACGCTGGCAAGGTGGCTGCTTTTATTGCTGATGGGGCCAGTTCTTTTCTTGTGGTCGGGTTTGCCAAGTTTCCTGCCTGGAGCACTTGGGTGCTGTACAAACCAAAAATGCAAAATAAATAAACCATGGGTATTTGCAGCTGTTTGGTTACTGGTTCCTGCTGGGTTGCCAGGAGAAGAGCTGTCTTTCAGGGAGAAGAGGCACATCACCTTGCACAGGTGTGTGTACACACGCGTAGTTCCACGCACATGCATTTGGAGTCCAGACCAAGGCAGACATGTCAACTGTTGAGGTGGGATATGTGAGCATTCCCCACAATGCAATAAGGTGTTGGGGCTTGTGCTGTGGGTGACAATCCGATGTGGCTGCAGGAACATAGTTACTCGTCCATGAATGCCAGCGCAGCTTCATGGGTAACGTGTTCCAATAGTGTGTGTTGTCGGGTTCAAGGAACACCAGGGTGAGCCAATCCATTAACTGGTCTGGGCAGATGTGCTCAGTCCACGCTGTTTTCCCAATCCACAACACAGCCCAATAGGGGGGCGCCTCGTCGATAGGGTAACTGCACATGAGGAGTTGTGCAATCTCCCATGCCCAACTGCCAGCACATATGCCAAAGATCAGTGCATCCCATGCACGGCTATCCCGGTGACACTCCTGTTCATGGGACAAAAGGGGGCACACTGTCAGGTCATAATCCAATTCAGCTACCGTTGCATTGGATAGGCAGACCTCCATGGGCCACTCAAATGTGATTGATTTACAGTGGAACCAGGCTGGACGCAGGTGACATAGGCAAGACGGACACTTAGACGGAAACTGATTCACAACACTGCCATTGGCAGGGATCCCAACAGATGCAGCATTCGTACATGGTAAGCTTCCACATGACAGGGGTTGTTCATGTGCCTGGGAATGCATGCCATTGAGTTTATTGGTCTCGTAGCATTGGCACTCCTCAGACCGGAAGCAGTTCGGTGGACGATATGCCACAGCTCTGGGCAATGAGTCGTATGTGTGTGCAACGTTTCGACATATGGGTAGTTTTTAACCAATGTGTCAAGGGTATCCCTTGCGGGTCGTACAGGGACAAGTGTGTGTGGGGTGTGGGCGCGTTGTTTTTTCATTAGCGCAGTTCATGGTGAGGGAGTCGACAGAGGCTAGTGTGGAATCCCACGCACGGTGTGCCAGCCGCATTCAGGACCAAGGTCGGGGGTTCAGTTGGCCTTCCGCCTTGTGTGTTGAGACAAAGGAGCTTTCATACCTAATTTTAGTCTGACTATGTCATAAAAGAAGTCATTTAATTAATAAGCTGGAATAGGTGTTGATTAGAGGAGAAGCAGTAGAGAACAACCCAAGCGCCTGCTGACCAGCTCCAACTGAATACCAGAGAACATGGAGCGTGGAGCTAGAGCAAGCACATTCGGGAATACAGGGAATACAGAGAGAGAGAGAGGGATCAAACCAATCAAAGCATACGATAATATTTACAACACATATTCCTTCCTTACAAAATACAAGAAATCAAACATAACAAACTAAACAAAGGTTAATAAAACAAAAGAAATTAATTGCAGCAATAATCATTAAGATATGCAGGTGGTTTACGGTACCTTGTGGCTCTAGAATTGACATCAAAAGAGTATTTTTGAGAAGAAGAAGAATTAAAGGTGACACTTGTAGCATTAGAACTGCCAGAATCAGTAGCATCACCTCCACCATCAGAACTTCTGTTGACAGGAGATGAAAATGAAACAGAATTTTCTGTAGGGGATAACATGTAACCACTATTCCCACTATCAGAAAACACATCAGAAGAATCCGGCAAAACAATGTCAGAAGGCAAAGATCTATTCTTTTGATATAATGCTACTCTTCTGATATTCCACTTCTCACCATTGGAAAGTACAACATAGTATGGAAAAACCTCTTTTATACAAAAAGGTCCCCTAAATTTTGATAAACCTCTAGAGATTCTACCAGGTTTCACTTTCACAAAATCACCTTTTGAATTGTTAGAAGTTACATCTCCAAAGTTTTTCTTAAAATTTAAAGATACATCACTGGTAAGTAAATGTTTCAACCAGGCAGGGCTAAGTTTGGTACTGGGAGCTTTACAGCGCATCAATTCAAAAGGTGATTTTTTCCTACCAGAATGAATTGTGGTACGGTGTGCATAAATCATATCTCTAACCAGATCTCAAACTGACACACCCTTAGATTGTGCTAATTGTACTGTACCTTTCACCAGTCTATTGATTCTCTCACAGAGGCCATTTCCCTGTGGGCTGTACAAAGAAGTACGATGGTAAGACACACCACTCTCACCTAGAAAGGAACGCATACTCTGTGATACTAGTTGCGTACCATTATCCGTGATGATGACATTGGGATAACCTTCTTCTTGGAAAAGATTTTTCAAAAATTTGATAGTACTGTCAGTGGTAATGTCTCTCACAAATTCAACACACAACCACTTGCTAAAAACGTCTACACAAACAATTGCAAAACGTTGACTCACTATCAATTCCTCCATAGGCCCAATAAAGTCTAAGCAAATTGTGTGCCAAGGAATTTCTGGAGAATCAAGCTTCCCAACGGCAGTGCCTACAGCAACTTTTATTCTCTTTTCTCCCTCTTTGCAAGTTTGACAATCCTCAACCCACCTAGCAACCTTTGAATCAACCCGAGGCCACCAAAAATTTGCTTTCACCCTCTGTTGTGTTGACGTTTGGCGGAGATGTCCCTCATGAGCTAAACTAAAAATTTGTTTCTTAACTCAGAAGGTGGAATGATTTCATCATTACGCAAAAGAATATTATCAGTGCAAGTTAATAATTCATCAATAACTTTGAGAAAAGGTCCAACAGAAACATGCTAACAGCTTTTCCTCCTTGATCCTTGTTTGACCATTTTTATGACCTCTTTTAATGTGTAATCATTTTGCATAGCTTTAATCCATTCATCCTTTGAAAATGACCCATCACCAACTGACAGGACATCTTGAATCCAAGCAACACTCTCTTCATTAATATCCAATTGGTAACAATCATTCAAAATGTTATCATCATTGATAGAGAGTCTAGACAAGCAGTCAGCCTGAAAATTACGGCAACCTTGTACATGCAGAATTTCAGATTGATAGTCTTGTAGCCTAGCTGCCAACCTCGCCAATCTAGGCAAACCCTTTATTGCACCACCAGGAGGAAGAATACGAATCAGAGGTTTATGATCAGTTTTAAGGTTAAACCTAGTGCCCCAAAGATAGTTTCGAAAATATTGTGTGCCCAGACAGCTACCAATGCTTCTTTTTCTATAACTGACTAATTTAATTCAGAAGAAGACAAAGTGCATGATGCAAAAGCAATAGGGCGTTCACCCTCACTATGCTTCTGTAGAAGCACAGCTCCTATCCCTGTTGCACTGGCATCGACCATCAATATTGAAGTACATTTAGTGTCAAAAGGCGCAAGTACATTCCCCTTACACAATTCTTTCTTAATCTGTCTAAAAGTAAAATCCTGTTCAGGACCCCATACAAACTTTGTTACCTTCTTCATGAGAATACGTAAGTTTGTAGTTTTTTCTGAAAAGTTTTTAATACATTTAGAGTAATACTCTATTAGTCCCATGAACGATCTAAGTTGATCTTTATCAACTGGACATGGAGCAGATAGTATTGTTTCAAGCAGATCTTTTTTCGGTTTTACACCAGAAGCTGAAATCTCATGCCCAAGATACTCAACATGCTGAGCAAGGAATGAGCATTTGTCCTTACGTAAGGTAAGACCTGTGTCTGAGATCCTATGCAGAACTTGCCTAAGCACACAGTTATGATCTGCCACTGATTGACCAAAAACAAGAATGTCGTCTTTAAAATACACAACCTTTTGTATCCCTTTGAAAATCTCAGTAACCATGCGCTGGAATATACTGGCCGCTGAGATCAACCCGAATGGAAGGCGTGTGAATTGCAAAATTCCTTCAGTGGTGATGAAGGCCGTGAGATGCTTACAACTGTCATGTAATTTTATTTGGTGGTACACACTCTTGAGGTCTAACTTTGAAAATCATTTTGCACCCTCAAGAGTGGATACCAACTCACCAATATTGGGTAACGGAAATGTGTCTGCAATAACACACTTATTCAGGGATCTTAAATCGACACAGAATCTCAACTTTCCATTCGATTTCTTCGAAATCACCACCCGAGACACCCATGGAGATGCCTCCACTGGCTCAATAACTCCACTCTGAAGCATCTCATCCAACAAATTCTTAACCTCATCCCTAATGGAGAGTGGAATCCTTCTCAATTTGTATTGTACAGGTATCACATTTTCTCTAATCTTAATGAGATGAGAATAGCCTTTCAGTTCCCCCAACTCTTTTTTAAAAACAGATGGAAATTCACCCACGATCGTGTCAATACAATCATCCTCGATGACCATTACCTGATCAGGTGCCCTAGGATTTATAATAATGTATAAATCATACTGGTGTACCCAACCTAAAATTGCTGGACCTTCAACAGAAACATATACTTTACCGGCAGTGAGTCTATTTTTAAAAACAATTTCAGACACAAAATGACCCACAATGCCAATTGTTTCTCCTTGGAAACCCCTAGGTGAAATGTCACTTTTCAAAAAAGATTTGTCACTCCAAAGCATCTTGAAGATAGAGTTGGGAATGATGGTATATCTAGACCTAGTGTCTACCATCAGTGTCACTTCTCGTCCATCTATCAAAAAATTGGCTTTAGGTCTATTCTGTCTTCTGTCGTCTTCACTAACAGTGTCAATGTCATCAACAACCAGTAGTCTATCTTTTTCAGTTCTACAAATATCAGAATATTCCTTAACAACAGCAACTTTTTGTTTGAACTTTGTCTTGCACATTTTCGAAAAAATGCCCTATGCATCCACATTTTAGACATTCCTTATTTGCTGCATGTTAGACCTGACATCATTGGCATGAGTCTCTCCTCCATTTCTTGTCTGTTTGCCTCCTCTGTTTACGATGTTTTGCTGGAATATTGCTTTGGGCACTGTGCCACTGCTGATCAGTGCCACAGTGCAAATGCTCCCTATGTTAAATTACTACATTGATTGGATTCCATGTTTGGCTTATTTGGTTTACTGTCAGTCCCTAATATAGTGCACCAGGAGTGCCAGGGCTTGTAAATACAAATGCTGCTGGTGGGCTTGCAGCACTGGTTGTGCCACCCACAGAAGCGGCCTAGAAAAATATGTCTAAGGTCTGCCATTGCAGAACCTGCGTGCAGTCTGGTACTGCCATGCTGACTGCGCAAGTATACCTACTTGCCAGTCCCTAAAACCTTCCCTTAACTTCATGTTAGTCACCCCTATGGTAGGCCCAAGTGCAGTGTGCAATGAAAGCATAAGGTAGGACAAGCCCTGATGTGTGTGGCATGTCCTAATAGTGAATTACAGCCATTTTCGTTTTCACTATTGTAAGGCTACCTGCTCTCCTTAGGCCAGACTGGGCTGCTGGAATTATTACACTATATAATCCTAACAGACTCAGAGAGCATGGTGGAAAGTCGAGTTTAGTATCCCTGAACTCAGAATTTGAAAACACATCCTTTAGGATGGATGGTTTTTAGATTCTGAGTTTGAAACTAGCACTTTTGGAAAGTGACTAGTTTCTTGTCTAGCTGTCTACCGGTCTCTGCTGTTTTAAAAAAAAAAAAACATTTTATTAAGTAGAAAAAAAAGCACGTAAAACATACACTGTAGCAAGCATGTCAACTAGGCAAAGTACTATTGAGACTAATCCGGTACCGCAAATTATATGTAACAAGGCAGACTTCCAATTAGTAGCAAATTTGGCTGAAAACATACACTTTAGCAATCATGACAATCAGAGTATAGTACTGGTTTTAGTCAAACAGGCTACGCATAATATATTTAATCGATCAGAATTCCAACTTTCTCTAGTTTTGGTTCGGAGCTTCAAACCTATCCCCCCCAATCCACCCGTCATCACTCCTCGACATCTTCCTCCTCTGAATCTGACATTTCGTCTTCCTGCAGTGGTTCACATATCTCCCCCCTAAACACATTCCATTTTGCCCAGATCTTGTTCCACCTGCGTGGGCTCGCCCTCGCTGCATAGACCGCTCTCTCTGTAATCATCACCACATCCATATTCTTACACCACTGAGCTAACGTGGGAAGTTCTGCTGCGCCCCATTTCTGCGCTATGTCCCTCTTCGCTACCATCATGCCTACTGTGGCCCAGGTCTGACCGTGTCTAGTAAGGTTGTTCGGTTCCCATATGTTCAACAGGCATATTCGTGGCTCAGGTATAAGGGGCACCTCCAGGGCCTGGGAAATGGTACGCATCACTTGTCTCCAATACTCGGTTATATGGGGGCAGTCCCACATAGTATGCAGAAATGTACCGTCGTCCCCACATCCACGAAGACAATAGGGGTGTTGGGCCCGTTGCATTTTGTGTAGGGTAGTTCTTGTGTAATACACCCGGTGCAAGATTTTAAGTTGCACAAGACGGAACTTAGCCGAGATGCCCACCTCTTTTGGAGATGCCAGCGCCTCGTTCCATTCCGAATCGTCCATCTCTCCTATCTCCGCTCCCCATTTCTCTCTCAGTTTTAATGTAGGGTCCGGTAGGTTGTTAATCAATTTTCGGTATGTAAGGGATGTGGCGCGCTGTTGCATGTAATCCGTAAGAAGGCAGTCTTCCAGAGGGGATGCCTCCGGAACGTCCGTGTCCACTGGTATTGCTGTCAGCAGGGCATGCCTGATCTGTATGTATCTGTAGGATTCAGTCGCCCCCAACTCATATTGATGTTGTAGCTGGGTAAAGGGAACCACTGTCCCCTTGTCCCATAAATCTCCTACCGTTGATTTACCGATATTGTCCACTGTGTGAAGCCCTTACTAAGTCTCAGTCGACCTAGGACTTTTGTGTCCCACAGTGGGGTGAGTCTGGTCATTCTACCTTTCCACCCTAGTTTAGCCTGCGCTGTAGGCCATAGCGTGGTCGAGTGTTTTGTGGGACCCACCATCTTCGTTGCCAGTCGTTTGTCATAAAGGGCTGCGAGCATACTGTTAGTGATTTTGGAAAAGGGGGGTGGTGATGGACAGAGTTTCTGAATGATGCAGAATACTCTTACCAAGTCAAGAGATCATGGTTTTAATCCATCACCATTTTTTAGCTCAATGCACCATCCCAGCTCAGAACCTGGCTATATGCAAATTAGTCTGTTCCTGTCCCAGTGCATGATGGGAACAGGGCAAACCAAACTACCAAGCCAATTCTTATACTGGTAAGGAAACAAGCTTCCGGGGCACCGTCTTGTACGCCTCCCAGAGAATAGCGGGGGAGGTTACCGATGCCGTGTTTTCGTCGAAGTAGTGCTTAGTCATTTTTTTTAGTTCTTTTTTAATTTTAGGGACCCTGAGGTACGTGGCATAGACGGGATATATCCTCCTACGTGAGTTTTCCTGAGTGGAGAGAGTCAATATTAATGGGGAGTGGTCAGATATCCCCCTGGGTTGGATTTCTATGTTATCGACTTGCTGTATACCGTTCCCCAATGCCAGGAAATAGTCTATCCACGATAGACTGTTGTGTACCGTGGAATGGTAAGTGTACTGCTTTGTGGTGGGGTGTGCGTGTCTCCATATATCAATTAGCCATAAAGCCTCCATGAAGCTCTGGAAGTGGGAGGGTCCGGGCGATTGGGACCGAGCCGGAAATCTGTCTGTTAATGCGTCTACTGTTGCGTTGAAGTCACCCCCAATAATTACATCTCCCGCTGGCAGAGTCAGAAGGAATTCACCCGATGCTGACAACATAACTGAGTGGAGTGCCGGCGGAATGTAGACAGACACCATGTTCAAGAGTCTCCCCTCCCACTGTCCCTGAAGCGCTGCAAAACAACCCTGCTCATCGAGTTTGTGTGCAGTACAATAAACGGGGATGACGTCCTAATCAGGATACCCGTCCCCCTTGAGCCCGATGTGAATTCAGAGTGCACTGCCATCTTATAGCCCCTCCTGTCTAGTGCCTGGCATGCCCCTCCCGTGAGGTGTGTTTCCTGCAAGAGAACCAGTGCAGGTCCCTGTCTTTTCACAGTCTGTAGTACCAATCCCCTCTTGATTTTGTCCCCCAACCCTCTCACATTCCAGGTAAGTATGGGCGAATTTTGGGAATTCGCAATTCGCGAATTTGCGTATTCATGAATTCGCAATCCGCAAAATTCACGAACTTTCGCGAATTTGCGGATTTTTTTTGTGTTCGCAAGGGTTTCTGCCAGTTCGCAAGGGTTTTTTACGAGTTCGCAAACGCAAACTTACTTGTCGGGTCTCAACGGTCGCGACCATGTTGTTGCTACGTCTTGTTCATCACAGCACCCTCTGTTTCACCACTGCCACCCTCTGGTTCACCCATGCCACCCTCTGGTTCATCACTGCCACCCTCTGGTTCCTCACTGTAGATTATGGGGGGAAAAGCACACCTGCCCTGCCTCAACTGACATGAATTAATTTGGGGCTGATTAATGTGTCACTGAATTTGAGCTGGCACCTGCTTTCTTAGCTGTACGTGCTTCCTGATTAATGATGAGATTGAACTTTTGCACCTGCTAAGTGCTTTCAGTTTTGCAAAATTCTTTAGCACACCTGCCTTGCCTCAACTGACATGAATGAATTAGGTGCTGATTAATGTGTCACTGAATTTGAACTTCCAGTCTGGCACCTGCTTCCTTATCAGTAATTGCTTTCTGTTGCAGTGTAATTTTTTTTAACAGGACCTTTGTGGCATACTTGTAGCTATTCTCTGAGCCTGCTGTGAGGGTCAGAGCAGGGTCATAGAATAGTTGCAAGTAGGCAAATGAACTCTGGAGGGGCCCCTCAGGAAGCACTACAGGGAATGGTTACTAATGATGAGCTTGAACTATTGCACCTGCTGAGTGCTTTCAGTTTTGCAAAACTCGTTTTTCTGCAATTTCGCGCGATTCGCGGGGCGCGAATTTGCGAGAGATCAAATTCGGAAGACGCGAATTCATGCGAATATGCGATTTGTTTTTTGCGGCGTGTTAGTTCCCCTGTTTTTTTGCGTTTTCGCGAGCCGCTTGTAGCGCAACGACGCGAAGTTACCCTAGCGGTCGTACATGGGCGTGGCCATCTTGTTTGCGTGATGTATTTCCGTTTCCGGGCGCTATGTGTAATCTCGTGAAGTGTGCGGCCCACTAGTACAAGTTCTCGTGTGATCGCGGGGGAAATCTCGCGCAAACTTACCCACGCGGTCGTGAACGGGCACGGCAATCTTGTTTTTCATTCATTGCTATGGTTCTGGGCATCCTTTCTATATCCTCTCTCAATCTCTGCCATCCTTTGCTTGTTTGAAGTTTTTTTTAATCTATTTTACTTATTATCTATCCCTCTATTTTTCTAGCTCTATATTTTTGTGTTTTCTGCTACTTTTGGTTAATTTTAAACTACTTTTTAAAACTCTTTTCTTTTCTTCTTCCCTATTCTATTTCTTATTTATTATTTACCTTCCTTTCTGCCCAGACCATGGTAAAGGGAGCCGGGAAGGGGAAGGGTCCCTCACCCCGTGCCCGGCTCCCGTGCGGGCGTTTGAGGGGGGAGCTAGTGATGCCACAGGAGATCTTTAGCGCGGAGGAGGTGGCCGCACTTGTGTACTATGTACAGCGCCGCCTCCCCAGGACCATCGCGGCAGGCGGCAGGATCGCAAGCGGCTACGGGCTCCGGGAGCGCCGGAAGCGGTGGGAGAAGGTGTGCCGGGCCATGTATGAACACTCTCGGCTCCGGCGCACCTATAACCAGGCCACCCACCGTTGGACGGATCTCCTGGACTGGGAACGCGACCTGCTCGACCTGCTCGGCGTCAAGATCCCCGGGCTTAGTGAGTAGTAGTAGCTATTTTATCACTACTCTGTTTTCTCCTGCTCTGTGTGTTATTATATTGCAAATTTGTGTTTTTTACCAAGAGCAATAATGCTGCCGATTACATTGTAGGTAAATTATATTTCAAAATCTTCTGTGCATTTCAGGTGCACTGGTCTCCTTCTCAGTAGCGTTGCTACTATGCCTATTTGTTTTCGATTTTGTGTTCATTTCATTGGCCTGAGAAATTATGTATGAGTGTAGTTTACAGAACTGCTTAATGCTAGACACTAAGGGGCAGATTTGCAATTACCGGCGCATCCCTGCAAAGTAGGGATGGGCCCAAAACGTCACTGAAGCGTTACGCATCTGTGCCGTAAAGGCGGCGCATTGCTGGAGTTGCGTCGCAACGATGGCGCAGCTCCAGCAATGCTCTGGGGTGCCCTATCTCCCCAATGCCGCGTCAAGCCGTACGTCTGCTTCAAGCAGGCGCAGGGTTTGAGTGACGCATCATTGTCCTAAAAGTGACTGATTGAAATCTTGTAGATTTGCCTCAGCCACTTTTAGGATGCGTTCCTGCGCGGGAACGCCCTCCCTTACACCGGAACGCCCCCTGATGGCGCAGGGCTTTACAACGTGATGCATCTCCCATATGCGTTACGTTGTTAATATACGCCGCACCATGGTACCTCTTTTGTTCTGCCGCTGCGTCACAAAAGTCATGCAACAACGGAGCAAAAGAGCCGCAAGGGGCTTGTAAATCTGCCCCTACAGACTCAAGTCCAGTCCTACCTTTGTACACCTGGCAATAAGAAGAAATAGTGGTGGTGGATTGATAGTTTGAGTATTTTAATGACTGGTTAATGTAGTAGGAAACTTTTTAGTGTTGTCACTGATCTGCAATCACGATGGAGCTTGTCTGTCACTTCGCGTGCTGCGGACTGCTGCCTGCCAGTCCTAGGCGAACCTTTTTAGTAGTTTGTTTAGTGAGTTACATAACTTTCCAAGTCGACGGTCCGCAAATCAAACAATACTAATATCGTAGTAGACCACATGAGATAGGTCAATATATCCCGTGGAATAGTTGTCTATTTGCTATTTCGCCAAAATATTTTGTTATTGTTCTTTTGAAATGTTTGATTTGGATGACAACGATCATCCATGTTTTCGGGTCTTTCTTTCTTTCATGATGTAAATCAGCTCCCCCCAGGGGCAAGAGGACAGAGGAGGAGGTGGTATTGGCTGCTGCTGCTGTAGAAGGCCAGGATCGGTCAGGCGAGGGCTCCTTTGCTGGCCCCGGTAAGTTTTCATTTTAATATAGAGTACCTATTTTTTCCTAGCGTTCCTCATTCGATTTTTTCTAAATCGTCTTTGATCTTCTTGTAGACTGTATCTAAATTCTTATCCTGCCTCTACTATGACTCCCTGTGGTATTACTAGATTATTCTTATTAGTCTGTCTGTGTAGCTAACTAAGATTGCACAGTTGGCAAAAGGTGTTAAACGACACTCCCATTCTAGTCAGCAATAGCTCTATGCACTGAGTGCTGTCCTCTGGGATTGTCCATAATGTCTTTTCAAGTCTTCTAAATGTTTATGCTTTGACAATTCCCAACAATAAAATGTGAATGACCACCAAGAAAGAATAAGATACTGCTTTACTTTTGGTTTGGATAGGAGGACAATCCATACTACTACTGTTGCAGGGACAAATCTGCACAAACAGAACTATGGACACTAAATAGTGCATTGTTTATCAAATATAATAGGCGCAGGTAGACTTTCCACATACCTCAGTGATAACAGACTTTGAAGAACCCCCAATCTCCTTACTGACTAGATAGTGTGGCAGAGTCATTTAGCTCCCGAATTCATCGATGATTGATCCCCAATGATGATTATCCAACGCAGGGCAAGAGTACGGAGTCAGAGTCCAGAAGTGTCAGAGGCACGGACTCATGCTTGCAAATTGCAAAACCTTTTGCTCAGTCACACTTGACCAAAAACCACAGAGTCTATTTAAGTTTTAAAGCTTTATTAAAAGTAAAAACATTTATTAAAATCAAGTTTGTCATAAAACATAAACGGTTGATTAAAAATGGAAAAGTGCTTAGTGATTTATTTCACACATTTATTGTGGGCGAGCCGAGCCCTCACCTGGTTTGAACTCTAATTTTTCTTTTTGGTGCTGAATCGTTGGTCACTCCGTCCTAGTGATGATGATCTGATCTTGCTCTTGTTCTTAGAAGTGAAGCTTCTGTCTGTTATGAGAAAAATGATGCGTGTTAAAAAGCAATCATTGATCAGTTGTGCCAAAAAGTGCAGCAAGACAACACCCTTCCCTGGAAAAAGGGACATTTTTACTTTAGAGTAGACAGTCACAAATTATTAGATTGGTTTCTGTATTCACATTTCTTCATTCCTAGACAAAATACTAGTGAGTGGTGTATGTCTATGACATCTAACATTCTTAAATGTACTTTGTAGGTGGAACATCTGGTGCCGGGGCCAGAGCGGAGGTGGAGGAGGACACTTCTGGGGAGGAGGCGGTGCAAGTGCCGGAGGAAACTGCTGTGAGGGTTGCCACAGTAGTGGCGGGCAGTGGTAAGCTCTTATATTCCTTACTTATTGAGTTTGCAGACTGCAGAGTGTGCTCTCTGCACGGGTGTAGTATATATGTTGTACAGTTAAGTTACTATACTGTTAAGAAGACTTTCAAATTTAGAACAAAGTTTTTATCAACCAGGTAGTAGCCTCCTCTAAATTTACTTCAACTCAGCGGTGAAATTTTCGAGAATCCAAATCAGATCTGAGATGAACTTGATGGATGGGATGAACGAAAAGCAAAAGAAGGGTGTAAGTAATTGTGGAAGGACGAGCAAGTTAAAAGTAATGATGACTGACAAAGAAGAATGATACGTGTTTGATTGGTGCCCGAGGTGGCTGGGAAGGAATATGATGCATGGCTGGGTGAAGGATAAAGCAAGGATGGGTGGAAGGAGAACAGCCTGGGTGGGTGAAACAGAAACTGTATGTGTGCGCAATATATCCTTTGGATGAAATTCAAATGCAAGTCAAGCACGGATGTATGGCTTGCGGTTTCCCACATAAAATGAAAAGGTTGTTTTCCCGTGAGAAAACGTAAGGTTTGTCCAGATGAGGGACATGAAGAAGAATGATTGACATATAGTTTGAATGGAAGGATGCCTGGATCATGGTACTATCTGACTCTTAGATAGCATATGTGTATCTAGAGAGAGTAGACGGTCACTGGATGAACTAAGTGTTACTTTGAAGAGCATGTACCACCGCACCCGCACGTCCGTTCCAGTGTAGGAAAGGCAAGGAAAAGAAGTTTTAATTTTGTCCGAATACTACCATGAATAGCAGCAGTAGTTTGTATTGCAAGCACAGCATATATCCGGCTATTATGATGGCCACTCACTACCTTTGTTAATAAGTTTAGTAGAACTCGGTCATTCATGTGTGAATGTATCACTGTTCACTCAATAAAAAGCAAAGCACCTAAAGTCATCCCATATGTAAGCAAATACATACCATGTGCAGCGATAGATAATCAGATTATTTATCTTATTCATTTTCCTTTTCTAGTACTCATTGGCACTGTAGGGTGAAAGTTAAATTAATTAAGCAGTAGCCCTTGTAACAGAGTATTCTCAGTGCCACCCGTAATAGAAAAGTAAGAGCATCACCACCTGCATGTACTGGACCGATACAGTAACGCAAGTCTGTCTCACTCATCATGGCAGGCGTCTGTTTTTCTCGGGTGCAAGTTGACTGCGCTGGCATTATGCCGGCTTGAAGAAGTTAACGTACCAATTTTGCTAAACAAGAAAGAAGAATAGGAATATGACTGGTGTACTGTCATAGTCGACTCTAATGGAGTTAGTCCATAGTGCTCGTAGAATTGATTCCTTAAACTCCCACTAATGTTAGAGCAAGGATGAAGAAGTGGGAGGTTAGATAGATACTGGCCACAATAGTTATGTACTGCGCTTGCAAGTTGCTAGTTCTACTGAGACACAACTTTCTGCTGAATCATTTTGTGTTAATCTTAAAGAGCATTGGTTACAGACTATGTCTTTCTTTCTTCATATAGATGCTCCTTCCAAACCAACACGGAAGGAGCTGGCTAAAAGGGCCCAGCAACGGAGGCTGTCGGCGAATATCGGCGGCTGGTGGCCCAGGAGGAGGGGGACACGCAGTCGACCACAACATCGACCGTGACAGCTGCATCCTCCTCCGTGCTCCCTGGGTCAGCCAGTCAGCGCAGCAGGTCTCCAGCGGTACGGAGCCGGGGTACCGCAGCCACCCGCCACCGCCGAGCAGCAAAAAAATTAGCTGCCCCCCACAGCAGGACCAAAAAAAGGTTGCACCGCCTTTCACTCAGGGTGGCCTACCTCGAGCAGGAGCTGTTGAAACCCAAAACCCTGCTCGAGACCCTCGGAGCATGCCGACCTGGCCCGAAAAGTGAACAGCACCCAGCAGTAGGAGGAGACTGTCCCTTGCCCCTTTTTTAAAGACTTTTGGGGGGTGGGAATTGGGAGTTGGGTTTTTTGGACTTTTCATGGACATTCGTTGGGGTTAGGGAGAGGGGGTAGGTTGGGTCTTGCGGGAGATTATTTATGTTAGGGATATAAATATACTTTAAACGTTATCTTAGCATACGTGTTTTTTACTGCTTTTGAGGCTGGTGGGTGGGGGTTTAACAGTAAGTTTGTTTTCCTGAAACTTAAGTGGTATCTTGATTCAAGTTGTGTAAGTAATTGCCCAAATGTTTTCAAAACTAAGTGCCTCTCACAGAGTAGGTGAATTCAATAGTCCTAGGACTTTACTAGTACTACCGTCAGTCTCTCGTCTCTCCTAATACTCCATTATACCACCTCCCCCCAAACGCTTATCTTACCTGTAATTTGTGTTTGGAAATAGGCGTAGGCACAGGGCTGGCTGCACGGGAAATGGCGATTAAGGTTGGCAATCCTGGGCGGATGAAATGTCATCATTGCGGTGGTACTAGTGGTGTTACACAGTGGCAGTTGCAGCATATGACAAAAAAAGAAAATGAAACCTTGTTTGTCCTTACCGTAGCATTAGAACGGTACGATAGAGAATATAGCAGGTGACAGCACACTAGCACAGTGCCACAATTTAGCCTAACAAATGGTAAAGTATTGAAAGTATAACTACTACTTGCGTTGAATTTCTTTGACATTGGCTACTACTACAAGAAATAGTACTGAAGGTGAAGGACACAGCAGCGTAATCATTTGCCACGTCTAGGAGGAGGATGTTCTTGATGATTAATCAAGTTGATGGCGCACATGAAAATCTGCTTTCATTTGCCAATAGTCATGGGTCTGTGTCAAGCTGAGTAAGAATATATCCTCGGATTCCTTCACCAGCCTGTTGCTATGACCTTATCCTCCCCAGCAAGTGTGTGGAATTATTGCTGTCATTTAGTCACACATCAATCAAAACCAAACAGCCCGGGGGAAGAGGGTTAGGGTTTGGAAAATGGATGGGAATGGGGGTTTTTGGGAAAGTTTTGTTGAGAGAAGAAAAAAAAAGCACAGCATGGACAAACAATAATTGAAGATAAACAAATCTTTGGGTACAAAGCTATCCATAAATCTTTTAAGTGACATAAAGGAAGTGCATGCACTACTGCATGCATGGTTACTGAAAAGTAAGTAGTGCTTTCGACAACCGTGAATGAAAGAATGCGACAGTACAGCGCTGCAGTAATTATGCGTTTTCACTTGCCTATCTCCGCACTCAGAGAAACACTTCGTACATTATATTAGGTTAGAAAAGTAGCAGAAGTAAAACCTATACAATGGCTGTAGGGATTAATTTAGAAGCAGAGATCAAAGAAATGCAGAGTCACACTCATAGAAGTTCACAGAAATAATATTACTTAAAAGATAATTAGAAAAGAACGGATACTGTATATGTATGTTGTTGTAGTTGTCCTGTTGAATTTGGGAAGTTGCATGCATCCAACCAATCCTCTTATTAGCGGGACTCCTCAATTCCATCTGACGCTCCGTCCATCAATGTTGGTGACCAGAAGACACCCTGTCCACTGCCTGCCTGGCAGATGCTGAATTGCCGCTCGCTAATGTGAAGCCTGACTTCATCCTTTTTTCCCATTGCACAGGCTGAAACCTGGCCTGTAATTATTGATGGAAAAACAGGAAGTGATATTAGAACACCACTGACAAATAAATATAAGGTATGTACGCTGTGTAGTGCAAAAAGTCACACTTTGAGTTTCCTAATAGACAGTACAATATTTTTGAAAGTGGTATTCTGTCTGAGTCTCCTTTTGAAGGATAAATAAGTATATAAGTATGGGCGAATTAATTTAGCGGATCTTTCCCCTCAAGCTAGGTGTACTGTAAACTGTGTTTTAGAACAAAATTAGACCTTCCCAGCAGGGCTCCCAGACCCTTATTAAACCCAGTCACAAAAATGTAGAAGACCCCCAATCAGATCTCAAAAAACATGCGATACTGCTACCTGTCAGAGGCCTAGTAGAAAATGGTGACAAAACTTACTTTGAAAGTAAAGTAGGCCCAAATCCCCCCTTACCCACCATGGATTGTATTCAAACCACTTGCAAGCAAGCAAAAGTATTCATACCCAGCATTGCTCCAAGACTCGCAAACCCCCCCACAAACACCAGGAACCCCCCCAAACAGCCCCCCGAAAACGGTAGAGTGAGCGAAATCTCAGAAAATGCAAAAAAAAATTCCCCAGGGATTGTCTCCAAAACACTTTCTTTCGGGTATTAGACCTTCCCAGCAATGGCCCCAGAACTGTCAACCCGGGCTCAAACAAGTTTAACACCCCCAACAAGCCAAAAGGCAAAACCCGGGAAAAGCCACACGATTACCATCTGCTACCAACATACCTCTCACCTCCTGAGGCGGAAGCCGGGAGTTCTCTTTACTTTTCTTTTGCTTGTGAGATTTCGCTCGTGTAATTTTAACATTGCATTTTATTGTGTGCCTTTGCAGCTCGTGCTCGCGCTTGTGTTAGAAGTGTGTAGGAGCACAGCGCTGCTTGTTATTTGATCACCCAGCGCTTGTAAGCGCTTCGCTTCCCCCCCCTCCCTTGCCTGGGACTCTGAGACCGCCCTCGGCTGAGCATTGACGCCGAGGGCTGGGATCTCATTTTGCCCGCCATCTTGGGGGTAGGACTACTCACCCTCGCGCTCTAGCAGCGCTACAAAAGGGACCCGGATCACATAGCCGGTGATTACCATCTGCTACCAACATACCTCTCACCTCCTGAGGCGGAAGCCGGGAGTTCTCTTTACTTTTCTTTTGCTTGTGAGATTTCGCTCGTGTAATTTTAACATTGCATTTTATTGTGTGCCTTTGCAGCTCGTGCTCGCGCTTGTGCTAGAAGCGTGTAGGAGCACAGCGCTGCTTGTTATTTGATCTCCCAGCGCTTGTAAGCGCTTCGCTTCCCCCCCCTCCCTTGCCTGGGACTCTGAGACCGCCCTCGGCTGAGCATTGACGCCGAGGGCTGGGATCTCATTTTGGCCGCCATCTTGGGGGTAGGACTACTCACCCTCGCGCTCTAGCAGCGCTACAAAAGGGACCCGGATCACATAGCCGGTGATTACCATCTGCTACCAACATACCTCTCACCTCCTGAGGCGGAAGCCGGGAGTTCTCTTTACTTTTCTTTTGCTTGTGAGATTTCGCTCGTGTAATTTTAACATTGCATTTTATTGTGTGCCTTTGCAGCTCGTGCTCGCGCTTGTGTTAGAAGCGTGTAGGAGCACAGCGCTGCTTGTTATTTGATCTCCCAGCGCTTGTAAGCGCTTCGCTTCCCCCCCCTCCCTTGCCTGGGACTCTGAGACCGCCCTCGGCTGAGCATTGACGCCGAGGGCTGGGATCTCATTTTGGCCGCCATCTTGGGGGTAGGACTACTCACCCTCGCGCTCTAGCAGCGCTACAAAAAGCTCACCCCCTCCTCCGCGCAGCGGACGCGATCAGCGGCCGCGCCGGATCTGCGCCGGAGTCGTGCCAGAGTCCTGCCCGTCTGCGCCCGTCAGCGTCCCGGAGGCGTTGGGCGTGGCAGGTACTTCTGGCCACTATGCTTTCTTACTCCGCTCAGGAGCTCATTTCGCTACGCAATTGGAATGAGTCGTGTATGTCAGTCTTTCCAAGCCGACATAGGGGTAAGCATAAGTGCCCTGTTTGTCTTTGGCACCCTGTCCGCTCCCTCCTTTCCCCTGATCCTGTTAAGGAGAGTGGCTTTAAACATCACTGCCTACTCCTTAATACGAGGTCGTTGCATCGCCACACCCAAGAGATCTTTGATCTCTTATCAACAACTAGTCCCACCTGTTTGATGCTAACGGAGACATGGACCAATGATTCTTCCCATCCGGACATGGTGGCTGCCATTCCCACTGACTATACCATCTACCGGCAGGATAGAGACAAGGGCAGAGGAGGAGGAGTTGCCTTAGTTGTGAAGAACACTTTTCCGTGCACGGTCATGCATACTCACACCATCGAAGGGGCTGACTCTTTAGCTTTTACCATCTCCTTATTGCCGCAACAAGCACTGAAGGGCCTGATTGTCTACAGAGCTCCTGGCCCTGTGGGCTCTTTTCTTGACGATCTTCAACAGGTCATGTCGGTCTTTGTCCTGAGGTCGGAGCAATGCATACTTGCGGGAGATTTTAACTTCCATATGGACGACCACAATGACCAAAATGCCATCAAACTGTTGGATATTGCATCCACTCTTGGTCTTTCCCCTTATCTTATTGGTCCGACCCACGATAAAGGCCATACACTTGATCAGGTTTTTTCCACCATACCTATCATGAATGTAACACTCTTGCCAATCGTTTGGTCTGACCATTTTTTGGCCCATTTTGAAATATCTTCTACCTTGGCTTCTCCCGCTAGCGCCACGAGACAGCAGGGCAGCAGTTATAGAGCACTTCATCGGGTGACCACAGATATGCTCACACATGCTCTGATTGATCACCCTGTGGCCTGTACTGGGGACCTGGAGAAAGATCTGGAGAACCTGCAATCCTGGCTTCTTGCCAGACTAAATGAGTTCGCTCCCTTACAGTCACCCAGGTCCGCTGCCCGTCGGGTTTCTGCCCCCTGGTTCACGGAGGAACTAGCCAATGCCCGTAGGCAATGTAAAGTGGCGGAACGGGCCTGGAGAGTCCAGTATGAGCCTGAGGCTAAACAACAGTATAAAACCACGTTGAAGTCATACCATGAACTTGTCCTTCAGAGCAAGAAACGCTATCTTGCCAAAAGGATTGATGATGCCGCTAATTCCTGCAAGGAGATTTTCTCCATCGTGCGCGAATTCACTAGCCCCCGGTCCATCTCTACTCAGGGTGCTCCAGCAGAGACCTGGGCTAACACTATTGCCAATTTTTTTACCACCAAAATTAGGCAAATCCAGGTTTCCTTTCCGCTGAGAGCCCCAGATGATGTGTCTGCAATGCCGATTGAGACAGCGCCTCTGTCTCCCTCAGGCCCAGTCCTGCTTGACTTTCCCCCTCTCTCGGTTGCTACATCTTTAGCCTTGATGAGGAACCTCAAGTCGGGCTCACCTCTTGATCCGTGCCCGGCAAAATTTTTGGCAAAAATGGCAGATGCCATAAACCCTATAGCCAATCCCATTCTTAATCTCTCCCTGAGCGAGGGCTTTTTGCCTCAGACCTGGAAGCAAGCTATGGTCATCCCTCTGATTAAGAAGCCCAATCTTGACCCAGAGGTGCCTTCCAACTACAGGCCAATCTCGCTCCTTCCAGCACTGACTAAGATCTTGGAGAAACACGTGCACAGCGTGCTTTCCAACTTTCTGGAGTCTAATGATTTATTTCATGAATCCCAATCGGGATTCCGCTCCAACTTAAGCACCGAGACGGCGCTTTTGGAAGTCTCGGAGATCGTAAAAGAGGTGCTGGACATGGGAGGTAGGGTGTTGTTAGTTATGCTAGATCTGTCGGCGGCGTTCGACACCGTCCCCCATGAGGATCTCCTCACTAGGCTCCGTGACATCGGGCTAGGGGGGACGGTGCTCGATTGGTTTTCTTCCTTTCTGGCCAACCGCCGCCAGACGGTCTGGGTCCCACCCGGATCCGCCGAGATGCCGCCACTGGGAGTCGGAGTGCCTCAGGGCTCTATTTTGAGCCCCACTCTCTTTAACATCTTGATGACCCCTTTGGCGACATTGGCGGAGTCCTATGGGGCCCGGATCGTCTCTTATGCTGACGACACTCAGCTCCTCTTCACCTGTCGCAAGGGTGAAGAGTTCGATGGTGAAGGGATTCGCGAGTGCCTTGGGGCTGTTTTTAGCTGGTTTTCACAAAACAGCCTTAAGTGCAACTCGGACAAGTCCGAAATACTATTCTTCGGATGCCCATCAGAACCAGATTGGCGAGGTTGGTGGCCGGCTGACATGTTCCCTCCCACACAGTCCTCTAAGTGGGCAAAAAACCTGGGAATTAAAATCGACAATGAGCTCTCGCTCAAATCCCAGGTCTCCACCCTCACGGGAACATGTTTTGGGATACTTAGAATGTTACGTAAGTTTTTTCCCCTTCTGTCGGAGCAACATCGGAGGATTACTGTTCAGGCCCTTATAGGGTCCAGATTGGACTACGCCAATGTCTTATATCTTGGCTTGCCTGAATATCTCCTCCAGCGCCTACAGATTACCCAGAACGCCGCGGCGCGTGCCATCTTTGGCCTTCATCGTCGCACCAGCGCCTCTACCCTTCTTGCATCCCTCCACTGGCTTCCGGTGCGGAAGAGGATACTGTTCAAGGCCATGACTCTTGCCCATAAGGCCTTATATGGCAATGGCGCTAAGTATCTTCAGAGGAGGCTGGACTTCTATCGACCCGCACGATCCCTCAGGTCAGAAGCCTTGGCTCTGGCGCGGGTACCACGTATTAAAAAGGCTCGGCTAGGCGGCCGGTCTTTCAGTTTCCTCGCTCCTCAGCTGTGGAACTCGCTACCGTTGTTCCTGCGAAACACCTCAAATTTGCTTGTTTTCAGGAAAGACCTGAAAACCTGGTTGTTTGCTGGATAATCTTTTCTCTCTTTGGGCCCCTTTCTGTTACTGTTATGTTTCATGCTCTCCTCTATGGTTTGGAGCTTAAAGCGCCGGGACACTCCCTTGGAGTAGCCGTTGCGCTATAAAAGTCCTATTTTAACATAACATAACATAACATAACTTAGAAAACTTTGGGCCAACCTGGAATTCAGTCCAAATGCGCTCTGCAGCTAGGCCCCAACTCCCCTTTTCCACCATGGATTTCCTGTCAAACAAATGCAATCAACATTAGAATGTGCCAGCAGTGCTCACAGACCCCAAAACCCACCCCAACAACCTAAAAGCCCCCCCCAAACAGCACCCCAAAGACAGGCAAGTGATCAGAAGTGCAAAAACTTTTTCTGCTCCGATTTTCTCCAAACCACTTTTAGCCGGTATTACACCTTCCAAGCAAGGCCCCCAGACCCATGAACCCGGGCAAAAACAAGTTTCACCCCCCCCCCCCAAAAAGCCGAAAAGCGAAACCGGGAAAAGCCACACTTAGGAAACTTTGGGCCTACCTGGAATGCAGTCCAAATGAGCTCTGCAGCTAGACCCTAACTCCCCTTTTCCACCACGGATTTTCTGAAAAACAAATGCAATCAACATTAGACTGTGGCAGCAGTGCTCCCAGACCCCAAACCCCACCCCCAAAAACCTGGAAGCCCCCCAAACAGCACCCCAAAGACAGGCAAGTGAGCAAAAACGCAATATACTTTTTCACCTCCGATTTTCTCCAAACCACTATTATCCGGTATTAGACCTTCACAGCAATGCCCCAGACCCGTTAACTCACCCGCAAAGAAGTAGAACACCCCCACAAGTGCAGAGTCTTTCTTCATTGGGCGTAATCCAGCCATCTGCTTTGAGGGAAATAGGAGTCTGGAGGAGGAGGATAGAGGAGCATGTTCTTGTGAATTTGTGAACCTGAGGAATGAAGACTGCGGCACCTTCAAATCAATAAGCAAATAAGTGAAGGCAGTTCTGCTGATGGGCTTGTTTTTGTGATTAGGTGATTAAAGTTTTTTTTATATAGATTTTGCAAAACAAAGAAAGACAGACACACAGGAATAAAAGTGAATAAGGACGAAAAAGAAAGTTAGCGATTCAATGACTCATTTTCAGGGCTCGGTGTCAGGGAAAAGAGCTCTTCCTCAAACTCTGCGAATTCAGACGGGAGTAGGTCAGTTAACAGAGAAGAACTTCCCTCATCTAAGTTGGTGTCCTCCTCGTCTTCTTCCTGCATGCATTCTCGTATTTTGTAATCTGGTGGTATGAAGTGCTGATTCATCTTGATCATTGTTAACCTCTCCACATTTTTGGGCAAGAGGCGGGTCCTTTTGGAAGTTACAATGCCAGCAGCAGCACTGAAAACACGTTCAGAAGACACGCTTGCGAGTGGACAAGACAAGTAATTTATAGCCAGGTTGGTGATCTCTGGCCACACATCTCTTTTCCCATGCCAATACGCCAATGGGTCATGATGAACATAGACCTCTGTTGAGTCAGATAGGCCTGCACCATCGACTCAAGGTTCTCCAGGGTTCCTCCACTTTGCTTACTTTTTTCTGGGACCTTTTGGGAAGCAAACCCAATCTGAGTTAGCCAATCCTCTTCTTCACACAATATTAATGTTGTGTCTGGTGCAGATGATATGGTTGCTGGTGTCGTTAACGGCTGAGAGGGAAAATCACTCACTTCTGCCACAGCCACAGATGCAGAAGTGGATTTATTTGACTCCGGATGGCCTGCTCATGCTGATGTACTGCCTTTTTCTTCAATTTCTTGCCGTTCTCTTTCAAACCGAGTGGCTGAGACAGCTAGCCAATGTTTGTACTTTGTAACATCTGCGTCATCAAAAGGAAAGACTACTCTGCCTGCCACTGCCTTTTTGTACCGTGGATCCAGAATAGTAGCATAAATGTAATGCTGTTCTGTGTGGATCTTTTCAAGACGTTCATCGCGAAGTAGGCACTGTAATAACTTCTTCGCCAACTCAAATGCTTCTTGCTTTCCATCTTTTTGAAACGTAGAAGACACCGCCTTCAGTTTGTCCTCTAGCATGCGCAACAATGGGATAGCTTTTCCCAAATTACAGTCCTCCCTGCTGACTGCACACGTGAAGACCTCAAAAGGACGAAGCGTGTCTGTCAGGCTTTTAACTAGCTCCCATTGCTCCACCTGTATCCTCAGGTCTATCATAGGTGTACCCAGTTTTAAGAAATACTGATCGACTACCGCATACTGCTCATACAGTCGCTCAAGCATATAGAAGGTTGAGTTCCAACGTGTTACCACGTCCTGGATGAGTGCTTTCACTGGCACTTTACGTTCATGTTGCAGGCACCTCAGCTGCTTCCGGGCCTTAAAAGAATGGTTGAAATGTGTGCACATTCTTCGGTAGGTGGTCAGTAACTCGTAGACTGGACTTTCTTCATGCAAGAATTTTTTAACAACCAGGGTTATACAGTGCGCCAAACACGGCGCTCTGAAATAGTTACCCTTATCCATGGCCTTAACAAGCTAGACACAAGATATATTAGTTGGACCTCCTAGTTTCTAGGTTACAGGCTTCATCTGTTTGTAAATATTGTTTTGTATTGTTATTGTAAAAAGTGAAGATTATGTCTCTAGTATATTTGATTTTATCAGGGCCTTGGCTACAATAACTTGTTATGTTTTATATGTGATTACAGATTGTAACTTGCGGCTCCTGAAGAAGGCGTTTTCGCCGAAACGCGCGTCGAGTAATTTTGCTGTATATTTTTTATTGTAGACACTGTATAAACTTGTTGGTGTCTTTTTATCTTGCAAACAGTGTATATTGTGCTATTTTATGTTATTGCTTGTCATATAATTTGAACACCCTGTTCTTTATATGATTTTTAACGTGTCAATTAAAATCATGATTATTTTTTATTAATGTTTTTTCGTGAGTGTTTGCCTATTCCTAGTTCTATTTGGTCCAATTATCTGTGGTCTGCCGCTCAGATTGCCTAGGAAGTTTTTGTACACACATTTTGTTTACCCTGCCCTAGGAGTCTCTAGCTATCACTACCCAGGGGGTCCTTGTTTGTTCACACTTTCTTAACTTCATTGGCGCCATTATCCGTGGAAACATAACCAATCATGCGTTTTCTTGGGGACAGCCATTGAAAGACCTTTGTGTTAAACTCATGCAAAATGTTTTCTGCTGTATGAGTTTTCTCCATGGCAAACATGGCTACTGTTGCATGTTTCCGAGCAGCTTTATAAACTTTGTCCGTGTCAACACCTGCGTTTAGCTTTGCTTTAACCCCGGAAAAAGAGACCCAGTGTGCAGTGATGCACATGTAATTAAGGGCTTGCAACTGGTCCACATGTCTGTTGTCAGATGAATAGTGTGAACAGCACTCTTCTGCAAAGCTGCCCCAATCACCTCCAGCACATCTTCATGTAGTGCTGGAACCGCAACTCTGGCAAAATAGAACCGGCTAAGAACCTTCCATTTAGGGCAGAGCGTTGCCACCATTTCAAGAAAACCCACCCCTTCCACAAAAGAAAAAGGGAGAAGGTCCAGCGCTAGCATTTTAGCCAGCTTAGTGTTATACATACGCGCCGTTGGGTGGTTGCGTTCAAATGGCGCATCTGAAAACAACATGCTTCTAATGGTGGGCTGGACCATTTTACGGGATGATGATGACTTTTTTGACCCAGTTACGCTCATTGATGATGATGAACTTTTTCGCATTGGTGTCTCACTCTCTCCCACACTCTTAGTGTGGCTCATATATCTTGCAGGGGGTGTGCTGCTGACAGGGGTACTGGGTGTAACTGAAGAAATATTTGACGCTTCTTCCTCTTCGTCATCATCAGATGAAACATCAACGGATACAATTTGTTGACTTGCAATTCAGGCTGCCTTGATCTCCCTTAGGTGCGCATGCCATTTGACAGTGTGCTGTCTTTCCAGATGACCTCTCTGGCCTCCGGTACCATAGTTGGTACCAAGCTTACCACGACTAACTCGAACCTTACAAATGGTACAAATGGCTATGTTTTCCCTTGTTGGGCTAACACTAAAGAAGTCCCAAACTGCGGACTTCAAATGTCTGTGGGGGGCGGAGGAGGCGATACTGGGAATGCTAATGCCAGATGAAGTGGAGGATGTGTGTTGCCGAAATTTACTACGTTGTGCACTTACAGCACCACTAATTGAGGAAAAGGAGGTTGAGGTGGATGGAGGTCCCTTCTGGCGAGAAAATATGGAAGCTGTAGGTGGTGGTGTACTAGTTAACTGCATTGGTGGTGGTCCCATTGACACGTCGCCAACATCACGCTCAGCAGCATTTCGGGATAGGGTAAAAATGTCTGTTTGCTGCATGCTCGCTGAGGCTGGAGTGACGTCTATGATGACTGCGTCGTCGTCGTGAGAGTCTTCATCAGCAGGAGTATACGCCACTTCTTGTTCAGCGTCATCATCACACTCCATAACTATGAGACTTTCGGGGACCTTCCTTTTACGCTTAGCTACCTTTGTCAGATCATGGTGTGCCTCACTCTCAGACAGCACTGGTGGTTCCCAATTTTGATCCATATCATCAGAAGGAAGGGGGCTTGAAGAAGATGTAGACACCATCCTTGATCTTTTCCTTGCTGGGGATCTGGAAGACAATGAATCATCAGGAGGAGTGGCTTCCTCAGATGATACCTCAGCTTGAATGTCAATTTCCTGATGTGCCCCTACTTCGGGAGGAACAACTATTGTGGGCACTTGTGCCGCTCCATGCACCTCTGCTTGCGCCTCTCCTTTCGCCGCCTCTCCTTCCATATGTACTTGGGCTTGTACTTGCACATGTGGTTGTTGTTGCGGCTGTGGTTGTTGAACACTCGTCAGATGAGTTACAACAACCTGTGTTGATTGAGGGATGCTGCTACTTTCTTGCGATGAGCCAACATCACTGGTCGATGGTGATTGAACAACTATACTGGCTGCCTCTGCAGCACTCAAGGGCTTGGACCTAAGTTGGCGTGGTGGTGGTGGCACTGAGCCCAATGGGGCGGAGGTGCTGCTCCCAGCTTGGTCCCCAGCAGACCCCGCTGCTGCTGCAGGCGTACTTTTTTTCCCCCAAAAAATGGGGCGGTCGGCACACCAGTCTCCTTGGTAAGTGGCGCGACTTGCTTCTTCTGCTCCTTACTGGCAACTTTCTTGCTAGAGGAGCTACGGGCAACTGTTTTTGGGGCCATCTTCTTCAGATGTCAGAACAGCAGGCCGCAGTTGCACAAGTTGCAGAGTTGTCTGTGGCCACACGTGACGTTGTGCTACACACACCGCAGCAGGACTTCTTCCTGGCACTGATGAGAAACGATGAGGCTGAGGATTCGTCTTTCTGCACCTAAAAGCAAACGAAGCCAGAGGAACATCAGTTAAATAAATGTTGCATATGTAGCGCTTCAATTATTAGTTTGCAAGTAAGCATTTTTATTATACCCACCCCCCAAAATGGAAAGACCAATAAAATGCACCACTGACAGAGTACCCCTGGGCATAATGGATGAAAGCATGGCAGACTGGGTGCAGGCCTATGGCACAACAAAGCACACTGCCTGGCTTCAAAATGGCCCCTAGACCCCCACCTACATGGCCTGGCCCTGCCTGGACCAGGCCTCAAAATGGCCCCCACCCACATGGACAGGCACCCACCCCACCCCAAAAAGTCGCAAAACACACAAAAATCACCACAATCCAATGCCATCCATGCCCTCCATGATGTTTACATTAAAGAGACCCCACAGAAAGACTCAGTCCATGCACCACTGAGTACCCCTGGGCATAATGGATGAAAGCATGGCAGACTGGGTGCAGGCCTATGGCACAACAAAGCACACTGCCTGGCTTTAAAATGGCCCCTAGACCCCCACCGACATGGCCAGGCCCTGCCTGGACCATGCCTCAAAATGGCCCCCACCCACATGGACAGGCCCCCACCCCACCCCAAAAAGTCGAAAAACACAAAAATCACCACAATCCAATGCCATCCATGCCCTCCATGATGTTTACATTAAAGAGACCCCACAGAAAGGCTCGGTCCATGCACCACTGAGTACCCCTGGGCATAATGGATGAAAGCATGGCAGACTGGGTGCAGGCCTATGGCACAACAAAGCACACTGCCTGGCTTCAAAATGGCCACTAGACCCTTACCAACATGGCCAGGCCCCCAGGTCCTGGCTGGACCATGCCTCAAAATGGCCCCCACCCACATGGACAGGCCCCCCACCCCACCCCAAAAAGTCGGAAAACACACTAAAATCACCACAATCCAATGCCATCCATGCCCTCCATGATGATTACATTAAAGAGACCCCACAGAAAGACTCGGTCCATGCACCACTGAATACCCCTGGGCATAATGGATGAAAGCATGGCAGACTGGGTGCAGGCCTATGGCACAACAAAGTACACTGCCTGGCTTCAATATGGCCCCTAGACCCCCACCCACATGGCCAGGCCCTGCCTGGACCAGGCCTCAAAATGGCCCCCACCCACATGGACAGGCCCCCACCCCACCCCAAAAAGTCGAAAAACACACAAAAATCACCACAATCCAATGCCACCCATGCCCTCCATGATGTTTACATTAAAGAGACCCCACAGAAAGACTCAGTCCATGCACCACTGAGTACCCCTGGGCAAAAGGCCCCAACAACAGCCAAAAAATCGAAAAACACACATAAATCACCACAATCCAATGCCATCCATGCCCTCCATGATGTTTACATTAAAGAGACCCCACCGAAAGACACAGTCCGTGCACCACTGAGTACCCCTGGGCAAAAGGCCCCAACAACAGCCCAAAAATCGAAAAACACACAAAAATCACCACAATCCAATGCCATCCATGCCCTAAATGATGTTGAAATTCAACAAAACAGTTGTATCATGCACCCATAACTAACCCTGGTCCTACTGGATACTGTGGCTACCCACAATATATTTTATTTAATGTTCTGAAAAAGTTCCAAAATTGTAGTTGCAGCAACTGTAATGCCCCAAACAAACTTACTTGTGAAATTTCTAATCCAAAAGTGATCCAAAGACAGTAAAAAAGCCTCAAATCCAAAAATCCAGCAGCATCCACAAAAAGTAATCCTTCCTGGTCAAGAACCAAATCAAAGTGACCAGGACATGAACAAAGCACTGGGAGGAGCCTGCTGGACAGGAACAGGAAGTTGGAGACTGTGGGGCACTTCATTCCTCCCCCCCCCCCAAAATGGACTCCTTGCAAAAAAAAGTGCAGGCAAATGTCAACCTGAGGAGTTATCCTGATAAAAATCATCATTTTCAGAAGGTTTATGCTGCTTGCTGGTGGATTTCTTGTGCAGAATTGCAAATTTTGCAATTTCGCGAGCGCGAGATTGTTGCTGCCCGCCGCATCTACGTGTTCGCAATTGTTTACTCCCGTGATGCGTGATCACGGGCCTTTATGACGTACTCGCGTTCACAAACTCTCGCTGTGCAAGGTGGCGGGCCGCGATGACGTAATCGCTGTCGACAATCTCCCGCGGGATCACGCAGCAAGATCCAAAATGGTGCAGCACACGCAAACATGGAGAAAAACAACTCTTCAAATTCTGAATGACGGTAAGTGAACGCCGCGTGCCGCAAATATTGTATTTGTCAAGCGCGACCAAGCAAAAAAATCTGCTGCGTGCGAATTTGCGAATTTTCGGCAAATTCGCGAGAATTCGCGGATTGCCAATTTGCCGAAAATCCGCAAATTCTGCGAGCGGAACGGATTTTACGCCCATGCTTAATTCCAGGTCATCAATCTGAGGGGTGTTACAGGTGCCATCAGCGCCCCACCCTCAGGTGCGGTAGATTGGGAGTCATACATCACCATATCTGCGCCAGGAATCTCCCTCCATCAGTGTATTCTGTTCGCCACAAAAGCCTGCATAGCGTGTGTGCCCATTTACGCGCCTTGCTACTACGTGTGTAACCTTAAAAACTAGAACTACCCCCCCCCCCTTACACCTCCCTCCCTGCTTCCCTGCTGAACGGACATTGAACCGCCCTCCCCCCCAACTTAGCAGAGTGCTTTACCCGTCCCCAAACCAGAGTACTTGCTTGTCGGGGTGAAAGGCCTCCCTGAGTAGGCGGCCCCTCATGCCCTCATCGGAGTCCCTCAGTCCAGTGTCCATTGGCATCCCGACCCTCAGTGTCCTTAACAACTAATACCCTTACGGGCACCAGGTGTTCATGATCCATCTTCGAGGTTAGCACCAAACTCCTCCTGCACTGGTGACCGGTCCGCATTATCTCGCCCTGATGTCTGCGATCCTTCATGATTGTCGTCTCGCTGACCCCGGTTATTCCTTTTCGTACGGCAAGGCAGTCCGACCTGTCTCCATCCCTCCAGCCAGTCTTGGGCCTCCTCCGGCCTGTCAAAGAACCATGTTTTGTTGTCCGCAACTACCCGCAGCCTGGCCGGAAACAACATTGAGTAAGATAGTTCCTTCGCCCTTAACGCCTTTTCAACATCCAGGAAAGTTCTTCGCTGGCGGGAAACTTCAGCCGTGTAATCCGGAAAGAAGGCGACCGTGGAGTTCTGAATCTGGATTGATGGCGAGATCCTCGCTGCCTGTAGGATGGCGTCCCGGTCGCGGAAATTGAAGAGCCTTGCCAGAATTGGTCTCGGAGCTGCACCCAGCTTTGGCCTTCCACCAGGGACTCTGTACGAAGAAGTGTGAAAGCCCCTTGGGTTGGAGCTTCATCTTAATCAGCCCAGGCGCCCTCAGATTCCGGAACCCCAAGAATTCTGACGTTGTTTCTCCTCGAGCGTCCCTCCTGGCCGTCCAGCTTCTCGTCGTCCAGCTTCTCCTTGAGCGATTTGTTCTCGGCCTCCATACGTTCCACCGCTATCTGCAGTTCCGACACGTCCCCCACCAAGGATTTTGTGACCACTTCGACCTCCTTCACACGTTCAGTCATTTTGTGGAAGTCTGCGCGCAAGAGGGTGACATCCATGGAAATCGACCCCACTGTAGCTGGCACCTGCGTTAACGCCTTCATGACATCTTCTAGCGTAACTTTTTTGGATCCTTCCCCTTCTGATGTTTTCCCAGCGGACGTTCGTTGGTCTGCGTGGGGAGGGTTTTGCTTGTCGTAGGCGAACTTGTCCAGTCTTGCCTGCATCGAGTTGCTCTTCATGCCTTTGCCCGCCATTGTTCTCACCTTCATGGCCCTGCTGCAGCCGGACCACCACACAGTCTCCTACTACTGAGTAAGATGAGTGACGTTAGGGAGGCCCCCGAAAGCTGCAGTGTGCCTTCAGTTAGTGTCCCCTCGGCATGCACGGCCGCAGTGCCCTTAGCCCCCGGTGGCCGCAAGTTGTGCGCTCCAGTACTCGGGCACTTTCCTCTCCTTGTCCTGGCAGCCCCTGGCCGCAGAGCGCGCGAGCGCAGGATTATGGGCAACCGCTCCAGCTGCTCCCCTTGGGCTCGGCGTGAGCAACACTATAGCCGCCTGTGCACCTCCGTGAGATCTCAAGCCACCTCACATGCAGATTAAGTCCCAAGTGCAGACGATAAGCAGGAGTCTTCCGTCACTCGTCCGCACTGGCTGTAGTATATGGATTCTGCCCGTGGTTTGCTACTGCCACACCGTATCCCCTACTCACTGCACACTTAATATGATGCAGACGGGCACTGTTTTGTTCCCCCTCTGGAACGGACGGATTTTCATGTGGGCGGTCGAGACTGCCGTTCAAATGCGTCACTGAGCGCGGTATGTCCGGTAGCGGCACTCGGATCGCGTCACTCCCTTGCCCCGATATTTGCTCCCACGATGCTCTGGGGCCCCACTATGCCATCCGACTGCAGGATGTCCAACCGCCCGTTGCAGCTGCTGCTTTATAGCCGTGTGGTACGGCAGGACGGACTTCCGGTATCACTCTCCCGGGCCGCCTCCACTCAGCTCGGTGCCTCCAGTCGTCTCCGAGGCCGCAGCCGGATGAAGCTCGTGCACCGGAGTATACCCAGTCGGCTCCGCCTGGTCCTGGACCTCGGGACCTTCCCTCCGATGTTGCTATGTGCCGGATAATGCTGCGGATTGATGAAGGAGGCCGCCTCACTCACGGAGCTCCCCTTCTATGCTGCCGCCATGATCGGCTGCTAGCCACGCCCGTCTCTGCTGGTTTTTGTGTGTGTGACAGGAGCTGGGTGGCTCCAGAGGTCTGGATGAGTCAGTGTGGGGTGAATGAGGCATTTGCGTTTAGAGTGGGGGAAAAGTAGTTCCTGATAGCCTGCCCTGCCTGACACAATACTGGCTCCACCTCCTGCCGGGCGACTGATGGCCCTGCCCCTGCCAGTGACAATACTGGCTCCACCTCCTTCTGGGCGGCTGAAGACCCTGCCCTGCACAGTGAATAGGCCAGGTGCCTCGGCCTGGCAACACCCACAACAAACCCGGGATGGGGGAAATCCCCCTGCATGGACAAAGGGATCAAAGCAGTAAAGAGGCATAAGAGAAGGACCCCTAAACCAAAGAATTCCGATCACTTCTGACAAGGAAACCTATACCAAGGACAAGAAGCCTGCTGATCCAAGGACTTGCCTACCCCTTCTGCCAGAGTGCTGTTTGCTGGGGGGAATCCTGCAGTTCTTCTTTATTTTTGCCAAGGAACAAGTAGAGAGGAACTGAGTGTGTACTCTCAAGCTTTGCCAAGAAAATTTCCAAGGGCTGGAAGAGTGCCAGCCTTCTGTTGAAGTCACAGGGCTAAAGGACTTCACCATCTGTTAAAATTGCCTGTTGCTGGAACGTGGGAGTCCAGCACATCTAAAGAAACCAGCAATCACGACGCCACCAAAACCAGCTCGACATCGTGAGTTCGACTCCAATGTCCAGCACCTTCGACGCCGGCCGCCGGGCCCAATCGATGCCAGTAGCGACGCCGCTACGATCGCCTCGACACCGCAGCCCCTCTCCACGCCGTGAGCGCTGCTCACTCTTGCAACGACGACATCGAGAACGATGCAGTATCCTGCTTCGCCACCATGAGCGCTGCTCTGGCCCGACATTTCTCGACGCCGCTGCAGACCGCCCCGACCCCGAGGCTCGATCGACGCCGATGCCCCGACGCCGATACTTCTCGACGCCGCGGATCATCGTTTTCTTCATTCTAAAAGGTACTGTGTTTGTGGGGTCTGCTTCGACTCCAGGCTCGACGTAGCGCTCCTCGCAGTCAATGCCGAACCTTTGGAATAGCTTTGCCTTGATGTCGTGTGACTCCCGTGAGGGTTACATTGTTGCCAAGAACTGTGCTTTAGAGAAGAAGAGTTACCTTTGTTGCTAAAGAACTGTTTACTAAGAAGAGACTTTACCTGAACTATTATTTTTCCTTCCAAAGAGTATTTATTGAGATTGTGGTATTATATTTTTGTCGTTATTTGGTCTTGTGCTAAGCCTTATATAAACATCCTTATTTTTATAATACCTTCTGTGTTGTGTCCATTTGTGGTGTATTCACTTTATTACTGTATGTGGTCATAAATGCTTAACACACTCCCTCTGAGATAAGCCTGTCTGCTCTGCCAAGCTACCAAGGGGGTGAGCGGGGGTTATCTGAGTGTGTGATCCCCTTGCCCTGACTAGAGGAGGTGGGTCCCTATTTGTCAGAAGTGTATACCTCTGCCAACTAGAGACCAGCCGATTCTAACACTGCAAAACAAAATCTTACTTCAGATGTGTGAGTATTGCTATCGCACCTTGAACAAAACTTATTACTAGGAATGTTCTTCCTAAAATTGCTTTTGAATTTGTTCTTGACTACAACCACAGGGTCATCAGCATAAGCTCCACTTTCATCATAGTAGTTTTTTTCTGAAACCTTAGTAACTTCTTGTTGTGAACTGTTCTTTTTCTGCTACTCGATAACTTTAATGCATTTCTCAGATTCCTCAATCACTTTAGCTAGTTCAATTGCTGTTTTTAATGTGGGATTTTTTGCCGCCCACAGTCTTTCCTGGATCTTCCGATTGTTACACTGTACAATCAATTGGTCCCTGGTGAGTTCATCACTTATTGCCCCAAACTTACATTTAATGGATAACTCTCTTAAGCGGGCAACAAAATCATCAATAGATTCTTCACTTTCTGTTTCTGAGTATAAAATTTGTAGCGATTCATGACAAGGTTTTCTTCTTTTGAGAACCTAACCTCCAACCTGGAAACTGCTTCTTTATACTCGTCATGCATGGCTTGCCCGTTTGCTTGCAATGCTATGGGTAAGAATCTGAAGACACGTTGCCCTTCTTTCCCCAAAGTACTTAGTAAAATTGCTTGCTTTCTTTCAGCAGAAAATTCCTGACCATCAAGTGCCTCTAAGTAATTATCAAACATGATGAACCAGTCTTCCCAAGATATAACAGGATTACATGGTTCACTCAAAAATTGTGGTGGAAGAGTAACATTTACTTGTTGTTCCTTACTTCACTATGAGTGATTAAACAATGAATTCTTTAAACTGTAAATGCTTTAAACAGCTCTTGTTTTTCCTCACAGATCAAATTGAATGAAGGTAATGGTAAGTTGCACTCGAATTTTGAGAGAAATATTTAACCCAAAATGTCTTTTAAACTCGTAATTTCCTTTCTTAAAGTATTATTATTTAAAATGTTCTTGCCTGTAAAAATACCTTATCATGTGTAGATGCGGTTAAATATTTTTTAACTTTCCGCTTTGCTTTTTAAATATCAGCAATCACTTACTTTCCGTAGTTACCGCACATCGTCTGCACATCCTCTTACTGCTGATGTGTTAGCTGTATTCACATCTATTTCAAAATTGCCGCTTTCCAAAACGAGGCTTGAGACGCATTACGTGAGACGTCACATCCGCGCATTACATCATGAGGAGCGCTCTTGAGCACACGTAAACAATGTAGTGCGTGCTGCGTCACCTCCGGGAATGGCAGAGCGAGAAAAAGCTACAGAACGTCTACTCTGCCCCGCAGAACCTCAGGATGTTGCTAAGATATGTTTTCGAGCCGCACGCTCTACTTACGTCTCAACTGCCGAAAAGGTATTTTCACTTTTTCTTTTTTTTTATTTCTCACGGTCTCTCTGATTTGAGGCTTCTTACGATGTTCCAATAAATCTTTTCCACCGATGTTATCAGTAGATCTCCGCGGGGTCTTATCCACTGTTGCTTCTAGTTACTGTAAAATTGCATTTCTTACATGTAATATGGCCTTCGCGCATACTTTTATGCCAGGCCTGTGATTTGGGGTGCACACATTTCGAGACACACGCAGCTGTTGCATGAGCCAAGGACCTGATTGGCCTTGTCCAGTCTTTCTCTCTCTTTCTCTCTCTTTCTCTCTCTCTCTCTCTCTTTCTCTCTCTTTCTCTCTCTCCCTGTCCTTTGATGAGGGCCTGACACACCTTCTTATCTTGGATATTGTCTTGCAAGCTGGGAGTCACAGATTGTCCAGGAATGCCCAGCCATGACTTTTCAAAATAGTTGTTTGGAGACAAATTAGAATGTGACATTTTGTTTGGTCTTTCAATGGTGAATGAATGAATCAGGATTTCAGTACTCCCTTGTATGTTGATTGTTGCAATAGTGCGACATCAGGCGGTTGCTTTTGCTCATGTTTTTGTGCCATTGATGTGCAGTGTCTTTGTCCGGGGGAGGTGGGGGTGCCTGGGGTGGGGCCCAGGGGGAGGTGGGGTGTGGTGGCGGTGGGTGTTGTGGCCCTCTTGGGTGTCCGGCCCGCATGTTCAGTGGCTCCATGGCATCTGTTGTTCTTCAGGTGTGGCTCTGGGCTGGGCTCCCTTGTGGTGCAGACTGTCGTCCGACTTTGCACCAGGTCAGAGCAGGTGTTAGTTTCCTGCTACTAATGCGCCTTATCGCATGTTTTGTGGTCTTTTCGCCTATCTGGCTGATCGTTGAGAATTTTGCGGAGTGGTGTTGCCGCGGCTTTTGGCATGGGAACGCCTACTCTGCATCTCATTAGCGATAGTTGCCGGGGTCATCTGTAGGATGTTTTTTGCGGCTGCTATAGCGGGTAAACTGGTGATGTCGGCTGTTAGCACCTCCTTGTGAATGAAGTGATACATTTATTGTGAGTTTGGCTGCGAGAAACTGCCGATAACTCGGCGATAGTTCCTTGAGAATATGCCCCAGAGTCTTTTGTTTTTGTGCAGCGCACACCGTGAACTGGTGTAGTGAAACTTGCTCTGGAGATGATGAAGGAAAAGGAAGCACTGGAAAAAACACAAATTCCGAGGATTACACAATGTGATCAAGTGGAAACCGGAATTGATGCAGAGATTCCTGGTTTCGGGTTGTGCAATTGGACCACAACATGGTTTCTCTTTTTCTCTCCCATTTTAGATTAAAGCTTAAAGCTTTGCATCTAATTCTTTGCTTTCTGTTTAATTTTTTGAGACACTAAATCAGTAACAGTACACAGGATTCTATGACAAAATATCGCCTACAAAAATATCTACCTACCAAAATATCGCAACAAAAATATCGATGACAATAATATCGAGATCCTATCTCTAACAAGGTAAGTACAAAAATATCAAAAAAAATATATTGATGTCAAAAATATCGTTTTTTTAGAAAAGATCGTTTTATTTTAATTAAAAAAACAATTAAAAAACAATGTAATATTAACAAAATAATACTTATAAATGTAATAAACATAGTTAAAAATATATTACAATATTTAAAATTAATAAATAATGTAATAAAAACTAATAATAATAAAGAGATAATACATAGTATATACGACATCAATAATAACTCTAAAATAATTATTTTAATAACATAAATAAATGAAAATATGATAAATGACAAATAAAAAATGTATATAGATAAAATTATAATATAAATAACAATTAATAACAATGTAAAGCTAATAAAAAAATTAAATACATTTTGGATAGCGTACAGGGGTAACAATTACTATTCCCACTCCAGAGAGTGCAACAGTAGGGAAAGTGTTGGATAGCGTAGGGGTAACAATTACTATTCCCACTCCAGAGAGTGCAACAGTAGGGAAAGTTTTGGATAGCGTAGGGGTAAAAATGACTATTCCCACTCCAGAGAGTGCAACAGTAAGGAAAGTGTTGGATAGCGTAGGGGTAACAATTACTATTCCAACTCCAGAGATTGCAACAGCAGGGAAAGTGTTGGATAGCGTAGGGGTAAAAATTACTATTCCCACTCCAGAGAGTGCAACAGTAGGGAAAGTGTTGGATAGCGTAGGGGTTAAAATTACTATTCCCACTCCAGAGAGTGCAACAGTAGAGAAAGTGTTGGATAGCGTAGGGGTAAAAATTACTATTCCCACTCCAGAGAGTGCAACAGTAGAGAAAGTGTTGGATAGCGTATAGGTAAAAATTACTATTCCCACTCTGGAGAGTGCAACAGTAGGGAAAGTGTTGGATAGCTTAGGGGTTGCAATTACTATTCCAACTCCAGAGAGTGCAACAATAGGGAAAGTGTTGGATAGCGTAGGGGTAACAATTACTATTCCAACTCCAGAGAGTGCAACAGTAGGGAAAGTGTTGGATAGAGTAAGGGTAAAAATAACAAACTTATAAATAAATTAGTTTTTTTAAATAATAAAAATATTAACTAATAAATAAATATAAACCATTTACAAATACCAATACATAATTATTAAAAACATGATTAGCAAAATATTTTTAACCAAAAAAACTTAATAAAAAATACCATATAATAATATTTCATTACCAAATAATAATTAATTAACAATGATATAATTAACAAAACAATTAAAGAACATTATTACTTAATTACATTTAAATTACTTCCCACCCTATTCCCCTATAAACCCAAAACCTACAGAACATAATTATCAATTAATCAATTAATTAAAATTAATTACCAATTAATTAAAAATAATTATCAATTACTTAAAATTAATTTATAATTCTTACTAATTAATAATCAATTTAACATAATTAAATTACTTCCCACCCTTTTCCCCTATAAACTCACAACCCGCTACAAAACATATTTATCAATTAATCAATTAATTAAAATTAATTACCAATTAATTAATAATAATTACCCATTAATTAAAATTAACTTATAATTCCTACTAATTAATAATTAATTTAACATAATTAAATTACTTCCCACCCTATTCCCCTATAAACCCACAACCCGCTACAGAACATATTTATCAATTAATCAGTTAATTAAAATTAATTACCAATTAATGAAAATTCATTACCAATTAATTAAAATTAAGTTATAATTCCTAATTAATAATTAATTTAACATAATTAAATTACTTCCCACCCTATTCCCCTATAAACCCACAACCCGCTACAGTACTAAAATACTAAATTTAATTAAATTACAGAAAAATAATTTAAAAACATTATAAATACATAATAATATACACAGAAATTATTTAAAAATCGATATTAGTAATATCGAAATTATTAACATCGATATTACTGACATCGATATTTCAAAATTCGATATTACTAATATCGATATTAAATCTATCAATATTACTTACCTTCTATATTATGTCCCTTCGATATTTTAACTTCGATATAATTGTATATCGATATTTAAATATCGATATTTTCTCTGCATACCAGTACACAGTGGTAAATAGATCTGGACTAAGCATGTTTCATAAGGACTGGTGGTAGCTTTTTGTGTTTGGGTAGGGACTTTTTTATGCAGAAGCTAAAATCAAAAAGCAGAGCACCCACCCTTGGTCAGTGCATTGGGACTATTTGCTCCACACAGATAGAATGCTTTATGAATTGTTATCAATTGTTGAATTATTTCACCCAAATATTCCTCTTCCATACAACTAGTAATTTATTCATTGAGCCATGTCTCCAAACTTTACACATCCATTCAATGATTGGTCAAGGCTGTATAATGAACAAGCATTGCCAAAACCAATAGATGTCACCTATGCGCGATCTATTGCTATTGTCAATGTCAAATCTATTGCTACATGACATTGCTTGCATCTCAGGTGGAGGTGTAGTTTGCTGTAGTGCCTGTCCCTAAGATGGTGACCGGGGCCAGTCCTGACTACCGCAGTGGGGGACTCCTGAGGCACTGAAGCACTCCCAAACGACCCTGCTCTTGCTCACCCTCCTTGACATTTGACTCTGACATCTTTCCATCGGCAGCTGAGACCTAGACATTTTGACTGACACCCAGTGGAGCTACTTCGCAAGCTCAAGGGGAGATGGGCTATGGATTTCCCTCCTTGACCATCACCTACCCAGCCGGTCTTTGGGCAAACTCTTCTGTGTCGCTCTACTGGACTTTTCTCCCTTCTCCTCTTCACAATACCCCCTATCCCCTTCCTCTCTACTCTTCTCCTCTTTCCAGCTATTGACCTTAGCCCTCACCCGTCCTTGCTCATAGTTCCCACCCTGTCTATCCACTGGACTTTCTTCTGTGAACTTTCCCTCGTCATTTGAGACCTAGCTATCTGACTGATGCCCGATGGAGCTACCTGTTTAGCTATTGGGGAGACGGGCTGTGGATTCCCTCCTCAGACATCACCAACCCAGTCGGTCTTTGGGCAGACTTCCTTTCATCTCTCCTGCCGTCTTTCCCCTCAACCTCCCCCTTCACACTTCCCCCATTCCCCCTCCTCTCTATTTGTCTCACTCTTCTTTCCTCTCCCAATTTGTTGCTTAATTTTTTACGCAATGTGTATTTGATTTCATTCTCTGTAACATTGTGTAGCCTAATGTATAGTGCTCTGATACCTACGGGTCTAGCCAGCATTATATATAACTCATAAATAACGTTCCTCTGAACTTCTGATGGACCTTTGACGACACCCCCTGGGCAGATACCAAAACAGTTTGTACTCACCTCGATGCACGAGCAACCTTGGCCGATGCCCGGTGGAGCTGTCATATGCAGCTAAAGAGGAGTCTGGCCCGGGTTTCACCCCCTCGGCCGTCACCTCCCCACCTGGGCATCTGACATTATTTTCCTCGTTTTTCCCATTGTGTATTCCCTCCCTCCCCCTCCTACTCCCCCTGTGACTCTTTGACTTGAATGATGTAACTATGTAACCTGTAACTGGCTGTAACCCATGTAAAGCGCTCTGATACCTCTGGGTCTAGCCAGCGCTATATAAAACGTTTCAAATAAATAAAATAAATGAAAGAAAAAAATGGCTATGACACAGCGAGCGCTGACTGCGTCACGATGCTATTGTTTTCCTTACTTTCAGCCATGTTGCACAGCAGCCCGTACTGCTGTTCAATATGTCTAAGAAACATTGACGAAACCTATATATCTAAAGTAGACGAAACCTACTAGCTTTGCCAATACTTGTTTTTTTTAGGTCTGGGATTTGTAACCCTGGCTTGGAAAGAGTCATATGCTACCCACTACCTAAGGGCAGCTCCATTTATGCCATCGCCCATCTTTAAACGACCCATTTCCCGTGAAGGAACAACTTTGCAGATGTGTCCAGGGCCACCTCGGTGTGAGGCCCCAGTGGCAGCATTGTGCACTCATTCTGACACCATAAACCAGCTGGGGTGTATCCCTGAGTCTCGGGTGAGTGGAGTCCCTGCATCATTCAGAGCTAGTTATCGAGGAGGCTCTGGTGTCTGGACGAAGCATTAGTTTACTTTTACTAAGCATAAAGCGCATCTCTTGATGCAAAAAAGAAAGCAAGTCTTTTCAGACTGCGGCCCTTCTGAAGAGACTAGGAGTGAGCAGTGGATGAATTTCTCGCGGTTCCTTTAGTGCACATGGGCATTTAGGCCACGTGCTTGTGCCTTCATGCTGAAGTGAGATGCCATTACAAACGCTCGACGGCTGGCTGGGAGATGTTACATTGTCTAGGAAGTGTAAGCACTGCTCACAAGATGTGTCCTAGGGACTAATCATCAACTTTGATTGCTGCTGCAACTTGGTACAGTAACACCAATTTACTAATCTTTGAAATTGCTGTTCTGAGGCCATCGCTGTTTCTTTTCAATAAATTACATTATGCTCCTGTCTCTCTTCCTCATCCCAGCTGTCCGCCTCTGATAAATGACTACAACGGAAACGCCCACACGATGATTGTGGAAGAGATAGATGTTTTGAAACACTGTACCTCTGAGTGACACAAATGCATGCTTTTCACTCTGTAGTGTTGCGACCTGGGGCCTAGGAATAATGCACACCACACACTTTGCTTTCTCTGGTGGCCAGCAACTAACTTGGTCACGCCAAGGACCACGGGCTCTTTATTAAATTGCTTGCGTGCCCTCGGTGTAGACGCTGGGTCAGCCCACCACCGGCACGCACAAAGGGGTGGCGACATGGGATACCCCTCAGGGACTCCGCAACTTGGTCTGGCCCATTCGGGCAACATTACATTCCTCCTTTACCCAGAAAAGTGAAATGCTATATGATCAACACATAACAGCGAATAGCTATACCATCAGAACACAGTCTCTGTGGGCTTAAAAACAAAATGGAACAGTCTTACTTGGTCTCGGCGGAGGTACAGCCCCTTCTCACTTCTGCAGCCGATAGCGGGTCACAAAGTCTCGGTACCTCTGAGATGGCCTTGGGCAAGGGCGCAGATGGTATCTACCTTGGCTGTTTCTCCCCGGAGGGGTCTGAAACATGTCCTCAGAGCAAGCTCTACTGCCCTTGGACGACTCTGTGTTCCTTGCGACGGTGTCCCTTGCGACGAGGGTCCTTCTTGGGTTTGGGTGGCCGAGTCGTCTCCTGTACTCTCTGTTCCGAGGGTGGTGTCTTCTTCCGCAGCTGCTCGTGGACCTGGCGGTGTCACTGGGCGGTATCCTCCTAGTTCTGGGAGTTCTTCCTCAACTTCGTTTATACTCTCTTAAAAAACGATACATTCCTGGTGACCTCTTCTCGGCGCCGGGACGCCGTGATCAGAGTGCCTTTGATGTTGGTGACTGTCCAAGGGTCCAATTCAAAGGACAGCATGAACTTTCCCCCTGGATGGCGGTCTTTCACCAGTACTCGGTCACCAATTTGCATGGGGCTGTCAGCGGCTCTCCTCCTCCGGGATGCCTCGCTATTGGTCTTTGTTCTCTGCTCCATGGAACGGTTAGGCGGGGTTGATGATGAGGCCCACATTGGGTGGTGGGGGACGGTGTCTGTAACTGCCCTGCCGAAGCAGAGGCGACTTGGTGGAACACCTGTAGTGCAGTGGGGCGTCAGCCTGTATTCGTGTAGGAATTTGTAGAGGGCTAGCTCCAGACTCTGGCCGTCCGCTAGCTCAATCTGAATAGTCCTGTTTAGAGTCCTCATTAGTCTCTCGACTTCCCCATTGGCTTGGGGCCATCTCGGGGTTATGCGTCGGTGTTTGACGCGGTGGGACAGCAGGTATTCAGCCAGCTCAGCACCGTTGAAGGGTGGACCGTTGTCTGTGCGCAGCTCCCCGATGAGGTCATGGGTGGCGATTATCTTTTCCAGCTTGGGGATGACTTCAGAGGCGGCAGTCGAAGACAGGATCTCCACTTCTGGGTATCGTGAGAAGTCGTCCAGCACCACGAACATGTACTTTCCCCCGGGGAGGCTGCCGAAGTCCACACTGGCTCGCGCCCACGGAGACGTCGGTCCTTCCTCGGTGATCACTGGCACCGGAGGGTTGGGCAGGCTGGTCGCCAAACACACGGGGCATCACTGGACGATTTCTTCAACAACTTTGTCAAGGCCTGGGTACCAGAGTTTGCTTCGAAGGTGGGTTTTAGACTTTACGATGCCTTGGTGCGTGCCATGTGCCAGGAGGGCTGCCTGTTGGGTGAGACAGTCGGGTAGCACCAGGCGGGGGCCTCTCAGGAGACCTCCCTCCGGAGACACAGACTGTTCGTTTCGGACATGATGGAGTGCCTTCAGTTTTGCCTGGGCACTGGGCGTGCGGAAGGATGCCGGGCTTTGGAGTGGCTTCCAATTTCCCGATGCGATGGCCTGGATGGCGATCTGCAGCTAGTCGTCGTCTTTAGTGGCGCGCGCCACTTCCTCCAGAGAGATTGGCAGAGGCCTTGACCTTTCTACGATCATCCGGACATATCCTTCCGTGGCGGCGGCTTCTGCAGCTTCCAATTCAGTGACTGGGCGGGCGTGTCTCGATAAGAAGTCGGCTGGATTTTGGGTGCCTGGTCTATACTCCACGGTGAACTGTAATTCCTGGAGCTGGAGCACCCATTTCTCAATCCGAGGAGGAGGACGTGAGGCGGATCCCTGGAACAACGGAATGAGGGGTTTGTGATCTGTGATTACCACGAAAGGGTGTCCATACAAGTAGATGTGGAAATGCCGGCACCCCCACAGGATGGCGATGGCTTCCCTTTCAATCTGCGAGTACCGCTTTTCTGTTGGCGTGAGGGTTCTGCTTGCATATGCGACAGGGGCCCACTCTCTGCATGCTTGTTTCTGAGTTAGCACCGCCCCCAGGCCTGTCGGGCTGGCGTCCACCACGAGTTGTGATTCGTTTTGGGGGTCGAAGTAGGCGAGGGTCGTGTCTGCTGAGAGCGCCGCCTTGGTCTTCTGGAACGACTCTTGCTGTTCCGGGCCCCACTCCCAGGTGGCAGTTGATTTTGTGAGGTCGCGGAGAGGGCCGGTGCAGTCAGACAGGTCCTTGATGAATCGCCCGCTGTAGGTGACCATCCCGAGAAACCTGCGAACTGCTGTCACCGATGTTGGGGCGGGAGCTTCGTGGATGTCTTTGACCTTTTCCGGGTCCAGGCCTATTCCTTGGTCGGAGAACCTGCAGTCAAAGAAACTAATGTCCTTACGTAGGAAGTCACATTTTTCCCTGTGGAGGGTTAAGCCTCGCTCTTGAAGCCGGGTAAACACTGCCTGGAGGCGTCGGATGTGTTCGTCCAAGGTTGGTGCTTGGACCAAGATGTCCTCACTGACATTCAAGATGCCGTCTAGCCCTTGCAGGACGTTCTGGATAATGTTCTGAAACATCTCCACTGCACTCGAAATCCCAAAGTTGAGCCGGGTGTATCGCCAGAGGCAGGCGTGAGTGGAGAAGGTGGTAATCGGGCGTGAATCTGGGTGTAGGGGAATTTGGTGGTACCCAGACCTCAGGTCCATCTTCGAGAACCATTTCGAGCCAGACAACTCCCCAATGATGTCATCTATGGTTGGCGTCAGGTGGCGCCCGCGCTTGATAGCGAGGTTGGGGATGCGCATGTCTACGCAGATCCGCACAGCGTCTGGCTGCTTCGGTTTCTTGGCTACCACGATGGGCGACACCCATGGAGTGGGGCCGCTTAAATGTAAATGTAAATGTAGTTGAGCTTATATAGCGCACAGCTACCCGCAGTGGGTGTCCCGGCGCTTGCTTAGGGAACCCTTCCTGGTATTCCCCTGTGAGATAGCAGGGTATCCACAAGGTGAAATTCAGGCATCCCGCCGCGAGGGGCCATTGTGGAGATTAAGCAAGCTATTGCCCAGAGTCGCAGAGTGTGAACCCGTGAGTCGAGGAGGCACCGGGGCGAGAATTTTTGAGTCCGTGGAATTTTTAGCCCAAGACCCGCCGAGGCGGGGAATTGAACCCTGGTCCAGGACCGATCTCAGCTTCCGGGTCTGCTGCCTCTAACCCCTGAGCCACACTTCTCCACTTACCCTTTCGATGATTCCAGCCCGCTCGAGTAAACGCAGTTCCGCTTCTACCTTGGGTCGTAGGTGGAACGCGATGCGTGGGTGCCCGGAGGGCCACTGGGGTGACCGATTTATCTATGTGGAGATGGATGGCGGGTCCCTTCAAGCAGCCGATCCCTTCAAATAGCGATGTGTGTGCTAGTACTAGATGGTCGAGGCTGTGGGCTTGGACTGTGAGGGAAAAATGGAACCCCGATCCTTCCTGCGACACATAGATTTTGGTTTGCAGGCGAGTAGAGTCGTGGGACAGGTCCGTCCGGAACATCACGCACAGGCGTAGTGGGCGACTGGTGCCGTAGGTGTACTCTTGCACTCTCGTGGGATGGAGTGTCGCACGTTCTCTAATGTCCGGTATACGCTGGCTGCCATCAGGTTGATCGTCGCGCCTGTGTCGATCAAAGCTGCTACTGCTAGGTCCTGCACGTTGACAGTGCACATGGGTTCTGCGGACGGTGTAGCTGCCAGGGTGTTGAGCATCCGCATGACATGGACGGAGGCCGCGTCCGCTTCGTCGTCGTCCATGTTGCTGCTGGTAGGGGTGTTGGGCAGCGGCTCCAGCTGTCTTACCCTTCTGGGTGGTCCACCCCGCTTCTTCTTCGGTGCTGACAGACACACGCTTGCGAAGGGGTTGGCTTTTCCGCATGCGCTGCAGATCTTGCCTTGTGCCAGGCATGCTCCGTTGTGGGGCGTCGCACCTCCGCACCACACGCAGGCGCGGCCGTGGGAGAACTGAGCCGGTCTTGGTTTTCCTCGCCGGGGTTGTTCCGTGCGGTTCTCGGTGGCATCGGTTTTGACGGTGCACACTGGCTCCGTCTTGATTGCGACCGCCGGCTTTGGCTCCATGTGCGCGGCTCTGGCCTTTGATAACTCCTTGGATCGCCCTAGTGCAAGGATGTCGCGCATGGGCATATTGTCCGCTTCCAATATCCTCTCGCGCAGCTTCGAAGACGCGCAGCCCTGGATGAATTGGGCGCGGATCTCGTCGTCAACATTGGGGAGAGTGCACGTGCTGGCTAGCTTCTTCAACCTTGCGTAAAAAACGTCTACAGACTCTTCCGGGAGCTGGCGGGCCGGGGGGAGCAAGAACCTTTCATAGTCAGCGCTGGCGAAGGGTTCAAAATACGCCATGATTGCCTCGCGCATCGTGGCGTATGTTCTTGGCGGGCCAGCCTCCACCACGTCTTTCGATATGTAGTGGATCACCTCTCCTCTGAGGTGCAACAGCATGGCAGGCTGCCGTGCCTCCGCGACTTCCGCCGCCACGAAATAGTTCTCCGGCGTTCTACCCATTTCTTCCACCGTGCAGCTTGCGACGGCGGGGGGCCGGTGACTGTGAATGGCTCCAGGGGGGGCACGGTGGTCATGGCTGCTGAGGACGGGAGTAGGCACCAGGGGCCTCACTGCAAAACCTCAGGGAGAGAGAAACCAGCCTTCCAGGCGTTGTCAACGGGCCAGCCGGGCTGCACTGAGGACCAGAAACTCTTGAGCGAGCAGGAGGAGTGATCAGGGGCCTCAAACCAGACAAATCGGCATCACACGCGAGATGCATGAGAAATAGCAGGTCCGTCGCGTTGCACGCGAGATGCGTGGGATATAGAGCACCGAGCGCAAACAGCGTAGCGGGCTGCGTCGCTCCACAAGTGCCGCTCCCACAGAGGTCGAGGGCCTGCTGGGCCGCTGTGGAGGCATTTGTAGGGCTTGGAGAGGCTGCAAGGATCGCGGCCAGACGGGGGAGCCAGCTGGAGCGCCTGGACATGCGCCCGCTCACATTCGAGCCGCGAGGCACCACCGCCAGCAGGCGAGGCGGGGGTGCGGCGGGGAGAGCGCTCCAGTGCGTCAGGGACACTGTGAGGCAGGCGAAGAGTCCAAGAGGAGCGCTCTCGGCGCACCGGCAACAGGGGGTCACACACAGCAACGCGGCTCGGTTGAAGCCAGAATGGGCGCCAGTGGGGAGGGAGGCCGCAGGGGCTACGGCAATCCGCTCCTTGGGCAAGAGCGTGATGGAGCCTGCACGCGATGGGGTGGCGAGACCACCTCGTCGCCAATGTAGTGTTGCGACCCGGGGCCTAGGAATAATGCACACCACACACTTTGCTTTCGCTGGTGGCCAGCAACTACCTTGGTCACGCCCAGGACCACGGGCTCTTTAATAAATTTCTTGCGTGCCCTCGGTTTGGACGCTGGGTCAGCCCACAACCGGCATGCACAAAGGGGTGGGGACATGGGATAACCCTCAGGGACTCCGCAACTTGGTCTGGCCCATTCGGGCAACATTACACACTCCAAGCAGGCAAGGTAGTTCAGCTGTTTTATATACCTTCTGCAGATATTGTGCACCTGAAAGTTAACGCTTTCATAATGTTGGTATGGCCAGCTCAGCCTGTTATCCTTACAAGGTCGAGAAGAACTGTATTATGTTTGGTGAAGGTGGCACGTTTTCTTATGCACCTGCCCCAAACTGAAATGTCCGAGCTATCAAGCAGTATACAAATACTAAATTAACCTTAATAGTAGCTGTGGGGGACTGGATTTGGCAGTTTATGAGGGCCATGGGTGTGGAGAAAGATGATATTGGACAGGAGCCAGAGAGGTACATGTTGGATCTAAGATGTACCAAGAGGAGACTATATGGCAATTTAATTGCCTGACTCAGCACTAATGTATGTGGTATGAGGGGAGCGGAAACACAATGAACAACAGACGGGAGGATAAAATAACGGACAGCAGACAGGAGGACATGGGGGGTGCTATTGGACCAACGGGCAGTGGAGAGGAGAGCAGGAGAGAGGATATCAAAACAACAGACAGCAGGGAGGAAGGTGGGGTGTATCAGAACAGCAGACATGGAGTATATGAGATATCCCTTAACGGTATCCTTCAAAAAAGAAGTTACATTACTACTCATGAATACATTTCTGCCTTAGGTCATACAACTTGACTCATGAGCTACACCCCTAACTATTACAGGACTTTCGGAACTGATCCATTCCAATTACCTAATGGACTAGTCCTAGTGATATTCCTGACTCAATATGTGAATTTACAGCGTTTTGTACCTCTCCTGATTCTGTTGTTGCTTGCTCTCTTGTTCTCTTTTCTTTTGTACTGATCTTCTGTAAGGCAATCTGAAACTCCCACAGGTCATGTTTGTGCTGCATACAACTATATAAATAAATCAAAATAAAAGAAGTACTTCTTGGATTTTGGGTGTTGTGGACTTGTTTCATTTATAAAATTAAGCTCTATTATTTAACCTCTTGTGGAGTCTTTTTGTGTTACTGTTTGAAGTGTTGCACAAATACTTTACAAATTGCCCCTTAAGTTAAGACTGACTGCTCTGTGCCAAGCTACCAGAGGGTGAGCACAGGCTAATTCAGGATGTGTTTCTGACTTAGCCTGATTAGGAATGTGGTTCCTGCTTGGGGAGGGTACATACCTCTGCCAAACAGAAACCCGATTTCTAACAGAGGGCATATGGAAAAGTAAAAATAAAGTACATGCAGGAGTCTGCAGCCAGTGGAAGGAACCTGGCCGCAGCCAGGAAGCTGGACTTGGTCTATGCTCCACTGCAGGGACACACTGTGAATCTCCAAGAGGAAGCTGAGGCGAGGAGAAGGCTCTGACCAATGAGAAGCAAGGAAAATAGATTAACATGGGAACCAACAAATGGTAGGTAATGGGCAGGCTGTGGGCCTTTGATATTTCTTTTTGTTTTCAAGAGATTTGCAAACACAGAGCAAGCGCTGTGCAGGCGAAATCTAAAAATGAACTGTAAAAATCACCATATCTGCAATTGTTTTAAAAAAATTGCATGGTGAAATAATCCCTCCAAACACCCCCATGCAATGGCCAGGAATCTTTGCTGCCCTTGCTCGATATGCATTGTATGAGTGATGGTCTGAGAAAATTTGTCAGGGCTGATTTTTGGTTCCCAGTCCAGCCCTGCTCTTACAGCCAAGGCTTTGCACAAACTTTCTGTCAAATTGATTTTTTAAATCACCAATTTATCCATGAGATTTCACAATATCACAGAGTGTGAAAGTCCATTCCTTAAGCAGGCTACCATTGTGTCTCACTCACTCAATCACAAAATCTGCAATTCTACTCGCCACACTGATAGCCGTTTTCTTTTATATCCAAGGGGTTTGAAGTGGATGAATACTGTACCAGCATTGGTAAATACATTAGGTTTCACCTAAGTGATTAATAATAAGCTGTTTTTTGTTGCAGGTTGTAGCTTGCTGAATAGTTGTACAATATAAGTTACAGGAAGTCTGTTAAAGTATCACAATTTTCTTATGTACAAAAAGGATATATATTGTGCTGTTACTAGTGGTATAGTGCAGGTAAGTAATAAAGGTGGGAAATAATTTAATTGATGTAATAGCAATATTATGTGATTAGAGGAGTTCTGACATTTTGGGCCCTGTGCCACTGCACCTGCTACACCATTCAAATCATGCCCTTAGTGCCTGCAAGATAACTGCATTTGTGACGGTCTGTTTAGTAGTAAAATATAGCAATATTTGGTGTTTAGAGGAGTTCTGACAACTTTTGGCCTTGGTGCGACTGCACCTGCTGCACCATTCAAATCATGACTCCATTGCCTGTCAGGTAACTGCACTTGTGACTGTCTGATTAGTAGTGAAATATTGCAATGTTTGGTGTTCAGAGGGGAGTTTAGAGCTATGGGTCCCGGTGTTAATGCACCTGCTGCACCATTGAAATCATGACCCTAGTGCCTGAAAGGTAACTGCACCTGTGACTGCTTATTTAGTAGTTAAATATAGCAATATTTTGTTTTTAGTGGGCTCCCTAGAGCTTTTGGCCCTGGTGACACTGCACCTGCTGCACCATTCACATCAAGCCCCTTTTAACTGCAAGGTAACTGCAATTGTGTCTGCTATAGAAAGTCTGTTAAAGTGTTATGACTTGTTTATGTACAAAAAGGCAATATATTGTGCTGTTACTTGTAGTATAGTGTAGGTAAGTAATAGCAACATTTTCAAAAATGAATTAAACGAGGAAAATAATAGAATTAATTGATGTAATAGCAATATTTTGTGTTTAGAGTTCTGCCAACTTTTGGGCCCGGTGCTACTGCACCTGCTGCCCTATTCAAAATCTTGGCCATGTTGTCTTCAAGCTAGCTGCACTTGTGACTGCCTGTTTAGTTTTATATTTTGGCAATAATCTGGGTTTAACGGGGTCCCTAGAGCTTTTGGCCCAGGTGCCACTGCACCCGCTGAACCATTCAAATCAAGTCCCTCTTAACTGCACGGGAACTGCAATTGTGACTGCCTGTTTAGTAAGCAAATATAGAAGAATTGTGTGTTTAGAGGAGATTGGTCAACTTTTGGGCGCGATACCACTGCACCTGCTGCACTATTCAAATCATGACCCTGGGGTCTGCAAGGTAACTGCACTTGTGCCTGCCTGTTTAGTAGTAAAATATAGCACAGCTCTTGCATATTAACTTTATTTTTAACGTGCAATGCTTATTACAACATTTCCAATTTGATCTTAATGATCAAATATATTGTTGGAAAAATCTAACCGGTAATGCCTACAAAGTGCAAAGAAAAGTACTGAGAAAATGCTACAAATGTGCTAAGGCTGAAGCATCTGCTTTACACAACTAAGTAATAACAAGCATTAGAAATGCAATCGGGCTCAGATTTTTTGAGTTTGAGCTAATGGCATTGTAAATGGTAATTATTAGACGGGGACCTGGAGGGTCGGCCGAGCACAAGGGGAGAGGCCTCCGGTGAGGGCCGTCTCCAGCGATCGTACAGACAAGTAACTTCCCCCCCACAGATGGACACCACACGAAGATCAGATTAACACCCTTTATAGGCAATTCTTGAAGTAAGGTAGTACGATACAAGGAGGTCAGGACACGATGATCCTCTCAATTCTAGTCTCTAGTAGGGAAAGGGGGTAGCGGGACAGTCTTGGTACCTACTGGTACTGAGGTGCAACGGTGGTAGCTCACAATCCTCGAGCTCGGCGTTCGGACGGGTCGGACCGCGGCAGCGCCAGCAGGTCCCGAAGAGGTCGTAGGTGGCAACGGGCCGCGGCAGCGCCAGCAGGTCCCAACGAGGATGACGGTTACAACGGGCCGCGGCAGCGCCGGCAGGTCCCATGAGGATGAAGGTTGCAGAAGGCCGCGGCAGCGCCAGCAGGCAGGACGATAGTTCACAAGGCAGGGCTGCGGCAGCGCCAGCAGTCCGTCAAGGATGAGTTCTTCTCGGTGTCTCTCGACTCCAGGATACAACTGCCTTCCTGTTCTGGGGCTGCCTCAGTTATAGGTCTGGCGCCCTTTGATGTCCGGACCCTCGCACTGGGAGGTCGGGAGGTCCGGGATGAGGGAGTCCAGACACCCAGCAGGGGGGTGGAGCCAGCACCCGGGGAGGCTGGGGGCGATCGGCACCTGGCGGGGGAGAGCCATCGATACTTCTTTCTCCCATTAACCTGCCAAGTGGTCCGTTCACCTCCTGGGTGGATGGTGGTGCCGGGATGTCGGGGCCTGGCCAGGCCCAAGGTTGGGGTCGAGCTGAGGCCATGCGGCCGCGTGGTGCAGTGTCCAAGATGGCGGCTGGGCCGGGCAATGGGGCTGACGGGGGCCCGGGCCCATGGCACAGAGATATCCGGGAGCAGGCGTCCCGGAGGGGACGGGGTGCGGGTTGCTTCTGCGAGTAGCCCCCGGAGGGCCGGTGTCTGGGCCCTGTCATGCGGGGAGGGAGCGAGCCCTTCGTGGGGCCTGTCCAACATGCGTCCCCCCCAGCTGAAGGCGGGGAGAGTCACCCATCCTCTTGGGGACTTTCCTCGTCGAGGCGGAAAAAGCGGGACAGGCCATCCGCGTTGGCGTGGTCTTGGCCAGGGCGATGCTCCACAGTGAAGTCCATCCCCTGCAGGGAGATGGACCATCGCAATAGTTTGGGGTTCTCCCCCCGCATTTGCATTAGCCATTGCAGGGGCCGATGATCTGTTTGTACCCGGAAGTGGGTTCCGAAGAGGTAAGGCCGGAGCTTCTTGAGGGCCCATACTACTGCGAAGGCCTCTCACTCAATGGTGCTCCAGCGCTGTTCTCGGGGCAGGAGGCGTCTGCTGATGAAGGCCACTGGTTGGTCGACTCCCTCGGGGTTCAGTTGGGAGAGGACGGCCCCGATGCCATGGTCTGAGGCATCAGTCTGGACGATGAACTCACGGCTGTAGTCGGGGGCCTGGAGCACCGGGGCGGTGCACATGGCGGCCCTCAGCCTCTCGAAGGCCGCTTGACAGTCGGGAGTCCAGTTGACTGTTTTTGGGTTGGTCTTGGATGTGAGTGCCGTGAGGGGCCCCACAATGCTGCCATAGTCCTTCACGAACCGCCGATAGTATCCGGTGAGCCCCAAGAAGGCTCGGACCTCGGTTTGGGTCACGGGGGGGCGCCAGGACTGGATGGCAGCGATCTTGAGCTGGAGGGGGGCCACCAGACCGCTCCCCACTTGGTGTCCGAGGTAGGTCACGGACCCCTGGCCGATTTGGCACTTGCTGGCCTTGATTGTGAGGCCAGCTTGTTGGAGGGCCTGCAAGACCCCTCAGAGGTGGCGGAGGTGGTCTGACCAGTGGCGGCTATACACCGCGATGTCGTCCAGGTATGCGGCGCTGAACTCTTCAAGGCCCGCCAATACCTGGTTCACAAGTCGTTGAAACGTGGCTGGAGCGTTTTTCATGCCGAATGGCATCACTCTGAAATGGTAGTGTCCATCCGGGGTGGAGAAAGCGGATCGTTCTTGTGCCCTGGGGGTGAGGCCGATCTGCCAGTAGCCCGCCGTCAGGTCGAAGATGCTTAGGTAGCGGGCCGCCCCCATGCGGTCAACTAGTTCGTCGGCGCGGGGGATGGGGTGAGCGTCGGTTCGGGTGACAGCGTTCAGACCCCGATAGTCGACGCAGAACCGGAGCTCGGGTGTGGTGCCCCGGGCCGCAGCTTTGGGGACCAGTACAACCGGACTGGCCCAGGGGCTGTCCGAGGGTTCGATGACTCCGAGTGCGAGCATCTTGGAGACTTCTTCTTGGATGCAGGTGCGTACCCGATCTGGTACTTGGTACGGCCGGTGTCGGATAGGAGGACTGTTGCCAGTGTCCACGTCGTGCAGGCACCAGGGGGTGACCCCGGGTGTGAGGGAGAATAGGCTTGCAAATTGCAGCAGGAGGGCCCGACAGTCTTGGCGCTGCTCCGGGGTCAGGGTCTCGGAGAGTTGGACCCCGTCCACCGAACCATCTTTTTCCCCGGTCCCCAGTAGGTCAGGGAGGGGCTCGGAGTCCTCTTCCGCTCCACTGTCTGTAGCCATCAGCAGGCTGAGCTCCGAGCGCACGAAGTGGGGTTTGAGTCTGTTGGCGTGGAGGAGCCGGAGGGGGTTCCGGGGGGATTCCATGTCGATGAGGTAGGTGACGGGGCTCTTACGCTCGATCACCTTGAAGGGCCCCGTCCACTTGTCCTGTAAGGCACAAGGTTCGATGGGGGACATCACCCATACCTGCTGGCCAGGCTCGAATTCGATGGAGGAGGCATGTTGATCGTACCACTTCTTCATGTCCTCCTGACTGGCCTCAAGATTGGCGTTGGCGATCTCTCTGAATCGCCGGGTCTGATTACGGAGGGTCAGGAGGTACTTGTAAACGTCTGGAGGGGTCTTCAGGGGGGCCATTTCCCACTCTTCTTTAACTAGGCTGAGAGGCCCGAGAACAGGGTGTCCGTACAGGAGTTCGAAGGGGCTGAAGCCGAGGGACTTCTGGGGGACTTCTCGGTAGGCGAAGAGGAGGCACGGTAGTAGCACGTCCCACTGGCGGCGTAGGGGTTCTTCCAGCCCCATGATCATCCCCTTGAGAGTGCGGTTGAATCGCTCGACCAGTCCGTTTCCTTGCGGGTGATAGGGGGTTGTGAATCGGTAGGTGACTCCGCACTTTTGCCATAGGGATTTCATATATTTTGAAATAAAGTTCGTGCCCCTGTCGCTGACGACTTCCCTGGGGAAGCCCACTCGAGAGAAGATCCCCATTAAGGCTCGACCTACCACTGGTGCTGTTACAGTTCGAAGGGGAACCGCCTCAGGATAGCGGGTGGCGTGGTCCACCAGGACCAGGATGAATCGATGCCCTTGTGCTGTTCGGGGGTCCAGGGGCCCCACAATGTCTATTCCCACCCTTTCGAACGGGGTGGTCACAACGGGGAATGGTTGCAGAGGTGCCTTGAGTTTGCGGCCGTTCTTCCCGCTGGCCTGGCAGGTCGGGCAGGACCGGCAGTGGTTGGAGACGTCATTTCTCATTTTCGGCCAGTAAAGGTGAGTCACCAGGCGGTTGTATGTTTTGTCTTGCCCCAAGTGTCCAGCCAGGGGGAAATCATGGGCCAAGTTCAAAAGGAAGTCTCTGAAGCGGAGGGGCACCACCAGCACTCGACTGGCCCCCAGCTCCGCTATTCTTTGTTCGCTGTACAGTAGGTCATTGTCCCAATAGATCCAGTGGGCCCCTGCGGTGTCTCCTGCGCTCTGGGCGAGCGCTTGCTGTCGCAGTCCCTCGAGGGAGGGACATGTTTTTTGCTCTTGCCGGAATTGTTCTTGGGTGGGCCCCCCTTCCTGACGCCACTGAGCCAGGTCCGGAAGGTCTTGGGGCTGAGCGGGCTCTTCCGGGGTGTCGGTAGGGATGGAGTCTCCCTCTGGAGCGATCGGGGGAGGAGGTGCTGGCCATTCGGGTTCTTCAGATCTAGGGATGGTGTCGGCGGCCATGGATCGGGTTGTTACGCACGCCCAGCCCGGGAGGCCTAACATCCCCAGGTGCTCTCTTCTTTCAACGGCTGCCCATGGGGAACTCTCGAGATCGTTCCCCAGGAGGCAGTCCACGGGGGCATCGTCGCGGACAGTCACTTTTAGCATACCGGACACTCCTCCACATTCGAAGGGGACGCAGGCCATCCGACACAGGCTCTCCGAATTGTCGGCCGATCGGACGGGGCAAAGAACGTTTGGCAGGATTTGTTCTGGGGTCACCAGGTGACAACGGACGGCCGTCACACTGGCCCCTGTGTCACGCAGGGCTTCGGCCTTACGCCCATTTATGTTCACCCACTGGCTGTATTTCCTGGTGTTGGCTGGTAGGGGAGCCCGCAGGATCAGGTCTCTTCCCCCTAGGCAGGCCAGGGTCATGGCGGCAGATTCCCACTCGGGTTGCTCCTGCTCGTACTCTTCAGGCTCTTCGGAGACTTGCTCTTCTCCTAGGGTGGCGGCAGCCACCTGGCGGGGCCCGGGGGTCTGGTTCTTTGGGCAGGTCGGGTCACTGGCATAGTGGCCGACTCGCTGGCATCGATGACACGTAACGTTGGCTCGGAACCCCGGGCGCATCGGGGGGTTGCCCCGGCCGGCCGGGGGCGGGGTGTTGTTTGCGGGAGTGGCCGGGACGGCGTCTCTGCCCCGGCCCTGTCCTCCTCCTCCTCCTCGGGGACGATGATGACCTTGGTTGGTTCTGTTCTGCTCGTTTGGCCCACTCCGGGTCACTCGGGTGCTCTCCCACCGGTCAGCCTCGGCGGCGAGCTGCCGGGGGTCAGTCAATTTACTGTCGAGGAGGTGCTGCCTGAGCTCGACGAAGCAGTTGTTGGAGAGGTGCTCCCACACAATGAGGTTGAAGAGCTGTTCGTAGGTTGTTACGTTGCTACCCTTGATCCAACCCTCGAAGGCTCGGCTGAAATAGTTCACATATTCTATCCAGGTGGTACCCGGGATTCGGGTGCAGTTGCGGAACCTCTGGCGGTACATCTCGGGCGTCAGCCCATATCGACTGAGGAGGGCGGCCTTCATGTGGTCATAGGACGTCATTTGATGGTCCGGAAGCTGCAGCAGGGCATCACGGCCTTCATTGACGAATCTCCCCCATAGACCGGCTCCCCAGTCACTTCGAGCGATCCGGTGGGCAGTCATGGCGATCTTGTAGGCCTTGAACCACTGCTGTATGTCGTCGTTCCGATAATATTCCCGGACCACATCTTTGGGGATGTGGACCTTCTGTTCGGTAGTACCTGGGGGGCGCGGTTGCTCGGGCACCCCTAGGTCTTTGTTCTGTTTGCGCATTTCTATCTCCGCTAGCTTGCACTCGTGTTCGTATGCCAGTCTTTTTTCTTCGAGTTCTCTCTGTCTCTGCTTTTCCTCTCGCTCTTCTTGGAGCCGTAAGTGTTCTAAGTTCATCTTTTGTTCTGCCAGTTTCAATTCTCCGTCTAATTTGAGCCGTGCCAACTCTAACTTGTATAGTCTATTTTTCTCTCGTTCTCGGATCTCTTCCCGGGAGAGATCCGTTCTCCTTTCTTCCGTCAGAGTGGTGTTTGTCTCCGGGGCTTCGGGGTCCCGGGGTCCGGCAGTATTCGTCTCTGCCCAGGATTCTAGGGCGTGTTTGAAGTCCTCTTTCGTGCTCAGGCCGGTGGTAGCAATGCCTAGTTCTATGCAAAATTGTTTTAGCTCTCGGTGGTTGTACTCTTCCAGTTTTTCCATCTGGAATTTCTCTGCAGATCCGCTCTCTCTGGTCGTCATTGTGGATTAGTCGTAGGGTGAGTTACTCTCTGTACGGTTACGCGTTGGTTCGGATCGCGCCGCTGGCCACCAATGTTAGACGGGGACCTGGAGGGTCGGCCGAGCACAAGGGGAGAGGCCTCCGGTGAGGGCCGTCTCCAGCGATCGTACAGACAAGTAACTTCCCCCCCACAGATGGACACCACATGAAGATCAGATTAACACCCTTTATAGGCAATTCTTAAAGTAAGGTAGTACGATACAAGGAGGTCAGGACACGATGATCCTCTCAATTCTAGTCTCTAGTAGGGAAAGGGGGTAGCGGGACAGTCTTGGTACCTACTGGTACTGAGGTGCAACGGTGGTAGCTCACAATCCTCGAGCTCGGCGTTCGGACGGGTCGGACCGCGGCAGCGCCAGCAGGTCCCGAAGAGGTCGTAGGTGGCAACGGGCCGCGGCAGCGCCAGCAGGTCCCAACGAGGATGACGGTTACAACGGGCCGCGGCAGCGCCGGCAGGTCCCACGAGGATGAAGGTTGCAGAAGGCCGCGGCAGCGCCAGCAGGCAGGACGATAGTTCACAAGGCAGGGCTGCGGCAGCGCCAGCAGTCCGTCAAGGATGAGTTCTTCTCGGTGTCTCTCGACTCCAGGATACAACTGCCTTCCTGTTCTGGGGCTGCCTCAGTTATAGGTCTGGCGCCCTTTGATGTCCGGACCCTCGCACTGGGAGGTCGGGAGGTCCGGGATGAGGGAGTCCAGACACCCAGCAGGGGGGTGGAGCCAGCACCCGGGGAGGCTGGGGGCGATCGGCACCTGGCGGGGGAGAGCCATCGATACTTCTTTCTCCCATTAACCTGCCAAGTGGTCCATTCACCTCCTGGGTGGATGGTGGTGCCGGGATGTCGGGGCCTGGCCAGGCCCAGGGTTGGGGTCGAGCTGAGGCCACGCGGCCGCGTGGTGCAGTGTCCAAGATGGCGGCTGGGCCGGGCAATGGGGCTGACGGGGGCCCGGGCCCATGGCACAGAGATATCCGGGAGCAGGCGTCCCGGAGGGGACGGGGTGCGGGTTGCTTCTGCGAGTAGCCCCCGGAGGGCCGGTGTCTGGGCCCTGTCATGCGGGGAGGGAGCGAGCCCTTCGTGGGGCCTGTCCAACAGTAATGTATTTTTGCTAAGTGTTATGGAGTGTGTTAATGTGGTGTGTAGTGGAATTATGTGTGTTAGATTGTAACTCTGCGCTCCCTATGCACTCTTCACTCTGCGCTCCCTATGCACTCTGCACTCCCTATGCACTCTGCACTCCCTATGCACTCTGCACTCCCTATGCACTCTGCACTCCCTATGCACTATGCGCTCCCTATGCACTCTGCGCTCCCTATGCACTCTGCACTCCCTATGCACTCTGCACTCCCTATGCACTTTGCGCTCCCTATGCACTCTGCGCTCCCTATGCACTCTGCGCTCCCTATGCACTCTGCACTCCCTATGCACTCTGCACTCCCTATGCACTCTGCACTCCCTATGCACTCTGCACTCCCTATGCACTCTGCACTCCCTATGCACTCTGCACTCCCTATGCACTCTGAACTCCCTACGCACTCTGAACTCTCTATGCACTCTGCACTCCCTATGCACTCTGCACTCCCTATGTACTCTGCACTCCCTATGCACTCTGCACTCTGCACTCCCTATGCACTCTGCACTCTGCACTCCCTATGCACTCTGCACTCCCTATGCACTCTGCACTCCCTATGCACTCCCTATGCACTCTGCACTCCCTATGCTCTCTGCACTCCCTATGCACTCTGCACTCCCTATGCACGCTGCACTCCCTATGCACTCTGCACTCTGCACTCCCTATGCACTGTGCACTCTGCACTCCCTATGCACTGTGCACTCTTCACTCCCTATGCACTGTGCACTCTTCACTCCCTATGCACTCTGCACTCCCTATGCACTATGAACTCCCTATGCACTCTGCACTATGCACTCCCTATGCACTCTGCACTCCCTATGCACTCTGCACTCCCTATGCACTCTGCACTGCCTATGCACTCTGCACTCTGCACTCCCTATGCACTGTGCACTCTTCACTCCCTATGCACTGTGCACTCTTCACTCCCTATGCACTCTGCACTCCCTATGCACTATGCACTCCCTATGCACTCTGCACTCTGCACTCCCTATGCACTCTGCACTCCCTATGCACTCTGCACTCTGCACTCCCTATGCACTCTGCACTCTGCACTCCCTATGCACTCTGCACTCCCTATGCACTCTGCACTCTGCACTCCCTATGCACTGTGCACTCTTCACTCCCTATGCACTGTGCACTCTTCACTCCCTATGCACTCTGCACTCTGCACTCCCTATGCACTATGCACTCCCTATGCACTCCCTATGCACTCTGCACTCTGCACTCCCTATGCACTATGCACTCCCTATGCCCTCTGCACTATGCACTCCCTATGCACTCTGCACTCCCTATGCACTCTGCACTCCCTATGCACTCTGCACTCCCTATGCACTCTGCACTCCCTATGCACTCTGCACTCCCTATGCACTCTGCACTCCCTATGCACTCTGCACTCCCTATGCACTCTGCACTCGCTATGCACTCTGCACTCCCTACGCACTCTGCACTATTCCCTCCCTATGCACTGTGCACTCTTCCTATGCACTGTGCACTCTGCACTCCCTATGCACTGTGCACTCTGCACTCCCTATGCACTGTGCACTCTTCACTCCCTATGCACTGTGCACTCTTCACTCCCTATGCACTCTGCACTCCCTATGCACTATGCACTCCCTATGCACTATGCACTCCCTATGCACTATGCAATATGCACTCCCTATGCACTCTGCACTCCCTATGCACTCTGCACTATGCACTACCTATGCACTGTGCACTCTTCACTCCCTATGCACTCTGCACTCCCTATGCACTCTGCACTCCCTATGCACTCCCTATGCACTCTGCACTCGCTATGCACTCTGCACTTCCTATGCACTCTGCACTCCCTATGCACTCTGCACTCCATATGCACTCTGCACTCCATATGCACTCTGCACTCCCTATGCACTCTGCACTCCTTATGCACTCTGCACTTCCTATGCACTCTGCGCTCCCTATGCACTCTGCACTCCCTATGCACTCTCCACTCCCTATGCACTCTGCACTCCCTATGCACTCTGCACTCCCTATGCACTCTCTACTCTGCACTCCCTATGCACTCTGCACTCCCTATGCACTCTGCACTCCCTATGCACTCTGCACTCCCTATGCACTCTGCACTCCCTATGCACTCTGCACTCCCTATGCACTCTGCACTCCCTATGCACTTTGCACTCCCTATGCACTCTGGTGGTGGTAGTACTGGTAGTACTGATGGTGGTAGTACTGGTAGTACTGGTGGTGGTAGTGGTACTGGTAGTACTGGTAGTGGTAGTACTGGTAGTGGCAGTACTGGTGGTGATGGTACTGGTAGTACTGGTGGTGGTGGTAGTACTGTTGGTGGTGGTATTGGTAGTACTGGTGGCTGTAGTAATGGTAGTACTGGTGGCTGTAGTAGTGGTAGTACTGGTGGTGGTAGTATTTGTAGTACTTATGGTGGTACTACTGGTAGTACTGGTGGTGGTGGTGGTGGTACTGGTAGTGTTAGTACTGGTGGTGGTGGTACTGGTAGTGGTAGTACTGGTGGTGGTAGTACTGGTAGTATGCACTGTGCACTCTTCACTCCCTATGCACTCTGCACTCCCTATGCACTATGCACTCCCTATGCACTCTGCACTATGCACTCCCTATGCACTCTGCACTCCCTATGCACTCTGCACTCCCTATGCACTCTGCACTCCCTATGCACTCTGCACTCCCTATGCACTCCCTATGCACTCTGCACTCCCTATGCACTCTGCACTCTGCACTCCCTATGCACTCTGCACTCTTCACACCCTATGCACTGTGCACTCTTCCTATGCACTCTGCACTCCCTATGCACTGTGCACTCTTCACTCCCTATGCACTCTGCACTCCCTATGCACTATGCACTCCCTATGCACTCTGCACTTCCTATGCACTCTGCACTCCCTATGCACTCTGCACTCTGCACTCCCTATGCACTCTTCACTCCCTATGCACTGTGCACTCTTCACTCCCTATGCACTCTGCACTCCCTATGCACTCTGCACTCCCTATGCACTCTGCACTTCCTATGCACTCTGCACTCCCTATGCACTCTGCACTCTGCACTCCCTATGCACTCTGCACTCCCTATGCACTCTGCACTCCCTATGCACTCTGCACTCCCTATGCACTGTGCACTCCCTATGCACTCTGCACTCCCTATGCACTCTGCACTGCCTATGCACTCTGCACTCCCTATGCACTCCCTATGCACTCTGCACTCCCCATGCACTCTGCACTTTGCACTCCCTATGCACTCCCTATGCACTCTGCACTCCCTATGCACTCTGCACTTCCTATGCACTCTGCACTCCCTATGCACTCTGCACTCCCTATGCACTCTGCACTCCCTATGCACTCTGCACTCCCTATGCACTTTGCACTCCCTATGCACTCTGCACTCCCTATGCACTCTGCACTCTGCACTCCCTATGTACTCTGCACTCCCTCTGCACTCTGCACTCTGCACTCCCTATGCACTCTGCACTCCCTATGCACTCCCTATGCACTCTGCACTCCCTATGCACTCTGCACTCCCTATGCACTCTGCACTCCCTATGCACTCTGCACTCCCTATGCACTCTGGTGGTGGTAGTACTGGTAGTACTGATGGTGGTAGTACTGGTAGTACAGGTGGTGGTAGTGGTACTGGTAGTACTGGTAGTGGTAGTACTGGTAGTGGCAGTACTGGTGGTGATGGTACTGGTAGTACTGGTGGTGGTGGTAGTACTGTTGGTGGTGGTATTGGTAGTACTGGTGGCTGTAGTAATGGTAGTACTGGTGGCTGTAGTAGTGGTAGTACTGGTGGTGGTAGTACTGGTAGTACTTATGGTGGTACTACTGGTAGTACTGGTGGTGGTGGTGGTGGTACTGGTAGTGTTAGTACTGGTGGTGGTGGTACTGGTAGTGGTAGTACTGGTGGTGGTAGTACTGGTAGTATGCACTGTGCACTCTTCACTCCCTATGCACTCTGCACTCCCTATGCACTATGCACTCCCTATGCACTCTGCACTATGCACTCCCTATGCACTCTGCACTCCCTATGCACTCTGCACTCCCTATGCACTCTGCACTCCCTATGCACTCTGCACTCCCTATGCACTCTGCACTCCCTATGCACTCCCTATGCACTCTGCACTCCCTATGCACTCTGCACTCTGCACTCCCTATGCACTCTGCACTCTTCACACCCTATGCACTGTGCACTCTTCCTATGCACTCTGCACTCTGCACTCCCTATGCACTGTGCACTCTGCACTCCCTATGCACTCTTCACTCCCTATGCACTGTGCACTCCCTATGCACTCTGCACTCTGCGTTCCCTATGCACTCTGGTGGTGGTAGTACTGGTAGTACTGATGGTGGTAGTACTGGTAGTACTGGTGGTGGTAGTGGTACTGGTAGTACTGGTAGTGGTAGTACTGGTAGTGGCAGTACTGGTGGTGATGGTACTGGTAGTACTGGTGGTGGTGGTAGTACTGTTGGTGGTGGTATTGGTAGTACTGGTGGCTGTAGTAATGGTAGTACTGGTGGCTGTAGTAGTGGTAGTACTGGTGGTGGTAGTACTGGTAGTACTGATGGTGGTACTACTGGTGGTACTGGTGGTGGTGGTGGTGGTACTGGTAGTGTTAGTACTGGTGGTGGTGGTACTGGTAGTGGTAGTACTGGTGGTGGTAGTACTGGTAGTACTGATGATGGTAGTACTGGTAGTACTGGTGGTGGTGGTACTGGTGGTGGTAGTACTGGTGGTGGTAGTGGTACTGGTAGTGGTAGTACTGTTAGTGGTAGTACTGGTGGTCGCGGTACTGGTAGTACTGGTGGTGGTGGTAGTGGTAGTACTGGTGGCTGTAGTACTGGTAGTACTGGTGGTGGCGGTGGTACTGGTAGTGGTAGTACTGGTGGTGGTGGTACTGGTAGTGGTAGTACTGGTGGTGGTAGTACTGGTAGTACTGATGGTGGTAGTACTGGTAGTACTAGTGGTGGTGGTACTGGTGGTGGTAGTGGTACTGGTAGTGGTAGTACTGGTAGTGGTTGTACTGGTGGTCGTGGTACTGGTAGTACTGGTGGTGGTGGTGGTAGTGGTACTACTGGTGGCTATAGTACTGGTAGTACTGGTGGTGGTGGTGGTACTGGTAGTGTTAGTACTGGTGGTGGTGGTGGTACTGGTTGTACTGGTGGTGGTAGTACTGGTGGTGGTGGTACTGGTGGTGGTGGTAGTGGTACTGGTAGTACTGGTTGTGGTAGTGCTGTTGGTGGTGGTACTGGTATTACTGATGGAGGTGGTAGTACTGGTGGTGGTGGTTGTGGTAGTACTGGTGGCTGTAGTAGTGGTAGTACTGGTGGCTGTAGTAGTGGTAGTACTGGTGGTGGTAGTACTGGTAGTACTGATGGTGTTAGTACTGGTGATGGTGGTGGTACTGGTAGTGGTAGTACTGGTGGTGGTGGTACTGGTAGTGGTAGTACTGGTGGTGGTGTTACTTGTAGTACTGGTGGTGGTGGTACTGGTAGTGTTAGTAGTGGTAGTACTGGAGGTGGTGTACTGGTAGTACTGATGGTGGTGGTAGTGGTAGTACTGGTGGCTATAGTACTGGTAGTACTGGTAGTGGTGGTGGTACTGGTAGTGTTAGTACTGGTGGTGGTGGGGGTACTGGTAGTACTGGTGGTGGTAGTACTGGTGGTGGTGGTACTGGTGGTGGTGGTAGTGGTACTGGTAGTACTGGTTGTGGTAGTACTGTTGGTGGTGGTACTGGTATTACTGATGGTGGTGGTAGTACTGGTGGTGGTGGTAGTGGTAGTACTGGTGGCTGTAGTAGTGGTAGTACTAGTGACTGTAGTAGTGGTAGTACTGGTGGTGGTAGTACTGGTAGTACTGATGGTGTTAGTACTGGTGGTGGTGGTGGTGGTACTGGTAGTGGTAGTACTGGTGGTGGTGGTACTGGTAGTGGTAGTACTGGTGGTGGTGGTACTGGTAGTGGTAGTACTGCTGGTGGTATCCAAAGTACGTGTTGCTATTAAAGGGAAATACATATCAGACAGCGCTTCAAAGGAAATAAGCGAACACCATGTCCTTGTAATCGGGAACACTTCCTTGCAAACACACATTTTTCAGAGCAATGATAAATCACATAAAAGTTCAATACAATAGACGTCCACATTTCTCAGCCCCAAAAACGCTGCAGACGAACGCGCGCCCTATACATGCAATGCAGAATGGTGAACGCGCTCCCACCATCTGGATTGCATTACAAGGGCACTCTGAAAGCTCCTAATTAAGATAAATAGTCTGCCGTGCGCGTAACCGCACAGAAAATGCCAACATGGCAGCCTAACATTACATATGCCCTATGGCATCAAGACTACTACAAAAACAGCACCGCGACGACCAATCACCATTCAGATAATAAAAAAACTCACTGAAAATGCACGAGCAAAGAAAAATGTATCCAGCACTGAACAGAATACCCTTTACAATACGGCTCGCAGCTCCTCCCCACTTCTGACGAAGTGGTGACGTCGCCGAGCCCGTAAAAACCAAGCACTCCAGCATACTGTTGGAAGTTTTCTGCCTTTTCTGTGGGAAGAGATCTCATTTTGACAGTGAATAGGGCTTAAACCGTGTGAACAGCTTTTGTAGAAGTATCGTAAATACCTGAAGCCATGAGAAGTTAGCATAAAGTGGTTCAACACTAAAGTGAATGAACACTGTAATTCAGGATTGGGAACTGATAAGAGCCCCCTGTTAAGATATATTAAATACAATAGATTTCACAAGCACAGCACAAGCGATGTGCAGGTGAAACCTAAAAAGGTGTTCACTAAACCAAAGTTAGAAACATTCTCCACAATGCATGTTGTGTGTTCTGTCCAAAATATTATGTTGTAATCTGTGAGCCCCTCAACTGTGGATTTAGCTGTAGCGTTTACAGCTGCGATTATCTATAGAGACAGGTTCAAGGTCCCAGGGTCAGTGGAGTGCTCAACACACGCGTTGTTCAATTGCAAAGACTCTTCAATGTGGCATTGATGGAAGATCAGACCTTAACATAATAATGTCATCCTTATGCTTCTGTCCTTCAGTACTGAAGATCATGACCCGAGTTGACTCAATAAATGACTCCATAACTTACTGCTAGCTCATCACGTTCCTCTCCAAAGCACCTTGGGGCAGATTTATGAGGCCCTTGCGCCACGTTTACGCCGCTGTTGCGTCACGCAAGGCGGCGTAAACGTGGCGCATCCCTACGAACGATTTACAACGTGACGCATCTAGGCAGATGCGTCACGTTGTAAAGCCCTGCGCCGCTTGTGGGCGTTCCGGCGCAGGGTGGGCGTTCCGGGGCAGGTGCGCCTCGCAAAAGTGGCTGAGTGAAATCTATAAGATTTCACTCAGTCACTTGCAGGCCAATGCTGCGTCAAAGCCTGCGCCTGCTTGAAGCAGGCGTAGGTCTTGACGCAGCATTGTTAAGATGGGGCACCCCCGAGCCTTGCTGGAGCTGCGTCGCGCTTGTGACGCAACTCCAGCAATGCGCCACCTTAACGGCACAGATGCGTCACGCATCTGTGTCGTTTTTGCCCCATGGTGCGCCGCATTGTAAATGCGGCGCACCATGGGTGGCGGAGCTGTGGCGCACTGTGGCGCACATTAACTGGCGCATCCCTGGGGATGCGCCAGTTAACATAAATCTGCCCCCTTATTTATTGCAGATGTTACTATGTCAGCCACGGCACGTGGAGGTAGTTGCGGTGGGGCAGAAAGGCAGGGCGGGGGAGGGACAGGGTGGAGGGGGGGGGGTTCTAAAAACCGGAATATGGATAATTGGAGGTAAGTAAACAATTTAATAAATAAAACGAATTTCGTAGCCCACGCTACGAAATGTGTTTTATTGATTGAATTGTTTACTTACCTCCAATTATCCATATTCCGCTTTTTAGCACACCCCACCCTGCCCCTCTCCCGCACCGCCTTTCTGCCCCACCGCAACTCCCTCCACGGGCTGCGGCTGTTAACTTTCGATTGTACTAAAGGCTGTGAAGTTTTGTGTTTGTAAGGTTCAACTTGCAAATACTGCACGTTGTGAAATAAATCATTTCCTTTCCTTAAAATAATTTTACTAGAGTTGTATTACAGTTTAGAAAATGTGTGTATATCGAACCGAACTTGATTTTACAGATGGTCGGAGGAAAATGTATGCCATGGAGTAAATGTCAATGTGAACCCGGTGATCCGCCTCCCGCTAAGGATTGCAAGACTAAATCCCAATCCCTGAGTAAACACGTGTTTACACATGGCATCGGAATTACGAGTTGCATGATGATTAACACACCCTTGCACTTTTCCCATGATAATTGCCCACGGTGCAAATCTGCTGAAATTATATCAGGGAAAAAGCGTGTAAAAATGGCGAAACGTGCAGAATTTGGTTTGCTAAATGCTGATTCCACATGTTAAGCCTCATCTGCAAGTTAAAGGGTCAGAATGAAAGATATTTACCACATGTGGTAAACACCTCACTCTGGTGTGATAGACACTTCACCTTGTCCTACTAACTTGTAATGAGGGCTTAAATCGGGCAGTTGGATAGAGAGTTTTGTGACAAGGGTACCCCAGTGCCATCGGGATGGAGTATCCTCTCTGCCAAACTGCAAATCAGCACCTTGATCCTCATTTTGGCAAAAAACGACGAATTTGTAAATGTTGATCATGTGCTGGATTGGTGTGAAGCACAATGACCATTACATCAGGTCAGTTGCCTAGCTTACTTTTTCTTCTTCATCCTTTAACATGGCACATTTCTTTAATTAAGAAACATTGATTTAATTTGCTATGGTTTTATGTGAAATGTGTAAAATACTGAAAATATCAGAGCACTTCGAGTTCTTTTCATGGCTCCTATAAGACTTATTTTCTTGATAAAAGATTCTGCACGTGTTTGGAAAACCATGGCATCCGATACCGGGCAGACCCGGTGAACTCTTAAAGAGTAGGAAGCCAATAGAAACTCCCGAGGTGCTCTGTGTAGAGATTATAAATCGATTCATTTTTATTGAGGATTCACTTTCAAATTAATGCGGGAGAAATTAACAAAGGCTATGACATAAAGATGGTGGTTGACAAGCCAAAATATGAATAATGATGGCAAATTACTTATTGTCTAGCACATAAAAATGATTAATGAAGTACTACCGCAGGGTTATATAAAAATAAAAGAGACACACACTCCCATCTAATAGCTACAGAATAATATGAAAAATATGAATGATAACCAGGCCTGAGCCATTTCAAGTATCATTTTTTCTGAAATTTGTGAGGACACATTCCTTGATGAATGTGCCAATATACATTTTATACCCACATGACAAAGTACATTGGCATGATATAGCTATCATTGTCATTTTTCTTACTTGAAGTATACCTGCTACCCCTACCGAAATAAAACTAATTGATACAGAAAGAAGAGAAGAATGAAGATGCAATAAAGCTGCATTTTTAAGACAGATTGAGAAATGAGCACAATGCGTTTTCATGGTAGGCATAAATCAGATCTATTAAAGAACTAATAGACACATATATAACAGTGTCATGTAAAATTGTAGTTCGTGAGGGTTTGCACTGCCTCATACTCAATCTCCCATTGCTCCTCATTTTCTCTATACATTTTGATAAATAGATACAAGAAAATTCACATCAAAGGGATTGGAAATATATGCCTGCTAACTCACACGGTGCCAGCGTATTACATGATATTGACTTTCATCACATGATCACACTGTGAGGAGCCCATATCACAGGTGGCCGAAAAAGGAGTTGAACACCACTTTTCACCTCGTTTTCAGAGGCTTTGAACTACTAATGTTCATTTAGGGGTGTGAAAACACCCCAGGACATTGGCACCAACTTCATAAAGTTTTTTTTTTGTTTAGAAGAGGGGGCTTGCGGCCAGGATGGGGCAAAAGTGCCTCTTAGGTACTTCTCGGCATGAGGCTCCACCCCCTCCTAACACACTCTAATTTTTATTTTAGCTGGCAGGTATGTGTTCGGCTTGGCTTTTCAGCAGGTTTACCCCCAGACTTTTTGCTTTTTGACCTCCTGTTTGTGACCTTGTTTGTGTTGGTTTTAGGGCTCTGGGCACGTTACTACTGCTTTTCAGTTCTAAAGTACATGTGCTGTCCATGTAAGTTGTGTTTATGGATTGATGTTTCCCTGATTGGCTTATTTGATTCACTACTAAATCCCAAGTAATGCGCACCTGTGTGCCCAGGGCCTGTAAATCGAAAGCTGCTAGTGGGCCTGCTGCACTGATTGTGCCACCCACACAAGTAGCCTTTCAAAGGGTTCCCAGGCCTGCCACTGCAGTGTCTGCACATAGGGGCTGATTCACAGAACTAACTTAAGACAAAATCTTAAACTTACTACTTTTGGTATTCACAGAAGTTAGGATTTTGTCTTAAGACAGACTTAACACAGACTTAAGACAGACTTAAGACAGACTTAGGACAGACTTAGGACAGAATCCTAACTTAAGTCTGTCCTAAGTCTGTCTTAAGTCTGTCTTAAGACAAAATCCTAACTTCTGTGAATACCAAAAGTAGTAAGTTTAGGATTTTGTCTTAAGTTAGTTCTGTGAATCGGGCCCATAGTTTTTACTGCCATGTTGACCTGCATGTGCACCTACTTGCCAGTTCCTAACCTTGCCTTTTCTTACATGTAAGACACCCCTCAGGCAGGCCCAAGATACCCCAGTGCGCAGGGAGCAGTATATGTGAAAGGTAGGACATGTGCTGGTGTGTATTGCATGTCATAATAGTGAAATACTTCGTATTTTGTTTTCACTGTTGAAAGGCTCTCTCTCCCTTAGGTTAACATGAGGGCTGCTTGGTAACCCTTTAATAAGATAACTTGCCTGTGGGAGCTGATGAAGAAATTGAGTTTAGTATGCCTGAACCCAGGATTTAAAAATTAATCTTTTAGTAAAGATACTTTTATATTGTGTTTTGGAAAATACTATGTTTAGAATGTGGGTATTTTCTTGTCTAACCATACAGTGGGCCTTTGCCTTTTGCATATTCCCTGTCTGGGTTTATAGTGACGGGATGTGCATTCACACTAGACAGACACAAGAAGGGCGGGGTTGAGGTGTGCCCTGACTTTCCTGGGTGACTCATAGGCAGGCTGAATAGACCTGGCTGCATTTAAAGTAGTGGGAGGAGTTATTGCTTGCACCTGAATGGACTGTGGCTGTCTGCACCTACTTTGGGGAACCTGGCCTGAGCTAGGCTGAACTGTGTTAGATTACTGCTGGACTAAGAAACCTGCCAGGCAGAAGAGGTGGAAGAGCTTTGAGGAGAGACTACCACTTTGCTGTGTGCTTTGCTGGGTTGGCCTGCAGTTGCTGCTTCTGTTTTGGGCAGGGAAAGGACTGGACTGTTCTACCTGCATTCCAAGTATCTCCAAGGGCTTGAGGTAGAGCTTGCCTCTTGGTGGAAGTCGCAGGGAAATCAAAGACTTCAACATTTTCTGGGGACCAGCTTCTGGTATTGAATGTTTCAGCTGCCACTGAGGAAAAAGGTAACCCGACATGTCATCAACCCTGCTGCCATCCCGGTGACCTGAAGGCACCGCAGGGGGAATGGCCGCACTTTGCACACAACCCTGGTATCACCGACGATTCCATCCAACGCCACCACCAAGCCGCTGCTTGCACCATGACCTGTGGGCCCTGCACTCTGCATCACCTCACTTCACACCACAGCTCTGGTATCACCGACCCCACAATGCCATCAACAAATGTGCTGCAGGGCCCGTGACCTGTGTACACTGCTCGTGGAGAACATGTAGCATCGTCCCCCTTCACATTGCAGCCCTGGTCTCACCCTCTACAATGCTTCAAGCTGACATCAATGCCATTGCCTGCACTATGGTTTGGGGGCACTGCTCATTAGTTTCATGACGCACCGCACTGCACCGTCCCAAACCGCACCCTTGGCCGCCGATGCCAGCACCATTGACTCCACTTCATTAACTGATGCCACTGCCTGCTCTGCGACATGTGAGCCCTGTACACCACATTGCACCATCTCGCACTGCAGCCTTGGGTCTACGGACGGCAGCGCTTCAGCAATGACGACAACGCTTCCTACACCGTGACCTGTCAGAACCGCAATGAGCATCGCCCCACTTCGCACCGTAGCCCTGGTCTCACCGATGCCACTGGATGACCGTCACTGTGTCGCTGCCTGCACCACGGCCTGAGGGCACCACAAGTCACACCGCTCTGCTTCACACCACAGCCCTAACGCCTGCTGATGCCAGCGCTCCTGACTTCAAACTCAAGTGGTTCAACCTGCAGTGTGTGTGACTTCAAGGGCTTGACGACTCCTGCACCGACTTCCGGAACTGACACATGCTGATGCCACTCCTCTGGAGCTCACTGCAAGGTCCAACGTCCTGCATCTCCTAAGGTACTGTTTTATGGGTATCCCCGACAACGTAGCTGGCCCGCAATGCCGCTACTTTATTGAACTGTTGGATTTGTTTGTTCACTATGCTGTGATAGCTCCAGACAGAGCTATTAACTGCAAGGAACTGTATATAATGTCTCTTTTTGTTTTATTGGTATTGTGGATTACAGTGTGTTGGATTTCTATCATTTTGGTCTTGTTTTTCACAGATAAATATTGGAAATGTTTCTAAAACTGGTGTGATGTCCTTTTGTAGTGTTTCACTGCATTACTGTTTTCTATATACAAATGCTTTACACACTGCCTCTGAGATAAGGTTGACTGCTCATGCCAAGCTACCAAGGGGGTGAGCAGGGGTTATTTTAGATGTGTAATCCCTTTATCCTGACTAGAGTGGTGGATTGTGCCTGACTTAGGTGCATAATCTAGCCAACCAGAAAATCCAGTTCTAATAGTATGGAAATAAAACCATTAGAATATGCAACAACAAAGCCGGTAGTGTGACTCCACCTGTTGCGGAAATATGTGGTGATCTGTAAGTCACATCATCAAATCCCGGCTGGGGGGACTTAGGGCCATATGTATCATAGTTCCGTTTTGCGAATTCTAAATAGCGATTTTTAAGGAATCGCTATTTAGAATTCGCAAAATGGTATGTATGTAAAAAATCGCTTCTTTATAGCGATTCCTTAACATTCCTAATTTGCGATTAGCAAATTGCTAATCGCAAATTACCCATTCATTTCTATGGGCCAGGAGGCCCATAGGAATGAAGGGAAAATTTGCGATTAGCAATTTGCTAATCGCAAATTAGGAATATTTTCAAGGGTGCAGGGGTGTCTCGAAAACATCCTGCTGCACCCCTGAAAATGACATGTGGGGGCATATGGCGCACATACATGCCCTAAGGGCATGTATGAGCGTCATATGGCACCTTTGTTTTTTTTTAAACTAGCTTTTTTTAAAGAATTCGCACCTTACCACCAACTAGAAGTTGGTGGTAATTTGCGAATCCTTATGGGCATTTTTGAAATATTTTTTCTTTGATACATTGCATTTAAGGAATCGCAACATTTGCGATTCCTTAAGTGCAATCGCAAAATCAGGAATAGCTAATTTTGCGATTCCTTATTTTGCAGGAAAAATGTTACATACATACCATTTAGCAAATTAGCATTCGCAAAGGCCGAAATTCACAGAATTTCGGCCTTTGCGAATGCTAATTAGCTTGATAGATATGGCCCTTAACCTCTCATCCTTTTAAGCAGTTGGACCGATTAACATTAAGGACCAGATTGATGGTTTGTCTGAATTACAGTGTGATGAAAAATTTATAAAACACCATGACACTCATTACATGTGGCATGTTAATTAAAATTGGCATCAATAACCAGACCAAGTCCATTGGATTTATGAGAAACACTATTGCATTGCTGTTGAAGTCTCCAGGTGGAATACCAAGGACAACATGCAGCAATCAACACAATATGCCCACATTTAACATGTTATCCCCTGCAAAAAACTCATAATCCTGATTATTTTACCTCTCTAAAGGTACTCGGAATCGAGAGAGTGCACGTAAGGTGCTTGTAAGACGGCTGCTGGGTAATTGAGCTCCCACTCCCCTGTCCGGAATAACCTTTTTTTCGCAGACCGGAGAGACTTTTGTCACTTCCCCATAGCACAGATGGCTGCTGAAGGGCTGAGAAATTGAGAAATGCAGCAGTGAGTTTTTATTGGTGCTCTGGGCACCCGCCTTCTTTCAGCCCGTGTCCATACCTTTGTCTGCAGTAGTTTGGGGTTTGCATTTTTCCCTCCATTTCAGTCGATGACAGGATTTTGTGCACATGCTCGCTCCCTGCGAGGTCGTTCTGCTTCAGGTGTCTGCCCAGTTCCTATTGGCCAAAATGACTGATTATTCCTTGGAGATTATGTAAGTTTCCCCCTTTTTGAGGACTTTCTCTTCTCTCCTTCAGCTCCTCAGTTAACTGTTTCTCTGCTGGGTCTTTGTTCTGTATCTCAGTTCTGGTGGTGTCTTCTCCACCAGGAGACCCAATCAAATGCTTTTTCAGCGTCTAGTAAGATCAGAGACATCGGATCTCCTGACAACTGTGCTGAAGTCAAACAGAGTGATAGCCCGCCTTATATGTTTGGTAGTACTCTTTTGTGGAATTAATCTGTGCTGCCATTCTAACACCAGAGACTCGACTATAAAAGAAATTCTTGTTGCGAGTATTTTGGAATAGACTTTGGAGTCACAGTTAATTAGGGTGATTGGCCTGTATGATACCATCTCTAAGGGTGATTTGCCTTTTCTTGGAAATATAGAGATTTTTGCATTGGACCAGGAGGCCGGAGGGGAGGCCCCGTTGAATATAGCGGTTATTATATCAAGAAAAATGGATTTTATTTGGGGTGCGAATATTTTATAGAACTCCACAGGCATGCCATCTATTCCTGCGGCTTTACTTTCTGGCAGGCTAGCTAAAGCTGCTGAAATGTCGTCCCAGGTAAGAATAACATCCAGATGCTCACAAAGGTCCTGGCTGAGCTGTCTGAGTTCTATGTCTTCGATATAGCTAGCAATTTCGGGTTCTGATAGTATGGCTGGCCTGTTATTTTCCTCTGAGTAGAGCTCAGCGTAAAAGTCTCAAAAGCCCTCCTTAATTTTAATAGGATCATTGGTCTCTATCCCAGTCGGTAGTTGTATTGCGCTGCTTATAGCCTGCTGCCTAGTCTTGACAGCAAGGTGATGGCCAATACTGTCGCTACACTTGTAACTTGTTTCCCGCATAACCGCCCACTTAGCTGCAGTTTTTTCTGCGAATAATGCCCCTATTTCAGCCTTAGTAAGTATAACTTCATTTTGGATGTTCTCAATCTCTGTTCCAGTTTGAACCATCTGGACTAATGTGGTTTCTGCTCTTTTTAATTTTTCCTGCAGATCGATCATTAGTTGATTGTCTTTTTTGTTTTTCCTGATCGAGAACCTTAAAGTCTCCCCCCGAACACCTGCTTTTAGTGTGTCCCAAACTACTATATTAGAGGCTGTTCCTAGGTTTATTTCCAGAAACTCCTGAATCCAGGCTTGCATGTGGACCCGATAGCCTGTGTCTTGCAAGAGTGCTTTCTCAAAACTCCATCTTGGTGTCTCCTTCCGATTCAGATTCAAATACTTTATTCGGTTAAAAAGCAAAAAATAACCATAAAAGTAGCATGAAAAGGTACAATTTACAAAGGGGTCAAGTAATCATTATTTAAAATCACACAGAAAAAAAAAAAACACCAAAATTAAGTACATGTATACAACATAAAAAATTAATTCATTTGAATCGATTTGCGACATTTAAAAACTGATTTGAAAAATTCAGCAAATGAGGCTACCATAAAAACAGTTTCCATTTTCTGGCACTCTAAAAACGCTAAGCGACATCTGTATACATTTAAATCTTTAAGAATAGGGATGATAAGTTTCTTTCGAAAAAAAGTATAAAATTTACAAAAAAATAAAATATGTATATCAGATTGTGGGGACACATCATCACATGGACAAAAACATAGATATTTCGACCAACAATTCATCACAGGAAAAGATAATACCCTAAAAACAATGTTAAGTCTAAACCGGGTTAAAAGGAAACGTTCATGGTTGGACATATACAATGATAAATATGGCTGTAGTTTCTCTCCACATAAAATATCCTGATGAGCGGAAACAGTCTTTTTTCTCACCTCCTCTAAATGTCTTTTGTCCCTGAGATAGGTAATACACACATTTTTCAGGTCTCTTCTTGATATGTATGCCATTGATAAGGGAACCTCAAAGTATTGGGCGCAGCTTAATTCTTCGAGAAAGTTTCTGACATAGCATATCCATTTGAAATCCTTAATATTGTCCAATGCTAAAATGTCCTTTAAAATAGCCCGGTTAACCACACATTCATCGTTTGTCCAAACCCTGTGCCAAAGAAGGATTGGCTGAATCTTAATCGTATCAGTAACATAAAGCACTCCCAATTCAGCATGGCATATCATGGTCGCAGTACTTTCAGGCACGGACAAGATGTAACGTAAAAACTTGTTTTCCATAGTTTGAATTGAACTAATATTTGAGTAACCCCACAAACCTGATCCATAGGTAGCTACAGCTAAACAGGTCGCCTTATAAATAATTAAAATTTCCTTTATGGGTTTTTTTCCTAATTTTTTCATAAAACATTGTAAGGCCATGATAGTTTTGGAAAACAACAGAGATCTAGCATGGATTGCAGTAGTCCATGAGCCGCTTTCATGAAACAAAATTCCCAGATATGGGAAGGTGGAGGTCTTTTCTAAGGGATTGGAATTTATAAAAATTGGCTTCCGATGCTTGCTTGTTCTTGACCCACAATACATAGACAAAGTTTTGGAGCAAATAATTTTTAAGCCAAGCATGAAACTATTAAAAGATGTAACCAAAGTTTGTAGTGCCATTGGGTTGCGTGCCATCAAAACAGCATCATCAGCGTACATCAGGGCAGGGACAGGCCTCCCACCCACCATAGGCATGTCCCTACCCTCCTGCACAAGGCGATTCTCCAAGCCATTTATATATAGCAAAAATAAAAAGGGGGCTAAAACGCACCCTTGGCGTACACCCCGACCAATCCCAAATTGTCTACTGCATTCTCCATCTTTCCCATGTCGGACACTTGCAGTGGCCCCGGAATATAGATCTCTCAAGAAGCATATAATAGCATTGTCTACCCCCAGTTCGGCCATAATTGCCCACAATTTATTGTGTGACACACAGTCAAAAGCTGACGATAAGTCAACAAAAGTGAGGTATAGACGTTGTTTTTTAACCCTTATATACTTCTGTTGCAAGATAAACAGATTCAGTCCTTGCTCTATAGTCCCTAAACCCCTTTGAAACCCAAATTGAAAATCACTTAGCACCCCATTGTCTTCTGCCCAGCTTTGCAACTTAACTAAAACCACTCTCCCCAGAATTTTTATGGAAGAGTCCAATAAAGAAATTGGCCTGTAGCACGTGCAATTCTGCCTGTCACCTTTCTTGAAGATTGGGACTATAATCGATGTAAACCAAGTAGGAATTAGACCTTTTGTCAAGGCAACATTAAAAAGCTGGACTAGCAATGGCCCCCATAATTCGGTGTTAGCCTTATAGAGGTCTGCTGGTATACCATCTGGTCCAGCCGCCTTACCCCCCTTAGTTGCCTTCAAGCTCGCAAGAACTTCAGGAAGGGTTACAACCAAGACTTTAGATGTGTCTAAATTTAACAACATAGGGTCCTGGCCTGTATCAAGGACTGGTTCCACAGCCCTATAAAGGGAGGAAAAGTGCGCCACCCACTCGTCTTCTGGAACGGCGATTTCCATACGTGCCTTTTTTTCATATAGGAGGGGGGTGTTAATAACCCTCCAAAAAGCTGCCGGATCCTTTGATTGTGACGCCGCACATAATTCATCCCAAGCCTCCCTTTTTATCGAGACCTTCCTGTCCTTCAATACTATGTTATAGTCCCTCCTCAAATTTCTAATTAGGGTTACATCCCGTGGTCTTTTGTGAATCGCATGTCTAAGCTTTGTTAAGGCTTTAGTGCACTTCTTGTCGAACCATTTCCTATTAGACTTTAGGGAGTTTTTCCTTGCAACCCACAACGCCTCCTTAATTGTGGTAGAAATGATATTAAAATGGGTTAAGATTTCATTACTCTCGGCATGCTCATTCAAACAGATCAAAAAGCTACTCATACACTTATTCAGTAGTTTGGACAAAAAATCAACCGGTACCACTCTACTCCATTTAAGGCTATAACCATTTTGGGTACCTAGCTTCACATCCTGCACCATATACTTGGAACCTACTATATGATCGGGTGCAGCAAATAGGTTCTCCGTTTTTACTACCTGTGGGTAGTGGTCACTTAATGGTAAGTCCATAATACTAGAGCTAATCAATCTGCCCGCAGAGCTGTATGTACACAAACTAAAATCAATAATAGACGAAGCCCCCCGCCCCACAAAAGTTGGAACAAATGGCATTGTGTGGTGGGCTAACTCATTTGTAAATCCAAAATCAAAATTAAAAATCATCTCATTTAATGAGTCACCTAATAGGGTATGTTCAAAATGCGTCAAGTTAATATCCTGTTCCAACATCAGGCCGCAAATACCCTTCTGACCCTTTTTACACAGAGTACAATTAAAATCACCCCCCCATAATACCATAACTCCACCCCTTTTTTTGTATCAAATTCGGGCTGTATGTCTACAGTTATAGTAACAAGTACATCCTTAATCATGCTACTTAAACAGTTATTGTAAAAATTAAGAAGAACAATCTTTGGACCCTTCCTTGTGTCTATCACTATTTTCTGATAATAACTGGATCCAGGGGAAAAGGAGATCTTCTCATAAACTAGCAGGTTAGATATATACACAGTCAATCCTCCCTTGGGTCTTCCGTGTGCAGCCCCCACCGCAGGGGTAAAATAAGTTTTATAGCCATTGAGGTGTATCGGTGCGGTGGCCCAGGTTTCTTGTAAAGCTAGTATGCCCACGTCGGCAATGACATCATCCCAGGATGCATTGGACATTTTCTGTTTTAAACCTGCCACATTCCAAAAGACCACCTTGCAATATTCTTCTATGGGTAACGCTTCTGCAATAGCCCCAGTTTATCTACCCTGACTCCCTTGTGTAATCTCATCCACCGCTCGAATTTCATGTGTCTCCTCACACCCCAAAAGGTTTATCAGCCCCAAATCTACAGGTTTAGTTGTCTTAAAAACCTCTTCTTTTGTCATGGGGAGTCAATCCACCGCTTCCAAACAATCAAACCGGTTATAACACGGAAAGATCGGAGGAAATTGCAGATTGCCTAACCATCCTGGGTCATAACTTTGTGGATGGAAGTAAGGAGGCCTCCCTCTATGTTTCACTACATTCCAACCATCTTCATTCCTCCCTCCCCATTGTGTGTTATGATGGTTGCTATCAAAAACCAGACCATTATTACCTCCTTGGTGTCGGTTGTCCCTAGTCCAACTCCACCTGTTATCCGGGTGTTCACCCTCAGGGTAAAAATAAGATAGTGCCCTGGCCGTAATGGACAGACCATGGTTTCTTGGGGGTCTCGTTGTAATATATTCGGCAGTTCGTGGGTTCTCAAATGTTATCACCACACAATCGCCGTGTACCCTTTTTTATTATACCCAATCCAAGGAGCCCTTTCAACCATCAGAATATTACTTCTGATAGCTGGCGGGAGAGGGTAGTTATCATTCAGCCAGTGAATAATTTTATTTACAAATCCCCCATTATTTTCGTTTGATTTTGCATCTAGTTGAGGGACTCCAGTGAGAACCGCAACATACGGTGCAGCTTTTGGGGGTAAGTGTATGTTTCTACGCACCTCCCTTTTTTCTGGGTTATCTTTATCCTGTTGTAGTTTAAGAGTTTGTGGGGCTGACACTACTTTATCAGTTGGGGCGGGAGTTTTAAGTGTTGGTATAGTTTTTGGCGGTTGATTAGTGGTAGGGACACTTTTAGCAGCTACGGGTGGCCTGTTCGTTATAGTTTTTACAAGAGGAACTTTATTATTCAAGTTAAAGCTAGGGGCACTTATATCTTTATGAATATTTTTTAGTATTGTTTCCAAACAGCGTAACCTAACCTCGATGGGTTCGAGCAGAATTTTTAGCATTTCAAGGATGTTATTATTAACCATGCTCAGGCTACTACTGTCCTCACTACCTCTAACTTAATTGTTTACTACACCACTTAGTTCCAGAATTTCCTCCAAGCTGCTATCTAAAACGGTTTCGTCTGGGAGACTTAATGGTAGGCCGATATTGGCCTGGTGCCCTCCCCTAATGTCATTGGTATGAGCAACTGGATTGCTGCTCACATTCAAGAGCGCGGGATCTAGATTGATTGGATCTTGATTCTTGCTAATATGGGCTTTTTTCCCTTTGCGACTGGTGGATTTAATGGTCTTTTGTTTATTAGTCTTCTGTTTGAGAATTGTCCCCTCTTTCATACCCCTTTGATTTAAAGCGCTACCTATGGATAGGTTTTCGGTCTCATTTTCAGCTGGGCCGCTATCCACTAGCAGAGAGAGATTAGGGGTTGCCTCCAGGCCTTCCTGGGAGCCTAAAGCATTATAGCCCCCGTCCTTGTGTACCATTGCAAGAGTGTTCGGGACAGATACACTATTAGGAGTACAAGCTTGAGCAATAGGACCTAAAGAGGAACGCCTAGCCATGGCTAAATCTTGAGACACCCTTCTGTCCATGAGTATAATCCCTTCATCAATTAAGGCATGGGTGCGAACGATAAAATCATCGAGGGTACCAGTCAGCTTCTTTACTCCTGCAGCTGCCATGCTTCTGGTTTCTGGGCAGTTCATGACAGACCCTATAAATACCCAGCAATAAGGCAGAAGGAAGTATTGGCAAGTATAACTGCCAATCTCGGAGTGTTAATAACCTAATAGATCACGGTAGTAAGTAACATAGATGGTTAGCCAACTTACAGTTCTGATGTCCCACTGTCCATGAGCTAATAGCAGTCAGGCAGGGTTTCTAGCCCAGGCCAGACTCCTCGGGCCTCTGAGGGCCACAGAGGGCCCGCCCTTTGCCCGGGCTTCGCCCGCGCTTCCGTCCGCGCGCGTCCCGTGTACGCGTCTGGTGGCTGGGCTAAGTAGGAGGAGGAGGAGGGGGGCGGGAAGAGGCACCAGGTGCGCGCGATGACCAGGCGCAGGCACCTCTGGGCCTCGCAGTCCCGCTCCCGCTGTCTGCCTCAGACTCCCTCTGCTGCTGGCAAATCCTGAGATGGAGCACACGGGCTCAAACAGAGTTCCGTCTTCCAAGGCTAATTGTTCCACCAAAACGAGGAGAAGAGAGGAGCACACGGGCTCAATGTGCCAAAGTCCCGACTTCAAGGCAGTAGCTTTAGAAAGTTATTCCACCGCTTTCCCTGCTCACTAGCACGACTGCGAGCGGCTCCCGCGAAGCGGGGGCCGCGAGTCGTTATGAGCTGACAGGGAGGAGGGGGCGGGAAGAGGCACCAGGTGCGCGCGATGACCAGGCGCAGGCACCTCTGGGCCTCGCAGTCCCGCTCCAGCTGTCTGCCTCAGACTCCCTCTGATGCTGGCAAATCCTGAGATGGAGCACACGGGCTCAAACAGAGTTCCGTCTTCCAAGGCTAATTGTTCCACCAAAACGAGGAGAAAAGAGGAGCACACGGGCTCAATGTGCCAAAGTCCCGACTTCAAGGCAGTAGCTTTAGAAAGTTATTCCACCGCTTTCCCTGCTCACTAGCACGACTGCGAGCGTCTCCTTCCAATTCTCCAACCCCCCGATGTTCTGGATAAGCGGGTTGTGGTCTGACATGAAGCACGGTGCTGTATATATGGTGCATTTGCCTAATAAAGAGGATAAAACCAAGTAGTGTAGTCTGGCGAATGATCGGTGTGGGGCGGAAAAGTAGGTGTATACAGGTCGAGTGGAGTTAAGCTTAGACCAAACATCACTCAGCCCGTCGGTTTGCGTTAGATTGATTAATGCTTGATACACTAAGGGTTTTCTACCTTTATATCTCCATTTACTATCTATTACCCAATCATGTGGCAGATTAATGTTGAGGTCACCACATAAGATTATTGGAGTGGGCCAATGAGCTAGCTCCCCAGAGATCAAATTAATGATCCCTCGGTTGTCAGCATTACTGCCATAAATTGAACATATAGTAAAAGGAGGATTTGGGGAAAGGTGGCACTCAGAAATCACCCATCTGCCCAGTGAGTCAGATTGAACGCCTGAGTTTTTTACAGGTAGTCTCCTTTCAGCCTTAATTCCTACCCCTTTCGTTTTAGCACCCTGTGTAGTAGCCCCAATGATTTTATACCCTAGTGAGTTTAACAAGTGTTTTTGTGATCCCTCTATGTGTGTCTCCTGGAGGCAAATGATGTCGCCCCCCAACGAGCGCAAGCCTTGCGCTACTTTCTGCCTTTTTGAAGCATCATTCAGCCCACAGATATTAGCCGAGATAAACCTAACCGCACTTATTTTAGGCATTTGAGTATTTTAAGAGAAATAGACCAAAGGTTTCTTGAACCATTAAGCACTCCCCCTTCAATAAATTCTTTAACCTTGCCCATTGTGTAAGTGAGTGAGTGGATAAGTGAGTGATTGTGCGTAAAAAGGTATGTCCTTGAATATGCTGTTTCAATCTGGATTCCCTCCCTCCCCACCCTTCCCACCCCCCCTTTCTTAGAGCAATCAGGTATAACCTGAGTGATGGTAGTCGATAGTGAGACTCGGCCGCCAATCACGCCTTCAGTAGGTTACATACGTGTACGGCTAGATCATTTTTGTGAATAAACACAGTACATTACTAGATCGGCAGAGTTTAAGCTTTACACAAAAGCTAGGCTGTCACAAAGGAGGGTCCCAAAGAGAGAGAGAGAAAAAATAAGAAAAGAAGAGAAAAAAGCTGTAGAGTAGAACAGGTCTCTACTCAACCCTCCCGTCTCTACCCTGTCCAGCCCGTGTCCGTGCTTGTGTACCTATGTGTTAGTCTCTTTATCTAGGACCCTTCTTGGATTAATCTCCTCCAGGTATTCCCCAGCCTTAATTTCTGACAGAAATATTTTAGAACCCCCATTAAAGATGACTTTAAGTCTGGCAGGGTTCCTGAGATAGACTTCTGCTCCTAGCTGTTGAAATGGGGAAATTAGCTGTCTTAAGCGCCATCTTCGTTCTAATGTCTGGTGGCAAAAGTCTGGCTTTGCAAAGAAGTTTTTTCATTAGCCTCCTTCTTGGAATTTGGGTGTGCCTGGTCGTAAATCAGCTGCCTCAGAAGAAAGATCCCATAATATATCAAGAACACCCTTGGTTGTGCAACGTCTGCTGCCCTGATGCCGTCACGTTGTCGCCTTAAGTTAAAGGGGAAGCGATGCGCCCTCTGAACCTCCCGATCCTAGTCCCAGCCAGGGTGTTCAGGAAAGGATTCTTGCAGGAGTTTTACAATGAACCGTCTAGGGTCCTCGCCTTCCTTCCCCTCCAGTATTCCAAGCAAGCGGAGATTATTCCTGCGCTGGCGGTTTTCCTGCTACTCCATTTTTTACATGATGTCCTCTAGGCAGGCAGTGTTGGCCTCACTCTGCTTTTTAACAGCCCTGGTCTCCGTTTCCAGACATTCAGTGCTCCCCTCAATCATAGATACACGATCACATATGTCGGTGCATGTCTTGTTCAATTGTCTCAGGCCTCCTTGTAGCTTTATTGCCGCCCCTTTTGCTGCACGATTGTCTGCCCAAACTTCTTGGAATTCTTTAATTGAGGCTAGAATTGACGCCAGTGAGGGCTCAGCAGAGGCCGTCGGCAAACTCTTTGTCTTTTCCTACTTCGATGGATGCGAGTCGTCTTCATCGTCTAGAGGATAACACATCTGTGAGTCTGAATAGTCCCACTTGAGTTGACTCCGTCTTTTCCCCTTACTTCTTGCCTTCTTGGATCGCTGCACTGTTCTGGTGTCTTTAATTGACTCCTCGCTGTCGCCTTCGCTTGTGTCGAAGCCCACTTTATCGGATGAAGTCCCAGTGCCGTCAGATACTGAGAAAACGTTCTCTGGCCCAGTTTCTGGAGTCCAGGGTGCTTACATGCCAGAGGTGACTTCCAGGCCCTGAACAAAGTTGGTAGTGCCCGACTCAGGGGTCATGGAGGGTTTACCAATGTTTCCAAGATCATTCACCTGGGGGCAGCCTTCTGCATTTAGGGTTATTGTGGTTAAACCACGCTGGTTTTCCTGTTCGGCAGCAGGAAGATAAAGGGAGTTTCTCAGGGTCTCCACTGCGCCTAGTGTATCTACACTACCCCCGTTGGCAGTTTGTAGCACCTCCTTTGGGGTTAATTCTGCAGGGCTGGTCACTTGTTGCTGATTTGGCATGGGTGGTTGAACAGACAACAGGTCCAGGGGGCACTCTCGGTGGTGGGGGGAGTGAAGGAGTCTTGGCATTGGTGGTGGAAGCCTGTCCTTTAACACCTAGAAACATGTTGGCAAGCAGTGGCTGGACGGCAACCAAGTCTTTCGTCACCCCTGCCCCCGAGCTTTCCCAACAGTTTTTTATCCCCACTGACCTCATGCCTGGATTAGTTGCTGCTTTCAGCAGGAGCCGAGTCTCTGGTTTCAGCGATGGCGTTAGCAGTCTTAAGCTTGCTGCCCCTCTTAGCTCCCCTGCTGCTCATGATTGACCATCTGTACTGGGGCTGCTGCCGCCAAAGGTTTCCCTCGTGGTTTGAAAAGCAGAGCGCTGTGGGTAGTGAGGTGGTAAAGGTGTCCGAGTCCGGGGTCAAAAAAATAACAAGCCAGAAAAGCAGGATTAGTAATAAATTTCTCAGGTTCCAAGCGGGCAGTATGCAGAGATCGACGGGGTTTTGAAAGTATATTGCCCCTGTGACCACTGCTTTTGTGTGTCTTTGAAGCCGTGCGTCTCTCGCTGTCAGCCTGTGTGCTCGTCCAGGCATCGCAGGGCGCCTAGTCGATCAGATACGCGGTTGGCGTGAGCGGACGATTGAGGTCACTCAGACTCCATCCTTGCTCCCCAGCTCCCTGCTTGCCAGCGGATGAAGACAATATTCAAACAAGAAAAATGGAGGGGCATGGGCTGATAGTAGTTGGCTTCAGCACATTTATTCTTACATCACTCCCCTTTATCTAGCATAAAAGGGATGAATGACAACTGCATCAATAAGGATGCCTGCCACACACAAAGTAAACATGTAAAGCTGGCATTAAAAACTGGTATTCTTCTCAACCAGGGTGTCATACTTGGTTGGGCATGGGGTTCTGCAGAGCTCTATTACATTAAAACAACAGAAAGGAAGAGATACAAGCTTGGGGTGACTTCACGTTGCTTTCATGAACATATCTTTTTTCATCAAAGAAGACTGAACCACTCTGGTGTCTGGGGCACAGGTCCCTTGAGTATTGGCCTGAAACCCTCAACCAGTAATTGCACTGGTGGAGTAAGTGATAACCACTAGGGTATCTCATTGGGTGGAGTCATCATTCGGTTTTGCATCTGGGTACTTACTTCTACCTTAAAAATGAAGTTTAGTGTGGGAGTATAGTATGGGGATATGGTTAAAAGGTGAAATGGTGATGTTGTACGGACGCATTATCAGTCCTTAGCATTACAGGTGAGTGGTCATGGTCAGCATGTTTTGGCTTTGTTATCCTAATGGATCTAGGCCTCCACCAGGATCTTAGCTATAGTAGTCAGATCCCTCTTTTTTACCTTGTAAGTTTAACTTACTCATGCATCTTCGGTATAGTTGTTATGCAGTCTTGTATTGAGCCTGCAAAATTTTAGAAAAAGGGTGCAGAATAAGTGAGGGTTAAAAAGTGAAAGATAAAAAAAGACAAGCATTAGTGTGCACACATCATAACAGGTCCTTTGATTAAAAAATATACGTTTAGAGAAGCATAGTAAACACGCCCAAGCTTCTATCTCCTCCTTTCTATTTTTTGTATACATGAGCAGCGCACAGCTGTGGGAGTATTCTTGTTAAAACAATAGGATGATACAGAAGAAACACTCCTGTTTTGTTAAACTCTTTTGTCACGAGAGTCGGTGTAAAATTTGCACCCACTTCAAGTCCTTGACTAGTACTTGAAAACAACCTCTTTGCCCTTCCCCTCTCCCCCACTCCCTTCTCCCCCCAATCCATCAGGGACAATACCCATCACAACACTGCATTAATGATTGCCTCTTCAGAAATCAAGCATAGAGACAGGTCCATAGATCCACCACTCAAGAATGCTACATCATGGCGGAGAACCTAAGACTATTCTACACAGCTGAAGAAGTAGATTTCATCCGCTCATTCCTGCCCCTCCTGAGCGACCACTGACTGGGAAGCTCTAACAGACCTAAAAAGAGAACAAATAAAGACCGTCATACATAGGATCATGATGACTGAGTAATTAAGAGCCAACATTGCACCCAGAGGACTCTGGGTCAATAATGCCCCCTGATTTGCCTCGATGACCCCATCTTCAAGAAAGTTTGGGCCTCAATCTTTTGGCACTGTACTCGAGATTGGTTGGTGCTAATAATCAAATCAGCTACCAGACTTTCTGAAGCCATGACCATTAAGATACAGATAAGTGAGACGAAACTGAAAACAACAGTACACATAACAGCATACAAGAAGCGATTGAGGAGATAAACAAAGAAATGATGGAGATGAAGGACTTCCTGACTCAAAGTAAACTACATAAACTTGGAAAATACCTCAAAAGATTATTGCAGGAAAAGATTTATCTGTACACACGCCCGACTATAACCCACCAAAAAACCAAGATTCAGGACAGTCTGACTATAACTTGTCAGGGGAGGCTTCACTGACTCAGCAGGATGAAGCAGCAGGGGTAACAACTGGAAGAAATGCAAGAGTAGAGTTAGAGGAAGAAGCCAGGGTTGGCAGATGAATTGGCAAAGATCACATTATGAGAACCCTTCAGTCCCCTTATATCAACCCTTCCTACCCCAATTTAGTGGAGAGATAAAACCATATGCACCAGGACCCACACCAAGGTTCCCATCATCCTTTCAGAATTATCCAAAAAAGGTTACCCCTCAACATACTTTGAGGTCCAGTAGCCAGGGGGGACAAAAGAACTAGAAAAATAAGTGAATGCTCCTATCAGACCTATATCTGATGGCCAGCTAAGGGCTCAAATTGGGCAGTCCTCAATAATCAGTCTAACCATACTCAAATGTGCAAAAATATATGACTTTTTATTCACATTTTTCTTTTTTTTTAACATTATTGATCATATACCATTTCTGCTATTACAAGTATCAGCAAAAACATTTTGAGCAAACCATTCACTATCATATGTAAATAGCATCTACAAATAATAATATTTACAGATAAAGTACATAAGAAGAGTCATGAATCTGCTCCTAATCATTCAATCACACAGAAAATCAAAGCCCGCCATCAGATGTCCTCACATCAAAAAACTTCACCTCTCATACCACACTCTCACAAATGAAAACACTCTCACCCATCTCAACAGTCACACCTATCGGAATAACACAGGGAAACCAAAATATTCTTCTGGCCTACACCAATAGACAGGGATTGGGGGGTCAATAAATCACAATTTGCAACCGCTTTGGTGTTGTCTTATCGAGGTTCCCAGCAGATTGGTCAATGCATGTTTCAGTGGAAATAAGTAGATGCCACCTTCATCAGGACCACTCTTTTGGACTGATTTTCAGGTGAGTGGAATAGGGGAAATCTGTAGATGAATACATAAAACAAGGTACTAATATGTACATAGAAAGGGACTGCACTGCCCTAGAGACCAAATGAATCTAAAACACTGATGGCACACTGGGTTGTACGTTCTATAGGTGCTCTAATTTTGAAGAAGTGTTTAGGCCACCTTTTTTATGGAGGGGCCAGGATGCCCAAAGAGGACCGAAGAAAAGAGACGTAAGAATAGAGTACCAAGAACAAGGAGTAACCACAAGAAACTACATAAAAGGACCAACTCCACTAACCAGCATGAGCAGTTGTTAGTGTTCAATGTGGCAGGTTCTCTGTCCTAAACAAAGGTCTGGGTGTTGTTCCCACCCCAAATGTGGCCAAGTTTCAAGTGCACAGTGATGTGGCTGAATTTTGCCACAGAGCAAAATTGAAAGTCTATTTTAAAGACAAACACACACCTGATGATGACGGCGACCCCAACATCCTTAACAAATCAACGTTTTGTCCAGAAAACACGTCTGTCCCAGTGAAAATAGTGGTCTTCGAACAAGCACTTTTCAAACAAATCGAAAGCATCAACAACAAGAAGTTACAACCATTCCAGATCACCAAAAAGTAAAGGCAGGCACTAAAAGAACTCTCGTACAACCAGGATCTAATATTAAAACCAGCAGATAAAGGAGGTGGGATCGTACTCATGAAGAAAAGTGATTACCACCCCCAATGTGAAAAGTTGCTCTCAAATACACGCTACTATTAACCCTGACTGACAATCCTACTCCCAGACTAAAAAAACTGCATAGAAAGCATGGCAGAAGAAGCTGAGGGGCTCAATTGGATCTCTAAAATGGAGCCGGAATATCTACTTACCTCCGACTCCAAAATACCATAGTTCTACTCACCTCTCAAAATGCAGAAGAATACACTACTAACCCCTGGGTGCCCAATTGTGTCTTGAATAGATTATTTTCTGAACCATTAATGCAGTTCACAGACCACTTCCTCTGCCCAATTGTACAATGCACTCCAACCTACTTAAAGTACACTTGAGATTAAGTATGGACGAAATTTGCGAATTCGCGGTACGTGAATTGGTGCAAAAGCGAATTAGCGTTCTGCATAATCTGTAAATTTGTGGATTATTTTTTTTGCGTGTTCGCGGGGCGCTTTGGGTGTTCGCGGGCCGCTTTCAGCGTGCCGACCGCCAAGTTACCCATGCGGTCGTACATGGGTGCGGCCATCTTGTTTGCGTTGCGTTTTTCCGTTTCCGGGCACTAGTTGCATTCTCGCATTGTGTGCGGGGCGGGATTACGTGGTCACGTGCGTTTTTGCGTGCTCGCGGGGGAAATATCGCGCAAACTTACCCACGGGGTCCTCAATGGATGCCGTGGGTCCTTGCTATGGTTCAGGGCATGCTTTTTCAATCCTTCCCAAATCTTTGCAATCCTTTGTTTCTTTGAACTTTTTTAAAATCTTTTTTACCCATTATCTATCCCTCTCTTTTTCTACATATATATTTTGTGTTTTTTTCTACTTTTGGTTACTTTAAAACTACTTTTTTAACTCTTTTCTTTTATTTACTTTTTCTCTATTCTCTTTCTATTATTTCCATTCCTGTCCAGGACCATGGCAAAGGGAGCTGGGAAGAAGAAGGGGAAGGGTCCCGCACCCCGTACGTGGCTCCCTTGCGGGCGATTAAGGGGGGAGCAAGTAGTAGCCAGGGAGATCTTCAGCGTGGTGGAGGTGGCCGCTGAGTGGACTACCTGGAGCGCATGGTGGAGAAGCAGCAGCATCAGCTCCGGGACCTCCGCAAAGAGCTGCAGGACCACCTGTCCACAGGACACCGCCGGAAGTGACTGTGTCCCTTGCCCCTTTTTTAAAGACTGTTGGGGGGGGGGCGAATTGGGAGTTGGGGATTCTGAGGGACTTTTTGCGGTACATTGAAATGGACAATTGTTGGGGTTAGGTAGGGGGGTGGTTTGGGTCTTTGGACTAGTTTATTTTTGTTAGAGTAAATATATATTTATTTATTTTACATACTTCAACATAGTGTACGCTTTCATATTATTTTGTGGGGTGGTGGGCGGGGGTTATTGCATGTTTGGTTTCCTCAAACTTACCAGCATGAATTATCTAAAACGTCCAAAAATTTACAAAAGTGCCACTAACAGAGTTAGTGAATTCAATTAGCCTACTAGTACTTTACTAGTACTACTGTCAGTCTCTCCTCTCCTCCGAGTCCTAGCCCATTATTCTACTTTCCCAAAATGCCTATCTTACCTGTGATTCGTGTTTGAGAATAGAGCTAAGCACAGCGCAGGCTGCATGGCAAATGGCGATTACGGTTGCCCATGAAATCCATCCAGGACACAAATTCCATTGTTGTGGTGGTAGTAGGATTGGTACCGGTGGTAGTAGGAGTGGTACCAGACTAGCAGTAGCAGCATATGAAAAACAAAGGAAAAAAAAGAGACATTGAGTGGACTGAGAGGAGTATTAGAAGGAACAGTATATTTGTAAGCTAAGCAATGCTGAAGATAAGTATGGAAAAAAAAAATTGCATGGATGATTATGGCTGCAACATGAACAGTGACACAGCAGCATAACAAGTCTTGACATGTAGGAGGATGATGTTGACGATGGATCCAATCGATGGTGGGCATGAAATTCAGAATTGATTTGAAAATAGTAAAATACTCATTCGTGTTTTTTTAAGCAGAACTACAATATCCTAGGATTCATCTAGCTGCCTTAAAATTGATTTGAGGAGGTTGCTTGCACCTTATCCTCCCCAGCAAGTGTGTGGAATTATTGCTGTCATTTAGTCACACCGCAATGAAAACCACACAGCCCGGGGGAAGAGGGTTAGGGTTTGAAAATTGGATGGGAATGGGGTTTTTTGGGAAAGTTTTGTGGAGAGAGGAAAAAAAAACACAGCATGGTCAAACAACAAATGAAGAAAAACAAATCTTTGGATACAAAGACATCCATAAATATTTTAAGGGACATAAAGGAAGTGCATGCATGAAGTTGTTTACTAAATGGATGGTTCGGTTACTGAAAAGTAGTACTAACTACAACTTACTAAGTAGTACTAAGCTATTAGACAGTACAGGGCTGCTGTAATTACGCAATTTCACTCAGAGAGAGAATGACTTAGTAGTACATTACATTAGTTTTAAAAATAGCAAAGAAAGTTATGAAATAGCTGTAGGGATGAATTTGAAGCACTCATAGAAGTTCACAACAATAAGTTATTTAAAAGATAAGGAGAAGTGAAGAGGAAAGGATACTGTAACTGTATGTTGTTGTTGTCCTGTTCAATTTGGGAAGTTGCATGCATCCAGCCATTCCTCTTATTCGCGGTACTCCTCTATTCCATCTGACGCTCCGTCGATCAATCTTGGTGACCAGACATACTGTCCACTGCCTGCCTGGCGGATGCGGAATTATGGATTGATGTTGTTCCCATGGCACAAGGTAAAAGACGGCCTGCAATTATTGATGGAAAAACAGGAAGGGATAATAAAACAGCACTGAGAAAAAATATAAGGTACGGTGTATAGTGCAAAAATAACACTTTCAGAGGCGACAGTATTACATACAGGCATAATTTCTAAAGTGCGTACTCTGAGTCTCCTTTTCAAGGATAGTAATTGCACACAGCAGGCCAGCGTCATGGCAGGCACCACTGAGTGAACCACCCTGATGATGTAGCATACCTCTTTGACACAGACAGACAAAGCATATCTAATTTTATGCAGCAAGCCACATAGCCACAATTTTACATGAACTGCTCTCTGGTCTCTGGCATACACTACACTGGCTTGACCACTCCCATACCACGACTAGACAGACATGTAGGTCTGCTGTGGTTGTTGTTGACTTGTTTACCTGTTGTTTGCCACTCACGAAACGGACATATTTCTTCTGTAAACCGACAATGATGATGATCCATCCATCCCAGTGAATGACTGTGTAAAGAATAAAGATAATATGTAACTTACCATCATCATGGTATGTTATTGGCAAACTCAATGTTGTCTACACACTGAGTCCAAGGACATTTTCCATATTGAAAAATGCAACGTAGAGGCTGGCCCCTGCAGTAGAAGTACAATTTGTATTAAACAAGGTAACAGAGTACATTTGAGTTATATTTAGTGTATAAAAGATTAAATAATAATAACAGAACACATAGATAGGATTCACTTCATGCACAACAAACAAACAACAATTGCTTTCATCAGAGCCAGACAGCCAGTGTTGTCCACCACTGCATGCAATCTCATCATTCATTACCTGTTCCACTTGTCATCATCTTATTCTTAAGTGAAGGGCCACAGGGCAGCCTCTCGTGTCAATTTCAGAAGGTGCAGTCAGAATAGTGAGTCATTCCAGTCCCGCTTCTTTTGAGGGGACTTGTGTACGGACTGAAGCGACAGTTTCTAGATTCTGCGTAATCCGGCCATCTGCCTTGAGGGAAATGGATAGGGGGAGTCTGGAGGAGGAGGATAGAGGTGCATGACTGAGTTGTGAACTTCAGGAATGCAGACAGCAGCACCTTCAATATGGAAAATAAGACGAAGACAGTGCTGCTGATGGATTTGTTGTGATTAAAGTTTTGTTGTGCTAAAAGTTGCAAATCAAAGAAAGAAACACAGAAATAAAAGTAAAAAAGGACGGAAGAACACAAAAAATACGTTTTTCAAGCCTCTTTGTCGGGGAAGTAGAGCTCGTCCTCAAACTCTGTGAATTGAACATGGAGTAAGTCAGATAACAAAGAAGAGCTTCCGTCACCTAAGTCAGTGTCCTCTTCTTCCTGCGTGGATTCACGTATTTTGTAATCTGGTGGTATGAAATGCTGATTCATCTTGATCATTGTTAACCTCTCCACATTTTTGGCCGAGAGGCGGGACCTTTTTGAAGTGACAATGGCACCAGCAGCACTGAAAACTCCTTCCGAAGACACGCTTGCGAGTGGGCAAGACACATAATTTATAGCCAGCCTGCTGAGCAGTGGCCAGTGAGGCCTTTTCCCATACCAATACACCAATGGGTCACGATCAATGTAGACCTCTGTTGGGTCATCCAGATAGGCCTGCACCATCCACTCAAGGGCCTCCCTGTGTGGTGCTCCACTTTGCGTACCCTGTGTTTCCTTTGCATCAACACTGGAGCGAGCAAACCTTGCCGAGTTATCCAATCCGCTTCCGACAATATTATGGCTGGGCCTGGTGCAGGTGATGATGACGAAGATACTGTTGCTGCTGTCGGTAACAGCTGTGAGGGAAAGTGACTGCCTTCGGCCACAGAAGTGGACCTTGACGCCGGATGGCCTGCTGCTTCAGTAGTACTTGTGGTGTTTCCTTCAATTTCCTGCTGCTCTTTTTCGAACCGAGTGGCTGACACAGCTAGCCAATATTTGTACTTTGAAACATCTTCTTCATCAAAAGGAATGAATACTTTGCTGGGCAGTGCCTTTTTGTACCATGGATCCAGAATAGTGGCACAAATGTAATGTTGTTCTGAATGTATTTTTTTAAGCCTTTCATCGACAAGTAGGCGGCTTAATAAGCTCTCCGCCAACCGATATGCGTCTTGTTTGTGAACATCAGCTCGGAACGTTGAAGACACCGCCTTCAGTTGTTGTTCTAGCATGAACAACAATGGGATAGCTTTGCCCAAACTACAGTCCTCCTTGCTGACTTCACGGGTGAAGACTTCAAAAGGACGAAGCACGCCTGTCAGGTTTTTAACTAGGTCCCATTCCTCCAGCTCTAGCCTCATGTCTTTCATAGCAGCAGACCGTATGTTAATGCTATTGACATACTCATTGATTACCGAGTACTGCTCAAACAGACGTTCAAGCATGTAGAAGGTTGAGTTCCAATGTGTTGCCACCTCCTGGATGAGTCCTTTGACTGGCACTCCACGGCCACGTTGAAGGATCCTCATCTCCTTCCGGGCCTTAAAAGAATGGCTGAAATGTGTGCAGATTCTTCGGCAGGTGGTCAGTAACTTGCTGACTGTATTTTCTCTTTTCAAGAAATCTTGAACAATAATGTTAATGCACTGCGCCAAACACGGCACTCTGAAGTAGCCACCATCATGCATGGCCTTAACTATATTACTGGTGATTGTGGTGCATACATACATATGAATGCATCCCTCTGTGAGGCACACCTCTGGGTTCAACAAAAATTGACTCCCATACAATGTTCATCAGGTTTTATAAAGTTTTTGGTTTAATTATGGTCTTCTGATATTTTCAGCATATCAAGTGAAAGACTTTATCATCATTGTAGCATTATTCGTCATCGCATATGTACAAGTTTCCACAACTCCGATGCATTTCGGGCGGTCAGCCCTTTCTCAAGGAGTTCTAAAAGTGAAGGAGATATAGCAATCAATAATGCGTGCCAGTGCACTAATAAGTGGAGTGAACAATAAGTGTCATGCAATAGGGTGTCCCAGCTGGTGCAGCTGCGCGGAGCCGCCTGTGTTGAGAGTGCTCGGTGAAGAGAAAAAGAGTGCTCGGTTGGGGAAAAAGTGAGGTAGTCTACAATGTATTCAGCTGTCATGCAAGAGAGGGGAAACGGGGTAAGACGCCAGTATTAACGTGCTGGGTGCCTGGCCGGAGGCAGATAGGGTGAACAGTAGTCGTTTGGCGCTCAGAGCTGTTAATAAGAACGTGTGCTCAAAGTTATGGTGTAGGCAGTTAGCAACTGCCTACACCATAACTTTGGCGTCTTACCCTGTTAGTGGGAGTTAATTTTTGTTGAACCCAGAGGTGTGCCTCAACAGGGATGCAATTATATGTATCTATGCACTACAATCACCTTATTTGACAGCATGACAGGACGGACACGCTACCTGCGAGAGCACCCTAACTGATTAAATCTTTCCTGAACTTTACCCTTGAACCTAATACAGTCCAAACGCTATGCACCCTCTATCTATTACTTTGAACTTAACTATATTACTGCCATTATCCGTGGAAACATAACCAATCATGCGACTTCTTGGCACCAGCCATTTAGAGACCTTACTCTTAAACTCATCTAAAATGTTTAATGCAGTATGAGATTTCTCCATGGCAAACATGGCTACTGTTGCATGTTTCCGACTCACTTTAAAAATTGTGGCATGGTCAACACCTGTAGACATCTTTTCTCTAACCCCTGCAAAAGAGACACAGTGTGCAGTGATGCACATGTAATCCACGGCTTGGCAACTGGTCCACATGTCTGTTGTCAGGTGGATAGTGTGAACAGCACTCTTCTGCAAAGCTGACCCAATCGATGGATTTAGGCCCATATCTCTGTACTGGGGTGAATGTGTGACATTGTTCTGCATTCTGTCCATCAACTGTTGTTTTTGCATTTGTCACCCCGAGTGGGATGGGTATGCTCAGACGTGAGTCCCGTGCTCTCCACACCACTGGAGTCAAGCTATCCTGGCTGAAGACGGCTGATAGCCAGAAACCGGTCCTAGGATGCTTGATTTCGGTCCAAGAAAGATATGGCTTGGCAGTTCGGGCTGGACTGTTCCCATGAGGCACAGGGTCAAGTCTGATTTGCATATGGCCATGTCTGAACTGGGGTGGTGTGGAGTGCAAAAAAAGATGGATTTAGGCCCAGATCTCTGTACTGAGGTGAATGTATGACATTGTTCTGCATTCTGTCCATCAACTGTTGTTTTTGCACCAATCACTTCCAGCACATCTTCATGTAGTGCTGGAACCGCAACTCTGGCAAAATAGGACCGGCTAGGAACCTTCCATTTAGGGCAGATTGTTGCCACAAATTCTAGAAAACCCACCCCTTCCACGAAAGAAAAAGGAAGAAGGTCCAGCGCTAGCATTTTAGCCAGCTTTGCGTTATACAGACGTGCAGGTGGGTGGTTGCTTTCAAATGGCGCCTCCGACCAAAACATGCTTTCAATGGTGGTCTGGACCGTTTTTATATGTGATGATGATGATCCAGACTTCTTCAACCCAGTTAGCCTCATTGATGTACTTTTTCGCATTGGTGTCTCTCCCAGACTCTTAGTGTGCCTCATACATGTTGCAGGGGTAGAGGGTGTGGGCGCTTCCACTGCAATGCTGCTGGCAGGGGTACTGGGTGTACCAGAAAAAATGTCTGTTGCTTCTTCACTTCCCCCTGCACGATCAGCCCCTCGTCATCATCAGATGCAATATGAATGGATACATTTGGGTTTGTTGTACTTTTGGCTTCCTGGATCTTCCAAATGATAGTGTGGTGTTTTTGGAGATGACCTCTCTGGCCTCCGGTACCATAGTTGGTACCAAGCTTACACCGACTACTTGTTTACAAATCGAACAAATGACCATGTTTTCCGCCTTTTTGCTAACACTAAAGAAGTCCCAAACTGGGGACTGGAGATGTCTGCTGGTGGTGGAGGTGCTACTTTCACTGCCAGATGAAGTGGAGGATGGGCGTGGCTGAATTTGACTCTGTTGTGCACTTACAGCACCACTACTTGAGGTAATGGAGGTCGAGCTGGATGGAGGCCCTTCTGACGAGAAAATATGGAAGCTGTAGGTCGTGTTGGTGTAGTAGTTAACTGCATTGGTGGTGGTACCAGTGCCACGCCGCCCACATCACGCTCAGCAGCAATTCGGGATAGGGTCAAAATGTCTGTCTGCTGCATGCTCTCTGGGCCTGGAGTGACGACTGTGATGACTGGGTCGTCGTCAGACTGTTCATCAGCAGCAGAATACACCACTTCTTGTTCGTCGTCATCATCACCCATAAGTGGAAGCCTTGCGGGAACCTTCCTTTTAGGCTTAGCTACCTTTGTCAGCTCATGGCGTGCCTCACTCTCAGACCGCATTGGTGGGTTCCAATCAACATCAAGATCATCAGAAGGAAGGGGGCTTGTAGAAAAACTTGTAGTAGCCCTCCTTGACCTTTTTCTTGCTGGGGATCTGGAAGACAATGGATCATCATCAGGAGGAGTGGCTTCCTCGGATGATACCTCCGCTTGAATTTCGATTTCCTGATGTGCCCCTACTTCTGGAGGAACAAGCATTGTGGGCAGTTGTGCCGCTCCATGCGCCTCTAGTTGCGCCTCTCCATGCGCTTCTCCAAGCGCCTCTCCATGATACGCCTCTCCTTGCGCCTCTCCTTGTGCCTCTCCTTGCGCCTCTCCTTGCGCATGTACTTGCGCTTGTACTACTTGCACCTGTGGTTGTCGTTGCGGCTGTGGTTGTTGAACACTCGTCAGATGAGTTACACCCTGCGTTGATTGGATGCTACTTTCCTGTGATGAGCCAACATCACTGGTCGATGATGATTGAACAATTAAAGTGGCTGCCTCTGCAGCACTCATGGCCTTGGACCTAACTTGGCGTGGTGGCACTGAGCCCAATGAAGCGGAGATGCTGCTCCCAGCTTGGTCCCCGGCGGACCCCGCTGCTGCAGGCGTAGTTTTTTTACCCAAAAAAAGTGTCTGTAGGCACACCAGTCTCCTTGGTAAGTGGCGCCACTTGCTTCTTCTGCTCCTTCTTACTGGCAGTGGCACTGGCAACTTTCTTGATGGAGGAGCTACGGCCACCTTTCTTTGGGCCCATCTTCTTCAGATGTCAGAAGAGCAGGCCGCAGTTGCACGAGTTGCAGAGTTGTCTGTGGCCACACGTGACATCACGTGACTTTGTGCTGCACACACCGCAGCAGGACTCTTCCTGGCACTGATGATGAACGATGACTGATTTGTGGTTCTCTTGTGCACCTAAAAGCAAAGGAAGCCAGAGGAACATCAGTTAAATAAATGTTGCATATGCCGTGCTTCAATTAATATTTGCAACTAGGCATTTATTTTTACAACACACCCAAAAACGGAAGGACCCCCAAAAAAATGTGCAATTCTAATCAAAAATGGATGTTTACATTAATAGAAGAGACACCCCACAGAAAGACTTGGTCCATGCATCACCGAGTACCCCTGGGCCTAATGGATGAAAGCAAGGCAAACTGGGTGCAGGCCTGAGCACACTGCCTGGCTTCAAAATGGACCCTTGAGCCTTGAAACCCACCCACATGGCCAGGCCCTGCCTGGACCAGGCCTCAAAATGGCCCCCACCCACATGGTCAGGCCCCAACAACCCACCAAAAAGTCAAAAAACACACAAAAATCACCACAATCCAATGCCACCCATGCCCTCAATGATGTTTAAATTCAAGACACCCCACAGAAATACTTGGTCCATGCACCACTCAGTACCCCTGGGCCTACTGGCTAGTGTAGCTTTACAGGCACCCCAAAATAAAAATTCCACATATAACAGTGAGCTAAAATTCCATGACATAAATGAGATTTCAGTTCAACCAAACTCACAGAAACAGTTGTATCATGCACCCATGACTAACCTTGGGCCTACTGGATACTGTGGCTACCCACAATATATATTTTTTTAAGTTGTGAAAAAGTTTTAAAATTGTAGTTGCAGCAACTGCAATGCCCCAAACAAACAACACCAACTTACTTGCAAAATCTCAAATACAAAAGTGATCCAAACTCCAAAGTCCAAAAAGTCCTCAAATACAAATATCCAGCAGCAGCCCCAAAAAGTAATCCTTCGAGCTCCAGATCCAAATGAAAAGTGACCAGGATATGGACAAAGCACTGGGAGGAGCCTCTGGACTGGAACAGGGAGTTGGAGACTCTGGGGCACTTCCTTCCTCCCACCCCCCCCCCCAAAAATGGACTCCTTCCACAAAAAAGTGCAGCCATATGTCAATCTTAATATTTGCAACTAGGCATTTATTTTTACAACACACCCAAAAACGGAAGGACCCCCAAAAAAATGTGCAATTCTAATCAAAAATGGATGTTTACATTAATAGAAGAGACACCCCACAGAAAGACTTGGTCCATGCATCACCGAGTACCCCTGGGCATAATGGATGAAAGCAAGGCAAACTGGGTGCAGGCCTGAGCACACTGCCTGGCTTCAAAATGGACCCTTGAGCCTTGAAACCCACCCACATGGCCAGGCCCTGCCTGGACCAGGCCTCAAAATGGCCCCCACCCACATGGCCAGGCCCCAACAACACCCCAAAAAGTAAAAAAAACACACAAAAATCACCACAATCCAATGCCATCCATGCCCTCAGAGATGTTTAAATTCAAGACACCCCACAGAAAGACTTGGCCCATGCACCACTGAGTACCCCTGGGCATAATGGATGAAAGGAAGGCAAACTGGGTGCAGGCCTGAGCACACTGCCTGGCTTCAAAATGGCCCCTTGGGCCTTGACCCCCACCACATGGCCAGGCCCTGCCTGGACCAGGCCTCAAAATGGCCCCCACCCACAAGGCCAGGCCCCAACAACCCACCAAAAAGTAAAAAAACACACAAAAATCACCACAATCCAATGCCATCCATGCCCTCAATGATGTTTAAATTCAAGACACCCCACAGAAAGACTTGGCCCATGCACCACTGAGTACCCCTGGGCATAATGGATTAAAGCAAGGCAAACTGGGTGCCCATGCCTAACCCTGGGCCTACTGGATACTGTGGCTACCCACAATATATATTTTTTTAAGTTGTGAAAAAGTTTTAAAATTGTAGGTGCAGCAACTGCAATGCCCCAAACAAACAACACCAACTTACTTGTAAAATCTCAAATCCAAAAGTGATCCAAACTCCAAAGTCCAAAAAGTCCTCAAATACAAATATCCAGCAGCAGCCCCAAAAAGTAATCCTTCGAGCTCCAGATCCAAATGAAAAGTGACCAGGATATGGACAAAGCACTGGGAGGAGCCTCTGGACTGGAACAGAGAGTTGGAGACTCTGGGGCACTTCCTTCCTCCCACCCCCCCCCCCCCAAAAAATGGGCTCCTTCCACAAAAAAGTGCAGCCAAATGTCAATCTGGGGAGTTATTCTGATCAAAATCATCATTTTCAGAAGGTTTCTGCTGCCTGCGGTGGATTTCTTGTGCAGAATTGCATTTTTTGCAAGTTCGGGAAAGCGAGCTGTTCAAATCTCCCGCCGGAAGTCAGCTGCGCGCCGCATCTACGTGTTCGCAATTGTTTACGCCCGCGATGCGTGATCGCGGGCCCTTATGACGTACTCGCGTTGTCAAACTCTCGCTGTGCAAGATGGCGGGCAGCGATGACGTACACGCGGTCAAAAAACTCTTGGGCGATCATGCAGCAAGATCCAAAATGGTGCAGCACACGCAAACCGGGAGAAAAACAACTCGGCGAACTCAGAATCACGTTAAGTCAATGCCGCGCACGCGATATTGTATTTTTCAAGCGCGACCAAGCAAAAAAATCTGCAAGGTTGAGAATTGCGTTTTTTTGGGCAAATTCGCGCGATTCGCGGAATGCGAATTTGCCAAAAATCCGCAAATTCCGCGAACGGAACGGATTTTACGCCCATACTTACTTGAGATTTGCTAAATTATCTTCAAGGCCTAAACCTCGACCCCACCTTCCATCTCTTGGTAGGGTTAGACATTGAGCGCCTGTACATTTTGCAAGATGCCACCCTCAAGACAATTGATAATATATTGTTCATGGAAGAATAGCAGTACAACACCCCAAGACACTTCGTCTTAGAGTGCTGCAGGTTGGCCTTAACTGAGAACTTTTTTGAATATGAGGGTTCCCTCTTCCTCCAAAAGCATGGGACCTCGATGAGCAGTACATTTGCCTTAAGCCTGGCAGGATCATACATAAGAAACCTTGAAAAAAAATACATACTCGATGATGCCAATACTTACAAACAAGAAATGCGCTTTTGGAAATAGTATATTGACAATATACTCATAATATGGCAAGATTCGGTTCAAGAATTTCTAAACAGAGTAAATACCCAGGACAACTTCCTGAAGTTCACCTGCTCCACACTCTGGATCATACTAGCCTTCCTAGATATTATCTTTTTTGCAGAGGGCACAGGACTCAGGACAAAAGCCTATTAAACACCCACTGATAAAAACAGCCTATTATCCTTTAAAAGCTTCCTTCCACGTCCACTCAGGGAGAATAACCTCCAAGATTACTAAGAACAGGCATGTGACCTAACAGAGAAACTGGAAGATGGAAAATATCCTAGACAGATTATACAAATGTGTAACAAACATGCTAGGAACGATAACAGAGAAACCCTTTTGGAACAAACGCCCAGAACTCCTAACATAAACATCTTGACATGAGTCACAACTGAATGGAATCATGTGAAAAAGGCCATTAACAAATATTGGAGCATAGTCACATCAGGCACTCTAGATTGGCCATAAGCAAGGTTTGCCCATAAACGTGGAAAGAACATACAGGACTACCTGGTCCATACCAGACCAGTACAACACCCTTCGAATAAGAGTAGAGTGCACTCAGCTTGGGGCCTACAACCCTCTGTGCCACACTACCCATGTGGAACATTCTCAGTATGCCACTTGACGAAAATAACAAAAACCATTGATCTGTACACTAACCTGAAATGAACCATGCAATTGCAATACCACCCATACACTCTATATATTCACATGCCAGTTAAGATATATAGGCATTACTTGCAGGAAGAAGAACATCCAAACACGACAACAAAGTAGCAATATCAGGTGTGGCAGAATAACCACGCGGATGAGTCACCATTTTCTCACAGAAAAATAAAGAGAGCGATCTAGAATGGATAATATTGGAGATGCTTGACTGTATTGATGCAAATACTGAGAGAACCCTTTTTCAAAAGAAGCAATGTTAGATCTATCAGTTAAAGACTTTCCCTCGAGGCCTGAATGACAATATCCCTTGGTTGGCACTCAATAGCTAAAGCTGATTGCACCCAGAACAAATAAGCATAAAACCCACAATGACCATACAGCCCCTGATGACCAAACCAACAGCTGTAGCAATAGAGCACAAGACCCAGACAAAAACGCTGGACAAATCCAACCTTTAACAGTACTCGCAGGGTAACCCATACATCATCTGAGAACCGAACTTAAAGGAGTTTCCATGGTAATACAAGCAGACAGTGGCCCTAACTTGACATGAGGCAGAATAAGAGAAATGCTACCGAAACAATTTGATAAAAGCCACTGTATATAGCCACCTTCTATATGGTTGGAGCTTTTATAACTGAGGGCAAAGCACTCCAGCAACTAATATAGTGCACATATCATTGTCATAACTAACTGTACCCACTTTATTACACGCGCCCATCTTCAGAATTCCACTCGCTGGTTAGATGCATGAAGACATAAAAGAAATTAAGAGCAGTCAACTCCTGTTGCCCAACATAGTGTCCCATCTTGCCAATTATTTGTTGAGGGGTAACATCTAATCCCCTTTTTCAGCTCTCTAAAAAACCCACACATTCCAACTTCATAACATACAAATATTCACAATTTACTCCATCGAGTGTCCCATTGCGCTTGTCAATCACAGAGGGACAACACTTAATCCCTCGCTCTAACAATAAAAAACCTAAGTACTCTATTTTCCCTAATAGGGAAGCTAGTGTGACTTGTTCATGCATGCATGACAAAATTAGCAAATCCAATAGTGAGTCATTGCACTTCTTCAAAATAATTATTTTAGGGTTGCATTCAAATATATCACTTCCATATCTATCATCACGTTTAGAGGCAACATCTATGACCATTCACACCAGTTCATGAAAGAGGGGGAACATTTGGGACCCTTTCCATCAGTAATTGGTGCGTTCCTAGACCCATCAGTAAATGATGTCACTAATTAACCAATCTGTCGATGGCTTCATATACCTTGTTTTTTTGCAGTATGTCCTCAATCCAGGATAGGCAAGGACAATCTAGGTGGGGATGCCGAGGGCCAAACCTAACCAAGCAAGATATATAGTGGACACAGTGCTTCTTCCTTGCATGTTCTGCTTCTCGAGGTGGCTTAATCGAACTTCCTGTCCCTAATAGGGGCCATGTGTTGTAAAAACATTCGATCTGAGTGTCCTTTTGATGCCAAAGTGTTCACTAGTTCTTTTCCATGTAAATACATTAACAGAGGTCCTCAGTACTAACAAGTTCCCTTGCCTGTCCACACTCCTGAGGCGGTTCAGCATCCTCTATGCCACTGAAAGTGCTACTCTATGACTAGCACCTCAGCTGAGTATCTCACTTTTTATACCATACCAATCTCAGAACGTTTAGAAATATTTACATATATTCTGAAATGAATCTCCATTACAAACAGAGGGGCAGTTGTATTTCAACATGAGGGCAAAGAATGCCTATCGCAGCCTCACCACAGTCCCTCTTTTATGAAAGACACACATTATATATTTAAAAAACACCCTTTCAACCATGTGACCCTTTAAACAATAACACGTCTTAGTCGCCAACAGGGTGTACATACATTTTAAATGTCCACAATCTTTCAGGGCAATGTCAGACCCCCATTAACTGATCATTCAAACATCACCATGTAATCTCCACCTTGCCCACTTAATCAGGGTTGATAAGTATAGAGCTGAGCAGGTAATCTCTTCCTTGTATTATGTCTATCTTCAGATTGGTACAGGACCCTGGGATCACCTGATGTCTATAAGGCAGAGCTGCTAGCATTAAAAGGTATTTATCGTATGAAGCATGATTAAGAGAACACATAGTGCTTCTAGCACTTCACATAAACAGTAGCAAATTCTCGCCAAGAGCTTTTAAGGTAAAGTTCCCCTGCAACCCCCACCTCTTTTTCCTCCCCTCCAGCCTGTGGCAGGTCTTTTAACCTATTTTTTTTAAAAGTAACTTGTACGGGAATGCTCAGTTTACGTGCCACATTTTCCCAACCTGTCCTAGAGGTAGATTTTATGGGGACGATTCCGATCCAGCTCAGAAGGGCACCGAACGCGATCCGGCCGGAAAAAGTACGAGCCGTATGCGTGTTTTACGTCTGAATCCTACAGCTGAACGAGCGAGCAAGTACGATGCAAGCAACGTGAAATTCACCAACCGAGTCGTTTCTGGGTCCGAGCCGCTCCATGTGCCTCATCCGTAAATAAACCGTGCCGTGCAATGGATGCGATGTATGACCAAGCCAGTACGATGCACGGGTCGGACAGCCGGTGTGGGCCGAAGTTTGCGGCTCGCACTTTGTGTGGTCCGCGTCGGACCCCCTGTCACCCGCAGCCTTACGACTCAGGGGGAGGTCTCCCCAACACAGGCATGTACAGTGGGGATGGCACGACGCGTATCCACTGTAGGGGGGCGCCCTTGTGCGAGACTTACCAATTCAGTCATTGGGAGCCCATGTACACGTTGTATGACCGACACCAATTGACTTCAATGGGAGTCGGACCGAACCGAGTCCGGTAGCATGCATCCGCATCGTACTCGCTCGGTCAGACTGCAGGACTCCAGCTTGGTTGCAAAAAAAAACACTCTGGATCCGGCTCGGTCAGAGAGCTTTCTGACCCTGATCAGAATCGGCCCCTATGTGTTCATCTTTACACACAGAAACATCATGATGCCCTGCAAAAAAACGAAGATCTTTCCAAAGGCACCTTAGAGCCTGCTATTGGGAAAGGTAGACACAGTAAAAAGGGAATGTGCCCACAGGAATGTTAATATGTGTGCACACTTTTGCGTGTCTTTTTTATCACTCACTCTTTATCTCTCACTTCTTCTGCTCCTTTTTCTCAAAAAATGTGCAGGCTCAATGCAAGCCTACATAACAACTATACCGAAGGCGCATGAGTAAATTAGACTCACAAGGTGAAAAAAAGAGAAATCTGACTACAATAGATATGATCCTGATGAAGGCCTGGACCTGTTAGGCAATGAAGGCTGAAACATGTTGACCACAACCACTCATGTGTTATGCTAAGGTCAGGTAACATGTCTGAGCAACATCACCACTTCACCTTTTAACCCTACCCCTATTCTCTTCACCCATATTAAACTTTAGATTTAAGGTATAGGAGGTCATTTTATATTCCACCGAACAGATCCCCCCAGTACCCTCCCTCATTAAGAGGTGGCACTCACCTGGGAAAGCGAGGAAGGTGCGTAACCCAATGATGATGCCACCCATAAAAAAAACGGTCCCAGGATGCTTGTTTCCGGTCCAGGGAAGACATGGCTTGGCAGTTCAGGCTGGACTGTTCCCATGAGGCACAGGGTCAAGACTGATTTGCATATAGCTGTGTCTGAACTGGGGTGGTGAAGTGAGCTAAAGAACGATGATGGATCTGTGCCTGGGGGTGAGTGCCTGGAAAGTTTCAGTGCTTCATTCATCATCTCCTTGAGTTTGCCACCCATTAAGATAAGATAGTGGTTGATGGTTTTGGGCCAGTCCTCAAGGCAGCTGGGCCCCAGACACCAGTGTGGTTGATTCTCCTTTGATTAAAAAAGTCCTCCATTACAAATCAATCACAATGAGAAAATATTGTCAGTGTAGAGCAGTGCACACAGAAAGAGAAAGAGACAGGGATCTCAAGCAGTAAGCTCCATCAGACCTCACATTCTCTTGCACCCGCAGCACATTGTCATAAAAGTACCAAACAGACAGGGACAAACTAGTATGCATGACACTCATAATATAGAGAATTGAGGGAGAAAGACCCGTGCAGTCAGCTTCCCCAGACCCGTGATGCACTGACAGCAACCAAATTGAGCTACAATATGGGCTAGGCTGGTAGGCACCTGTTAGGGCAACTTGCAACCTCCAACACTGGCTACTACATCTGCCACCTTGGTTTGGGATTTTCGCAATCCCAGGGTCAGCTAGCCTGGTCATTTTGGATCTGGAGTAAAGATTTGCCTAGCTCTCCAACCAAACAGCCTCAACATAAAGTGCAGCACTGTGCAACACTGTAACACATGTGTACAGTGTGCAAAGCACAATACACATCACCATTGTGTGTTGGGATAGTTGGTCCATGGTCGAGGGCATCAACCTCCTGGCCCCAGCATTCAGTGGCTCATTGACTGAAACATTGCTTATTCATTTTGCGGCTGCTACCTGGAAGCATCAGTGGGGAGGGGGGATAGGGTTAGAAAAAAAAATCCGTTACCTCCCGGCCGGCCGGTTGGCTGGCCGCCAACACCTCTCCTATGTCCTCCTCCTAGCTTCTTGGGAGAAACAGGAAGCAGGAAGCACCAGGGCTCCCATGCTCCCCGCAGCTAATCACAATGCAGCATTGTGATTGGTCTAAGCGCCGTTACACGGCGCTCAGCCAGGGGCTGTAGGGGGTGGGTATGTTCTCCATGCAGGCTGTAATGTCGCCTGCATGGAAAACAGGGAAAGTGTGCATGACTGTTTTGGGTGGCCCGGTAGGGCCTGCCAAACAGTCATTGCATACTTAGGAGTGGGGCAAACCACTTCTCTGCTGCTCTGTCAGACCCACCCACCCCTCAAACAAGCTGCCACAGCAGGGGGACAAAATAAAATGATAATAACATTATGTTATTATTATTTTATTTTTCCTTTCTTTTGCTGCTTCAAGGCAGTGGGAAGACGCTCCTCTGCCTTAGCTGAAGAGCTGCCACTGCCTGCTTCATTTGAGAGAACTGTGCACATTTGGTACCTAAAGTCTTTGAGCACATTTGATTTGTGAACTGTACACATATCAAATAATTTCACCACTCAATGTACTGTACATGTATCAAACACATTCAGAATTGAAATATAATAAGTTTTACTCAAAGGAAGAAATTCACTTGTAATTAAGTTAAAATATCACAAATCCTCTAATCTCTTAAAGACAATTAGCTAAACATATATCCATTTAAACTCTCAGTCAGGGTCTTACCAATAAAAAGTAATCTCTTGTCCAGTATGACTCATGCAAATGAAAATAAAAGTAAAATCATGATTGGTTGGGTGAAAAAACGTCATATGTCTGATAAACCAACGCAGTTGAACACCTCTGCAAAGTGTTGGCATTGTGACAGCTCTTCATTAGGGACAAAGGGCACCTGATGCCAAAATAAAAGTCACATTAAGGGAATATTTGTGGGAGTAGGCAACAGTTACTGAGACTGATGCCTGCTTCACCATATGTCTGCAGCTGTCTCACCCACCGTACAGTAAAAATGCTACGTCATGGATAGCATCCACTTACAAGCTTCCTGTGACATGTGGTAAATATTCAGGCCCATATTTACAAAGAAGTCACGCAACACACTGCAACAAATAATGTTGCCTCATTGCACTGCATTACGTGAATAAGAGAGCAGAACAGCACCATATCTACTAAGATGCTGTTCTGCTCTCTCCCAGTGCTAGTGCACTTTTGACTGCCATGCGCCAATGCAAACACCCTTACGACATAGTGGAAGGTCCTCCCCGTTTTGGAAAGAATACTTTTTGTACTGAAAGAGGTCCCTTTGAGTACAAAAACTATTGATTAAGGCATTTATCTGTGTCTACAGTTCTTTGTAAATAGGGATTATGTCAAACCTCGTGGGTTGATGCTTAGGAATGCACATACACCACCCACGGAATGGTCCCTCAATACCAAGTAACACAAGATGGCACATCGCACAGCTTTGTTTTACTTTGAGTTACAGTTCAATGCAATTCATGATTTGTGGTGAATGCAATTCCCGCCACAACACTTAGGGGTCTATTACAATAGCCGGCGGATCGCCACCGCCCATATGGCGGTGGTGATCGGCCCGCCATTACCTACCGGCCGCCTCTCATTTCCCCCCGCCATATTACGATGGCGGGGGAACCCCGGCGGACGGAAAGACCGTCCATCGGTTTTCGGCTCATCGACGAGTCGACCGGGCGGAAAAGGGGCTGAATATGGTGGCGGTGTCTGCAACGTGCCTTTTTTACTTTGCAGCGGGCGCTGCTGAAAGCATCGCCTGCCGCAATGTAAAAAATGCTGGATGCGCCCGCCAGTGTAGCGGGTGCATCCTAATATGTATCACGGGACCGCAACAAATTTGGTGGGCAGTCCCTTTTGCCGTTACGGTGGCTGGCAGACTTAGTCCGCCCGCCATCGTAATAGACCCCCTAGCGTTAAATTTGCGTTAAAAAGTAATACAAACCCGAGGCAAAGTGCTTGCAAGAGTGTTCACCAACTGTTCATGTCATTTGTTTTTGGGAACACCTTTACCCCAATACCATTACTGCTTGAGAGTTTACGCGTCAAAAGTCTTCCACTTTGCATGGCACAGACTTTAGCACAATAAACCTCTTTATGCATCATGCCCTGTTTGTCATCAGTGAAATCAGGATGTATAGCAGTTCATAAGATTGCTAGGTAATGACAGCAAAACACAGCTCATTGATTCCAGTTGAGAAAGTGGGAAATTGGACTCTGAATGAAAATGCTGGTGTGTAGCACTCAAGCTTAGATATGAATGGCATATTCAGCAAAGAGTTCACATATATATCTACAAAAATCCAACAAAGTCTGGGGAATAATGGATACATGGCACTCTAACCTCCACACTCCTCAGAACATCACACCAACCACACCACATGACAGATGGCTATTATGATACCAAAAAACCTACCTGTCCAAAATGGAACAAACGAAATGCAATGAGCTGGTCCACACACAAATGCTGCAAAAATAATGTCCTTATGTGCTACTACTTGGCAGCAAACTGAGCCCTCACACAAACCAACCTTCATCCCTGCTTGGACAGGTGCACTTGAACAAAGAGCAGCTAAAATCCACACAAAATAAAAGCCACCCTCCACACAATCAACAAGTAACGAGAAAAAATAAGAAATAAAAAAGAACAGTCACCTATTTACACTTTATCCTTGGTATCCAGTGCACAGAAGGGCAGGAAGTACTAGAGGCACAAGGCATAACATTGTATGTATTTCTCAACATGGGAGAGGTGAAGAAAAAAGTGGTACTTAGGGAAAACATCTGCAGTCAACAACCAAACACAAGATGGTGCCCATCAAATTACTTAGAAACCTGCCTTATGTATTACACCACAATATGATGTAATACCAATAGTCACCTACTTGTCAGTCACCTTGGACTGCAAAGTGTCACCTACCGAAGAGCAAAAATCAAACCTTCACTCTTGTAAGTCCAAGAATTATTTAAAAAGTAAATGTTTACCAAATGAAGATATTAGCTACCACACCGAACAGGCAACACCACCCAGACATTGATCATCTCCACCCCTAACCATGCAGACCACACACACTTCTTCCCAGTGCCTGCACTCTCATGATTATATGAAGTGACTGTAGACCTTGAGATGCATTGGGGAACTTATGACCATGAGCCTTCAGAACATTTTAGAACTCTGGGGTATAAATACAATGGCGTTGCGCCACCGGAGTGTCACTTTGTACGATGCTTCGTTGCCGCAATCCCCTATTCCATATTTACAATGGTGAGCTAAGAGACTTTGTGTGTCTTAACGCCACGTTGTAAACATCGAACTCTTTCACACATTTTTCTGCGTCAAAGTGGGGGTGCAATGTGTGTTGCTGTGGGCAATCCACTGCAACACCCAATGCTTTTTGATGCTGCCCCAGATATACAAGGATCTGCAAATCTGAGGCAGCGCCAAAAACTAACGCCATTGAAAAGCAGGCATTAAAGTGGTGCAACAAGGAGAACAACTTTTATTTCTCCTCCTTTTTGTCTCTTTCTGCATTTTGCAGCACACATACAAGGAGTACATTGCCTTTAATGATGAAGGTGTCCCTTCCTGCACATAAACAATCATCCCTGCAATGCAGAAACCCTTGCACTATGGCGCAAAGGCGTCCGCGTTGGTGCTAGCTAGCTTTTTTAGAGGCGGCATAGGGGATAACACGGGTGCACCATATTCTTGTGATTACTGTGCATCCCTGCATTTTGGAAGGGACGCTGTGCAGCGCTGCTAAATTGCTTGCAGCACCGCGCTGCATCATTTATTTGTAAAAATGCTCCCCTGCGCTCTCAAGACATCTTTAACCGCATGCGTGCGGCATGATTTCCGCCCGTACGCTGGGATTTTTCATATCGCACTTTACATGACGAGCTGGGCTCGTCATGAGCGTGCGAGGAGGCTACCTCATGACGAGCCCAGCTCGTCATGAGCGTCGAAGGGGTTAAGCCCTGTGCGGCACCTATCTATATATTTATCAGTGACACAGCATCCCTCCTGTACTCAACAGTTGTCATCAAAAGCTGGTGTAGCAGTAGTTACCTTACTATCACATACTGAAGTAGTTTGAAATGCTTATCTTAGGTGACTGGGATGGTAGTTTCCTATGAAAGGTTATGTTACAAAGTAAGAGACAAGCTTTCAGCAGGTCCAACGCCTTTAGTAGTGCACTTAACGTCTATAGATTCACCAATGAAGGCATAAAATCTGTTAGAGTACTCTAGTTGCTTGCTCAATAGCATGCATTGCCCAAAATATGCTCTATTGTGGTTAATCTGTCCCATAGAGGTTCAGCAGTGGTTACCTACTATAATTTGAACTAGTAGATGGGTAGGCATGAGTAGAAGGAGGGGCAGGTTGAAGGGTTGTGCAATTTATGGCAGTTTGCTCAAATCGCTGACTCTATTGGAACTAGTCACAAAGGTAACTTGTAAGTTATATTCTACACTTTACTTTTGAGTAACTATACCACTTTTTGCTGTTTACAATTTACAAGTATAACGTTTTTCAAAAGTTTACACTTGCATGTTTCCACCCCATGAAACAGGGAGTGGAGCTAAATCTATGTTTGTAAGTTACAACAACCAAAAAGGAGAAATAGTATGTCCAGCGTCATATGTGCCCAACCACTGATAATAGCGTTAAAAATAATTACTATAATTTAAAAATAAATATAATTCTATGATAAATTTCGTGATAACTACTGAAAGTTAAAAATAAATATAACAGATTAAAAAAATACAGTTATTCTTAACATAACTTTCTGTATTTTTCAATGCATAATAAATAAATATGAACATTTTACTTTAAGCAGTAATTTTTAGAAATAAATAATAATAGGAATTGTTCTTAATATATTTGAATTAATTTAATATTTAACTCAAAATTCAGTTAGTAGTACTGCAGCATTGTTTATTCATTTATTTTTGCAGTTTTATACAGTGCTAACTCTTGCCAAGGGCATTGGAGTGCTTTACATGAGCACCAGTTACATAACACACGGTCAGATTAATGTTGTTTTTGTTTTTAGGCACACAGAGATCAAGTACTTTGCCCAAAATCCCAGGACGTTGAGTTGATGCAGAGACTTAGACCTGATATCACCCTGTAAAGGTGTCCCTGTGGTAGAGTATAGGAGAAAATAAAAAAGTTTATGAAACTTTCAAAAAAATAGCAAAAATATTTTTATGTTGTTATTCATATAAATAAATTTCCTATATTCCTTTTAAATGCAGAAACCCTTCACGGCTGTTGTTTGATTTGGAGTGGGAAGAAAAAAATCAGAAAACTCCAAAGTCCAACACGTTCCCTACTGTTGCTTGGATTGGAATGGGAATAATAAATCTAACGAACACTTTCCCCACTTATGTTTACTTTGGAGTGCAAATAGTAAATCTGGCCTTTCCAAAGTTTAACGCTTTCCCTACTGTTTTTAGATTGGAATGGGAATAGCAAATTTAACCTCTCTAAAGTCCAACATTTTCCCTACTTTTAATGCGTTGGAGAGGGAATAAAAAATCTGGCACTCTAAAGTCCAATACTTTCCCTACTCTTGCTTGGATTGGAGTGGGAATAGTAAATCAGGCCACACTTTCCCTACTTTAGCTTGCATTGGAGTGGAATAGTAAATGTGACCCCCCCCCCCCAAAGTCCAGCACCTTCCCTAGTGTTGCTTAGGTTGGACTGTCAGGAGTGAAACTCATCTCTCCAAATCTGATTTTTCAATTAGATTTTTTAAGTTGTTTTAATATATGCTTTTAATTTTAATTTGAAAAGTTAGTTTAATGTAAATCATTTTTTATTATTCATTTTTTACTTATTTTACATGTTTGTTTTTATTGTACATGTATTTCTATTTGTTACTATTTAGTGTTTGCTATTGCTTTTATTTTTATTATGTTTTATTATCGATGTTTAAATAATATTACTTAATTTTTTTATTTCAAAGTTGGCATTTTTTATATTTGTAGCACACATTTATTTATTTGTATATTTGTCACTATGCAAGGTTTTTTTTTAAGTTATATATGTTTTATAATTAATTAGTGTATGTTGGTCCGGACCCTCTCCGAATGGTCACCCCCAAATGTTTTGCATTCACCTTTCCTGTGTACTGAACCCTTTTTGGTTGCCTGTAGGACTCTACCACTGCTAAACAGTGCTAAAGTATTTGTGCTCTCTCCTTTAAACATGCTAAAATTGGAACATTGAATTGACTTCTAAGTCCCTAGTAAAGTGGTACTATATATACCCAGGGCCCCTAAAATTAAATACTACTAGTGGGTCTGCAGCACTTATTGTGCTATCCGCTTAAGTAGCCTTTTTAGACATGCTTCCGGGCAAAGGTTCCAGGCTGTGCATTCAATTTTATACTGCTATTTCAGCCTGCAAAATAAATCTTTTGCCAGACCTAAACCTTCCTTTTTAATACATGTAAGTTAAACCTAGGGTAGGCCCTAAACAACCTATAGGGCAGGGTGCATTGATTTGTTAAAGTTAGACATGTACTTTTAAGTTTTACCTGTCCTACTAGTGAAAAAATCTTCACAATTGCAAGGCATACCTCTCCCATAGGATAACATTGGGTTAACAGTTAATATGTGATAACTTTTATTTGGAAGCCGGTAGGAATGTCATGTTTTGAGTCTGAGAAATTGCAATGTAAAACCCTTTTTAATGGTGAAGTCAGATTTTAAGTCACAATTCTGAAAATGCCACTTTTACAAAGTTGGCATTTTCTTGACATCATTGTTTGGTGCCTGAGCATGTTCCTGGGTCACAAGACTAGGTGTAGTTGGCCATTGGCCTTTGTGTATTCCTCCCAGATGCCACACAAAATGGGGTCTGGGTGTTTGCAGGATGAAGCATCCTGAAATTGATGAGAGGGGGAGAGCTGTTATCTGTCACACTTGCACTTCAAAGAGACGGCCTCAGCCCACACACAAATACCTTTACACTACCCGATTGAGCCAGGAAACAGACTGGAACCAGGGCAGGGAGGCAGTAATCTCCAAACACTTCTGTAGGGGGAAGACTCCAGAAGTTAAATCCACTTCAAAGTGGCCACCAGGTATGAACCTTCAGACCCACTCTTCATTACACTCCTGGACCTGTGGATACTACAGAAGTAGGACTGTCCTGCTGCCAAAGTATTACCCTGCTGTTTGAGTCCTGCCCTGCTTTCTAAGAATCTAAGAAGGAAGACTGCACCTGCAACCTTCATCTCAGGCTGAAGTACTTCAAGGGTTAGCCGATTGACCTCCTGTTCTGAGCTACAGGGACACTACAAACTCCAGAGGCCTCTGAGCAACTGCCAGTCTAACCTGCTGCACTGGGCCTGCCTGGACCTGCAACTGGACCTGCCTGAGTCCTGATGGCCTTTGCTGGAGTTCGTTCTTGATCTGCAAGAGGTGTCTCGCAGATTGTGGACCTATAGTGTGGCATCAGTTGGACTCCCCTAGAAAAAAGGAGAAATTCTGAAGTTTTCGGATCTTTGCGAGCACAAAGTGGCCCGTTTGCACCAAAATCTTGCCACCTGCACCAAATGCCAAAGTGCAGCTCAAGTGAAGCCGGATCTTTGCAATACAGTGACTACCAGGGACGATTGGCAATGGAGGACCTGTACTACATGCTAATAAAGAAGCAAGCCGCAGTTAACACCAATGCAAATCTCCAGTAACAACCATCCACAACGCCTGACTGGATCTTCATGCTGCAGCAATGACCATCCTAGACACCCAACCTGCTCTTCACGATACATCGATGGCCATCTACTGCGCTCTTCCTGCTCCTCACAGCCTCACAGCCTACTCCACCGTGACCTGAACTAATTGAACTCGCGGGTTCTACTGGTTGGATTTTTGTTGTTTTGATGTCAAATAATGTATTACATTTTATTCTATTTTTCTAAAAAAAAATCGCATATTACTTGTTTTGTATTTTCACCTTATTGCTATTTGTGTACTGCATAAATACTTTACACATTGCCTCTTTTTTTTAAGCCTGTCTGCGTTTGTGCCACGCTACCAGAGGGTTTAGCACAGGTTAATTTTGTGACTTTTGTAGTTCACCATATAAGGGATTGTGGCTGTTACTTGAGAAGGTCTCACCCCCCCGTCAACCAACAACCTAATTACTTAGTGTATAATAGTTCAAATTTGATATAGATGCCAATTTTATCACTATGTTATGGTCTTCTGTGTTTATGTTCCCATTACTTTTGATTTACATGCAAAGTATAAAAAGTCAATATTTGTGTTCTGGATTTTTTTAGGACATATTGTTGTCACCAATATTTTTGTTGCCAATATTTTGCTAGACAACTGGAGCATGTCTGCGAATTGGACTTAAATGTTGACAAAGTGGTACTGTTGTCATGCCTTTTCATACTCAGACTGAGCCATGACTTTTATCTTCATTGAAGTTTTTGGATAGGAGTTGGAGCTCTTGCAATGCTCTTATGGAGTCTGCAAGGCTGTGTGCATGAACGTGTAGGTTAATTAGTGATTGTGTGCATACTTTTTACTTGATTTGCGTACACAGTGATCAATGTTCATTTTGTCTTAAATCACATTTCATGTTTGTGCTACCAATGACAAATAATGTTTGTCTGTACACCATTTTTCATTGCTGAAGCCTTTGCGTGCTTGTTCTTCATAGATACGTTTACAAAAATAACTTTTCATATGGTTTGCTTTTACAGGTCTGAGAACTAAACTATGCTATATATAAGTAGCTGTTTTGGCTTTGATAATTGCTCAATTCTTTGCTTTCTTAGATTGGCATTATCATGAAAATATATTTGTGCCTGCTGGACAATGCAGCAAACTCCACAACTGCAATGCACTCTACACAGGCACCACCCAGAAACTCCTCAGAAAACTCCAGAAGGTGCCAAACACCGTAGCCAGATTGGTCCACAAACTCCCCCACCATTGCCACATCTCTGAACTCCTATGAGAACTCCACTGGCTCCCAGTCAACAAAGGAGTCACCTTCAAGCTGCACACACATGCCTACAAAGCCCTCCATGATGACGGTCCAGTATACCTGAACCATTGCTTCTCGTTCCACTCATACACCAGACACCTCAGCCCAAGTGGCCCTTGCCACCAACCCTTGGATCCTCAAGACCAGGACTGCAGGAAGATCCCTCTCCTATCTCGCCACCAAATCCAGGAGCGGCATGCCTCTTAACCTCAGGCTCTCTGCATCCCTGACACAATTTAGGAAGGATCTCAAGACCTGGATCTTCGAGTGAACCAGAGCACCCAGTCAGACCTGCTTACCCTCCCCCTCCAATACCTTGAGACCCTCATGGGTGAGTGCTGTGCTCAACAAACACTGACTGATTTATTGAATAAATGCACACATTTGAGTTAGTCAATGGTGGTAACTGGCAACATCTGCTCGATGTGAAGTTCTGTATCTGGCCACAAGTGCCACAAGTGCTATGAAATGGGTGGCCATATGAATACTTTAATGTTTGACAAGAGTCCCACCGGTCTGCTGGATTACCAGAGGCCATAGCCTCTGCCCTCTGAAGATGGGCCATCTTTCTTGTTTTGAGTGCCTGAATCTCTAAGGGTGTAGTGCTTATGCAACATTAACAGTCTATACACAGCTGAAATGCTGATTGGGCACTTTCTATTTTCAACGTGCTCTGCATTTTATTTTTCTTTAGAAAAATAAATAACAAAAGTGGGCCAGACCCTGGGAACCCCCCCCCCTCCCCTGTTGTTCATAATATTGAGTAATGCGATTCAGAGTTTGACCACAGGACCTGGTCTCCAGCCCACCCAACATTCAATATTTTGTGTGCCCAACCTCTGTGGCTGGCCAACAACTGCTGTGCCTGGTCTTTGCATGTATGCACTAGTGGTTGCCCACAATAGGCAACCAACCCCACCATCCTGCATGGCCACTGGCTGTGCGTACCAGTAGTTGGCTGTAGAGCCAGGCAATATCTTAGGCTTGTGCCCAACCTCAGGCAGCCAGCCCCACCTGCGCAGGGCCTTTGACAAGAGCAATGGGGCTTGGATCCAGGTTCTGGGCTCTGTCCAGCCTAACCACTGGCCTGGCTCTAAATGTTATATATATTTTTTTCTTAGGAGTCGTGCATCCAGTTACAGCACTCATGGAACTGCAGACCTATTTTGGAACGTTCCCCGTGTGTGTGAATCTTAGTGTGGATTTCTGGACCCCACCAACAGGTCAATATGGGTGCCGGAAGCTTGCTGTGGGTTCATGGTCTCATGCTTGTGAAGCTTAAATATGATTTATGGTCCCCAGCTAGGATTTGAAGTTTAATGTACTTTGCATTTCTCCTCCTTTTGATCCTCACCCATACATAGCATTTAGGTTTTCATTATACATGCACGGTTTATTAAATATTTCATTATTTGAATATATTCTATAGTACGATGATATAATATAGGTTGATAGTGCATCAATAGCACGATTTAAAAGGTATTTTACAATTATGCAACTGTATATGAGAAAAACATGTTTCTTTTTTGCAGTTTACACACACAATCAAACTACCTGTTTATCTCATAATAATAATGAAAAATCATGAATAAATCACATGTAAAGGCATCTCAACAGAATAGAAGTTCAGACTTCCGAGGGAGCACTGAAGCTGCAAACTGTTAGAGGCATGTGAACTGGTGCTATCTATTGTCTCCTTAGCCAAGGCACGACTAAACAAAGCTAGAAACTGATCCCACTTTTAGCAGACTGAGAAACAAATACAACGCTATGAGTAAAATGTTTTTGCTTGATAAGACAATCTAGGAAGCTCGTTTATATGGCAAGAGACTATGAAGAAAGACATTTCAAAACAAATTGATTCCATCAATGATTTGGCTCAAGGATCACCATCTAATTAATATGTTGCCATTTTTTTCTCTCATTTATATTTATTATATTTTGCTTTACACTATGATTTTTATTCCTGCAATAACTTTCATTATCATGATCTGCACTAGAATACAGCTTTTTTGTTTAATAAAGATTGTAAAATGTATTTAGTTTGGATTCTTTGTATCTGTCCATTTCATGGGGAAATGAGCTCTAAAGCTCTTTAATAAATATAACCATGCCCTCTCTGCCAAGAATGATAGTTATCCGCTGCATATTTTCTCCAGGAAAGTAATTAGAAATGTGTCTCAAGCCTGTCTCCTAAAAGTATAACTGTACCATATTTACAAGAGGACTCGTAGAGAGATAGCAGCGGATCGTGGGAGGCCACACTAGGGACAGTGAATCTGGTGTCCGGATCTGCGAACCCTGCAGCAAAATCGGAATTCTTTTTATGATTTTTATAACGGAGGGTCCTTTGGTCTAACTCTTACTTTATTGTTAATTCCATACTTGGTCCTAATATAACTGCATAACCTATGCAATGATAATCTTGCTACTTATGTAATATGACTTTTCTATTTTAAAGCGTTCTAGCTCTTGTGAGTAATGTCAGCGCTATATAAAAATGCATAACTAAACAAATAAAGTAGTTAATGCATCGAGATACAATGATTGGTCTCTTAAAAAGCAACACATACCTCCTGATGAAGGGACGGTTAAAAAGTTTTGAGCTTATTTAACGAATATTAAGAGGTGAAACGATATACAGAACACTGATGAAGAATTCTTCAAGGGAATTTTCATATGTGAATTAAAAATGGAATTAATGTCCCAACATGTTGCTGTAACTTCATCAAAAGGAGCGAAGTTTCCAAATTATAAACTAAAATTGTTTATATGCCCTTATTGGTGGAAGTGACTAGAATTTGAAGCTTCTAAAAGGCATCGAGTGCAGCGTTTATAATTAAAGAACAACATTTTTTTCCTTGACACGAAGAAACAACTTTTTTTATTAAAAAATAGTGTACGTATTTTCAATTTCTATACACTACTCATACTCAGGGGAGTACCTTCATTAAGATTTCAGAAGCTGTAAGTTTGACCGCTAGATGTTTTAGTTCACACAGGAAATATGTGTGTTTAGTCCCCCGGGAAGACCAGGCATAAGATAAAATGTGGTGTGGAAAGAGGATGTGGCAGGACGACCAGAGTTGCTGACTTTGGAACTGGAGATCTAGGTTCGGCATTAGCTGAACATTTTCAGATTCTTGACAAACCACTTAGGGCTTGATTACGAGTCTGGCGGTTCTGCAGGGGCACAGTGGTAGCAGTCTACTGACACCCTATTACAATTAGGGTGGTTGGACCGCCATTGCCACACCGCATCCGCCACGGAACCCCCATTCCCTGGTGGTGGTGCAGTGGTATAGTAGCAGTAATATGTTTGGCGGGACTGCCGCAGTCCCACCCAGCATATTACAAATTTCTTCTCTGCCACGGTTTTCATGGCGGTTCCACTGCGTTGAAACCGTGGCTGAGAGCAAACAAAGTGGGCCCTACTAGGGCCCCCTGGTGCCTCACGCCTTGTGGATGCACACAGGGGGGCACAACATATGCCTCCGTGTGCATGCACCCAAGTTCCTGCACGGCATGGACTTGACAGTCCTTGATGTGGAGGAACTGTTTTTAGCATTCCAATTTGGTGCCAATTTTCGGAGGCACTGACATGGAAACGTAAAAAGAAAGTCACCAGATTTGAGAAAGACTTGTAATCTGGCAGACGGCCCGACCACATATTTGGCGGTGTAGTGAGGAAGCAGACTCAGCACAGCACCGCCAAACTCATTATCAGGCCCCTAATCTCATTGCACCTAAAATGTTTTTTTTTAAATCCAATAATTAATGAGTTCTTGTGTAATGTAACTGGTGCTCATGTAGGGTGCTCCAATACCTTCAGGTCGAGTTTGTACAATATAAAACTACAAAAAAAAGGCCACATGTCTGTTGATAAATATTTGGAATGGTAATTTATGATCCCAATCATACAAGGTAAAGCAGAGCCTATGCATGTACTTTTTAAGGGCCACTATTCACAATTAAGAGTGGGTGGAATGTTTCATTCCGCCAGGGAAAGCTTCTTCGTAATGGCAGAGGAGCTTCGCCCCACTGCCAGCAGATGATAAAGAAAACAATAATAAAACATTGTTAGTATCATTTTATTTATCTCCGGCTGCACTGCTTAAGTGGGAGGGGTCGGGCCGGGCCATGGCAGGGAGAAGTAGTGTACACTTATAAGTGCGCATGTCGGTTTGGCCGGCCGTATTAGACCGGTCAAACTGACATGCGCACTTATGTTGTTCAAACCCAGGCACTGTCTAAGCGGCACACAGGCCACTAAGACAAATCTTGGCATTTTTAGGAGCTGCGCCTGGATTGGGTGGGGAGCCTGTGCTTTCAGGCCTATCCACCTCCGGAGGAGGAGAGGAGCTAGAGCAATGAGGTGGAGCGGCAGATAAGGGATATTCTTTTTTTTAAATTTCACAGCCTTCCCCCCATGCCGACCTACCAGTTTCAATTGGCATCTGTTGCCACTGCAGTTTTCTCACTCTGCATTAGTCTTTAATGTAGAGTTCCGGCCAAACTCCACCAATCAACACATGGTGGAATTTTTCTCCTGTAAAGGTCCAGAAAATGCAAGCTGGTGAGCGTAATTTGTTGTCCTCATCTGTGATTTTCTAGCATGGGTAGCCGCAGGCGGTTGTGGTAAGACGGCTGCTGTTAGAGTAGATTTGCTGCCACTCGAGTAGATTGTCTACTTAAGAGGCAGAAAAGCCAACTCAAATGGCCACATGCTCATACACAACGCATGGTGCCGTTTACGATGATTTTCAGTGCTGCTCTTGATACTGGCACTAAATTGTAACAAAAGCCGTGCGAGTTGCATATTTCCTGCCGATTTGCGGAACTCCAGGGAATCTTGCGGAGTCGTTATGTAACTCTGCAGAATTCCTTGAAGTGTAACTCAGCGAGCTTCGCCTACTCCTACCAAAATCACTTACGCGAGTATATCATTTTCATTTCTGTGCTATCATCTGATCGATAAATGATCAATCCTTTTAATGTGCCATGTAGCTCACAAGTTGCGTATACAAGTTTCCCATGGTGCAATTTAGAGCGACAGGAGATATGGCATTTCTTTCTGTTCTAAATATAAATAAACCCCCTTCATACTGAAAGCTGCAATTGTGTTTTTGTACTTCTTGTTTGCAAAATTCATGTACATTGTATTCAATGAGAATATGCAGCAAATAATATATAGACATAGTAATTAAACGAATTACTATGGAAACATGGTACCAGGGTTTTAATCCTGACTTCACCATTTTACCACTTGCGCTGTCTACGGCATATCATTTTATCGCCCTCCCTCTGGAGTGTAGATGTAACATTTGCAGATCTGACCCTAGGGGCATTGCACCCGTGTGTTCACTGTCAGAATATAAATGGTGCTGGTCTACCAGCAGACAAAGAGAGGAGAAAACTAACACCTAGCACATTACTCAGGACAAGGGGGAATGCACTCCCTGTCGTGGAGCGGGAGGTGAGAAACTCAGCAGTAACAAGTTTCACCCACATCAATGGCGGGCATAGTCGGGGTCAGAGTTCATAGGGGCAGATGTACAATAACTGGCGCATCCCCAGGGATGCGCCAGTTATTGTGCGCCGCAGCTCTACCACCCATGGTGCACCATGGGGCAAAAACCGCGCAGATGCGTGACGCATGTGTGCCGTAAAGGCGGCGCATTGCTGGAGTTGCGTCGCAAGCGCAACGCAGCTCCAGCAAGGCTCGGGGGTGCCCTATCTGTCCAATGCTTCGTCAAGCCTTACGCCTGCTTCAAGCAGGCGCAGGGTTTTGACGCAGGATTGGCCTAAACGTGACTGAGTGAAATCTTGTAGATTTCACTCAGCCACTTTTAGGAGGCGTTCCTGCGCAGGAACGCCCCCCCCCCTGTGCTGGAACGCCTCCTTATGGTGCAGGGCTTTACATCGTGACACATCTCCCAGATGCGTCACGTTGTAAATACTTCGCACCATGGCGCATCATTTGTGCCGCCGCTGCGTCACAAAAGTGACGCAACGGCGGCGTAAAAGAGGCGCAAGGGGCTTGTAAATCTGCCCCATAGTTTTTACTAAGTCTCCCTCTGCCTTCAGCATGGTGTTTCTTCCCCGCATCCAACACATTCTGCTGGTGCTGATGAGTCAGGAGCTATCTTCAGCCCTCTGTGTTCCTCCTGTCTTCTTTTTCTTTGACTTGTGTCACTGTACCGCGCTGCTTTCTCCCAGTTCTGCGGCCTTGTCCTGATGCTTCTGCTGCATCACTTCATGCCCCAGTTGCAAGTGCAGTACAGCCAAGAGACCTTATTGTGATTGGCCTGCGCGCCAGCCATCCCTGACTCAAGTTGAGACATCTGATTCCACCAATCGGAGAAAGGCAGCAGAGAGTGTCAGTTGGACCACACAACGTGAAATGGCTCGGACTGGGTGGGCCTGAAGAAACAGGCAGCCGGACCAAAACTGTTATTGAATGGGCCATGGACTGCCTCCTGGGGGAGGGACAGAAAGAGTCCTTGTCCCCTAAGATAAGGGCAGATCGGCTCCAACTATCACAAATCAACCACATTGAAAGGTACCTTTCCCAGCGGTGCCAAAATAATGTGGCCTGAAGGTAAATTAAACCAGGCAAGCACACAAACGTTCTTTCTAGGTTCTTCATCAGAACTAGTTCCTGCTTTAGAGAACATAGGGAAATCTGAGGTTAAGGAAGTCCTAGCTGCTTCAATATGTGGCATGGCTGCATGTTCATCTGCCAGTGGTTGTATCTTTTGGGTCAGTTCCTGCATGACAGGAAGCAATTCCTGCGGTGCAGGAGGGCCCCGAGCTTTCAGCGATGCACTATTCAGGCTAAGGTCAATACATATCTGTGAGCCATAGGAGACCAAGGGGCCTCTCTTCACTTTTTGCAGTGGGCCCCATTATTTTGTGTTAGACCACTGGCTCCCTCTCCTCTTGCCCATGAGTAGCCAATCAAGTATGAAAGAAAAAAACAAGGACCATGGAATACGGAGGCCATGGAGTTGAGAGGACAATAAACCGCTTGTCTGGAAAACCACAGGAACCAAAGGATAAGAGCCAAACAGCCCAGGCAAGCCACTGCACTAATCAGAGTAGTGGGTGATGCACCTTTATGGGAGACCCTACAGGAGCAGCTCATAATAATTTCACAATAATGGTGTTGGGGTGGTGTGAATAAACAATTCTGAGGAGCAGTGACAGCAGGAAGTGATTTTTCTGTGTATGTGTGGCTGTTGGTGGTTGCTCTGCATCTGCACATGGAAATATGGTGTGTGTAGGCATTGATGCCTGTATGATTAGTGGCTGTGCCCACGAAGTGTACAAGAACCAAGCCTAATGGCTTTATTGATGGTTGTTTTTTCATATGCTAAACGAGAAGCATACAGGGGCTCATCCCAAAACTGCTTCAATGTTTCAGTAACAATTTTCTAAATTGCCCCTCTTTTCTCCAGTCCTTCCACCATGAGAGGTGTAATAGTGGAACATTACAGAAGTGGAAGTAAACACAGCATAATACTTGTCAGCTTGGCACATAATCGGAGTCACAAAAATGTTTTGTAATATGATTGCGTGAGCTATGAAGCGTTGAAACTCACCTTGACATCCCTGACACCTGCAGCCGATGTGGTCGAATCCATATTTCACTTGCATTTAAAGTAGAAACAGACATATGCTGGTGCAGATAAGATCAGTCATGATGAACAGTTTCAATCAACCAATGGTAGAGGAACGTGTTAGATCAATAACTAAATGACATAACTAGCAAAAGCTGGTGGTGTCTCTATTATATTCACCTAAAAACGTTCCCAGGCATTTCAAAAATTCTGATAAACCTTAAAAAATCTGAACACAAGTAAACATAGCATGAAAAAAATGTCCGCTTCAATTTCACCGAATAAAAAGCATTCATTAAAACAAAAACATGAATGATTTACAATAGAGTTGAACAAGGAAATGTCAGCGCCATTTTTATCAGCAAGTTTATGTTCAGTGGATAAATTGGATTATCATGCTATCACACCAGCAACCTTTAGCTTGGACAAGGGTGAGCTGGGATCGAATTACAAAACTTTGTTGACTGGTGCTATTTCAAAACTGGTAAGTCAAGACAAGATGGTACTTGATGCAAATACCATAAACCACAGCATTATGACATCAGAGCTGTATTACACAAGTGCTCCTGAGGCGCAACAGGCGTTTGCACCTGCTTAATGCACTCTTGGGGTAGTTTGGTATTGCAGAAGGTTTCACAGATGTTTGTGAGGCCCATTTTGTAATACAGATGGCTCTGGCACAAATACAGCACCAGTGCTATCATTAAAGGGTGTACCACAAGTTGCATGGGGGTGGTCCCATGCAAAAGAGGGAATCCTTTGCCTCTGTGCCCGTGCAGTATTACCCACGTGGGGTCAGAGGCAAACATGCCTTTAAAGGGAGCACTGAAAATGTGCCACAAAAACGTGGCACATTTTTAGTGAACCTTTTAAATGCATCCCTCTAAAGCAGGGAAAGGGGGTCCCATGGACCACCCGGACATCCCCTTGCAGGCAGGTGCAGTCACTCACTGCACCCATCTGCAAGGAGATCTCTAGTCCCTTTTAAAAGTTTAGGCAGGTTGCCACCTGACAGAGGAACACAGGCAGCTTTTAAACAGCAGCTCTATATTTTTCTTGAATGTGCATTCTTCCTGAAAGGGCACATTTTCCCTGTTTGCACCCAGCACACATGCCTTAAGGTGCACCGTGGCACAAACATGAAAAGTGCGCCCTATCTATAATACAGGCCAAGGAGTCTCAAATTTGATAATGTGTGAAAAGAAAGTTTATACACATTTGTTGTATGCCATTTTGTTGTGACGGTGCATTTTTTTTGTGTCGCTGTATTGTCGTGTTGCATTTCTGTAAAGTGATTTTGTTGAATTGTACCGTTTTTTATGCCCTTTTGTCTTTTGGTTGTTTTCCTATTAGGTGGCCTGTTTTGTTTTGATTGTGTTGTAAGGTTGCTTTGAGTATATTATTGTGCTATGTTATGTTCTTTATTTTATATGCCAACAAATGCTGCTGCATTTCCAGCAAAAAAAGACAGGAAGCAATTACAAGCAACCATTTACCATTGTCTAAAATAGTAAAGTAGCGCTGCTCCGCCTCTTCTGCCAGCCCAAAACTATGACAGAGACTTTGTCTTATATTAGTACTGATAGTGCTCGCTTAATGTGATACGGCTCCTGTTCTGAAATGAACAGTAGCTTTGTTTTCATCTGCCCTTACTTTTAGCTAGAACAAACAGTGGACTTAAGAGGCTGCTGCAGAATGAAGTATGCTGCTTCTTTTTTCTATCCATCTCAAAAATTGTTCCCGATTACATGCAGAGGAGGACATAAACACAGTGTACCATATTTCTCGAAGACAGGAAAATTGCATATTATCAATGCTGTTACAGTGCTGGAGCTGTGAAAACATTGCTCATGTATTGCATTTCCATTTCAGTTAATGACTACATTAGAAATTGTCAGATGACTTAAGAAACATGAGGGGGAGACAATGGAGAAGCTCGTTTGAAAATATTTTAATTAAAAACCCATCAATGCTCAGTTTTGTTATATTTCAACCTTCCTCAATGGCCTGAGGCTTGTATCATGTTAGGTAAGAGTGCATGTCAGATGAAGAATTTGATCAAAATCCTAGTGTGTTCTACCAACAACGTACACTTAATGAGCTCATGGTAAAAAATGTGGGGTTGTGACTTGTTTAGAAATAGATAGTTGCTGAACAATACTTATCGAAAACTACAATACTTAAAAGTCACAAATCTGAACTGTGTTTTTTTCATTTCACCTTTGTGTTGTTTGGGTCTAACGCAGTTTGTAACAAAGATTTTACTACACAAAGGTATTAAGAACAAATGGGAAAATGCCACTTTTAGGCTGCATAGTGAGGAACCTCTGTCCAGCGCCCTGTGTATGTGCTCTGAGCCATAAAACATGTAGAAATTGGCTAATCAATGAATGGCTAATTTAACATTCCTATAAGGCAGTAGTAGTATAAGGCAGTAGTATATATTGTAGAAAATAGACTGAATTATTTCTTAGAAAGTTCAAATGTCACATGTGGGCTGCAGCACTTATTGTGCAATCCACTAGTTTGACAAGTAACATGCTTTCAGGCCTACCATTACAGCCCAACTGCTGCAGTGTAAAACCTGCAGTGTGACCTGTTAAAGTAAAACATGTTGTCTGGTAAAAGATAAATATTAGTAAGTCTCCCCTATGTAGGCCTAGTAGCCCACAAGGTACGGAGCACAGTATTTAAAATGTAAAATTATTCTTAGAATGTTTCTAAAGTGACAAGGCCCTAATAGTTTTCTTCACTGTGACAGATTAAAATACTAATACTCAATGCCAAGAATGAGACCAGCTAGAATAATAATTAAACAACTATTTTTTAATAGTTATTGAAAATCCAGTTCAATGGTGCAGTTGGATTTTTAATAAATATTAAGAAATAGTATCTGTTCCCTTCCTGAAGTTCCTGGAGGCTCCCCCTTATAAGGCCCTGGAGACCCCATCCCCCAGGGCCACTCATTTTAATTAAGGAGAAGGGGCACACAGCCCCCCTCCCTGGGCTGATTTTGTCTCCAAGGCCCCTATCCCTTGTGGCTCGATGTTATTTTTAGGAGAAGGGGTGCGCATGACCCCAATGTCTAGGCACATTTCAGCCCGGGACCCCATCCCTCAGGGTTTGGCACATTTGTTAGGGGGAGGGGACACATAGCTCCTCTGCCGGGACACATTTTGCCCTGGGGATTCCATCTCCAGGGGCCAGCTGCTGTGAAAGGTGGGATCCCTTGTGTCCACCCAGAGCCCCCACCATAGACCTCTTGGGAGCCACGGGAGGAACCCAAATGCCTCTGTGCTCCTAGTTGGCTCCCTGAATACAGCGGGAGCCAGCATTGCTCCTGTCTGTAGTGAGCAGCTACTGATGCTACTCCCTGTGGATAGGAGCAATATTTTCCCCTGTTTCCCTGCCCCTTCAGTGCTGGCAGGGAAACAGATGAAAGGTCTGATCTCAGCAGATGGGAGCATTTGTGAAGCTCCAGCCCGCTGGAAGTGGACTTGTTGTTTGCTCCCACATGGCAGGAGTTGAAAATGCCACCAAACGAGAGCAAAGACAGGATTCCTTGCCCCTGCCACTGCTGGCAGGGTAACCGCTATGTCCCGGGTTGGGCTCCCATGGTAGACCATCTGACCTGGCCCCTCGCTTTCACAGTACTTTCATGGCCCCAGCGCCTTAAGAGGCCCTCCCCTTAAGGAATACGCCTCACCCAGGGCGATGGGGTTCCCAGGGCAATGAGCTGCCCGGGGAGGGGGTTGCGGGCCCCTTTTACCTCCAAAAAGCACCTGGGGATGGTGTCCTCGAGATCAAAATCAGCCCAGCCCCCCTCCCCCTCAAAAATGCAAAGGGCTGGGGTCCCTGCCATCAATATCAGCACTCCCCCAATAATAAACGTTTCCCACGGGTCCTGGCCCACCTCAGGGGGACTTTGAAAATAGGCTCAGAAGCCTACACCTGTTCTTTTCAGGTTGAGCCTGGCAGTGCTTGCGCTGTCTGCTGGAAATGTATTTAGTCTATGGGCTGTAAGCATGCTCATGTATTGCCATTGGTTCTTTGAGGTGTCGTTCAGAAAAGCTGGCTTTCTATTGGTCCATGCTTTCAATTCTCTCTCCTCCAGGTGCTTGGTGTAGCCCAGGTGATTTCACTAAGTGATGATTTTGTTTGGCCATCACACCCTTCCTCCTCACACAGCACAGTGATGGTCCCCTCCCTCTGTACACCGTAGCCTCAGCACTGGCGTAACGAAAAGTGAGGGGGCCTCCCTGCACTGTACTTAGAGGGGCCCCCTCCAGGCTCAATCAGGAGCTCTCCGGCCACAGTGCAGTGCCGAGGAGGCCCCTTGGAGCTAGAGGCCCCCCGCCCCGCGGGGGCTGCGTGGGCCTGTGTTACGCCCCTCAGAGTTTGCTTCTCTGGTTGTTCATCTGTTCCTTCTAAACAGCTGTGAACACTCACTCCCCCCTCCTGCTCGTTTTTTTGTCATAATATTTACAAGCATTATAGAAATCCATTTTTTTGCTGTGTTTTATATGGCGGAAACTCGACCGAAGGTCCTGGAGCGCTTTACATAAGCATCAGTTACACAAGAACACATTCATTTTCGCTAGGCATGGGGTGATTACGTGATTTGTTCAGAATCACAGGACGTTGAGCTTATGCCAAGACTCAAACCTGGTTTCCCAGCAACAAAGTCGCCAGCTCTGGCCATTACGCCACATCCTCTGACCTGCACTATCCTAGAAACAGACCACTTTCTTAAATATGCTTTCCTTAGGATTCTAGGAGGAGGGATTAGCTCATCTTCCAGGCTCTTCTTCGTCTTCACAGACCAGATTCACGTGACCATAACATGTCTGAACATTCTACTTCTTAGAGCTTGGGGGCACTAACAGTATTCTGATATGACACGTTTTTGTACAGTGTGACACAGCGTTTCCAGGAACGATTGTGTGGACCGGAATGACGGTGTTTCCCTCTACAACACAACACCGCATTGTATTATTTTTTACACAGTGGTGTGCTAAATGCCACAGTGCTGCCTGCCCAGCATGACACAGAGCAGCTCGTTATGAAACAGACTTGTTCAGTATAACATAACACTACACCATAGACTTTGATTTCAAGCCATAAGCTGCAGTGGACAACTGCCCTATGCATTGCTTCCCGATTCGACTGATTCTATTCTGCTGAGATTTCACTCTGCCTGCACCCGATGTGGTACTTACACGAGGCAGCAAATTTCAGCTGGGCTCTGACCTAGTTGATTGTGCAGAGATGCCACCCTGACAGGTGCTCATAAACAAGTGACTGTAACTGCGGGTTACCAGAAAAGATAATGGCCACCTGCCCTGCTTATAGACACAGAGCAGGCTTACAGGTAAAGGCAGAGGCTGAAAGATCCGAGAGTTATACCGTTTGTTTTTAAGGATAAAGGGTTGGACTGGACTTAATGAGGAATCGTTACAGCGGGCAGTGAGAAATAGCTCGGAGCTTTAAGAAGTTACCAAAAGTCCACAATTAAAAAACAGTTTCCCTAGTGACACGTGCGCCAGTACTCCAAATTGTAAAAAAAAAGGTTAACTGAAAGTAAACGAATTTAGCACACAGACCCATAGAATCATGCCCATCTCTCCCCCACCCACCATCATTCCATGTCAGGATCTCCTACTTAGAACTAGGCTTCACTAATTATCAAGTAGCACCAGTAGCGGTCGGTGGTGGGAGTAGCTGCCGGGCGGTGACGTGGGGAGGGGCAGGGTGGGGGGTAGTAATCTATGGATTACTGAGGATTACAGGTAAGTAAACATATAAATAAATAAAATGAATTTCGTTGCGCGCACTGCATCCCCAAATGCGATGCAGTGCACGCAACAAAATTCACTTTTCCAGAAGAAGGGACATCTAAAAACTGGGTAACCCAAAGGCTTCAACAGTAAATTCCTCAAAAAAATTATCTATATTGTAATGGTGCAAATGAATATCTACCCATAACTTTTCAATATGCTGCACAGGAGCCACACTGCTCTAAATAATAGCTTAAAGACATTGGCAAAGCCAGTAGTGCCGGCTAAACACTTATAAGCCCCCAGAGACCTATTGGCTATGCCATGCCAATGCTTATTTCAATTTTGCGGGCCCTCCTTAAATTTTCAACAATTTTTAAAAGAAAATAACTTTTTCGGGCCTAAGCAGGGATCCTCTGAGACCCGACCACCAGCCCTAGGTGTCAGGTTATTCCTACCCTGCCCCTTGTGTATTTTTTTAGGTGTTTATTAGGACTTAGGACAGAGTCCCAAGTCTTGAAATGGCTGCCACCACTTCCTCGTTGAGGTTGTGGCAGCCAATCAGATCTCAGCTTGAAATCTGTCGGGATCCACGGAGGCTCCTTGTACCTACATATACAAAAATTTTGAGCATTGATTACACAAAAACTACTGTACAGATTTACCCTAATTACAAAAGTATTCTTACTGGACATAGATCTAGCTTTCTGCCAAATTTGGTGTAAATCCGTTAAGCTGTTTAGGCTGTAGCTATGCCTAAAATTCCTCTGGGAAAATTAATGGGGAAAATGCTTTTTGAGACCCCCCTTTCTTCTTGGCTCCCACTTGACGAGTCACCTCGAACCTTTACATGGACAAACTAGCCAAAAAGTAGCACTTTTTAGGAAAAATGCATGGAGATTAAGCAAATGACGCCAAAGTTATTAGCAACCCAAAAAATGCATTTCCTACGGAAACACAATCCTATCTATAACTACCTAGGGCCCGATTCCGATGTCGGACAGACTCAGGCCCATCCAACATCAGGCAGGAGCCGTAAACGACGACTTGCTGTCATCGGTTACAGCCCTGCAAATACGATACAAACCCTGTTCGGTCGCACTCGGATATCTCACAATGGGAGCATGCATTCCAAGCGGAATGCATGCCTTCTTTGTGAAAATCAGGGGTGCAGTTAATCCCTGCACCCTGTAGCCGGCACCCCAAGGTGCCTGCCACCGGGTGCAGGGATCAAAAGAGGGGTGCCCCAGGCCGCCATTCTGGGGCCTTGCACCCATGGGGGACCCAGAGACAGTTTCAGACTGCCTTTTCGTGCCGGAAACACTGGCACGGAAAGGCAGTGAAAAACTGCCTTCGTACTCCCTCGGTTGTAAAGAGGTGACCAGGGGAGTACTGAAGGATATCCGGATGGCGGAGAGGCTCTCCAAGCCCATCGTAAGCCATCCAGGTATCCAAGTCGGATTCCTTTCCAACCGAGCCCATCGAAATGGCTCGGTTGGAAAGGAATCCTGCCGGCACATTCCGATGCGGTTGGAATCCGGCCCCTAGTGTTAAACGCCACTAGGGAATATTTATCTCTATATCTATCTATATAAATATCTATATATCAAAACAAAACCCTTTTAGCGTGACACATAAATTATGTAAATAAGACACAGAGAACGATGGGTGGTTCTCATGTTTAGGTGGAAAGCAGCTCCAGTATAGAGCACCCTCAATGGTCTGATTTTCCATCACAGTCTTTAATCATAGGATTAGCACAGTGCCATCCACGCCGAGATAGAACGTCTTTTACCATTTCTACAGCAAAGTCTTTAAGCATAGGATTAGCACAGTGCTATCCATGCTGAGCTGTAACATGGCCAAAGACTTTTACCACTCCAGGCACAGTATTACAGCTTTGGATTGGTAAAATAAGATCCAAGCCAACTTGAAATGAATTAAAGCAACCCCGGACATGTGTTTTGCTCTCATTAGAGCTCTTCAGAGAGGTATAGCTTTATCCAGACACAAGGGAGCACCCAGTATGAGTCAAAGCAAACCCCTTTTAGGCATAGAGTGACTTGTAAATTATGCAAAAAGCAAGCAGAGAACTCTGGGTCGTTCTCAAGTTTTAGTGAAAAGCAGCTCCAGTTTAGAGCAAAGGGTTTTGAAGAGCTCTAATGAGAGTGCCAGTGATTATTATTTTCTTTTTCACTTTTAAATACAAGCCAACAGTCTATTTTTGACTCTTGTAGTGAGTTTGTTGACGACATGTACAAACCTTTTCTGGTTTTTCAGAGCACACTGTGTTAAATGCTGTAATCTCTTCTTCAAAACTATCAACTATAATACCTATGCCTGTTCTGCAACTCCTCCAGTTATCAATTGTTATTCAGTCAGTCACAAACCTTTATTCGGCTGTGTACCAGCCATAAAAGAGTGCATCCTAAAAAAAACCAATTCCTTTGAAAATAATACAATAAAATACAGACAGTAAGTAATGATTCCATATTAACCCTAAGCACATAATCATAAAAGTCATTTTCCAATGATATTCCGGAGCAGAACAGCACAAGAAATATACTTGTAGACCATAAGGCAAATTAATTTGTCTTTTGAAAGCAGAAGATAATGTAATGCAGCCCGGCACTTTCTAATATTAAAACTCTTAAGAGTGGTTTTAAAAATGCACGTCTTGGATTAATATAAAGTTTTCAAAAAAACATAAAATGCAAGGTACTCTGGACTGACTCACATGGGCACACATCCAGTTTGGTGTCACAATACACATCACGAGGATATGAAACCAATAAGTGGGGGATGCCCATCTTGAACTTTATTAGATAAAATATTTTAACATGAGTGAAATAAAAGGAAAGATAGGATTCAGTGCCGAGAGAACACACTAGCAATGAGTGATCAACAAGCGTTTTCTATACCAACTCTTGATTGTCTCTAGTCAAATATGAGTGTGTAAAAAATTCTCTTTTCAGCTTCGCTCTTGAGATTCAAACTGTATTTGCCGGGCTGCTGAGACAATCCAACAGTCCCAGTTTCTCCAGCTGATCATTTATATAGGTAATCCAGGGGATCTTTTTGCACAATTCAATTTTAAACAATCTAAAATGACTGCACGGTTCAAAGCTGCCTCATCTTTTGCCCAGATATTGTGCCATAGTTATAAAGGTGCCAGTTGTATACGAAAAGACCGCGGGGTGATGCCAAGTTCGCTGTGACAAGTGGTAGCAGCAGTGCTTTTAGGGACTGTCAACAATCGTTTCGTGAACGTGTTGTCAGCTCTCTGTAAGCCCATGATGTTACACGAGCACCAGACTCCGGCACCATTTAAAGTGACAGCCCACGTGCAGGCTTTATAGATATCTGTGATGGTTTTTATGGGCTGTGAGCCTAATTATTTGGTAAATCTAAAGGTAGCCTCCACATTTTGATTAAATCCCCTGGTCCTTGCCTCTACTAAATGAGGCCAAGTACTATTTTGGTCGAAGAGAATTCCTAAGTAAGAAAAGGTAGGCACATATGTCAGGCCCAGGGGCGCTTGCGGTCTAGGGCCCGCCCCATTTGGCCTTCGGCCATGTCCCAAACGTTTCTGTGGAAAGACTCATGGGTCTTCCTCTGCTGGACATTGGTGGTTGCTTTGTGATAGGGTTAGGGAAGACTAAACACTGGAAATGTATTTTTCCCTAAAATTCCATTTGATTCCCTATGGTCCGCGAGATGCGTGAGGTTTGGCAGGGTACGCGAGATGCGTGCACTTTGGCAACCGCGTACCGCGAGATGCGTGCAAATTGGCATGCTGTCGCATTTCGACGCCGCGAGCAGGGGAAATTACGCGGGTGTGGTTACGTTGATGTACGTGACCACACCCAAGGATCTGTGCTCACTATTCTAGAGATTTCTGAGGAGAAGGTCGGTTCCAGGCAGGCTCTGTGTTTGTATATGCAGTTAACCCTTTATGCAGGTTCCTGTTTGCCGCGCTGGAACAGTCCTTTCCAGAGGAGCTTCCTGAGGTGGTAATTTCTTCGTGAAGGTTGTTTTAGACTGGATTTCTTCGAGGGACTTCATCTTTTGGGAGTCCAGAGTTTGCAGATCCTAGAATTAAGAGTAGGTCGTACTCTTAAGGTATGATGGCAGTGTAATACAAAAGAAGGATTTTATCTTTGTATTTACAGAATCTTTGGAACAAAGAAATGTTTTAAAGCTGTTTTTGGATTTTACCTCAGAATGTTTAAAGAATTAAAGAACTTTAATGTTGCTGCATGAAAGTTAATCCTAACCTGATAATCAAGTAGAAATTTATGGTTTTAGAACGGAAAATGGATAAAATTCATGTCTATGTTTTTTTTTCACATGCAACTAGAGTTTAAAACTATATCAGCACAAAAGTTTGAGTGTTATTAAAAGTACACAGTTTGATTTACAGTGATATTGCTAAAGGTTTTGAGACTATCTAGCAGAGAACAATTTACAGAAGTATAATGTATATCGTGTTTCTGTTTCCTGAGAGAGTTAATCAGGCAATGTAAGGATTTTATATGTGCAAAAGATTTTCAAGCAGTAGGAGAATAGTTAATATAGAGGTTGAATTGCAAGAGTTTTGCATTGCGATATTATTCCTTTGAATATTGTGAATTTTTAGTTTTTACAAAAGAAACTCCATGTTTAGATTGCTGCTTGCATTAAGAAAAGTTTACTGTTATATAAGTAAATAGGCATTAGTGTGTGTCTAACTTTTTCCTTTTCAGATCTCCCTCCCAGCTGTTCCCTTCCCAACTCCCTTTTCCCCCCGCTTGATCACTCCAACATTCTGTGTAATTATTACAATCGGAATTGGAGGTGTCGAGAGGTGGGCCCTTATATCATCACATCAGATCCCGAGGAAGACTTCGTCTGACAGAATAGTGAGCCAACGAATTATTTTCCTCCCGATCTGACTGTGTTGACATAATGGCCACCTTGGATGTTTTACTAGCGGCAATTGTTAAAATACAGGCAGATTTAAATGAGACTATGGCTGCTACAGCATTATTGTCTGATAAAGTAGATAATATTCAGATTTTGAACACTCCCCTTCCTGAGGAGGCTCAGGACACTAGAGCTTCCACAAAAATATCAGTGACTGTTCCACCACAAATTCCTCTGGCTGCGCCAGAACGTTTTTCAGGAGATCCTTCTAAAGTTCAAATATTTTTAACACAAATAGACTTGCATTTCTCTTGTAGACCTGCAGCATTTCCCACCCCCCAATCCAGAATAGCTTTCCTAATTTCTTATTTGTCTGGAGATGCTGCAAATTGGGCAGTTCTGCTAGTACATCAAGATAGCGCTCTATTGTATAACTGGCGGCGCTTTGTAGAAGAATTTGAGAAAGTATTCGACAGGCGAACAGTAACCTTGTCTGCAGATCGGGAACTGTTACAATTAAGACAAGGAAATCGAGAACTTATTGCCTACTTGTCACATTTTAATAGATTGGTCGCAGAAACGTCTTGGCCTGAAGAAAAAAGAGCGGCACTTTTCTATCAAGGGTTGAAGGACGATCTGAAAGATGTGTTAGCTCAAAATGACCCACAACCAACAACTTGTTCAGATTTAATTAACCTAACATTGAGATTGGATCACAGACTGTCAGAACGAAGAGGTGATAAAAAAAGAGGAGAGAAACCTAATTGGAAAAATGAAACTAAACCCAGAACTCAGTTCACACATTCTGAATCTAGCTCTGAACCAATGGAAATTGGAACCCTTAGACAACCTTTGTCAAAAGACGAGAAAGAGAATAGACGCAAGAATGGACAGTGTCTCTATTGTGGACGCAAAAGACACTTTGTGAAAGATTGTATGTTGAAACCTAAGAATAAAACTCCAACCACAGGTAAAGTGTCAGTTTTGGAAACAAAAGACTTTGAGTCGGGAAACTAACATGCCCAGGATTGGTAGAAGGGGATATCTTGGGAACCATAGCCTACCCTTCAATAAACTCTTGTGTAAGTAATTACAAAGCACATTTTCGATTAGCAGTTCAAATACAACTGATTCACAAAATCTGGCAAATGGAAGTTTTAATTGACTCTGGGGCCACAGGAAACTTTGTCGATTTAAAAACCGCCCAGCGATTGAGTATCATCTGTGAGAAAAAAGACACTCCTGAAATAGTTCAAGCCGTAGATGGAAAAGTTTTGTCCGGAGGTCCAGTTACCATGCAAACCACAAAGGTAATAATGTGTTGTGAAGACTCCAAAAAAAGATATCATAGAGAGGAGGTTCAATTCGATGTAATCCAAGCACCTCAATACGGCTTTATTTTAGGAATGCCATGGCTCTGTCTACATAATCCAATTATTGACTGGATAAGAGAGAACTTGTATTCCAATCTGATTTTTGTCAATCATCTTGTTTGGGAACTCTCACAAAAACAATCAGTCAAATTGCTACTGCAGAGGAAAAAGAGACAATTCTACCCAATTGTTACAAAATGTTTCAGGAGGTATTCAGTGAAGAGAAAGCAGCAATCCTTCCTCCTCATCGCAGCTATGATTGCCAAATCGATCTCATGTCTGGTTCATGTGTACCGAACTGTAGGATTTATGCACTCTCTGAAAAAGAAAATCAACACTTGAGAGAATACTTGGATCAATATCTTGAAAATGGGTTCATTCGTCCTTCAAAGTCACCAGCCGCCTCCCCTTTGTTTTTTATTCCAAAGGCAAATGGTGAATTAAGAACGTGCATTGACTATAGGGCTTTGAATAAAATCACCATCAAAAACAAATACCCCTTACCATTAATCCCAGTTCTTTTAGATCAAGTAAAAACAGCAGTAATTTACACCAAGCTTGATCTAAGAGGAGCATACCATCTGGTGAGAATCAGACAAGGAGACGAATGGAAAACTGCATTTAAAACTAGATACGGACTGTTCGAATATTTAGTAATGCCGTTTGGTCTTTGTAATGCGCCAGCAGCCTTCCAGTTTTTCCTCAATGATGTTCTACGGGAATTTCTAGATTTATTTGTTATTGTCTATATAGATGATATCTTAATTTATTCCGATTCAGAAGAAAAGCACGAAGGTCATGTCAAACAAGTTTTAAAGGCATTACAATCTCACAATCTGTATTGCAAGTTATCCAAATGCGATTTTCATGTCTATGAGGTCGAATTTCTTGGAGTACTTCCACACCAACGGGCATGAAAATGACTGATAGAAAAATAAAAGCAGTAGCAGAATGGCCAATCCCAAAATCTGTTCGAGATGTGCATTGTTTTTTGGGCTTCGCAAATTTCTATCGACGATTTATCGATCACTTTTCAGCAGTCGTAGCTCCCATAACTCGTCTGTTACGAAAAAAGGTGAAGTTCGAATGGACTGCAGAAGCAAATGAAGCATTCCAAAGTTTGAAAAAGGCTTTTACTGTAGCCCCAATTTTGATGCATCCTGATGTGAATGAACCTTTTATAATCGAAGCGGATGCCTCAGATGTTGCAATTGCAGCCATTTTATCTCAAAGACATCACAAAACTGGTCAAATGCATCCTGTTGCTTATATGTCTCGTAAATTGAACGCAGCTGAACAGAATTACATAATTGCAGAGAAAGAGTTGCTTGCAATACTTGAAGCATTCAAAGAATGGAGACATTATATTATGGGAGCAAAATTCACAGTAACAGTGTATACTGATCACAGAAACTTACAATTCATGAGTTCAGCCAGAATGTTAACTCCACGACAAATGAGATGGATGATGTTCTTTGCAGAATATGATTTCATAGTAACCTATCGACCTGGACAAGACAACAAAAAGGCGGATGCGTTATCCAGGAAAGACTCAACATTACATAAGTGTGAAGGAACTCCACAAGCAATAATAGAACCTGACAAAGTGATCTGTTTGTTGAATGCTGATCAGTTTTTAGACAGTATACATGAACATTTTCCTCCTTCACAATTGGAGAAGTGGAATAACAAGAAGAAAAATCAAACAATCAAAGAAGGAATACCATTTCATGGAAAACAAGTCTACCTTCCAACCAAGGAATTACATGAGACAGTCTTTAATTGGTTACATTCCCATCCTATGGCAGGACATCCAGGTCCAAAAAAAACTGTAGAAAAGATTCAAAACTTGTTTTGGTGGCCAACTCTCAAAAAGGATATTTCTTTGATGGCTCAAAACTGTGAAACATGCGCTAGATTTAAAGCTGATCATAGCAAACCAAAAGGTTTGTTACAAGTCTTACCAATACCAATCAAACCATGGGAACATGTTTCTTTAGATTTCATCACAAATTTACCACTAGTGAATCTTCATTCAGTAATTTTGGTAGTAGTGGACAGTTCAACAAAATATGCCCATTTCATTGCTTGTAAAAAATTGCCAACAGCAGGACAATTAGCGCAAATACTACTAACAAACATTGTGCGATTACATGGTTTGCCTTCAGTGTTACTGTCTGATCGAGGGTCTCAGTTTTCATCTAAATTCTGGCAGAAATGGTGTCAAAGTCTACAAATCACATCAAATATGTCTACTAGTTACCATCCCCAAACTGATGGTCAAACTGAACGATTAAATCAGACATTAAAGCAATACTTGAGATGTTACGTAGAAGACTCCAAGAGATCTTGGTATGATTTGCTTTGGATTACAGAAATGGCTTATAACACATCACCGCATTCTTCAACTGGGTCATCTCCATTTGAGGCTCTCTATGGCTATTTACCAAACACAATTCCTTTAGTATTGCCCAAACATGTAAGTGATACACCTGCAGTACAAGATGCTATACAACATATGCAAACTGTTCACCAACAAACTCACCAACGTTTACTACAAAGTAAAGAAAAGTACAAACAGCAGTATGATAAACATCATAGACCTGGTCCAAGATATGTTGCTGGAGATAAAGTTTGGTTGTCTACCAAGAACTTAATTTTCAAAAGAAAAAGTATGTTTCATCCTAAGTTTATTGGACCATATTCAGTACTTCGTCAAGTCAATCCAGTAACGTACAAATTGTTACTTCCAAAAACTTTGAGAATCCATCCAGTGTTCCATACATCCCTTTTGAAACCGGCTAGACAAAATGTTGCAACTAGGCCAGCGCCAGTTTTGGTTCAAGGTAACTGGGAATACGAGGTAAAGGACATACTGGATTCTAAACTAAGGAGAAGCAGATTGTGGTATCTTGTCTCCTGGAAAGGTTACGGAGCTGAGAACGATTCTTGGGAACCGGCAGAGAACATTCATGCCTCTCGCTTGGTGCGACGTTTCCACCTCCTTTATCCCTTGAAGCCGGGCCCTAGACAGCTCCGAGGAGGGGGGAATACTGTCAGGCCCAGGGGCGCTTGCGGTCTAGGGCCCGCCCCATTTGGCCTTCGGCCATGTCCCAAACGTTTCTGTGGAAAGACTCATGGGTCTTCCTCTGCTGGACATTGGTGGTTGCTTTGTCATAGGGTTAGGGCAGGCTAAACACTGGAAATGTATTTTGCCCTAAAATTCCATTTGATTCCCTATGGTCCGCGAGATGCGTGAGGTTTGGCAGGGTACGCGAGATGCGTGCACTTTGGCAACCGCGTACCGCGAGATGCATGCAAATTGGCATGCTGTCGCATTTCGACGCCGCGAGCAGGGGAAATTACGTGGGTGTGGTTACGTTGATGTACGTGACCACACCCAAGGATCTGTGCTCACTATTCTAGAGATTTCTGAGGAGAAGGTCGGTTCCAGGCAGGCTCTGTGTTTGTATATGCAGTTAACCCTTTATGCAGGTTCCTGTTTGCCGCGCTGGAACAGTCCTTTCCAGAGGAGCTTCCTGAGGTGGTAATTTCTTCGTGAAGGTTGTTTTAGACTGGATTTCTGTGAGGGACTTCATCTTTTGGGAGTCCAGAGTTTGCAGATCCTAGAATTAAGAGTAGGTCGTACTCTTAAGGTATGATGGCAGTGTAATACAAAAGAAGGATTTTATCTTTGTATTTACAGAATCTTTGGAACAAAGAAATGTTTTAAAGCTGTTTTTGGATTTTACCTCAGAATGTTTAAAGAATTAAAGAACTTTAATGTTGCGGCATGAAAGTAAATCCTAACCTGATATTCAAGTAGAAATGTATGGTTTTAGAACGGAAAATGGATAAAATTCATGTCTATGTTTTTTTTTCCACATGCAACTAGAGTTTAAAACTATATCAGCACAAAAGTTTGAGTGTTATTAAAAGTACACAGTTTGGATTACAGTGATATTGCTAAAGGTTTTGAGACTATCTAGCAGAGAACAATTTACAGAAGTATAATGTATATCGTGTTTCTGTTTCCTGAGAGAGTTAATCAGGCAATGTAAGGATTTTATTTGTGCAAAAGATTTTCAAGCAGTAGGAGAATAGTTAATATAGAGGTTGAATTGCAAGAGTTTTGCATTGCGATATTATTCCTTTGAATATTGTGAATTTTTAGTTTTTACAAAAGAAATTCCATGTTTAGATTGCTGCTTGCATTAAGAAAAGTTTACTGTTATATAAGTAAATAGGCATTAGTGTGTGTCTAACTTTTTCCTTTTCAGATCTCCCTCCCAGCTGTTCCCTTCCCAACTCCCTTTCCCCCCGCTTGATCACTCCAACATTCTGTGTAATTATTACAATCGGAATTGGAGGTGTCGAGAGGTGGGCCCTTATATCATCACATCAGATCCCGAGGAAGACTTCGTCTGACAACATAAGACAATTTTTCATTGTTTATAAAGCATGTCTTTAGAATCTTGGGGGATTTACCCACCACCATGATGTGAGATTTCGCTATGTTAGTTTTTAGGCCAAGGTCATTCATAAAAATGTTAAAACTAGTTGAACGCCTCTGCAACCCCACCCCAGTTCTGGACATTACAACACAATCGTCTGCATATAATAATGCTGGTAGTGGCCTATGATTTATCAGGGGGGCATCCACATTCCTGTTTTTAATGTGACTTTCTAAGTCATTTATTTATAAACCAAAAAAGAAATGGACGAAAACACAGCCCTGTCGGACCTGTTCGGTTCTGGACAAAAGAAACAAAACTGTACATCATCACAACCCTTTTCTACCTCTGCCACTGTACCACGCAAAAGTGCTCTATTCATTTCTCCTAAACATATAGCAGGAGATTTTACATAGTACAGCCTCCTGTCTAAATTTTACATTGTTGAGAGGTGTACAGCTTATATCCTGAAATGATGAAAGGTGCTTTGACACACTTTCTTTGATAAACAAGCTACTGAGTGTTCCTCACAATTTGTATGCTTTCTAACCTTGCAAGGATCTAATCCTTGTAAAGTACTTATTTTGTGTTTTGAACTTTGTCTTGGAAAGATGTGTAGAAATGTTCTTAGTATATCAATGGATTGCTAACGAATACTACAAACACTACTACAATTTCATTTGTATACAGGGCCTGACTACGCCTTCCCTGTACCTCTTCTGCAATAATGTGTTCTACATTTCTAGATACCAACACCTCTTTCACTATGGGAATGCCATACTTCATTTCATAACATCGTCCTCTTCCACAAATATTATGAACTAATGTGTTATCCTGGAGATAGCTTTCTTCATCAAAGAAAGGCTCTGTAGTAGAAGTATATATCCATTGCCCATTAAAAACAATACAAAAGTTACTTCTATTCACTAATATTTTCCTCTGGTTTTGTCTCCCTGTGTACAACACCATTTTGTCAAGTCTTCATTCTATTTTTAATCAAAATGAAAATCTTCCTCTTCAAAGCAAAGGGCTTATCAACTACTCCCTCAGCTTGCTTTAGACTAATCTATCTCCACTTGTGAATGATTGGCATCTGTTAATCCTTTCCCTCTCTTTCAAAAAGAGATTCCTCTCTATCCATTTTTGTGATGTTTTCACGATCAGCGGGGAGTAATCGCAAGAAAAAAAACAGGAGTCCAAACATTTAGATTCAGTTTTTCTTAATTAAAATACTGCACAGCAGTTCATTACATAGTCCGGAATTGGAAATTAAAGTTTATAATTGCTTAAATTGTGTCATAACTCCTCAACATTTAAAAAAAAATGTTTTGTCTCTTTAACACCCTTACCCCCATACACTCTTAGCTCAGTGTATTTAGCAACCCAGTAGAATCAGTAGGTCACAAGTTCACAGCACATTCTGGAAGGAACATGCTACTTCCAAATGAGATACAGCAGGTGCAGGTGTGGTTTAGATACACATAATCAAAAGCATATCCATGTCTGTATTACATTTCTTTTTTTAATCAACATCCAATAATAGGACTACTTGCTAATGCATCCAACAGACTACCTAATTGTATTCATTTACGTGCTGACAGCATCCAATAAAATATATATAATGTTTTAAAACTCCATTTTAACTTCTTTTCATTTGAAAAAAACTACCTCATTCAGCTCCAGTCTTCTCCTGACTGCTATTGCTCCTTCACTTCAAAATGCTTAGAATGTAGATTGACGGCCACATCTATATCTATTGGGCTAAAGAGGCTGCAAAAAAAGAAAGGTATTGACAGGGACCGGGGTTTGCCAAATATGGAAATTGCTTGGTTTGGGTAGACAGGGTTAAAGTTTCATCAGTTGCTGGCTTTGAATAAAACCATTGTGCATTGTTAAGCTCCTCACCTCATGATTCCTCACTGTGGTGGAAATTAGCTAGGCACACTATCTGGGGTAGGGCTGGATATCCTAATAAGGATACCTTTGCAGAACTGTTGTCACTTTTCCCTCACACTGTCTTGGTGTACTCTAATAAAAGATAGAAATATAAGTGGTCAAAACAATTCTGTCCACAGATTGACAAAGCCATGAAACTGTTCCAGCATTAACCAGAGACCATCGCATGGGCTGTATCTATACAACAATCCGCGTTTTGACATGCATGGAATTTATAAAAATGATGCAGTGCTCTTTACAAACGAAGGCAGAAAGGTGTTTCTAAGTTACCTGAAGCTCTGCATCCTGTCTTTTGTGTATCTGTCATATACACACAATCAACACAAAGGCTCTTGTCAGAACCACCCTGGTACACAAAATATTGTTAATTTTCTTTATAAAGACCTTTTTTTTTGTTTTTGAGAATCTACATAACGATGACTCGATGGTTTTGAATAAGTCTTGAAATTGCAAAACAAAAGCAGACTTTCAACGGCCACCAGCACGTTCAAAAATAATAAGTAAAAAAATCCATTCCACACATTGCACAACACATATTACTATGTACATGCTTCTTTAAAAACCATGTTTAAACTCATGTTTGTGTGCTAAGTTTCTTTAAAAACCATCTTTAACATATTTTCTGTATTCACGATTATTCAGGGTGTCATGACAACGTCGTTAACCGCAACGATCAAGTCTTTTCATAAAGTGTAAAACACATATAGGCACACATATTACAGTATTTCACACACTGGGGGTTTATTACTGTATTGTCTAAAATCATGTTTTTCTAGTGAGTTTCTATAAAAACCATCTCTAAAACCTATTTCCCATGTTCACGGTGACGCTGGGCTCGCGATGACGTCGGTGCATGCGATCGGCACAAATTTGTTGCAAAAACGCAAAGCAAAAGCAGGAATTCAATGCCACTAACACATAAAAAATAACAAATATATAATTCATTCTAACCATTACACTAGGTAAGTCACTATCTAAATAAATCTATAAAAACATCTATCAGTCTCTCAATATCTCTATAACAGTGTGTATTAATGACTCCCAGGGTTATGTGAGCGGGTGTACAAGTCTCCAAGTGGGTGTATGACTAGCTGTTTGAGTCCTTGCGTAGCCCTATAACTGGGTGCATATATCTCTGAGTGGGTATCTGAAAGGGCGCATGAGGCTTTGAGTGAGTTTGTGAGTGGGTGTATAAGTCTCTGGCTGGATATGTGAGTGGGTATGTAAATGGGTGTATGAGTGTCTGAGTGGGCCTGTGAATGGGTACATGAGTCTGTGACTGGATCTTTGAGTGGGGGCATAACTGTCTGAGTGGGTCTGTCTATCAGTGGGTATGTGAAAGGAAGCATAAGTGTCTCAGTGGGTCTGTGAGTTGGTGTGTAAGTGTCTCAGTGGATCTGTGACTGGGTGCATGAGCCTTTGAGTGGGTCTGTGAGTGGGTGTATAAACCTCTAACTATGTATATCAATAGGAGCATGAGTCTCTGAGTGCATCAGTAAGTGGGTGCATGAGCCTCTAAATGCTTATGTGAGTACACACATGGTTCTCTGAGTGAGTCTGTGAATGTGTGTATTAGTGATTCAGTGGGTATGTGAGTGGGAGTATGAGTGTCTGAGTAGATATGTGAGTCTGTGACTGCAACCAGCAAGGGTGTGTATATAGGTATAGATACCTCTCTTTTAAAATTTCACCAAATATTCACGATGTCGCCGATGTCAACAGTGATGTCGCTCACCATGTCATGAGTGATCTAATATATGAGGTCATAAGGAGTGAATTGCAGGGGCGTAAGTTATAGTTAGCTCAGGTAACTATAATTGCTGAATTTCTCTGGTTGTGTATGAGTGAAATGTCAGCCTAACTATAACTTCCCTGTAACCTTTTTTTTTTTTACTGAATATATATACGTCCACACACAATATATATACATATATATATATATATATATATATATATATATATATATATATTATATATAAACATAAATTAAGTTATACATATATTATACATTTGTTATGATAAATAAATGCAATTATAAGGGGTTAAAAGTATTACTTACCTTATTACTTGCAAAGTAAAGACTTAGACATTGAAAGACATGCAATATGGTGTCAATCACAATGTAAAAACTGTGATGCAATCACTCACAATATAATGATTCCCAGTTGATATTCAGAAGGGATTATTATTGGAAGATCAGTGACATAGCTGCAGTAATTTACTTACATACTTTCCGATGTCGTGAGAAGTACAAACCAAGGATTGCTTAAAGGAATGCGGATAGTGGGGAGAAAATCAAAAGATTGAGAGAAACAATTAATCTGCTGTCTCTTGGGAAGCTGAAATACATATATTGCAAGGAGTTACTTCAAGTACAATTTGCATGTATGTAAGCATGCTGTGCTGTAATTATATAGCATGACATTGTCAAAAGCGAAAAGAGTTTTGTGCAAAGTCCAAGACAAGACACATTCAAAGTGTGATTGGGTAAGTAGCAAGTTTCTAAGAGCCAAAGCAGATTGTTAATATATCATGAAGTAGTGTTCTTTAAGGAGTTGTATCTTCAGCTCTTTTATAAATTGGAACATGGTTCAGGACATCCTGATGAATATGGGGATGTTGCTTCAGTTCCAGAGGACATAGATGAGAAGAGATGATGCCTTGTTTTTTAGCTTCTGCACTTCTTTGTCTCCAGTCTGCTGGTGTCATGTTTGCCGGTGTTCTACGAGATACCTGAGAAGGTGCATTTATCAGCAAGATGGCAGGGGTGTAAGTTGTGAAGACTTTTAGATGACGCAACTAGTTTTCAAGATGGTGTGGGCTGGCAAGTGCAGCCAGTGGAGTTTTTTCATGGTGGGGTTGATGTGGTGATATTTCTTTAAGTCCTTGATGAGATGTGCTACTGCATGGAGAATGTCTATTAGGAGAGGCCAGTATAGAGTCTTGAGGGCCTACAGCAGGACATGCAAGTGTGCGAGGTACGCAAGCTTGAATTGCAGTTTTGAAATCACTTTGCTTTCACTTTCTTTAGTATAGAGAGCTTGTAGCAGACCATCCTAGTATAGGGTGAATGAAAAAGACTTGTCGGTGGAAGAAAGTTGGGGTTTGCAGTAATACGTAGTAAAGATTTATAAAGAAACAGTACAACCAGTTATAGATTCAGTAATTGGTTTAAAATGAAGAGGGTGAAAAATCTGTTGATGTTTTTACAAATAGTACCTATGAACAGCTAAGAGTAAAATGTCTTTTGATAGCAAAGACTGATATTTGCTCAGAGCTAACATTTCTACAATTCATTTTGAAAAACAGCTATCTCCTAAAATGAGGAAAGTGAAAGTTTCTGAAAAATAGAAAGAAGCCTGGCATAGATGATATCCTGAATGTATTTTATATTCTACAGATGTGTCAGAAATTGTAGTTAAGTAAGTTTTGCTGTTTCAAGAAGTCTAGATAGAAATTTGCTTTTTCAAGGTTGGAATATGTAAGCCTAATAATTTTTGTTAAGCAGTATATTCTATGCAGTTTACACAGATAGCGAATCTAACATCTTTGTTGAATCAAAGAGTTTCCCACCTTGCATTAAGTGAATATTTCTAGATTCACTTAATGCAGGGTGTCAAACTCTTTAAACTGTTTGAACCCAGAGGACAGTTCCACATGCCAAATTAAGCACGTAATAGGGTTGAGTGAAATTCATCTGCACTGCTCCACCCAGAATGGAGTTTGTTCTAGAAATTATAGGGAGCATTTGTAAGCCTCTCAAAGGAAGAACTATGGTTAACAATTAAAAGAGATAAGGAACTCCAGTTGAATATTATTGCACCCATGATTCAACAAAAAATGTTCTACTGAAGCCATTAGAGTTTTAGTACGGTCTTTGGTATGAAATTATTTTTAAGGTTTGTTGCAATTCGTAAATAAATATGTATTCAGCTATTCCATAAAGTAACAAATATGTTACATTTCCACATAGAAAATACATTACACATAGAATTCTTTCTTTTTACATCCATATGGCAGTTCCATAGAAATGTTATATTCACAAAGTGTATCGAAATGTACCAGGTATTACTGCTGTTAAGCGGACCACTATGCAATCATATAAGACATGAAAAATATTTGCATTTCACTTATATACATGCATGTACTTAAAGTAACATATCTTTTAGAAAACTATACTATATGAAATTTATTATGGGTTATTACCCAGTACTTTCCCTGAGTTTAGTTGGGTGTGGAGTTAGGAATAGAAAAAAGATGTTATGGTTCATTATCCAGCACTTTCCCTGAGTTTAGGTGGTTTTGGAGTTGGAATAGTAATTTTTTATGTTTTATTATCCAGCACTTTCCCTGAGTTTAGTTGGTCTTGGAGTTAGAAAGAGTAATTTTTTATGGTTTAATATATAGTATTTTCTTAGAGTTTATATGTAAATTAAAATAAGAAAGGAGACATGTCAATTTTTATTGTTAAAGTTTTTTATTTGCAAACACGTATCTATTTTAGTTGTTCACAATTCAATAGTTTTATTTGATTTTTTTATACAATTTTTAAAATATTGAAAAATATGAATAACTAATTTTGATGTTATTCAGAATACATTATAAAGTATAAAATATTTTAATATATCGGGCTCAATTCCGATCTCGCTTGTAAAGCCCTCTGTACGACTCGGATCCGTAGGGCTTTATGAGCGAATCATGCACCTGGGGTCCGATCGAGTGAGTACGATGCATTTACATCCTTACTGACTTGGTTCGCTCGGACTCCCATTGAACTCTTGGGGAACCTGTATACTGGACGCGTAGCCAGGCTACCATATCATAAAGAGGGGGGGAGCGTACACCCTGTGGCGGGCACCCCATGGTGCCCGCCATATAGCATGCATGGTAAGGGGGGTCCCATGGGTTCCCCCACGGGTCCAAATCAGAGGGCTCCAGATGATGGGGTGCCTGCTATGGGCCCCAAAAGAACGATTCCGGCAGCTTTTGTGACCTGGACATACTGAATCGTGACATTTGTCTGAATCGTGCATTGTACTTGCTCGCTCTGAAACAGAGTCCATTGAGCTGAATGAAGCATCTGCGTACGAGTCGTATGGATGGGATTGGGTTGGGAAACAATTCGGTCGGCGCATAAGCAATCTTTGCATCGTACTTGGTCGTTCAGAGCTGTGTACAATTCGTTCAGAAAAAAAGGGCTACGAATCGGATCCGTAAAAGCCAAATCCAATTTGTAGGGCTTCCGAGCGAGATCAGAATCGGGTCCATATTGGTTTTTTTTTGTCCTCATATAACCTCCATAGAATAAGAATCCTCTCGATCCTAGCCACTCAATTGCCTATATCTTGGGGTCTGATCTCAACTGATGTTCTATGGGGACCAGCCTGTACTGCACATCATGAGCTGACCAAGAGGTGTAATCATTGGACACTTTATATCAGCCTCTTATTATGCCTTACGAGCCGACCGACCCTCCGGCAAGTTGGGCGGCGGAGTCGCTCTGATCGCCCGCAGAGAAATCTCTTTTCTACCTCTAGCTTTCCCCTCCATCGGCTCATCAGACTTCTTAGTTGCTCGCTCTTTTTCCTTTAGTACCCCGCTCACCTGTCTTCTTATGTACCGCCCCCCACCACCCCCACCACCCTCTCAACTCTTTCTTCCTAGCTTCCAAGACTTGGCGGCTACTCTAGCAGTCAACAACTCCTCCATCTTGGTGTTAGGAGACTTCAACTTTTGGCCCTCAGACCCGGCTGAATGTTCCACATCGAAAGAAATCTTCGTTCCCTCAACTTCGTCCCCCACATTCACTCCCCCACTCATATCCAGGGCCACATCCTTGATCAGATCTGGTCCCTCAACTGCCCAGTAACCTCTCTGTCTATCTCCCCTTGCACTTGGTCCGACCACTTCCTGATCTCATTTTCCCTACTCCTCAGCTCAGCCCCCAAGTCCTCTCCTCCCAAAAACATCTGGGCGCGCTCCTGGAACCATGTGTTTGTGGCCTCTCTGTCCGCCACACTCTCTGCATCCAGCCCGGATCTCCACGGGTTGTCGTCTTCCGCGCAAGCCGACTCCATTAACTCTTGGCTTCGATCAGGCTGCAACTCAGTAGCCCTCCTAGGGCGGGTGTCATCCAGGCGCACGAACGACGCGAACCGCTGGTTCAATGAGGAACTGAAGGCTCAAAAACTCAGTGTCCGCCGTGCGGAACGGACCTGGAGGCGAGACTATTGCCCGAACCTTAAAAATCAATACATCTCCCTCCTAGCTTTGTACAAAAAATCAATCTTGGCGACCAAGAATGCTTACTTCTCCTCTAAAATCCGAACTGCCGAAAATCAGCCCAGAGAAATCTTCTCCATTGTGCACGACCTCGCCTACTCTGACCGCGTCACCCTTAAACCCTCTCCTTCCCAGCTCTTATGCGATTCCCTCAACTCCTTTTTCCTAGACAACATTTCTAACATCAAAGCAAACATCCCTCCCCCCTCCTCTTTTGTTGACCCCCAGTGTCCGTCAGTTGTACCACGCTTTGACTCCATCCCCCTTCTTACAGAAGAATCCTTCCTCTCCCTCCAGCCCATGGTCAAATCAGGCTCCCCTCTGGACCCTTGCCCTGCTCACATCCTGAAACAGATTTATTCAGCCTGTGTGCTGCCCCCTCTCAATTTCCTCAATAGCTCACTATCACAGGGCATTGTTATTCCACCTCTCAAATCGGCCATCATCCTTCCTATTCTCAAAAAACCTGGCGCTGACCCTTCCGCTCTTGTCAACTACCGTCCTATCTCTCTACTGCCCTTTCTGGGGAAGGTACTGGAGCGCCATGTGACCAGAGCGCTCAGTACCTTTGTGGAGGAGAACAGGGTACTAGCCCCCCGTCAGGCTGGGTTTCGCCCCGCACACTCCACAGAGTCCGTAGTGTTATTGGTCCTTGACAACCTCAGAGAGGGTATGGACACCAACCACCCCCAGGCCCTGGTCCTCCTCAATCTCTCCGCCGCTTTTGACACGGTCGATCATTCCATCTTACTTTCCCGTGTCAGGGCGGCGGGGATCGGTGGCTCGGCCTTGGTCTGGCTGTCCTCCTTCCTGAGAGACCGCGCCCAGGCAGTGCGCCTGGGTGATTTCCCGGCGGACTTCCGCGTAGTTCAATGCGGGGTCCCCCAGGGTTCTTCCCTTTCCCCTCTTTTATTCAATCTATACATTGCCCCTCTCATCTTTGCCCTCCAACAGTTGGAGGTCTCCGTCTACAACTACGCGGATGACCTCCAGCTCATTTTTTCTTTATCCACATCCCCCGAGTCCATGTCCAATTTCCAGTCTGTCATGGTTTTCATCCAGGACTGGATGAACTACAACCACCTGAAGCTAAACCCCGACAAAACGGAGCTGGTTTTGACAGGTGGTTGCTCCAGTCCCTGGACCTCTCTCTTCTGGCCCCCCTCCCTAGGTCCCCCCCTTCCCCCTCTTCATCTATAAAAACCCTTGGGTTCAAACTGAATGACCAACTCACCCTTCACTCCCAAGTCAGCTCGGTTGTGTTTTTTTCTTTCCCTGCCCTTAAGCTCATAGTCCTGGCGATGGTTACCTCTCGCCTGGACTATGGAAACGCCCTTTACTGCGGCATGCCCGCTTATAGCATGCGACGTCTTCAGCTGGTCCAAAACCAGGCGGCTCGCCTGGTCTTCAACTTGGCCAAATCCCATCACGTCACCCCCCTCCTCAAGTCCCTACACTGGCTCCCCATCCGAGAACGAGCCCAGTTCAAGTTGGGCTGCATCACCTTTCAGGCCTGGGCCGGCGCAGCCCCTGCCTTTATCTCTTCAGAAATCAAACCCTACGTCCCTGCCAGGGAGCTACGCTCATCCGCCCAACAACTGCTCATTGTTCCTCGCTTTAAACGCAAAAAGTGGGGAGGCATGACATTTTCTACAACTGCCCCTGCTTTTTGGAACTCTCTCCCTGCTCACCTTAGATCCTCCGCCAAATATACACTCTTCCGTAAGGCGCTTAAAACATTTCTCTTTTCACAAGCCTTCTCTCCATAACTGTTTCTCTCTTTTTTTTTTTCTCGTTTTCCTGCCCTCCTGGGCTCAGTACTTTATAGCGCCATGAATCCGACAGGTGTACGCGCCCTCTACAAATACTTTAAACTCAAACTCAAACCCATAACCATCTACTCGGAATCTAGTAGTTTCCAGAATAGCCCAAGCTCATTTCTTTTATTGTAGGAATTAACCTTCTGATCTAGGTCTCTAAAGACTCTTACTGAGTTCCACCAACCCCTTCAAGTAGGAGGGTCTTCCTGGCGCCATCTTTTGCATATTTCTCGTCTTGCTAAGAGGATTAGGTAGAACACAAGTTTACACTGCTCACCCGTGAAGTCCGCCTCACCCTCTGAAGGCTGTGCAATCCCAAAGAAAATAAAAGTAGGGCTTACCTCCGCACCTTTACCCAGTACTTCTGACAAGGTCTTACCCACATTGTCCCAGTATTCCTTCAACAATGGACAGGTAGAAAACATGTGGATGTCGTCCGCCTCGTGGATACAGCATCTTTTACAAAACCAACAGTTAATGGACAGAATGCAGAACAATGTCATACATTCACCCCAGTACAGTGATCTGGGCCTAAATCCATAGTTTTTTTGCACTCCACACTACCCCAGTTCAGACATGGCCATATGCAAATCAGCCTTGACCCTGTGCCTCATGGGAACAGTCCAGCCCGAACTGCCAAGCCATGTCTTTCCTGGACCGGAATCAAGCATCCTAGGACCAGCATCTTTTACATCTGTCATCTCCACCTCCCCTTATTTTGGATATCCTAAGCGGAGACCAGTATATCCTGTGGAGGGTAAAAAGGTGTTTTTTCCTTAGTGCAGTTGATTTGATTAAAGGGTATAGTATATCTAAAGATACTTGCCATAGATTTTGCAGCTTTTCATCCAGCAAGCACTTCTCACAGACCAAATGAGCTTCCTGTCTGCAGCAGTAAGGAGATGATTATACCAGAGTGCTATTTCCTTTTTCCTTGGGTTAAGATCTTGGAGGTCGTCCTCCATTGCGTTGCTCCGGGGAAATGCCAATGTTGGTTCTTGCATCATGTTGAAATTTGATCAAATTTACATCTTGACAGCCTGCAGTTCGTTAAGTTTGTCCAAGTGTCCCAGGATAGGCAACTGCTTCCTTCAAATATATCGCCCCAACACAGGACACCCACTACTTTCAAAGGTTGAAATAGGACATCATTCAGGCACTCAGGGGTGCTCCGTGAGTCCTATACAGGGGCCCACTCACTGTAGTAGGGTATACCTAGAGTTGAGCAGCAGTCGAACCATAATTTGGCAGCAGCATGTAAAATCTTCAAGCGGACTTTTAAAAAAAAATTGGGGGCATCGAATTTGTACATGAAACCCTCACTTGGGCTATCCAGCAGCATGACCTAAAACATACAACCAATCAAAGTATCATCTGCTCTAAGAAGGAGCATCCTGCAATTCTTTAATTGGTATGCCCAGCAATATAATTGTAGATCTGGTTCCCAGGCCACCATGTGCAAACCTCTGTCTAAGCTTTTCCCACAATAGTCTGATGCCCTTACCAGCCCAGATAAAAGTAGAGATACTTTCCTGGATTTTATTTAAGAGATTTTTATCAAAAGTCAGGGGGATATTATTAAAAAGATAAGCAAACTTAGGCAAAACACACATTTTAACCAGGTTAGTTCTCCCATAATGTGTAAGTTGAAGATTGTACCATCTCTTCAAAAGAATATTGACCTCCTTAGAGACTCTAGCTATATTTATTTTGGGCAGTTCTTTTAACTCTTGTGTAATATTTATTCCTAAATACTTTAACTCCTTTGAGACCCTGAACCCCTGCACTTCTGAATTCCAAGTCATGATTTCCGTCTTACTACTGTTAATATCATACCCTGACATTATCCCAAAAGCCTGCACTTCCCTAAATAGTGTGGGTAGGGCTTGATTAACATTAGATGTAAAAAGTATTAAATCATCAGCATACAATGCTAATTTCTTTGAAAACCTGTTTGCAGTAAAGGGCAAAATTTCTTTGTTTAGCCTTAGGCTTTGAGACAAGGGCTCGCTATAGAGATTAAAAAGAATAGGAGACAGCGGGCACCCTTGTATGGTGCCACGCCCTATTAGTATAGGAGCTGAGTGGTTACCATTCACTACAATTTGAGCTTGAGGATTTTTGTAATTTTTTTAAGGACTTTTCTAAAGGTCTCATCTAAACCAAATGCCTTCAGTATTCTAGAAAAATAACATCCAGTTAACCAAGTCGAAGGCTTTTGCGGCGTCTAGCTTTATAATTGATAGAGGTACACTACCCGCCGTTGCCAAATCTATTGCACCAACTAGGGTAAGAACTAGATCTTTCATCTGGCGCCCAGGGAAGAAACCCTTCTGGTCTTCGTGTATTATAGACCCTCCAATTTTACATAGTCGGCGTTCAGAATACCCTTAAAAATGTTATAATCGCAGTTCGGCAATGATATTGGCTGGTAAGATTGACATTATGAAGGATCTTTCCCAGGTTTTAAAATCAGCGTGATAACTGCCTCCTTCCAGGAGTCCGGTAGTAGAGACGACCTTTCAAAATATCGTTAAACAGTCTTAACTAGATGGGTATGACTGTGTCTGCTAGTATACCATAGATCTCGTTAGGGATCAAGTCTGGACATACAAGGTTGCAAATCTTATAGGGAAATACATATAGGGTTCACGGGAAAACAGAAATCCTGGGATAAAAATTATGGCTTTTTCCAATTAGTAGCATGGCTGGGATAAAAATACTATACCTGAATATTTGTGGTTTGAACGATCTGAAAAAAAGACAATCAGTTGCAATTGGCCTACAAAATTGGGGAGCTAATATCATCTGTATGCAGGAGACGCATATTGAAGGGTCCCAGAGCCAGCTGTTAAACTCATTAGGATATAAATTGGTTTGTGCTACCTCACAAAGTGTTAAAATTCGGGGGGTTGCTATTTTGGCTAAAGGGAGTGGACTGGTGTTTAATAAATCCAAAACTGACAAGTTTGGCCGTTGGGCTATCACCGAATGCAGTTATCAAACAGGGCAGAAACTAACAATCTGTGCCATTTACGGGAGTAATACAGACGACCCTGGGTTTTTTAATGAGGTCTCTAACGAATTGTCCCACTGGCCTCTTCCAGTGATGATTGGTGGGGACTTCAATATAAACCTTCCGTCCAACTGGTCTTTGAATGATGATTGGGTGTATAAAGGACGTAAACCCAAAGTATTTCGGTCTTTTAAAAATCTGTGCCTCGTACATGGTCTGGTGGACAGCTGGCAGACTTCTAATACTAATATTGGTGACCCTGGCTACACCTATTACTCAAATCCACATCGCACACATGCCAGAATTGATTATATATTACTTTCAAATTCCCTAAGTAAGAACTGCCATACAATCAAATTGCCAAGGATACTATCCGATCATAATCCCCTTTTTTGTACGCTGACTATTAGACCAACAAAATCAGAGCCCATTCAATGGACATTCGAAAAAACATTACTGAATGATCCTCAATATCGTCTCCATATGAAAGACTGGATCCCAAAGTTCCTAGTTGAAAATATTGATAGCATGTCAATAGAGATCGTCTGGGATACCCTGAAAGCTGGGATTCGGGGCGAGGCGATATCATATTCACTTAGGTTGAATAGACGTGAGAAAGAGGAGATACAGAGATTACAGGATGAGCTAATGCTAGCCGAAATAGGACTTGTAAATGCCACCAGCAACAGGGATAGTATTGGGGATATCTCTAACACTTTAGCTAAAGTAGCAATTGCCAAGGCAGCGATCACTAACCTATTTACAGATAAGGCAATCTGGAAAGCCACGGCACGCAAAGAATTAATTTATGAAGTTAATGAACAAGTGGGCCACCAACTGGCGGTACGTCTTCGTCAACAGGTTAATGCAAACTTAATTAGGGAGATTATAGATCCAGTGGCAGGGCAATTAAAAGACCCAGAACTGATTCGGCAAGCATTTTGGAGGTTTTATAAAATTAAATATATCTTAAGGGATTTAATTATCCATATTTTTTGCGGGGGGAACCGCCCAGCTCTTGGTCTAGGGCCAAGATTGTAATTTTTGCTAAAAAAGGGAAACCCCCAGAACAGCTAGGATCATATCGCCCAATAACCCTTATAAATGCCGATTCCAAGATATATTCTAAAATGTTGGCAAACCGAATTGCACCTATAATACACAAGGTAATTACTAAAAGTCAGCATGGATTCGTTCCCGGAAGGTCAACTATTAATCATATTCAAAGGGTGATTACGCTATTTGATGGAACAGAAACTACAGGAGACCCTATGGCCCTAATTCTGTTGGATGCAGAGAAGGCCTTTGATAGGGTCTCCTGGAAGTTTCTCTGGAAGGCAATGGCGATAATAGGATTCAGAATCAAGTTTATTCAGGCTTTACAAAAAATGTATATTAATCCCAGAGCTGTCATATCTGTGAATGGAAGACTAACCAAGGAAATTATCATTTCCAGGGGAACCCGCCAGGGATGCCCAAGCTCGCCATTGCTTTTCGCAATATATATAGATTCCTTTGTTCGTTATTTGGATAAAAATAATAACATAACACCCATTATGTCACAGGGGTTCGCTACCAAAACATTAGCATATGCTGATGATATTGCCATAGTCACCGCAGATCCAATAGCTGCAATGTTGACCAACGAGACCGAGGCCAGGAAATTCGGGCTAGTTTCTGGCTACGCGCTAAATCAAGGAAAAACGCAAATCGTTCTAAATTCAAAAATTGCGATGGATGATCAAAGGGTAGTGAAGGAAGCGACATATCTGGGAGTCACAATTTCCTCAAAGCTGGAGGAAGTTGTGGGTATAAACCTTAAGCCAATGTTAAATACAATACAAAAAGATTTACAACGGTTAGATAATCTCCACCTATCCATCATTGGGAGGGCAAATGCAATTAAAATGGTGTATTTTCCCAAAATACTATACTTATTTAGGGCAATCTGTCTAGAATTCTCGAGTCAGTGGTTTACATCAATAGAACGTATCTTTTCTAGATTTATATGGTCATATGCACAACCTCACCGGGCATATAAATTTCTTACCCTTCCCAAGGATAGAGGTGGGTTAGCTCTTCCCAACTTAAGGAGATATTATTGGTCATGTGTACTATTATATAGCAAAGAATTACTGCAAGGGGGGGAAAATACAGAGGAACAGACCGCTTCAATCTTTCAGCTATTAGTGGGGAATTCCAGTTATGGCTATCTTTGGAGGCACATACACGACAGCTACCACAAAAAGGTCAAATTTAAGACTCTATATAGCTGCTTTAAGGTATGGAAGGTTAGGAATTGGACCAGTTTCACTCTATACTCCGGTATTGAATAACCCGATTCTTCCTCAAATAATATTTAAAGATAACTGCGTAAACAAATGGTATAACTTAGGAATAACTCAATTAGGGGATTTTTACACTACGCAGGGGATTAAATCTTTTAACGATCTGAAAGAAGAATTTGACTTAGATTGGCGGGACTTCTTTAAGTACCTCCAAATAAGGGACTTCTTAACACATACATTTGGGGCAAGGATACTTGGGGAAGATTGTACGGTAGTAGAGACAATAATGCACTCTAAAAACATTCAATAGGCGGAGTTTATGGTTTATTGCTGGATATGTTCCCAGACGATCTAGATAAAATGGCAATAAAGTGGCAAAGCAAACTCGAAATTTCAAAGGATGGATTTTTATATTCCTATCAGCTAGCCCAAACTATTCTTATTTCCACCAAATTACAGGCACAATTTTATAAAACTTGCTTTTTTCTCTACTACACACCTGACAAGATCGCAAAATGGGGAATCGGCAAGGGGACTTGCTGCCCGAGATGCAATCTATCAAAAGCAGATTCTGTTCATATCTTTGCCTCTTGTCCTGCGCTAAGACCCTTGATAGAAGATATGGACAGATTTCTAAACTCAGTTCTTTGCAGGAATGTCACCCTGTCACATAAAGTAATGGTACTTGGGACGGAAGACCTAGACAACCTCGAGAGTGGCCATGAATTTATATTTGTAGCTATGGCAGACTTGCGGCTATGCCTAGCCTCGGCTTGGCTTGATACGTCACCACCCTCCTTTCAACAGTGGCTAGCCAGACTTTTAGCTGTGTATAATATTGAGATAGCTATATACAAGCAGAAAGGCAGATCGCGACGTAAAAGTGGCAAGAAAATCTGGAGCCCTCTTACACAATGGCGAGACGCACAAAACTAATCATCATTATCAATATTGTTATGTATAATATCGAGATAACTTTATATAAATTGAAAGGCAGATCGTGATCTTAAGGGGTATGAAAACCTGGATTTTTCTTACTCAATGACGAGATGTATAAAACAAAACTGATAATTTTCACCGTTGTTGCCTATGTTGGCTATAGCTTTTGTTGTTTTTCCGTGATATTTGGGAATGTATATATATATATATGTATATATATATATATATATATATCACAGCTCCAAACATCCACAAACAATCTGTTTGTATGGAAAGCAGCACACGCAGGGAGTAGTTCCACATGAATTTTATTGGGGAACTTCACAGCATACGACGCGTTTCGCCAGAGGGCTTCGTCAAGATATGCAAAGAGCCGAGGCGCTCAACTCATTTAAATCAACAATCTTACATCCGCCATAATAATGAAAAGCAAAAAAGGACTAAATCCATGATCACAAATGTATCGGCCATCTTAGGATGGTGAAATAAGACATTGTGAAATCACATACTTGCGATAAATTAATCATCTGTAAATGTATATACATTATTAACATGAATCCCACCATAAATATACTGGGAATAACATGAGCTATCAAGCCCTGAATGGGCACAATAGTACAATTGTTCAATAATCCTTTTGAGCACATAAACGCCCTGAATGGGCATACCAAAGGAAACACAGGTAAGCAGTAATGCAAATAGAGGTGCAAATGAAAATATGTCAAAACACCAATCACAAATGCAGAAAGCCATACAGGCACGTCTGCATACGTGAATACAATGTAACCAGAATCAAAACGCTTTGAATACTGTAGTTACCAAGATAGACATGGTTAACAATATATGTCCCTCTACTGAGATCTGCCAAATGGCAAATATGAATATAATGCCCATAATGGGCTTAAAAAACTGCTCCTGTGAAAGAAAAATCAATTAACATGGGGATGCAAGCACAAATAATGAACAAAATTTACGATACAGATATCTTAAAACCAGAAGTACTGACATGAAAAGGACCTATCAAGAATACATTGTATTCATGTATGCAGACGTGCCTGTATGGCTTTCTGCATTTGTGATTGGTGTTTTGACATATTTTCATTTGCACCTCTATTTGCATTACTGCTTACCTGTGTTTCCTTTGGTATGCCCATTCAGGGCGTTTATGTGCTCAAAAGGATTATTGAACAATTGTACTATTGTGCCCATTCAGGGCTTGATAGCTCATGTTATTCCCAGTATATTTATGGTGGGATTCATGTTAATAATGTATATACATTTACAGATGATTAATTTATCGCAAGTATGTGATTTCACAATGTCTTATTTCACCATCCTAAGATGGCCGATACATTTGTGATCATGGATTTAGTCCTTTTTTGCTTTTTATTATTATGGCGGATGTAAGATTGTTGATTTAAATGAGTTGAGCGCCTCGGCTCTTTGCATATCTTGACGAAGCCCTCTGGCGAAACGCGTCGTATGCTGTGAAGTTCCCCAATAAAATTCATGTGGAACTACCCCCTGCGTGTGCTGCTTTCCATACAAACAGATTGTTTGTGGATGTTTGGAGCTGTGATTAAGATTACGGGAACACCCCCGTTTTGGCGTGCACCCGCTCACGTGTGCAGCTAGCTGGTGTTTGGAGCTGGATATATATATATATATATATATATATATATATATATATATATATGTGTGTGTATATATTTATATATATATATATTATTATTTTTTGAAAAATGTCTATAATGATTATGTATGTATGATAAGAACAACGTAAAATACATGATGTTAATGTGTAGAATGCTTACCTGTCCGGGGGAGGAGGGGGGTATATGTATATATATGTTAAAGAACAATAAAAACATTTTTTTTTTAAAAAGGGATCAAGTCTGGTCCTGCAGCTTTACCCTTCTTGATTTTCTTAACGCATCCAAAATTTCACTCCCTGTCATATCTTGGTTAAACAGCAATAAACTATCAGTGTTCAGCTTTGGAAGCTGTTTTCCAGCCAGCCATTGACCTAGAGCAAGCTTATCTACCTCTAAAACCTCCTTCTACAGGTCCTGGAAGAATTTACAGAACTCCGACTCTATCTTGCCCATGTTGTCAGAGAACTAATCTGAAGGCTTGCCACCATTTTCTAGTCTGGTCTCTCTGACAACATTTTGGGACCTATCCATTCTGCTCTTCATTGCTAATAGTTTCCAGCGGTCCTCATCTTGATCAAACGCTTCCATTTTACTCGCTTCCCATTTCTGTAACATAATTCCTTACATTATCAGCCTATATTCCCGCTGCAGATCCTCAACTTTCCCCACTAGGTTTTCTTTTTCCTCCCCTGGGCTTGATCAGCTTTTAAGCTTGCTTCGGTCTTTATTAACCGCTCCTCCAAAACAGGCTATTTTTTCTTTTTCTAATCTCACCCAGACTACTGTGGCACCCTTCAACATCCCTCTCAGCCAGGCTTTGAATGAGTCCCAAACAAAATGTCAGGGGCAGGCTCTAGATTTTGATTAAAAAAGACAGCTGATTCTAATTTGATCTTATCCATAATATCGGATTGTAAAAGCAGTCTTCCATTCAGTGTCCACCTCCTAACTAAGGAACTTGGAGGGAGTTCCATGTTTAATTCTATTGCTCTATGCTCTGATAGATGAATAGGCAGATATTCAATTTTCTTAACCTTGTCCATTTCTGAAAGATCCATAAACATATAGTCAATCCTTGAGAAGTGGCCATTCTTTTTGCTAAAGAAGGAATAGTCCCTTGCATCTCCCTTTTTCTTTCTCCATACATCACATAGATTTAGATTGACTAGTATAGCAGAAAGACAGGCTTTAACTCGAAGGCACATTCATTTGAGTGCGGGGTAAGGACCTATCGAACTTGTTGCTTAGAAGTAAGTTAAAATCCCCCCCAATTATCAAAGGGGCTTCAATATCAAGCAAGGAAGAACAACAATTATTCAACGGTGTGACATTGTCCTTGTTCAGACAGTAATAACTAGCCAGCATATAGGAGCTAGTACGAGTTTTTATTTCCGCTACCACCCAACGCCCTTTAGTATCCACCTGTGATTTATCAGTTCTATTCCAGCGTTTGCTTTATAACTATAGCGCCTCCTTTAGAACAGCATTGCTGGTCTGTAGCAACAACCTTATTCACCCATTTCTGATTATTAAATAATGCTAAGCATTCTGAAATTAAGAGCTGGGTTTCCTGGAGCATAAGAACGTTGGCGGAGCTGTCCTTCAGATATTGTAGAACCAATCGCTGTCTCCATTTGACCCTTAGACCATTCACATTCCAACATAATATGCCCATACGCTCTCTTCCCAAAGACCTATCCCTGTCCTCATCTTCAATATTCCTGTTCACACTACCTTCAATGATGTCGGTTATGTCAAAAGAGTACGCTTTTTCATTTTTTTTCTTTTTACCTCCATGCTCTCCACCACCACTTATGTGCCCCCTTTCCCTCCCCCCTCCTCCCCTGGGAACCCTCCCTGACTACTTATTGGCTAATGCCAGTTCGAGCCACTATCCACCACCTGCCTTAATTATCTAGCAGAAGACAAACACTAACCTTATCGCATAGACTCAACTTTTTTTTAACTCACTCAACTAGGTGCTTGCCTTATTACTTAACAAGAAACCATCAACCTCCTCTGGGGAATGAAAGTTATACATTTTGTTGACCAACATCACTTTAAGGAATGCAGGAAACCTTAACTGAACTTGGGCACCCAATTCTCCCAGGGGGTCCATACCTTTGCCCAGCTCCCACCTTCTGTCTTCTGTCACTCAGGATATATCAGAACATATTTAGATGATATTCCCTGAACCTGAACCTGAATGGTTTTCAGTTTAAGAGCCGCCCCTAAAAGTTTTTCCTTAAGGGAGTATGATTGCAGGATTTTCCTAGGCTTCTTCTGACTGGTATTAAGCCTGAAAGGGTCCTGATGCACTCGTTGGATTTCCGTATCCCAGACTGAGGCAGACTGAGGCAGAGGAAACTTGAGGAAAGGATTTAGACAAGATCTCTACCACAAAAGTTTTCACATTGTCCCCCTCCTTGATATCAAGAATCTGGATGTTATTCCTTCTAGAGTTGTTTTCCATCCTTTCTAGTTTGTCTGATAGATCCTTTTCTCTCACCATAAGCCTGTCCAGTGCCTGAGAATGATCTTTCAGGCCTGTCCCCAGTTATAGGACTTTATTTTCCAGGACCTCCATACGCTTTGTTAGTACTGATAGATTCTCCTACAAACTACTGCAAGTATCTTGAATTTTTTTCTGATTAGTTTCTGAAGTAGCGAAGCAGTCTTCAATCTCTAGCGAGAGCTGGCTCACCAGCCCCTGCACTACGTCTAAACCTGAAGTATCTTTAGTGACCTCCTTAGCTGACTTGCTTAAGATCTGGTTGCCCTTCCCCTCTGAATCAAGATCTCCCAGATCTGAAATGGAACTGTAGTCACTCAAGGGCAAGAACCTGTTTGAAATTAAAATAGCCGGGAGTAGGGTCGAAATATTCTGTGGCATGGCTGCTGCCTCTTTAAGGGGTTCCATGTTGCACTGTGAATTACACTGTGGATTTAATTTAAAGTAGAACCTGAGTGAAGGGGTCACTCTAGGGGCTAATGGCACTGATCTATTTTTTTTTATTTTAAAGGGGTGCTTTTCCCAGTCTTAGCAGGGAGACTCTTGTTTTTGGTTTTACCCAGCAGGGGGCTAAAGGTTGTCTAATTTGTGCTTCTGACTGAAAAACCACCGCTTTACCAAGAAAGTTACTAGATCTTAATTTAGATCTTCTGCCAAGTGTTACCTCCCTGTCTGGATTAACAGGTAGATCTTTCCTCTTGGGTTGAATTGCTGACTCGCTCCCTTTATCAACCAGATTTGTATTCATGAGAGGCAGGGAGGCTGTATCCATACGCTGTAAATTCGTGCCATGCTTCTGGCTTACCTCTTTTATCTGTTCTCCCCACGTTGAATTATATTCAGGGTTCCTGGCCAAGACCCTTTGAAGGAAGGCAAGATCCAAGCAGACCTCGACTCTAAAGCAGCTGCTCTAGTTCTAGTGCCTAACTCCAAACCAGCTCCCTGTAGTTCCCCCTGAAAGCCGCAAGTGCTGACACTTCTCAAGTTGAACCCGGAGCACTGCTTGTGATTCTAGGAGTGCGCCCACTGCCCTGAGGAGTGCCCACACACATACAGCCACAGCATCCCGAACAAAAACAAAGAAACGGAAGACCATCGACGGAGGAGCACCACCACCGGTCGAACTCCAAAGTGTATCGCCTCCGAAGCAGGAGCGGGCAAAGGCAAGGCAAGCGGGTGAAGGTTAGTCCTCTGGGGCTATATCATTATTTCAATAGCGGATGGTGGAGAGCCGCTCTCAGCTGCCTTGCTAGCATGCCGCCATGTTCCCTCGTCGGCGTGTCCCTCCCACAATCTCCCTTGCTCGGGCCCATAATGTTAATGTACATTGCAAAATAAAAATGTATTTTTACATACATATTTTTTTTAACAGTTTTGAAAAATTTTACATTTTTTAATGAAGTATAGTCATGTACCAGTAAAGTAAGTACATTTTCAGTTCTTTCATTATAAACTTTCTGATTTTTGTTATTTATCATCTTTTTTAAGAAAAGTAAATATTGTAATACATTTGTTTTTACATGTTTTTAATACATTTTATACCATTTTATTTTTGTCATAAAATTATATAGGTTATGGTTTGTACATTTTGTTTTTATTATTTAGTATATTAATTATTATAAAAAAAAAAGAACAACAAAGGAATCCCGCACACAAAGATTATATATTCATTCTAAGTCAGTTAGGTAACTGTCCCAATTGATGATGTGAAGAAATTCTGAAACGTAGTAGTTTTTTTTTCTTTCAAACATTGTCCTTTATTGAGAAAAGATGATACACCAGGTTGATGAAATCCAAAATCTAGAATCCAATGGCCGACATGTTTCATCCCTATTGGGTCTTCTTCAAGGCTATAGAAAAATATGTACAAATACATTTATTTAAAATACATTCAATTACAAATATATACATATATATATACAACAGCAGACACAGGGAGATAATTATTTTTTGAACATTCCACAATTAAAACCTATTTGGGAGTTAGCTGTATTGTAACATTTCATTATAGCATCTTTACATGTGGAGGAAGGGAAAGATTTGTTTATACATCTTAAGTTTCTTTGCGTAGATAAAGAGCCACTACTGCCTATTTACAGTCACATTAATGTCTTTATGTGGTTACATACCTCAATACTAGTTTCCAAGTGTATTTCCACTTTCGACATTCAGCGTCTTCAATTGTGTTTTGAAACACACATTTTGTATAGTGTGCAATTATCTACAATAATAAGAATCACATATGTATACTATTTACATGTATTATTCTATTATACTTTGTTTATAGATTAGTAATACTTTATTCAACATATTCATATCATAAAAGTACAAACATTTAAACATTTCCAGACATAAAATATTACTTTTAAAAATATTCAGACCAGTCTTTACATAAAAACAATAAAAAGCTATATACAGTTTAAAAAAAGTTAGTTTCATGAAGGTAAAGTGCGATCACAGTACTATATCTATAAGTTTAAAATTTAGTGCATGACCTACTTTTGGTTCTCATTTAATATCCTTGTGCGTACAAACAAAGCACTGGCAAGAAACTTTGCAACACCACATACAATATACAGAGATGAAGTATCTGTTAAAAGGAAACATAGTGCAATCCTAAAATCTCTGACACCCAACTCCCTGCATACTGGTTTTAGCCACCTTGTTCTAGGCCTCGTATATGCCTTACAAGCGAACAAGAAGTGGGGTAGGGATTTCTTCACACATGGGCACCCTGGGCTGGTGAAGCACTGGTCCCTCAATCTTTTCCACCCCTCTATGAATATATTGAGAGGGAGTATGCCGTATCTCATTTTCAGAAGAGAGATCTATCTCTCGAGCTTTGAATAAAGTCTAGAAAGGGCTCTAGCTTACTGGTGGGCTTATGTTCTAGAAATTTGGTAGTAAGGACCCCCCACTTAGTGCTCTTTAGATCCTCGGCCTGTACCCATTCCAATAGATTTTTTAACAATTTGCTTGTGGGGGGGAGGGGGGGGGAGGGGACTGGGAATCCCAAAATTTGCCCATACCTAGGCTCACAATTAGCTGCCTTAATTTATTAAGCCACTGTATCTTGTTTGAGCTATTCAAGACAATCAATTCATCCAAGACCTTAGCATAGTTTTCCAGTTCTGGTGTCCTTCTCAGGCACACCCAGAACAGCAAGGGTCGAAGGCGTACTATATCAGCAATTGTGTGTTTGCCTGTATCATTAAAAAGGGGTTTCAAGGGTGTAGAGTGAGGAAGGGAAACTAAGTCCCTAACAAACTTATTCTCAGCTCTTGTCAGATCCTTGATCGTTTCGCACCCCCATAGTTCAGTACCATAGACTGCAGAAGCCAGCGCCTTGCCTTCATAAACAGCTAGGGCCGGAGTTATGGGCTTGCTAACTGACAAGCGCTGGTTCCTCAGGATTGCTCCAGAAGTTCTTTTGAGGTTTAGTAGCATTTTGGCCATATGGGAGTCCCATTTCATTCTGCTGTTAATCCTGACTCCCAACTAGTCAAATTCCTCCACCACCTCTAGCGGGGACCCATTAAGGGTCATATGTACTCTCCTAGTTTTATTTTGAGGAGATAGCACCATTAACTTGGTTTTGGTAGTATTTACTTTGTTTATATTAAAAGTATACAGCATCAATATCTATATATATATACACATTTATTTTGGTACATTATAGAGAGAGATGTTGAAAAAACAAGACATATTAGTTGAACAGACATGTGGCCCATTTATGTGGGTTCAGAGTTAATCATATAGATTGTGTGCATAGCCATTTCTGAACAAGCAAGGTACTTTGTGTGTTATACCATTATTGTTTTATCTTACTCTTTCAAATGTATTATGGAACCCATAATGTGAAGATAATAATAAGTTGCATGACTAAATAGTCATTATAGTGCATGGCTAGTCATGACAAAGGGTCTACCAGTTTCATGATGTATGAAGCGCATAATCTACACAAGTCATGTCGGATAAGTGCGGCACCTTGATATAACTACCCCACATTTAGTGGGTTCAGGGTTTTGAAACAATGATACTTGATACTGATTACCAGCCTCTTTTGTAAGTGTTGTCCAACATTGTTATAGTCACGACTGTGGACATGACTCCCCAATGTGCAAAAGAGAGTGTCATTTCAAATCAAACATTATTACGAGTCAAAACTATCCAATGTGTGTTACAATTGGCATTGTTTTCTAGTACTCAATGAATATGCATTTGGCGACAAAGTTACTCGATACATTTTGAGGGTAACTACTCTCACATTATTAGGTACGGCTCCATAGTGTATGTAGAAGGACGTCATTTCTAAAGGGGCAATATCACGGATCAAACTTATGTCGAGAATCATACAGTGTTATCAATCAACAACGTGTTAGTTCCACATAAATTAGATAGTGGTCAGAGGAGATTGTATTTGTCCGACAGCTATTAGTATTACGTGTAGCCCAAAAAATGGGCACTGTCATATCCTCACATTATTTCATGCACTTCTCCTCGTAACTATTCGAAGACAGAGGAAATCATCACAGTGTCCGCGCCAACCTTATAAACAGGACACCATGGCTTTAATGATTATTTGTATCCTGATAATAGAGCAAGAGACATATGCGTTTATGGAAGCAGAAGATGGTCAACCTTAGACGTACGTAGGCGCCATCTTAGTATGGATAGTGATCGGAAGCATTCTGACTTACGTGTTGCTTCTCAATACACTTATGACCCGTATTGTTACCTACGTATCCCATAGTTCATATTCAAGAATGTTTATAGTGCCATAATGAGTTGCAATTTAACAGAGCAGCCCCCGACTAGCGAAATGCCTCGTGATATTAATTATTGTTATTAATTATTAATTATTATTTTTGTTCATGTGGTTTTGGGTTTCCAAATAGGGAGTTTAGAGGGTTGTTCTCTCTGGTCTTCCTGCACTACTATTACTTTCCTGGAACTTGTTTGGACAGATGCGGTTGTTTGCTTTGCCTCAATCCCTAGTTTGTTCATTTTTATATATTCAAAAAATAACATTTACTATGTTAAATCATTTACAAATTTGTTTCACAAATATAATTTTGTATCATATATTTTCTAATTAAACATTATTATATTGGTTGCCCATTTACAATAGTCTTCTTGTAATTTGATATGCTAAAGGTGAGTACATCAAAGAAATTTACATTTTATTATATATTAAATATTATATTTCTTGTTTTGTGATAATACATTTAATACATATTTTACAATTTTTGTAACCATTTAAAAAAAAAAATCAAAAACAATTTATACATTTAATAGTTGCCATTTTTAATTATTTCTCCATTCTTCTCTATGGGGAGTTAGTCTTCTTTTCATTTTTATTACGCAGCCATTTTGTTTCCCATTTCCTCTCTTTTTTGTCTATCTGTTTCGTTTTTAGGTCATTTTGGAAGACATAACCTTGAGGTTGGGAACTGTGTTTCGTTGGTTATGGTAAGTTTGATTTAATTTACTTTTAAGGTAGTTGTAGTGTAGGGGCAAGGAAGTAGTGGTGTAGTTACAATAGTTAGGGTGTTAAATGTTCATTGTTTGTGCAGTTAGGTGTTGTTTTGGTAGTCTAGCGTTTGATGTGTTTGACGTAGTTTTGAAGAGTAGTAGAGAGTTATATACTGTTAGTTATGTGTTGTTTAATTATGTTACATTGTATTTAATGTTGAAATTAATGTGTGAGGGTTTATATATGGTATTGTGGGAGAGTGTTTTTTGCAGGTTTCCTGTTTCATTAACGGATGGTGCTGAAGATGCATTTAAAAAAAAAAAGGAAAATGTATTTTGTTTCTTTGAAACAAATGACTTTTTTACATTTCCTTTTATTTTTCGGGTTTGTTGGAGCGTTTTTGTTAAAGCTAATTTTTATGTTTTGGAGGGTTTCGTTATTAAGAGAATTGCATTGTCTTTTTTCTACAGTTGTATTTTTGCAATTTGGGCTTTCTTTTTTAATAGATTTGTGTTTTGATTTATCTACTATGGATTTGTTTGTTTTTGAGGACCTTCTACTGCCACATAACTGTAAGTCGTTTTTTATTATTATGGGTGGGAAATGTTTTTGTTTACATTTGGCTTGTTTGTTTCGTTTTTATTATAATAATTATATTATGTGATATATTTATATGTATGTTTTTATTTTTAAATTACATAATTATAATTGTTAATTTAAAAAAGAGTAGAATTATTTTGTTTAAGTGTTTTGTCATTTTAAAATGCTGTATGATGTTTGGTATTGTTTTTTGTTTAAGCTATTATGTTTAGGTATTCTAGCCCTTTGGTGTTTGGAAATGGTAGAGTTGTATGTTGTATGTGTTCATACATCGTTTATGATTGCTTACTAAGTTTAGGACCTATTTTAATGAGGGATTGCTCTAGCCTCAGCTCTTGAATGCTCTGTTTTTTTTATGACTTTTATTAGTTTGTGAAAGGTTGGTTGTCCTCTTCCTATTGTGACTTGGAAGGCATTATGCCATCTTCCACTGCATTATTAGTTTTAGCTTTTTGAGCTAGGGTGCTATCATAGATGTTCCACCAGGGGATTTGGAACTTTGGTTGCCGTTGGTGCCCTGACCTATGTAGCCTTCCTACCCAGGTGTCTTCAAAGTAGTCAAGGAAGGGTGTTAGTTTTGCATCATTGGCTTGGTAGAAAGGGCTTTGAAGAAGTATATTATAGTGGTTGGCTACTTCTGTTGTTGGTACATAGGCCAGGGTTATTAATCTTTTGATTTGGTAAGCAAAGTTGCTTTTTGTGGCGTAATCTATACTTAGAGTAGATTTTTAGAGATGTCTCCAGAAACTTTTGTTGAAGTGATAAAAGCAACCTTGTATTGTAGCGTGTGGGTAGATTTTGAAAATTGACTGACTCGTTGCTTATTCAAAGTCGATTATTTTTTGTGAGAAGTAGTTGTTGCTGTGTTGTTTTATTATTGTCAGGTGTTCTATGTAGGTGTGTCTTGCTTGTTGGGGAGTAGTGTATATGATGGTGATGTCAGTTTCTTCATATTCACCATGGATGGTATAGAGTTGGAAAAAAGGCTTGCGGCAAACTTTAAATGTCCCATCCATCATTCATGTTTCGTAATTTTCTAACTTTTGAATGTTGGTGTCCATGTCAAAAAGATGTTAATTCGTTTTTCATGATTGTCATTGTCATTGTCATAAAGAATGAATTTTTCATCTTTATGTGTGACTGTATTCTTGTAAAATTTGGATTTCTGCAAAAGTTTGGGGGTGGGTGGTGTTTAAGCAGTAGCTCTTTTAGTTCTAGCTATTAGTCGTTTTAGAGTGGGGATGGATGGTAGTTGTCCTATCACATGGTCAGGAACCATAGTTAGTACGTTTTTTAATATTAGAGTACTTGTCTTTTGGGAGCTGGTGCTTGCTTCTTTGATGGTTTCTAAATGATCTCTCACCTTGATTTCTGTGACATTGGGGGGTGGTTGTGTTCCCTGACATTTTTTTTTTTTTAAACATATTTTTGGGATTTTATATCGACTTATAGCATAAAACAATGAGTACAGCAACCATATTCGGTAAACATGTCCCCAATTTTACATTAATTCTCTGTAATCCCCACCACCTTACGTTCGATGGTGTGGACCTGTTCAGAGTTCTGCAACGTATTAGAGTATCAGCTGTACAGAAAGCTTTGCACATCAGTATCATAGTTCGATGATCACACGTACTAGTATCATTCATTCTCCATCATCCTCTATCTGGGAGTCCCGCAAGGCCTGAGTCAGGGCCTCCCAAGCTCTCACCATCTCTAAAGCCTTATCATTATCAGCGCGTTTAGCCTGCTGAAGCCGGTCCCCACTCTCATATTCTGCCCACTTACAGAACTCCAGACGCCAGCGCCTGCTCGAAGGTCCCGCCCTTGATTTCCAGTGCCAGGTTATCTCTCTTTTAGCCAACAATAAACCGAAATCAGTAAATTTGCTGGTTATTTTCGTTTTAGCCGTGTGCGGAAACCAGTGTAACAAGCAGGTAGCCATATCGTAATCTAGGTGTCGGTCGGTTATGGTATTTAACAGGTCCCCCACCTCAGTCCAGTATTCCCCAATAGCAGGACAAAGCCACAGCATATGATCAATTTCCACCCCTTGCTCCAAACACCTTTGACACGCCGCATCGTGGACCTGGAAATATTTCTTAATCTTACCCGGGGTCAAATAAGCTCGATGTAGAATGAAAAACTGTATCTGTTGGAACCGGGTATTTCTACTCCCCTTCCATGCTCTCTTGAGAATGTGTTCCCATGCCGTGTCTGGAATCTGGAGCCCTATGCTCGCCTCCCATTTTGCTTTCAGCTCCCTCAGCGGCTGCAAACCGTCTTGTAGTATCCGAGATTGGAGGCACTTGACGGCCTTAACAGTCCCGGCTGCCATTACTACGTATTGACAAGCCAATGCTGTAGGTGGCTCTGCTTGCCCACCTCTCCAGTGTCCCCGATCGTGGTAGCAACTACCGCATATAGCAGGAAGCCGCCCTCCGGGATGCCATATACATCCCGCAGCGCCTGAAAAAACAGCAGTTCCCCATTCATGTACAGATCCCCCACCATGTGGATGCCCAACTGTTCCCAGTCCTCCAGGGGAGACCAATCTCCTCCATGCAGCAGTGCCGTCAACATACCCAAAGGGATTTCCGGCGCATATGGATGCGCAATTCCTGCCCTACGTTGGGTTCAGTTCCAGCACAGCCTCAGGGTTTGTTCCTCTCCCGCCAGGTCCCGCATAGGCAATTTCTGCTGTAGGACAATGTAAGAGAGGACATGTCTTGGTACTCCTTGCCCACGTATGCGTTCCGGACCTCTGAATTCCCGCGCTATGCAGTGCGTCAGAACCTGCAACTGCGCCACCAGATAAAAGAGCTCAAAATCGGGTACAGCCAGTCCGCCATCCTGCTTAGGCCTCATCAAGGTCGTCAGTGCTATTCGTCTCCTGCCCTTGCCCCACAGAAAGTCTATGGTCAATGATCGTAAGTCTCTAAATAGGCGTGGTGGGATCCAGATCGGCAACGTACAAAAACAATAAAGCAATCTGGGAAGCGCTTCCATCTTAAGCAGAGCTATCCTGCCTATTACCGATAGAGGGAGTGTCGACCAGAACGTCATACATCCCTTCAGGGCTTTAATACAGCGTTCCACATTCCCTTCCAGCAAGTCCACGGTGTCATGATAGACCCGAACCCCCAGATAGGTGATGCATGATGGTTCCCAGGTAATTGCCGCAATTGACATCGGCGGCGGCAAACCCGGCCGGACCGGGAAAAGACAGGTTTTGCTCCAGTTTGGCTGGAGTCCTGACACTGCTCCATATCGCGACAGCAAGGATGTTGCTCCTCGTAGCGCCTCTCCAGTATCTTCCAGAAAGAGGAGCAAGTCGTCTGCATATAGGGACACATAATGAGGCACCCCATGGAGCTGCAGTCCCTTATAGGCCAGTCCCGAGGGAGCCTGGATCGCAAGGGGTTCCATCGCCAGGGCAAATAACTGGGGCGACAAGGAGCACCCCTGTCTTGTTCCTCTCAGCACTGGGTATTGGTCGGAGATCACCTCCCCCAGCCGTACCCTGGCAGTAGCCGAGGAATACAGTACTCTCGTCCAGGAACCGAATCGCCCACCCAGTCCGAACCGTCCCATCACCTCACGGGGGAAAACCCACTCCAGGCTGTCAAACGCCTTCTCTATATCGACAGAGAGGACTGCTGGTGAGTGCAGGTTATCATGGTACCCCGCAAGAACCCGTAGGAACCGCCGTATATTCGAAGCAGTGCTCCTGGTCGGGATGCATCCCGACTGGTCAGCATGAACCAGTGTAGTCCTGTATGGCAGAAGTCGGGTCACCAGTATTCGGCTTAGAATCTTATAGTCCACTGTCAGCATGGAGAGGGGTCTATAAGAGGCAACATCTGCATCCGATCGTCCAGGCTTCAATAGTGGGATAATCAGTGCTTCCCGCAACGACCTCGGTAGGTGGCCTACTTCCATCGCCTCATTAATAGACCTCCAGTAAACAGGGTGCCAATATGTCACCATAATACGCATAAAATTCAACTGGCAGACCGTCAGGCCCCGGCGTCTTATTCCTGGTCATATGTTTAATAGCCTCACTGATCTCAGCTAGCGTAATATCCTGGTCTAAGATTTTTGCCTGGTCCGCATTCAATTGCGGAAGTGGTATCTCTGCAAAATAATTCTCTATGTCTATATCTGCGGCTTCCAGCTTGCTCTGATATAGAGTCTCATAGTAAGTCTGGAACCTCGTGAGCACTTGTGCCTGCGATTGAACCAGAAGGCCCGCCTCTGTTTCTATTCGCATGATCGGGCCACTTATTGGCACTGGATTCGCTAGTCTTGCCAATAAGGTGCCAACCTTGTCCCTCTCCGTGTGTACTTTCGCCAGGTAGCCCCTATAGTCAAAATTACACAGCCGCTCAACCTCTACTGCAAGGGTTTCCTTCGCCTCCAACAGCTGTGCCTGTAATCCCGGCTGTTCTGGGCTCCGCTGCTCCAGGTCTCGCAGGTTCTCCTCGGCTTTCGCCACCTCCCGTAGCACTGTCTTCCTGGCGCCTGCGTACTTGCTGATACATAGCCCCCTGACAACGACCTTGAATGCGTCCCATTCAAGTGCACAGGTGGAAGCCGTTCCCTGGTTCTCTTGGAAATAGTGTTCAATACTCTTTCTTACTTCTGACCGAAAAACCTGATCCTCCAGTGTCTCCGAGCGGAGACGCCATGTCGGGATCGCAGATCGTGTCCGCTGCCATTGAATGGACATCAGGAGCAAGTTGTGATCAGACACAGTGCGCGCGAGGTACTCCGAATGTGCCGCCACATGGGCAACCGCACTGGACCAGAGGATGGTATCTATCCTAACATGTAGCTCGTGTATGGGAGAGAAGAAAGAGTATCCCTATCCCAAGGATGCTGCACGCGCCAGATATCCAGTAAGTCCCACCTTTCCTGCCAGTCGGCCCTACCCTTGGCCAGTTTTCGTACCGGTGCTGACGCCAAAGGGTGGTGGGACCTGTCTGACTCCACATCTGTAATGGCGTTAAAGTCCCCACCTATTATCGCGGGACCAGCCAGGTAAAGCGCCAGTTCTTCCAATAGGCGGTCCAAGAAACTGGTCCACATTTGGAGCCTACAGACTACACAGCACAACGTCCTTACCATAGAGCCTTCCCTCCACCGCTGCGTATCGGCCTTCCAGATCCAACACTTGATTCGTGGCCTGAAAAGGGACACCCGCCCTTACCCATATAAGCACCCCCCTGACAAAAGCTGAATACGCTGTGCTGAACACCTGCCCTTTCCACCTACGGTGTAGCGCATGTCCCTCCGCTTTGGTAAGATGTGTCTCCTGTAGCAGGGCTATATGGATTCCCCTCCTCACCAGATATGCATGAACCTTGTGGCGCTTAGTCATCGAGTTCAGACCCCGTACGTTCCATGTGATACATTTCAGGTCAGGTAACGTCCCCATTGCAAATGCCGCGCAACTTCCACTCGCTCATTCTGCAGCTGCCCACACCATCAACATGCCCCCCAACTGTAACACCCCACTTAACACCCCCTGCCCACCCCCCAGAACAGGACCCAATAACAAACTATTAGCTCCCATCCAAACGTCACAACAACACACACAGGACTATCCTGCAGCAACTGCTACAGGGTGCCGTAAGGGCAGTGGAGGGGTGACTCAGCTCCAACAGGCAGCAGTCTTCGCCTAGGCCCCACCGCCCTGGATCCCACAGGGCAACAAGTCACAATGTACATGTTCACTGGCGCCTCCAGGCGCATCGATACTTCACAACATTCCTTGGCAAGTCTTCCATCTCCTCGAGCCACATTCGATCATTGATCATCCATCATTCCATCCGCAGTTCTGGGCGTAACCACAGGGCCCCTGGTGCTATCTGATTCCGAAAGTTCAGTGTCGGATCTCCTCTTATCTTCCTCTGATTCTGTCCCCACTGTTGATTCAGCTCTCTGTGATCCCGTGATCTCCGCCGTCGCTGCCAACGCTCTTTGCTTATCCTCCGCCATTTGGGTTAGCTGCTGTTTCTGCAGGTTTTATTTCGTTTCTGGAGTCGTTGGGATTTGCGCATCTGAGAGGATTTGGGAGGGTCGGAGCTTTTTTGGGTTTTATGATCTGTACCCGCTCTATATGTCTCTAGCCAAGCCCATGCGTCATCGGGCGTCATGAAGAACTGAGTTGTGCCCTCCACTACCATTCTAAATTTTGCTGGGAAAATCAGCGAATACTGGATCCCCTCGTCCCTGAGCTCTTTTTTAATAGCAAGATAGGAAGCCCTACGCCTTTGCGTCTCCTGGGTGTAGTCCGGGAATATGGTGACTGTGCCATTGCCGACCTTAAAGGGTCCCGCCGTGCGGACTTGTTGGATCAGTGTGTCCCTATCTTTGTAGTGGAGCAATTTGGCCACCACTGGCCGAGGAGGTCTGCCAGGCAGCGGTCGTCGGGCTGGGACCCTGTGTGCCCTCTACAGTGTGAAGAAGGGGGAGAGACCCTGAGGCGCCACCATAGTTTTGAGCCAGCCTTACAGAAATTCAATCATATCTGTCCCTTCTGTATTTTCGGGCAAGCCTACCACGCGATTGTTGTTGCGCCGGTTCCTACTTTCGGAATCTTTGGCCCTCTTCTCTACCATCTCTAGGCGACTCAGCGCATCTCCCAGCTTGATTTCCATAGCTTTCTGCACCGGTGTCAGGTTTTGGATGGCGAGTTCATTCTCCCTCACCCCATCAGCTAGCTTTGAGTGGTCTGCGTGTAGGAGCCCCAACCCGGCCGCAACCTGCGCAATATCTTGGTGTAGGGCTTCCTTCGTTTAGGCTATGGCTTCCAGTATTTTATCTAGATGTTGTCGCAGTCCTATATCTGACATAGCCCCCTCGGATTCCCCACCTGCGCCATGAGCGTCCTCTTGCTCCACAGTCTCCTCTTTCCTGTTTTTAGGCTTCATCTCACATAGCTGGCCGCCCCTCCGTACAGCCGAATTGTGCTCGCCGTGCAGATGCACCACGCACTTCCCCCTCCAGTAGAACCCCTTAGAAGGTAGAAAGCTGACTTGTTGTAGTCACTGCAGTTTTGCCGCTTCCAGAGCCCTCTTCTTCCTAGGTCTAGCACATTCATGGGCACGTACCGGCCAGCTCCCCACACCAGTAATACAGTCCCAACGCTGGCATCTCTATGCCTCGAATCCCGGTGCGGATAGCTGACCCGGGCCCCACCGCTCTGCACACTCCGAGCTTGTCGCCCTCTGGACCCAGTGCATTCCCAAGTTCCACATCAACAGCCCCGCAGCCCCCGGGACAGTACACATAGCATGGGTCTTAATCCAGCACACTCCGTAGGGTGAATCTCCGGGCCCTGTTCGGTCCTCCCCAGACTGTCACCTCAGTCAGGCTTCTGGCTGTCCCCAATCCTCAATTATTAGCCGGTGCAGACCTCTTCACCTTGTCTGCGGGGCAGCTTGGGCTTGGTCTACGGGCCTTCAGTGCCCCATGCGTCTTCCAGTTTGGGGCAGCTATCACCGCCAAGGCCCCGTGCATGTGCCCCTGCCTCCCTCATGTGGCGCTGCGAACCTGCTCCCCGACCCCACCTCCGCAGTGCCGGGCGCAGGCCCCCACCACCACACTCACCGGGTACAGTAGCTGAACGTAGATGGCCCTCTACGCAGATTAGTGGTCCGTTGTCAGTCGCCTCTCCATCCAGCTTTGTCCAGGGCGTCCGGAGCTCCCGGTCATCTCACTGCAAGGGCCCTGAGCAGCCGATCATCTGCACTTGTCCCCCGAGGCAAATCCGCTTCCCAGCACCGTTGTCCGCTGCGAGCTGTCCCGGGATCCGCACCTCAGCGTGAACCCTGTCTCTCCCGTAGCCGTGCACTGCCCCTTGAAAGTCCGGCAATCAGCTCTCCAGAGACAGGCAATGCGGGCCTCCAGCCGCCATTTTGAGGCTCCGATTCGTCCCCCAGATCAGGAGTCCTCCAGGCTTCTCGACCCTTCTCACATCAACCGTGTTTTATGCTGCCCAGGGGTACTGGCCGCTTCCCTCAGGCACTCCGCAGATCATAGGTGTCTTCTCCTTGTGCAGCAAATCTGGCCTGTCGGCTCCGCTTTCGGCTAATCTCCGCCGACCGCCGCCATATTGGCTTTTCCCCTCGGGCCCCACCGGCAGTCGATTTCGCGCCTGGGGCTCACAGGAATCACCGAAAGATGCTGTGTCGGTCTGGAGCCCTTGCTCTACTGCTCCGATACTCGATTCCTTGTCGCTGCCAGCAATCAGGAGATTTAAACAGGATATATCCGTGGGATCGGGCGCGGAGCTATCAGCTCACGCCGCCGCTCTCATCGGCGCTCAAGCCACACCCCTTTTGTTCCCTGACATTAATACCATTTGCTTTGACTGTTGTTGTTCTCCCAGAGCAAAAACTGGAGCAGTATTTACTAAATTTCCAATGGGTTCTGTTTCCTGTTATTTTCTCTTACATGTAAGTATAGCACAGACGTAGTTTTCACTTTTGTGAGGTGATGAATTTTGCTCTTGTTGTTATATTTTTGGTATCTGTGAATATATTTATATATATATATTTATTATTTGTAACGTATTGAAGAGTAAACATGGTTTATAAAAATATTACATTTGAAAATAAACTTTCATATATTATGGTTTGACTTTCTTGTTGAATATTTTTTCCATGTTTGTGGTTTATTCACTGGTTTCTTCTTTTCTGTTGGTTTAAAATGAAAATATTATTTTTATTAAAGCTTTACATTTAGTTGATTATTTCATTTTTTTAGCCTCTATTTTTGTTTAGTTGTAAATAAAATAACTGTTATTTTTAGTTGATGAAGTTTATTTTGTTGATGTTGTTTTGTTGAAGTCTGTAGAAGCTGTTAAAAATTATGGTTAGCTTTTTTATAATTCTTTTTAGTTTTCATTAGTTTACTCTATTTGTTGGTTAAGTCATATACTTACTTTTTTAATATTTTTCATTAATGTTGACTTTGTCATTGTTTTGGAAGTAAATCGTTGTTTTGAATTTCCTAGGTGGAGCTTTAGTGAAGTTTACTCTGTCAAATATAAAGGAAAACATAGTTTTAGTTAATGTGTTTAAATATTTTTTAAGCTAATTGTATTTATTTAGTTAAAAAGTATTGTTCTTAACTTTAATGACAATTTCTGAATAGTTGATTGTGTAGGTATTTTACATTCTGTTTTCTGTCTCGCAAAGTTTCATGGTTCTTGAGTGTTTGTCTGTTTCACGGTAAATTTTGTGTTAATTAATTGATTGCTTATAAAGTGTTTATTTAATTAGTTAGAGTTTTCTATTGGTTTGTGTTGGTGTAGTTAAAATGTATTGGCCGAGATAGCTTTTCTGAATTTTTTGGCAGTTATAATCGAATTTTTTTAATGTTAATTATGTTCATTTAATGTTTGTTTTTATTTTGTTTAGTGGTATAATAACCCCTTCGCTACTAGGCTGTGCTAAGCCTTTTGTTTGGCTATTTGGGGTAGTTCGCGCTTAGGCCCCTGTAACTTTCTGAACACATAAGATATCCATGCCAAATTTGTGTCCTTTTCTTCCGACATTATAGGAATTCTAAATCTACCCAGGGTTTGTGGATCCCCCTGGAGGGTACCCAGAAATTAGCCAAAATACAGCTACATTTTGTTTTTTGGTGAAAAATCTGAAAAAAGTGCTGCAAATAAAAGCGCCTGGTTTTCTCCCTGCAAATGGTATCAACAAAGGGTTTGTGGGGCTGAAATCACAATTTTCCCAGCTTTTAGGAACTTACAGACTTTTGTCAGAAAACCAACATTTTGTACACAGTTTTGGCATTTTACAGGGATATAGCCTATTTTTGCTATCTTTTTTGCTTTAAATCTTCTTCCAGTTAATGGTAAAAATGGGTATAAAAGCAAATTAGATCCTAGGAAGCTATATATTTGACAAAAATAGACACAATTATGAACTCAGCAAGGGGTCATTTGTTTAGATCCTTCAAGGTTTCTTTATAGGAACTAACAGTTGAATATAGGAAAAATTGAAAATTAGATGAAAAAACAGCCATTTGTGCAAATGTTTTCACCTGTAACTATACAATATACTGTTACACCCACTGGAACTTTCTGGTTGTGGGGATATATAGGACTTGTAGGTTCACCAAGACCCCGACAAACCCAGAACCAATACCTGAGCAGCATCTTGCAATGGTTTTTTATTATGTACTGGGTATATAGCAATTAATTTGGTAAAATATATACATGGAAAAATCGGTATGAAAGATACCTATGTATTTTGGAAATTGGACCAAAATATAGAGTTTAGAAACAGTAGATATTTGCACATTTCCGAAATTGTGAGTAACCATACTAGCATGAGAATTATAGGACAATTTTCAAATTGACTTCTTTTTTACACATTGTCTTTCATTTGGAAGGCAGAAATGCTCCTAAAGTCAATAGATAATAACAGTTGCTCTACAATTATGTATTACCCTAAGCCTCCCGATATAAATGGTACCTCACTTGTATGGGTAGGCCTAGTGCCCGCGAGGAGAAACGGCGCAAAACGCAACATGGACAGACATTATTTTTACAGTGAAAATTGACCCTTTTTTTTTGCAAAGTGCCAAGCTGTTGATTTTGAACCCTAGCTCTGCCGACAATTAGGGAAACCTGGATAACCTATACATTTTGGAAAACTAGACACCCAGGGGACTCCAGGATGGGGTGACTTGTCTGGCTCTCACCAGGTTCTGTTACCCAGAATTCCTTGCAAACCTCAAAATTTGTCAAAAAACATATTTTCCTCACATTTCTGTGGTGTAAAGTTCTGGAATCCACATAAATACACCCACCCCACATTCCCCAAAGTCTTCTGAGAAAAATGGTACCTCACTTGTGTGGGTAGGCATAGTGCCGGCAACAGGAAACGACCCAAAACGCAACGTGGACACACCACATTTTCACAGTGAAAACTGACCCTTTTTCTGCAAAGTACTTAGCTGTACATTTTGAACCCTAGCTCTGCCCGAACCTAGCGAAACCTAGCAAAACTATATATTGTTTAAAACTAGACACCCATGGGAATGCAGGATGGGGTGACTTGTCTGGCTCTCACCAGGTTCTGATACCCAGAATCCCTTGCAAACCTCAATGTTTGTCCAAAAAAACAAATTTTCCTCACATTTCTGTGGTGGAAAGTTCTGGAATCTGCGTGGATCCACAGAATTTCACCTGCCGCACATTCCCCAAAGTCTTCTGAGAAAAACGTTACTTCACTTGTGTGGGTAGACCTAATTCCTGTGACAGGAAACGGCCCAAAATGCAACGTGGACACACCACATTTTCACAGTGAAAACTGACCCTTTTTTTGCAAAGTGCCTAGCTGAAGATTTTGAACCCTAGCTCTGCCGGCACCTAGGGAAGCCTAGCAAACCTATAAATTTTTTAATGCTAGACACATAGAGGAATCCAGAATGGAGTGACTTGTCTGGCTCTCACCAGGTTCTGTTACCCAGAAAACCTTGCAAACCAGACAAAACATTTGCCTCAAATTTCTGTGGTGCAAAGTTCTGGAATCTGCGTGGATCCACAAAATTCCACCCACCCCGCATTCCCCAAAGTCTATCTAGAAAAATGGTACCTCACTTGTGCGGGTAGGCCTAGTGCCCGTGACAGGAAATGGTCCAAGACGCAACGTGGACACACCACATTTTCTCAGTGAAAACTGACAATTTTTTTGCAAAGTGCCTATCTGTAGAATTTGAACCCTAGCTCTGCCTGCACCTAAGGAAATCTAGCACACCTATACATATTTGAAAACTAGACAATAAGGGGAATTGAGGATGGGGTGCTTGTCTGGCTTTTACCAGGTTCTTTTACCCAGAATCCCTTGCAAACCTCAATATTTGTAAAAACAAAAACAAAAAAAAACATTTTCCTCACATTTCTGTGGTGGAAAGTTCTGGAATCTATGTGGATCCATAAAAATCCACCCACCCCACATTCCCCAAAGACTTCAGATCAAAATGATACCTCACTTATGTGGGTAGGCCTAGTGCCCGCAACAGGCAAGGGCCCAAAACCTATTGGGGCAACTCCAAAATTACCTATCATAAAACAACCTGGACACCTGCCAAACCCACACATTTCTGAAAACTAGACAGCAGGGGGAGTCCAGCAAGGTAAGGCTTGTGTGGGTTCCCCAACACTTCCCTACCCAGAATACCCTGCAAGCCTCAAATTTTGTTGAAAAAAATCAACTTTTTCACAAATTTCTATGTGGGAAAGTTGTAGGATCACCGGACAGACACAAATTTCCTACCACCCAGCATTTCCCCAGGCCCCCCGATAAACATGGTACCTCACTTGTGTGGGTAGGCATAGTGGTGCAACTGGAAATGGCCCAAATCATACATTGGAGACTTCAAAATTACCTATAACAAAACTAGCTGGTTTTGGTGGGGGCACCTAATTTTCTGGCCCCGGCTCACTGCTATCTAGGGAAACCTACCAAACCCACACATTTATGAAAACTAGACACCCTGGGGAGGCCAATGAGGTATTGATCCCCCTATGTTTCCCTACCCAGAATCCCCTGCACACCTCAAATTTAGCTGAAAAGTCACTTTTTACATACATTTTTGCATGGGATCACCTTGCCGGCACAAATGACCTACCACCCATCGTTTCCCTTATTCTCCTGAGTTGAATGATACCTAACTTGTTTGGGTGGGCCAAAGGCCTGTGAAAGGGAAGAGCCCAAAACATAGGGATTAAGGGTATAGCACTGAGAATTCTAACTGCTACATTTTTAGAAAAATATGTTTTTATCCAAATCTGCATTGGACAGCCACATAAGTGATGTATCATTGTACTCGGGAGACCATGGCGAATGGTTGGTGGTAGAAAATTTGTGCCGGCACGGTGATCCCATGCACAAATGTATGGATAAAGTGATTTTTTAGCCAAATTTGAGGTTTGCAGGGGATTCTGGGTAGGGAAATGTTGGGGATCCATGCAAGCCATACATCATTGGACTACCCAGTGTATCTAATTTTCAGAAATGTGTGAGTTTGGTAGGTTTCCCTAGATGGCTGCAAGTCCGGGACCAAAAAACAAGGTACCCCCTGTCAAGATCAAATAATTATCTTACCTGAGGTGCACTTGATAGATGCTCCGCAGAGACGCTATGAGCCAACTTCCCAAATCCCTACCTTTTAACCTGTGTAATATAAGACAAACACGAAGGCTAAGGGATAAGGTGTAAGGAGGTGGGCCGGATATGGAAGCTGCTTCTTCCTGTTGTCGACATGCGAGGCAACATGGTAGACTTTAGACTCTAACCTTACGTTTTTTACGACGTTACAGTCACTTCCTGGTTCCTAATGAGGTACTAAACATACGTCCTACCTGCGTAGCATCCGTGGGGTCTTGTGACGAAGGTCGGGAGTTGGTTTGGAAAGGTGTTATCGTCAAGTGGAAGTTGCTCGACCAATTGTCTTGTGCTGAGCTTTCTCCCGAAGTTTACACAAGAAAACAAATTAAAATTCTATCACTGATTTGCTTTACCTTTTCTTTACATTAAACACTTTTACCTTATTGGAATGTACTCCCCCAACACTTACTACTTAATTCTTTAACCCTTACCTTGCTGCCGTCGGCCAACGGCCGTCGCGAGCACTACCTTGGTAGTGCTGCGCACGTCCGTTGGCCGACGCGGCCACGCCCACATAATAGAATGCCACGCACTGCGGCAAAATTATCGCCGCGGTAAACAGGTTAAGTTCTCCTGTTCCATCACGTGAAACCGTAAAAGAATTTTCATTTCAAACAATAATAACAAAGGTAAACTTAGTTCTTGACTTTGTAGCAAACTGTTATATGTCTTTTAATGTTTCTTCTTTTGGAAAAAACTTTCCAAAAATGTGTCTCTTTATTTCTTAAGAAAGGCTGTCTTGTGATGGGCGCTAGCAAAATAATAAACTCTTCACTTAGCTGTCATGATCTTTTGTCTTTCAGGTCTGAGGATTAGAGAGGAAACCAGAAGATATTCGTATCCTGGCAACAAAGCAAAGATGACTCCCACTCGACGAAGATCAGGTAAACTGTGTTTCCGCTTCACTCAATGAAAGGCTAAGCATTTTCCAGAACTCGGGTGTGGCTATTTATAGTCTGGCCACACCCGATCTTCAATATGCACGCAGCGTGTCTTACACATGCTGCGTCTGCATGTTTACTGGAGCCTTTGGTAAAAGAAAACAGCCGCGAGTGAACTTAAAAACATTTTCCCTTGATGCTCATTTCTTCATGGCGAGTCGTAACGAAAGGTACAATCGTGAATACGGCATAAAATAAGTACTGAATATGTCACAGTTTTACACATAAAGCATTACGAGTGCATAAATGAACCAAAGCACAAATTACGTTCCCAATGAAGTCCACACACATATTATGCTTTCTGAATACACATTCATGATTCTTTACACATTTTGGAGTGCTGGGAGCACGGGAAAGGGGTGTGTTTTAACAGGGGTAAAAAGCTGGTCCCATTCTATTTCTGCATGCAAGTCATACCTTATTGGACTCCCCAGAATGTCTAGTTTTCAGAAATGTGTGGGTTGGGTAGGTTTCCCTAGATGGTGGCGAACATAGGGCCAAAAGAGCAGGTGCCACCCTCCAAAACCAGGTAGTTTTGTTATAGATATTTTGTAGTCTCCACAGTACGATTTGGGCCATTTCCTGTTGCAGCCACTATGCCTACCCACACAACTGAGGTTCCATTTTTAACAGGATACCTGGGGGAACGCAGGTTGGTAGAAAATTTGTATCTGCCTAGTGATCCTACAACTTCCCCACACAGAAATGTGTAAGCATTTTTATTTTTTCAACAAAATTTTACGTTTGCAGGGGATTCTGGGAAGGGGAAATGTTGGGGGACCCACGCAAGCCAGACCTTGCTGAACTCCCCCAGGTGTCTAGTTTTCAGAAATGTGTGGATTTAGGAGGTTTCCAAAGGTGGCCGCCGAGCCCGGAGCCAGAAATCCAGATGACCCCCCTTGCAAAACCAGGTTGTTTTGTGATAGGTAATTTTAATGTCTCCTCAATATGTTTTGGGCCCTTGCCTGTCGCGCTGACTAGTACCACCCACATGAGTGAGGTACCATTTTTCTCGGGAGACCTGGGGGAATGCTGTCTAGAAGGGAATGTGTGGATCCATACAGATTCCAGATCTTTCCCACACAGAAATTTGAGAACAAAAAGTGATTTTTTTTTAGATACATTTGAGGTTTGCAGGGGATTCTGGGTAGGAAAATGTTGGGAGACACATGCAAGCCATACCTTGCTGGACTCCCCTAGTTGTCTAGTTTTCAGAAATGTATGTTTGGTAGGTTTCCCAAGATGGCCACCGAGCCCGGAGCCAAAAACCCAGGTGACTCCCCTTGCATAACCCGGTTGTTTTGTGATAGGTCATTTTGATGTTTCCTCAATACATTTTGGACCTTTTCCTATCGCGGGTACTTGGACCACCCACATCAGTGAGGTACCATTTTTATTGGGAGACCTGGGGAAATGTTGGATGGAAGGAAATGTGTGGATCCATGCAGATTCCAGATGTTTCCTACACAGAAATTTGAGAGAAAAAGTATTTTTTTCAGCTAAATTTGAGTTTTGCTGGAGATTCTGTGTAGGCAAATGTTGGGGGACCATGGATTTGGTAGGTCTCCCAAGATGCCCACTGAGCCCAGGGCCAAAAACTCAAGTGACTCCACCCTTGCAAAACCAGGTCCTTTCAAAATAAGTAATTTTGATGTCTCCAATAATACGCTTTGGGCCCATCCATGCCGCGGTTACTTGGCCCACCCACACAAGTGAGGTACCATTTCTATCGGAAGACTTGGGGAAATGCTGGGTGGTAGGAAAGTTGTTTCTTTCTGAAGCATGAACATTTTAGCACAGTAATGCAAGGAAAATGTGACAGCCACATTTTGGGGTTTGCAGGACATTGTGGGTAAGATAACTTGTTGGGATCCACAAGAGAGACATCACCATGTACTCCCATGGGTGTTTAGTTTGCACAATATCTCCAGTTGGTAGTTTTTTTGATGGAATGTACACCTTGGCAGAGAGACAAAAAAGACAAATATTATTGCACAACTATCTATTCCTCAAGCACACACACATACTGGTTGGATTTGGCACGAGAGTGATAGGTATGGTATATACAATTGTATTAACAAAAGATTTCACAAAAATGAAAGGCACTATTAATAACTGAAAGGACAAGAAACTGAACCATTGACTCACAGCTCGTGAGCTGTAAAGCCATGACAAGGTACTAACCTCTTTACAGGCCATTCATACACCTTTCATACGTGTGACACACAAAACTATTCACACAGCCAGCCCCTCAACCACACTGCCCTCATGTTGTGCACTTGCAGTAACAAGCTGTTCCCGATTCTTCCTGTTGTTAAAAATATTCCCTAGATAATTAAAATTATTCAATTTGTCAATTCTCTTGGCTCCCACAGCGTATTTCCTAGTTTTAGTCATTTGGGGACCACACACCATAATATATGGTTTGTTAAAATGAACTTTTAGATCAAGAGCCAGCATACAATCTGTGAATGCATTAAGTAATTTTTGTAGGCCATTTGCTGTCAGGGCCATTGACAAAGTGTCATTCGCATACCTATGTGCCTCCAATGCGGGACAGTCAATTTCTTTATCTGTTAAAAAAGCCGCTAGGCCATTGGTATAAATAAAAAAAAGAAAGGGGGCTAAAATACATCCCTGCCGGACAACTTCTGTGGAAGCTATGGGCCTAGTTTTTTCCCCTTCTGGGCCTATCTTATAACAACAGAGGTGGATGTATGGAGCCTCCAGAGAAGAGAAATCAAAGCCTCCTCGACTCCCATTTTTCCCATAAGTGCCCACAACTTCCCCTGATTTACAGTGTCAAAAGCACTGGACAAGTCCATGAAGGCCAGGTGGATAGAACCCTTCCTGGTCTTCATGGACTTGCCCATAATCAGTGACAAGTTAAGGCACTGTTCAATGGTGCCCATCCCTCTCCTAAAACCACGCGTTCTTGCCATCAGCCCTGTATCAGTCGCCCAGGTTTTGAGTCGGGCAAGGACAACCCTCCCCAACAGCTTTGTTGTAGCGTCAATAAGGGAAATTGGCCTATTTCTTTATTTTATTTTAATTATGGGATTTATAGAGCACAAGGCTACCCTAAGGCTGCCCAGCGCTAGGAGGTCACATACCTGATAGGGGTCAGACAGGCCTTAACGTTATTGCTTAAACAGCCACGTTTTAATCGCTTTACGGAACTGTAATTCTTTATTCATCAACCTATATTCCAGTGGTAAATAATTCCAGAGTTTAGGTGCAAAGTGGGAGAAGGATCTTCCTCCCCATCTCTCCCTCCTAACCTTCGTTTATTTAAGAAAAACAGCCGCCTGTTTGGAATGTAAGGGGATACTAGACTCTTGATTGTTTTGGGACCTCTATTATGGCAAGCTCTGTGTGTGATGATCAGTATTTTGAATTTTATTCTGGCCTGTACAGGAAGCCAATGAAGTCCGATTAAATGCATTTTCACAGACTTCTATGACAGAACATTGCATAGCAGCCTTGCAGCTGCATTCTGGACCACCTGCAGTATGTGAGTTACAAATTTAGGTGCCCCCAGGAACAATGAGTTTCCATAATCTAACAGTGAGGTGACTCAAGAATGGACTACTGTCTTCCTAAGCTGTGTAGGGATCCTGTCTAGAATTTTCCGAAGACTCCTGAGTAGTCCAAATCAGGTCACTGCAATTTTCTTGGCCTGTGTCATCGTGGAGAGATCTGTTTCTAACCAGGTAGGGTCGCTTCTGTTACCTTTTTTGAACACAGGGACTACGACAGCCTCCCTCCAAGTTGCTGGGATGGGGGCAAGTTACCACTGCTTTAAAAACATTGGTCAATAATGGAACCCATAGTTGAGGATTAATTTTAAAACAATCTAATGGCACTCCGTCCAGACCTGGGGCTTTCATGCTAAATCCATTTGCTATGGCTTCCTTAACCACAGCTACTAAGGGCAAATCTCCACTGAGTACCTCAGGCTGGTGGTTGTTAGGATTAAAAATAGCTGCAAAGTGAGTTTCCCAGACATCTCCCAGGATCAGGGAATTTATCTTCCTCACCTCTTCGGTGAATAAAGGACAATTTATGATATCCCAGAAGCTTTTAGAGTCCTTAAGGGAACTGGTTCTCTCCGAATCATCCCAGGCTAAGCACCTGAGTTCCTCCTTCCTCTGCTTAAATATGGTTTGTTAGGCCTTCCTAGCATTTCTAATTTGAGCCCTGTCACGAGAATTCGCAAGGAGTGCCAATTTAAGAAGAAATTTGTGCTCTTGAGCATTCCGCATAAAAATTTTCTCTGGTAGATGCCTAACCTTAATTTATTTGTTCTGATTTTTAGCTATCACAAATTATCTCGGCTGGGAGCGAGTCATGATGTAAACACCTCATGATCGAATCATAATTTGCGATGACGGTTTTTGCCTCTAATTCAGATGGGTTTACTTTATTCCAATTGAGTCTTACCCCTTTAGTAGAATTAAAAAGAATCGGGCAGTTATGTACTTTCCCTGTCTGAGCTATTGTACTAAGGGACGCCATGAGGGGATTATGTTCGCTAGCATTATTTTGCTCCACCTCAAAGTCTCCAATAAGCGTCAAGAACTTCTGTGAGATGAGCATAAAATCAATAAAACTTTCCCTACCTCCTCCAACATAAGTAGGGCACTGTGTTGAGGGATTACTAGCTAAGTCATTAATGAGGCCCAAATCATTCTCCATAATAATAGAGTGTAGGGCCTCACCCTGAGGGGTGTGGATAAAGTGCGGCAAGGGCTGCCCCTCTGTTTTTAGCAACCCACAGGCCTAATCAGAGCTGTGGGGGCAGGAAGAGCAATTAAAATCACCTACCCAAAGAATACATAATGGTTGCCATTTCCCCAGAGGTATTATTGATTTCCTCCTGCAAAGCTTCAATAAACTGACAGCTGTTTTGATTAAAAATATTATAATATCAGTTCACCACTATTAGCTTGACCTGTAGAAATTAGAGATCAAGATTAATTAAAACCAGGGAGATGTACCAACAACGGTAATTTTTAACTGAGATTAACAGTACCAATACTCTTTTTGCCTTCCCTGCTAGCGAGGGTGTGGCGTGGACCGTGTAAGAACAATAGGCATTCAGCACGATATCTTCCTTATACCACGCCTCCTGTAGGCAAATAATGTCAAAGCCTCTAATATATTTTAGCCATACCTTGTCAGTCAGCCGAATTCCTGCTGTGTTCCATGAGATAAATCTAAGTGGAGGCTTAATATGACCCCGATTTGCCAATCCCACAAATTCATTATTTATAGCTTGTTCAGCAACGGTGATAGGCAGATCCGACTCCTCACTACCAGTGGTGTCATTTGGGATTAAGTTAAGGTGCAGTGAATAGTTTTCGGGTTTGTCTCAGCGCTCCCTGCTAATATTTAGTTTGGGGAGGAGAATTTGAGTGAGTTCCCTATTACTGAGATCATCTATATAAGTTCATCTCCCTTGAGCACTACAGTGCAAACCCATTCCCATCATACCAAATAGTTGTCTAGAGCACCCAGTTAGTCAGTCAATTTCAGACAGCCCAGAAAGATCATCAAAGCGGTTAGGATGAACAAATGGAGGGAGCTGTGTAACGGGATGTGTACTTGAACCCAACCACACAGACTGTTTTGTCGCAATAAATTCATGATGTGGTGGATAGAAAAAGACCCAATGGGTGAACCTCTATTGATTTACCAGGTAAATCTCTAACGTGCGTTAGGGCAATGCGGGCGCACCATGCATTACTAAAATTAAGCACAACACAATTCCCTTCCCCACGTTTGGTCGTATGACCCAACTAGCACACCTGCCTCAACATAATAATTTTTTCAGACCAATTTATCTTCGGCAAACTTTTCTTAAAACACAAATGGGTCACTTTATTAATAAGGCTTTGACAAGTTTCTTGCTGGCCAAGGACCAAACGGGGGATCCTCTTCAAGATCAAAGTATACGGTGTACATTCCGGGGATAAGTTTAGTACATCTTTTGCACCCCAGCCATTCTTTGGATAATGTACTGGTCCATTTGTGTTCATATTTCCTTGTAATGATCTACCCCTATCTATCATGATTGATATTGATTGGTTTATAACCCCCTGACCCAGCTTTTGATGGTTCCTAAGGGAATTCACAACCAAAATAGGGTTCTGTGGTATTGGGGCAATGGGATTATTACTAACATTATTAGGAAGGAACTCTGTCCTGGGGACATGGCCATTTACAGTAGATATTGTACTTAAAGGGATCAAGCGATTCATCGGGACACTAGGGATAGCATCATCTTGTTCTGAATCTGAGTTTCTTGGACAAGTAACATTATCAATCTGTTTGTCAGATACTGCGTTACTACCTAGCCCCATCAACACTCAGGCAAGATGCTCATCAATGAAGGCTAATCTAGATAAAATAGGTGTCAGAGCCTCTTGTACAATTCTACTGAATTTATCAACAGTGTTATTAATTTCATTTGATACTCTTCTTCTCCCTCCTCCCAACCGCGTCCCAGATGTGTTTCCAGTTAAATGGGCATGTAGAACACCCTGACTCAAGATAATTACAGTGGGTGATAGAGGAGGTTGCGGTCTATGTACAGGAGCTAAATCTGGTGTAATTACTTGAGAGTCAGTTGGGACAGGTATGATTGGGCAGGGAGCTAATGAGAGTCTCTGCTCAGCGATTTCTATTTCCTTAGTTATTGCCCCTACTGCTTTTTGGAGATTAACCATCCAAAGTTGTGTCCATTGTCTTTGCTGTCGGGTAGGTTTTAGTGTTCCCATGATACAAATTTCCTTAGTAGTAAAATAACTAGGGGAAAATAAAAACAAAAATATTTCACCTTCATGCGGTTTTACAAAGGTAAGTCTTAATACCAACAGTCCCTAAACCCGGGTGGAAAAAACCAAGAGAGTTGGCCCAGTCCAGTCTCTTCCGGGTTCTGACAGGCGTGGACAGGCCTGACCTTGGCCCTCGTGCGTCCCACGCTGCGGGAGCGCAAAGTAGCCTTAATGCACCCGCTTGGCGCAAGGGCAGTGACCTTGGCGCCTCCTGGCATGTTGCAGAACGGGGAATGTAGTCCACGGTGATGCTGGTGATGACCGACAGAAAAATCAAATCAGTTACGGGCTCCCGCACTGCGGGTGCCCAAACCAGCCTTTATGCGCCCCGTGCAAAGGAAGTGACGATGGCCACTCCTGGCGTGTTGCATGACGGGGGATGTAGTCCCCGGTGAGGCTGACGGTGACCGGCAGAAAAATCAAATCAGTTACGGGATTCCGTAGAAGTCTAAAAAGCTTTAATTGGCAGACAACATTGATAATCATAATGTAAGGTTCAGTTAGAAGGGATAGGCAATGCAAATGGGTAGTGGGCTTGTGGCTAAATTAGACATGGGTCACTAATTTAGGTTAGCAGATTTGTAGTCATGGGATATCTTTTTAGGACGAGTACGTTTTTGGGTCAGATACGTCTTTGAAATACACTAAAAGCATCAAGGCTGGACTGGAAATCAAAAGCTGCCTGGAAAAAGTGTTCAAATCAGCCCTGCTCCCATAATCTCTGTTCTCTCTCTCTCTCTCTCTCTCTCTCTCTCTCTTTTTGAAAAAAACTGGCATCGAATCTCCAGGGGAAATGCTTGAGGTAAAAAAAATAAACAAGTAAAGGGGGGACTGGGGCTAGAAAAGGTCCAGCATACGTGTCCCTACTAGTGACTTTCCAGAAAGAGGAATGCAGTTCCTATAAAAAGATAAAGGTCTACCAGGAGGTAAAGAGGGGGAGTGCTCTCTTAGGAGAAAGGACCCTCACACACCCCAAGGAGTGTTATGCTTTATCATAGGGAAGCTCCTCATTGGGCCGGCGCTGCAATGCCCAATGGGCCCTGCAAAGAGGGCTCTTTGCCAGAGTTCTTTTCTTTTTGCTGATGTGAAGCGTGGGTGTGGTAGAGAGGTGTATGAATGGAAGTAAGTAGATTGGTGAATATGTGTAGTAAAAATAACAATAGGAGTCCAAAAACTATTTTATATGATGGGTTTCCTTAATAATTAAATCCTTGGATTCAGGCGAAAGATGGATATAATGGTCCACTCTAGCACTTTATGGTGTTTGTAAGGAAATAAAGGGTCAACATGTTTAATGTCTACTATTGTCTTAGAGATCATGGCATTTCATCAGGACCAATAATCCTTATCGACTCATGTGGGGATGGTGGGGTCAGTGCAAGTAGCTAGTACCATACTCTAAATTAATCTCTCAAATGTATAATATACCTTCTGGTTAAGAACTATAAAGAAAAGGGGTAAATAGGAAAACAGGCTATTAAAATACAATATTATCAAGCTGTATCATTGGTTGATAGAGATCAGCAGGTCTCCAACCCCATTAATGTAGATATGAGTGATGTAAAGTGCTACAATTAAAACAACAATCAAAGCCAAAGATATTTGACAAAATATGAATAAATAAAATAGGCCACAATCACAGGTATGGTGGCATGCTTTTTAGGTCGAGCATCAGCGCGCATGCGCTGTCTGCTAGACCTATTGTCATCAACAAAACCACTTTATTTCAGCCTGCCACTTACCATTGGCTCCCTCCTCCGTCACTCTTCTTTGCTGTGTCCTAAGTCGCTCTCGCAGCCGATACCGCCCTTCCGGTCAAGGTTAAGGTGCACCTGCCAACCAGAGTCTCCTTACCCTTACTTTGTTAATCTGTTGTTAAGAAAACTTTTTTTTTAAAGGGTGCTTGATGCCCGTAGTTGCTTCTGCCCTCCCACCACCCTCTGACACATATGTAGCCCTCCCACACAAATGCATGAGCAGTATCTGCTGTAAAAAATCTGTTCTGTGGTAAATACAGTGGTAAAAGTGGGCGGGATCGGAAGGGCACGGCGTGCCCCTATTTAAAAAATATTATTTGAGTCCGTTCCCCTACTTCTGTCCTTCAAAAAAGCATCCCGGGACGGCAATAATAGTTCTACTTTAAAACGATAACTTTTTCATTCAGCTTCCTGGGGCAGCTCGCACTTCTCTGTTGAACTCCAGAGGCTGCAGCAGCTCCTCCCTGAGCTCACACAGGTTGTGGCAGGCCCATTGTCATTCCGATTGAGGCTGATTACCCCCTTTCCAAATGACAATGCGCCCGCCCTCTGCCTTTAGCATGTCATGTGCCAGTGAGATCCAAATTAGTGATTACAGGGGAGCTTTCCCCAAACAGAGTACTTTGGGGAACTTGCCGCCAATGTTGTACACAGAGTGAACAGCGCAGGAGCAGTGATGGGGCAGAAGAGACAACAGGAAAGGAGAGGTGATGGGGCAGGAGAGGTGAACGGGCAGGCGAAGTGACGGGCAGGAGAAGTGACGGGGCAGGGGCAGTGACGGGACAGGAGCAGTGACGGGGCAGAAGAGGCGACAGGAAAGGAGAAGTGATGGGGTAGGAGAGGTGATGGGGCAGGAAAAGTGACGGGTCAGGAGAAGTGATGGGGCAAGAGAAGTGACAGGGCAGAAGAGGTGACAAGAAAGGAGAGGTGATGATGCTGGAGAGGTGACCAGGCAGAAGAAGTAACAGGCAGGAGAGATGATGGGGCAGGAGAGGTGACGGGGCAGGAGCAGTGACAGAGTACTGTGGGGAACTTGCCCCCTTGTGTAATTTGTCAATGTTGTACACAGGGTGAACAGGGCAGGAGAAGTAACGGGTAGGAGAAGTGACAGGGCAGGAGCAGTGACGGGGCAGAAGAGGCGAAAGGGAAAGGAGAAGTGATGGGGCAGGAGAGGTGATGAGGCAGGAGAAGTGATGGGGCATGAGAAGTGACGGGGCAGGAGAAGTAATGGGACAGGAGAGGCAACAGGAACGGAGAGGTGATGGGGCAGGAGAGTTGACCAGGCAGGAAAAGTAATGGGCAGAAGAAGTGACGGGGCAGGAGAAGTGATAGGGCAGGAGCAGTGATGGGACAGGAGAGGTGACAGGAAAGGAAAGGTGACATAAGTAAAGTAAAGTAAAGTCCACATTTGTAAAGCGCACAATCACCCGTAAGGGTCTCTAGGCGCTGGGGGCCGTCGGGAAGATTAAGCGAGCTATTGCCCAGAGTCACATGGTGCTGGGCTAATCTGCCGCCGGAGCCGGGGATCGAACCGTGATCCCCAGATTCCAGCGTCAGTTGCCCTGGTCGCGGCGCCACACCTCTCCCAACAGGAACGGAGAGGTGATGGGGCAGGAGAGTTGACCAGGCAGGAGAAGTAATGGGCAGGAGAAGTGACGGGGCAGGAGAAGTGATGGGGTAGGAGAAGTGACGGGGCATGAGCTGTGACGGGCAGGAGCGGTGATTAGGCATGAGCAGGAGCGGTAACCGGGCAGGTGCAGTGAACGGATAGGGACAGTGAAAGGATAGGAGCAGTGAACGGGGCAGGAGTACTGATGGGACAGAAGAAGTGATCGGGCAGGAGGGGTGATCGGGCAGGAGTGCTGACCAGACAGGAGCAGTGAACGGGCAGGAGCAGTGAATGGGCAGGAGCGGTGATGGGCAAGAAAAGTGATGGGGCAGGAAAAGTGATGGGGCTGGGGCAGGAGCAGTGACGAGGCAGGGGAGGCAACAGGAAAGGAGAGGTAACTGGGCAGGAGAAGTGTCTGGGCAGGAGAGGTGACCAGGCAGTAGAGGTTACCGGGCCTGGAGTGGTTACCGGGCAGGAGTAGTGACCAGGCAAGAGAAGTGACGGGCAGGAGAAGTGATCGGGCAGGAGAAGTGATGGAGCAGGAGAGGTGACGGGGCAGGAGGGGTGATGGGGCAGAAGCAGTGATTGAGCATGAACAGGAGCAGTGACTGGGCAGGAGCGGTGAACGGACAGGAGCGGTGAATGGACAGGAGCGGTGAACAAAAAAACATGGATTTAGGGCCAGATCTATGTACTGGGGTGAATGCATGACATTGTTTTGCATTCTGTCCATCAGATGTTCTTTTTGCTTTTGTCACCCAGAGCGGGACGGGTATGCCCAGACGTGGCTCCTGTGCTCTCCATGCCACTGGAATCAAGCTATCCTGGCTGATGAGAGCTGAAAGCCCGACCCGGTCCTAGGATGCTTGTTTCCAGTCCAGGGAGGACCTGGCCTGGCAGTTCGGGCTGGACTGTTCCCATTGGGCGCAGGATCAAGACTTATTTGCATATGGCTGGGTCCAAACTGGAAAGGCATAGTGAGCAAAAAAAACGATGAATTTAGGCCCAGATCTCTGTACTGGGGTAAATGTATGACATTGTTCTGCATTCTGCCCATCAGTTCTTTTTTCTTTTGTCACCCCGAGTGGGACAGGTATGCCAGACGTGGGTCCCGTGCTCTCCATGCCACTGGAATCAAGCTATCCTGGCTGATGAGGGCTGTGAAAGCCCGAAAACCGGTCCTAGGATGCTTGTTTCTAGTCCAGGGAGGACCTGGCCTGGCAGTTCGGTCTGGAATGTTCCCATTGGGCACGGGATCAAGACTGATTTACATATGGCTGGGTCCAAACTGGAATGACATGGTGATAAAAAAAACGAAGGATTTAGACCCAGATCTCTGAACTGGGGTGAATGTATGACATTGTTCCTCATTCTGTCCACCAGTTATTCTTTTTGCTATATTATGATTGAGCAGCTAGTTGGCTAACATGAATATGAAGGAGCCTTTATGGGTTTCCGTGAGTCTAGATTCTCCTGAAGAGTCCCTTTCTCTTCTGAGCCCTGCTTAACACATGTGTACACGAGGAGCCCTGTATTCATGTCCTCAATGTTTGAGACAAAAAATACTCATGGATTTCTGAACAATGAGAGTAAAAGCATTAAGGTAACATGTTGTTCCTGCTTATATTTTGCACACTTTACATAAACCTGTATTCCCTATGAGTGTTTGCTTTTTTCTGAATTAAACCTCAAATAAACATGTTTATCCATTGTTTGAATTAAATAATATTATAATCTATAACTGGTCAGTGAAATGCTAAACGTACTAAAAATTGGTATGTTTTGCTATTTCTAGTCACACCCCTGACTCGTCCCACTGATCCAATCTTCGGTTATTCCCGCCCCTGATTCTCCACCCACAGTTCCCCTACTTTTTGTTCCTCACTTCGACCACTGGGTAAATATATTGTTTGAGCTGTTTCAAACACTGGCAAACTCACGTAAACTCGCCACTTAAACAGCAATACAACTTGGTGGCGTGTAGTGTCCGGGAAATGTTTTCCATGATGACGGTGCCAGGACATTGCCGCAAGCAGGGCTTTGACTGACGTCATGTGGTGAGATAGTGCGTAATGCATACAACATCATCAGCTGACTCTGAGTTCATGAAACAGGCTCAGAGACTGTTGGTGCCGTGCCGCCCAGCCCACATAGACGTCACGTTCTGCTAGTGCTGCAGGAGCTGGTGTTTACTCATGGTTGCGGAAAATGTGTATAGGCATTTATATAGCGCACTACGTACCCGTAGGGTCCCAAGGCGCTTCGACCGCTGCGAAACCCTTCCTGGCTTCCCTGAGAGATGGTCCCTTAATGGGTATCTCCAGGGTGAGACCAGGCATCCCCGGCGGTCTGGTGGGGCCGTTAGTGAAGATGAGGCAAGCTAATGCCCAGAGTTGCCGAGTGTGAACGCTGATCAGAGTGGGCACCGAGGCGAGAGAATTATCGAGTCCGCTGACCCTGGTCCAGAAACCTGCCGCGCCGGGAATCGAACCCTGGTCCCGGGCCGTCCTCTGCTCTCGGGTCTGCCGCCTCTAACCAGTGAGCCACACTACTTCACGGCATCATGGCAGCACTGCTTATACCGCCACGTGGCTGCAGTGAATTAAAAACCTTAATCCGGATCATGATCGTCCCGTACACTCCCGGGCTGCCCCCTAAGCCCCCCCCCCCACCCCATAGTGAGAGGGTGTAACTTTGCAGGCCAGGACTGTAGTCTGAGGAAGCAGGTGGGCCTCAGAATTGAAGTCAGTCAGATAAACACTGTGTTACCTACAGCTTTTTTTTTGCGTAAGCGGCAGCTAATGTTACCTACAATATGTGTTTTTTAGTGTAAGCGGTAGCGCGTTATCAGCTGCCTGCAGTGCTGCTGAAGTTCTGCCCTGGGAATGGCTGCAGGCTCAAGGCTGCTGATGGGCCAACCAAGTGCGTGCTGCCTCACAGACCCTGAGGCTGCCTTGCCCAAAATGTCCGGGGTTGCATCCTGCTGTCTGCCGCCGTAAGTTTTCATTTCACCCTCGGCCAGACAACAGCTCCAACTAAACACGTTACCATAGGGTGCTTTTACTTGTAATTTTGAGCAGGAAGCAATATATTGTTAACATGAAAACAAGCACAATTCACTCATTACTAGTGTGAACCATCGCACAAATATTTGTGCAATTTTCTGCATTGCTTTGCTAAAGAGTCCAATCAAAGAAGATTACTATGGACACCGGAAAGCACGGCTTGAGATATCAGACTTTTGGGGGAGGTTCTGGTTCCCCTTAACTGCAGCATTAGAAACTATATAAAGTGAAACTCTGAAAGCAAACCCAAAGTTTTCTAAGTATGTGCATTCACGTTTTGCCCTGCCCCAAACACTACTTCCACAAATAACTGCGACATTTAAATCATTAAAGTGCTGATTCTATTATAGAAAGCATTTTGTCCAACATTTGGTTTAGTTTAATTTGAACCTAACAAACCTGAAAACTTTTCTATTCCAACATGCTGTCTATGTTAGTGTGCATTTCCACTTGAACTCACCTGCCTTAGCCGGAATAACGTAGACAGTTGATGTTTGTTTATTTATGTTTTCCTTCATGTGGTATTGTAAGTTTGTGTTTTAAAACCCCGCGCCTCAGTCCACACCCATGACTCTTTCTTCTCCTTTCGTTCCAGAAGTAGGTGCTAGTTACATTTTGCAAGTACTTTTTTGCTTTTGGTATTTTAGGGCTGTAGATTACTAATTGGATGAATAAAACTGTCTTGCATACTCTTCCTTCTGCACATTGTTTAGTCTTGCCCTAGTTGGCTGTAACCTATGTGTGCTTCAGCCTCACTCTCCTGATGCTTGCCCAATGCTGAGTGTTAGTGTTCTTTTCTGGGTTTGCTGGTGTGCCGTCCCCTGCTGCCAGAAGAGCGTGGTTTCCGTGGACTCTGTTTTTCAAGAACCCTGGGCCAACCTATCACATAAACTCTGCTGTTTTGAAGGCTCCTGGAAGCGAGCCTCACAGGGACTACTAGTCCCAGCATTCCTAGTTCCGCCACAGGTGCCGCGAGTGAGGGGGAGGCATCATCCATTGCGCTTATAGCGCTGCCTCTCCCCCCGGGGGGTGGTGTGTTCTTTTCTGGGTTTGCTGGTGTGCTGTCCCCTGCTTCCAGAAGACTGTGGTCTCCGTTGACTCTGTTTTTCGAGTACCCTGGTGGGACGGGAGTCCCAGGGCCAACCTATCACCTGAACTCTGCTGTTTTGAAGACTCCTGGAAGCGAGCCTCACAGGGACTACTAATCCCAGCATTCCTAGTTCTGCCACAGGTTCCGCGAGTGAGGGGGAGGCGTCATCCATCGTGCTTATATCGCTGCCTCAACCTCCGCAGCGCGGGACACAGCCCGGACGAAGCTCGGATTAGGGTGGGCCCATCTGAGCCCGTCCAAGACCGGCAGAGGCCGGGCTGGGCAATTTCTCTTGGCCGTTGTTTCTTGAGCTGTGGGCCAACCTGCTTGCTGATACCCAGATAGCCAGCCGTCAAGACCATGCGCCTGTGGAAGGAGGTAGGCTTGCACCTAGACCTATCATACAGACACTGTACAGACACTTAACATAAGCACTGGTATTTGAAGCCCTGGATAGGGAAGAAGCTTCTCTGGACTAGTACTGGACATATACCACTGTACCTACTGTATTTATATATACACCATTTAAATGTATTTCATTTATTTTATCAATTTTTTATTTTTGTATGTATCAGTACCACTAAAGACATTTAAAGCTATGGTGAGGGAAAAGGCTCAGACGGGGTCTGTTGGGGCTAAACCAGTGGTTATTTCCTCTTCAACTGTTACCACAATGGACTCCTTTCTGCAGAGAGCAGCTGATGTTATCGACAAAGAGATAGAATTAGTGAACAGGCGTCTTTCCAGATCACCCCTTAATTGTTTGCACCCACCTATACTTAGGTCTAGTGTGCCTCCGGTTGAATCTTCACCTGCCTGCTCCAACAGCTGCCAGGGGCCACCTGTACTTTCCTCTATTACTGAAGGGCTACCACTCGTATATGAAGCTCCCTCTCCGGCCCTTCCCCGACCCCGCATAGATCCCTCTCCCCAGTTATAATAATTGATAGAAGAGAAAGTACTGCTCCCCTACAAGGGAAGGATAGTATTAACACACAGAATCCTATGACCACCCATTTGCTCTTCCAGACTAGTCAACCCACCGCCCAGGGGGGTCTAACATCGGGGGAGTACAAAACGGAAACTCCAAACCACAGGGGGTAAAGCAAAAAGACCAAAACTTACCCCGGCTACTAAGCCTTCCACCAAGTCTTCGGCACCCAAGTCGGAAATTACAAATCTAGGCACAATGGTTACCAATGCTTTTAAAGACATGATGACTACTCTGTTGGATACCAGACTGAGTCCTATTCTGGAGAGGTTGTCAGCAATCGAGAAAAGTCTTGCAAAGGGGGTCCAGACTGATGCCTTCGCAAACTGCGGGGTACAAGTGAGATCTCAGAATCAGAATTAGTCGCCAAATCTGACCCAGGCCTACCTAAAAATCATATCATGTCTCATGGAGACCAGCAGCCTGCACAGCGTCATGTGGCTCATTTAGCTCAAAGGGTGGTAGACGGTTTTAGGGGAGGTCAGACTCTCAGCATGCCACTGGCAGTTTCCCTGCACAGGCGGGACCACCAATCTTCTGTAGGCCAGCTGGATAGACCCGCGGTGCCGCCAGGGGAGGTTTGCCAGCTCCCTCCTATTATTCATCTTCCCCCAGAATCCACACCTTATGTAGTGGTCTTGGGGAACGTGCCACATCTTCCTCCAGTTATAAAGGAGGATTATAACAAGTTAAAGAACAAGGTACTCCACTGGGTAACAACCAATACCCCCGTGAGTCCTGGTGTGGAACATAGCATTATTATGCTAGGCCGAGTGGCTTGGATAGGCAGTTCTAGAAAGCCGGAAGGGTGTGACTGCATTATTGTAAACTTCAACAGGGCCTTTATAGCCAAAAGAATCCTGTCAGGGGATATTCATGTTGGTTCATCACATCATGGTTCCATAATACAGGCACTTCCACTGGGTTTCTTTTACAGAGCTGATCATCAAGGGTATACAACAGGGAACAATGACAGGGATTTTTCTCGAGCCAGATGGTCCTATAAAAACTCTGTAGGCAGGAATCAAGGGTTTCCACAACCACCTCATAGCAGAAGTCACTCATGGGGGCCTCATTTTGCTCCTGTCGTGCCTCCTACCCTTGCATTAGCTAATAGATTTTCTATGCTATTGGGGTTGGAGGAATGTGATTGACTGGATATCCCTACCAAGACTGTAGCAGAGCCAACGCACCAACAGAGGGTTCACTCAACCTCGGTAACTGAGATAGAGACATTGCAGACGGTTCACCTTCCATCAACACAAAGAGAGGTGACATCCCATGTTTCAGCCAGTAATGTTCGATCATGGAATATAGCAGGCCTGGCAGACAAGTTCAAGGATCCTATATGGTAACAGTTTGCTAGGCAATTCTTAGTAATCTGCCTCCAAGAAACCTGGTTGTGAACTGCAATCTGTTTCTTGAGGGTTTTAAAGCTTATTTTGTTCCTGCCTCCCCGTCAACTAGTGGCAGAGCTAAGGGAGGTTTGGTTATTTATATCTCCCTGACAGTGGACTGCCAGGTACGAACTCACCTTTTTTGGTCAGGGCCTTCAGGCCATCACACTTAAGAAGGGGAACAATACAATGAGCCTGATCAATTTCAATAATTCACCGAATAGTAAAAAGGGGGAAGGTAATATCGCCCAGTTGATTCACTATTTAAGGCAGTCCTGTGATCTTAGCTCACACCCCTTGATGGTGCTGGGAGACTTTAATACCCACCCTTGTGGCGACCGAAAGGTTACGAAGATGTCCGATTTGGGATGCCACAGAATGAGGGGGTTCCATTTTGAGCACTCAACACAGGGGGATGAACTAAATAATCTAGTCAATTAATTTGATCTACTGACACTAATGTTCCTCTCTGCCCCTAACTGTTAAGCCCTGAATCCCACCTTTAAAGGGAGAGGTACCGGGTCTTTTATGGATCATATTTTAATTTCTGCTTCCTCTCAGTCCCTTTTTCAAAGGTTTACCATTAAGGACAGCGTGTATAGTGATCACAATCCCCTCTGTGTATATTTTTGTGGTACATTTCTATCTAGCAAACCTTGGGGAAGGGCACCGGGAACATCAAGACATATAGACGGTGGGCGCCGCCTTAAATGGTCTCAGATTGACCTGGATGCCTTCCACAGGGAGGTGAGAGACTCATGCGCAGCTGAACTTCCTTTTTGTGTCCAACCGGAGAGTCTACCGAGGGTTGTCCTTAGCGCTTTTAGCGCTATTTCCCGCAAAGCAGGGACACTTTTGAGGGCTCCAGCTCACAAGGTATCCATCTCAAACCCAAGATGGTTTGATTCTTCCTGCTCTGAGGCAGCACGTAAGCTAAAGGAGTACTTGAAAGTTGATTCGAGAAACCCCCTATACATACGCACATGTCGCACAGAATATAAGCAGGCCCTAGCTACCTGTAAGGGAGCTCTGAAGGAGGAAGCATTGAGGGTGCTGCTAGAATCTAGTAGTCTAAGGAATGGCACATGGTTTGGGGGAATTGTCAACAGACCATGTTCACTGAAGATACAGGCAATGTTCTAGGCTCCCACATCACGGAAGACGAATTGGTGGCCCATTTTCAATCCATATTTAAGGTCGTCACAGGTTATTATGACCAGGTTACAACCACTGACTGACTGTTTTTGAGCTAACAGAGGTAGAGGCGGGAATAGCTGGCCGAACTTGCAACAAGGCTCCTGGACCGGACGGAATTCCGCTGGACATTTATAAATCGGATCCATCCTTTTGGGCCCCGATCCTGGCAGCAGTACTGATTGCAGCAGCGAGGGACGGTAGCCCTGAATCCTGGGCCATTTCTACCATCATGCCAGTTTTTAAATTGGGGGATCGTAACAGTACGCACTGCTCCCGACCTATTTCTCTCATCGACTCAATAGTAAAGGTGGTGAGAGGTGTACTATTGCAAAGACTATCTTCATGGGCAGAGGAGCATAACATCATTACTGACACTCAATATGGATTTTGTGAAGGGAGATCGATGGTGGCCCAATGTTTAAACCTCTACCTGATCCTTGGCAAGTATACGATGGCCCGCCCAGGTACGATCTACATGGCCTTCATGGACCTTTCCTCTGCATTTGACTGGGTCAACCAGGTCAAACTGTAGCAGTCCATGAGTGCCATGGGGTGGAGGCCTCCATCGTGGACTTTCTAATGGATCTGCATAGGGATACCAAGGCGAACATCAGATATGCATAGGATTTTCGGGTTTCCAGGGAATTCCATATTGAAAGAGGGGTAAGGCAGGGCTGTATTTTAGCCCCCTTCCTGTTCAACCTTTATATCAACGATCTTGAAGGAGCTCTGGTAGCTACGGGGCGATTTTCTGCACGTGGGGGTTGTATTGCTGGACCAGCAAGGCGGCAATACAACCCGACGGTAGAGAACAGACCCGAATCACGTGGTCCAGTGACAGCCGGACATTTAGAAAGGCCACCAACAACCATCCTGACTCCCAGTGAAGGTGACAGCTTTGGATAACTGCCCTACAGGGAGCTTGAACATCACTCAGACTTTTTGCAAGTGAAACAGAAGTCTCAACGGACTTTAATAGAAGTATTTCCCCCACTATTGAATTTAGGATTAATGCGAGAAATTCCACGCAATTTTTAAGGTAGATCGGGTTCATTTTATCCTTCCAAACTATCAATGACAAGAAAAGATCCTAAAGGCAAACCCAAACGGGAATGAAATTGTAATTGTACCTGAAGACAGAACGAATAAGATTGTCTTGATAAAGATGGTATAATCACGAATGAACCATTGAAACGCGTCGACGCACTCAGTAGTACAATCCTTTAACAAATTTTCTGTTCAAAATATCAATTTCGTTTGTATAAGAAACAGGATCTCAGAGCAAAATTTGGATGTACAAATAGCAATTGATGAATTTCACGTCATATAGCTTTCTGTCTGTCATAATTCTGCGGGTCATAATGATGTTTTGTTAACTGTCATGAACTCTGTAGGGAATTTTCCCTTGTGTATTCTCCTTTTAAAATAACTGATGTTTTTTGTTAATCTTTTTTTATATTATACTTTTATAAATGTGTTGATAAAATTGTGCAATAATTGCAGTTTTAATTCAGAAAATATTTTTAATAAATAAAATGTTTATACAATAGTCAGATCATCTGTGCTTAACTTGTAGGCCCTGGGAATATCCTCTTTACACTGGCAGTGAGGTTAACACATGGGCATTTCTTGGTATTACCACATAGGGTTACTGCATGGGTGGTAACACGTGTTACAGCGTGGGTGTTACCGTGGGATGGTGACCTCATATTATCATGTCCATCTTAGCATGACTGCATCGCATGATACACGGGAGTAAGGCAGGAGATCACTTAATCTCCCTATGCCTAACAAAGATGAATGTGTCCTCATAGAATGCGATTGGGCTATATTAAGGGCTCTCAGCATAATGTCTTATTTCAACTAAACAAATTTTTAGCCTGCCCTGAAATGAGCTGACACACTGTTACACTAATCGTAACGCCGAGAGTAACGAATAACAAAAACACGGAAATTAAAATTTCTCCCGGCTAGATGGCTGTTATAAATCACGGGTGATAATGCATGGCAAACTGAGGTTCCGACATATGGGATGCCATCTTGTGACCAAATTGTCTAAATGGGATTTTAATAAAGATATGTTTGCTGGTCAAAACAATAAGGTACAAGACAGCAGTCAGAATACACACTGTGCGATTCGGTGCAGATCCTGTATCTGGCCCCAGTTTACATTGGGAGCGAGTGGATTTCAGGCTGTCATGGCCAGATTTCAATGTTCAGCGGCTAACGCAACTGGTGCTACTCTAAGCGCTCTCATTCGAAAGTCTGATTTCATGTTCCGCAGGTAATGCAACTGGTGCTACGCTAAGCGCTCTCAGTTGAAAGTACTATTTCAATGTTCCTCGGTAATGAAACTGGTACTGTGCTTAGCACTCTCAAAGTCTCTCTGAAAATCTGATTTCAATGTTCTTCTTGTAATACAACTGGTGCTATGCTAGGCACTCTCATAGTATCTAAAAATCTGGTTCTAAATGTTCTTCGCATAATACAACTGGTGCTATGCTAAGCACTCTTAATTGGAACTTTTTGATTTCAATGATCCTCACCCAACCAAGGAACTGGTGTTTTGCTAGGCGCTCTCATTGATAGTTTGATTCCAATGTTCCTCATGTAAATGCAACTGGTGCTATGCTAGGCGCTCTTAATTGGAAGTTTGATTTCAAAGTTCCTCACTTAATGCAACTGGCGCCATGCTAGGCGCTCTCTTTTTAAAGTCAGATTTCAATGTGCCTTAAGTAATGCAACTGAGGATATGCTACGCAGTCAGGATTGAAAGTGTGTTTTCAAGGTAAAGTTTAAAAGCCCTGCTTTGGGTCAGCCAGCAAGGTATATATACGGTAGATTACCCGTTATTCTCAGTGTAGTATCAAAAACGAATCCTTGTGGAAGCGAACCTATCCCTGCCTGCTACAGAGTGATGACAGCCTGGTTAGCTCGCGCTTATTTCATGATACATTTTGTCATTAGAACATACTCGTAGAGTAAGAATGTGTCCATGGAGACCATTATATGCCACGGAATGGTCAAACCATTGACGTTTTTTCAGGCTGAAACATGACTGCTTACTATTGGCATCACATCAAAACATTCCAAGCTGTGGTGATGTCACATCAATATATTCCAAGTCTTTTATGCCAGTCTTGCGAGGCGCCTGCCGCTGTGATGTCAATTACATACATTATCAGTATTTGGGATGTCACATCAATACATCCCAGTAGTCGGTTGTCAAGTAGGACCTATGCACCCGTCGCAGGTACACATATGCATTGGAAGCTGATTATGTCACACTTTACCTCGGCACCGGTGTGCTTGAACACATCTGCATTATATGCCCGTCGATTTGTCACACAGTACCTATGCATCCTTGTGCTCATACACTTATAATAAGTTAGGTTTTGTATAACACAGTACCTCGGCACCCTTGTGCCTGGACGCTTATGCATTGGAGGTCCGTATTGTGTCACACACCCTTGGGCTCGTACACTTAGACTATTAATGTATTGTGTCACACAGTACCTTAGCGCCTTTTTGCCTGAACACTTCTGCATTGTATGTCCGTGCTTGTGTCACGGTACTTATGCACCCTTGGGCCTGTTCAAATTAAGCATTATACTCCTGAGTTGTGTCACACTGTACCTATTACCTGTGTGCTGGGGCACATTTCGGCATTAGATACCTAAGTTGTATTCATACAGTACCTACGCACCCTGGGCGTGTACACTGTTTGCACTAAATACATATGGGGGTACACAGTACCTATGCATCTGTTTGCTTGCGCAATTTTGATGTCCGTGTTGTGTCACACCGCACCTATGCACCCTGGGCTGAGGGTGTGGGTGGTAGAGGTGGGTAAAGTTTCATGATGTAGTCAATGGGCCTGGCATGCAAACCGCATCTCTTGTCCAAAGGCTAGGGGTACGAATTATTTGTGTTTTATGTTCCTTTATGTATGGTGGATCCATGAATGTGATACCTGTGAGGTGAAAAAAAAAATGTGCGTATCAATTCCTAGGCAACAACATAGCAATACAAGGGACAAGGTTTCAAAGTGGAAAAACATGCAGTAAAAAATTCTGTCATCAAAGAGATTCTTATTTATTAAGCAAACATAATAAAATCAACAAATCATGTATCATACAATATTCATCAATGAATAGATTATTTAAAAAAAAATATACAATGGTTTATAAACAATTCAAATAGCAACCATATTAATAAAAAAGAGGGGCAATTGATGAACTCAATACCTGTGAGGTGATCCACACCGCAGTGACGGCAAGATGGGGACAAGAAGTGGGGACCGGAAGATCCAGAATGGGGGTGGCAAGCGGTAGTTAATACGTGCTGCCCCGTTGCCAGACTAGAGGCCGTTATGGCACAATGGACGGGGTCCTAGTCAGTGCCACTTCTGCTAAGTGGCGATGGGTCACTCCTCACTATCTTGCAGTTCGAAAGAGTCATGGGTTCGGCATCCAATACGCTGGGTGGGATTCAGCTAATTTTAGGGACCCACTCCTTAAGAATTGGGGCACCCACCAAGGCAGTGCCAACGGGTCTAAGGGAGGAGCAGGTCAAGAGGATCGGTAGGTGGTCCTCTAACTGTTGTAAGCGCTATGTGCGGCGACACCTGCTCTAGCCCATTGGTTATGTTTCATGTAATTTGAAAGTTTCTTTATCCTGTGACTCAAGGAGAAGTTTGCTTCAGTACACTGTTACATAGTCTCAGGTGCAGTGGTGTAGGTTTTAGCCTGTCAGTAGGGCAATACACTGACGGATGTTCTGTTTTCACGTTTTGCTTGCAGTTCCACGAGGCCAGGGTGCGTAAGTTGGGAACAAGAAGAGAGTTTCATGGACAGGGCAGACTGTGCTATGCTATGAGCGTCGGGTCTCACATGATACCAAGGTTCCAACGGAGAGGGGGCGAGTCAGCTGCGAGCATTGAATCACGCGGTAAAATCAGATCAACAATAAGTTTTATAAGCCGTTCAGGCCCCCGAAACTGAATTCAATAGGACATGGGTACATCCGGGGTGATCAGTTCTTTTTTTGCAAAAAACGGCTTTCACCTATCATTCAAGAATAATCAGGCATTCATTGAGCATTTTAGCATGGTCGGAGGGCACGAGTTACAGGCATGACCTTCCTAGTGGGCTGAGGGGGAGGACAGATAGTCGGGCAACTATGCTGTCCTGTGGCGGTAAGGTGATGATTGGTAAGTATAGTCTTCGGTCCTTAGCAGTCAGAACCATGTAACTAGGCTGTTGGGGTGCGGGGGCCGGGGTAGTCAATCTTTCCAGTGGGCCTGTGGCCACCCTTGCACGCGCATGCACATCAGGGTGCAAGTGTGCAGAATTTGCAGCCCCCGTTTATGGAGTTTAAGGCACAGGGCGTAGGGGGTCCCGGGGGAAAGTATCGGTCCGATAAGCTGTACCCCCTGCGCAAGCCTATTCCGGCGGAGTAATTTTTGTAGTTTGCTGGAATCTGGAGGCTGCCAGTCATTGACCTTGCCGTAGGCTCTAGAGGGGACTTGCAGAAAGTGAAAATATGCATTGTTAGATTTACTGTAGGAGTGTTGTGTGTATTAGAGTTTAAGGTTAGCCATGTTACATCATCTGTCTAGGAATGTATCCGGACTTTCTGCATAAATTGTACAAAATGTTAATAACTAATGTTTTTTAAATGTTGTAATAAATACAGTCGGGGGGTTACACCCCCTAATCCAAAAATGGTGTGGTCTTAATGCTTGCCTTGAAGGAGGGAGGGAGACCCCATCCGGGCAAGGGCTATGGGTACCAAAAGTAAAAAGGGGACTCGGGGAGTACCAGGCCATATAAGAATCGTAAACTGTAATCTCTTTTTCACGAGCGTGATTGATGTCTTTTTAAATCAACATAGAGGTTTGAATCCATGGGCTGGCATGTATTTAGGAGCTCCGTGTTTTTGAACATGAAACAGAATTGCAAATCTTAACCGTGGTGACATCCGGAGACAAAATTAAGTGAAAATTTCTTCTTGACATGAAATTGCTGGGAGCATTTAATATAGGGGAGAGAATGAAAGTGAGGTACATTTCTAGAAACAATGCCTACAAAAGCTTCTTTCAGAAACAAAAAAATATGTTAGTAACAGGAAAAAAAAACATAAGTGCACCATGCCATGTTCACATTTACTACATTTGAAGTATGTGCACAGTGATTATTAGTGTAGTGGTTTGAGCTGAAAGTTGCAAAATGTTGACTTTAGAACACTAATTTGTATTTTCTAGAGCACGGTTTGGTTTATGTCATTGTACATGTGATTTCAGTGGAAACAGCAACATCATATGGGTTTATGAAAAGTTTTGATTTTTATACAATCCGTTTAAAAAAAAAGAATATAATGAAATCACAGATAAATAAGAAGAAATTCACCCACTGGAAGGTGCAACAGAAAATAATTATTTCCTTGCAGGAGAGGTGTGTAGCTCACCTTTCATAGAAAAGATGTAATTGCAAGGGGAAAATATTTTCACCATATAGAAACTCCTTTCCCTACCACCACTAATTCTGGGGAACTCCCTGCCTATTAACTCAAAACACATCCTCTATGTTCCAATCTAGGCCAAAAAGCTTACAGACATGAAGGCTGTCTGAAAACAGACACGTTTCTGAATTTCATTTCCAGCTGTCCTTACTTTAATACTTTTTGGAGTATCATTGGTCTTCATGCATAGTGTAATTACCAGAACCTTTGATTACCTAAGTGTGTATAATCTCTCTAATTCTCTGATAAATGTGGTTGGTAATGGTTTATAATAATAGCGGTTTTAGTGCAGTCATGTTCAGCTGCCTACCCACAGTGCCCTGTGTGTTGCTGACGTTCACACACAGTCTAGTCTGTCTGTGGTGTACACAGTACTTTTCAGGAAACTTAGCTGCGCAACATAGTTCAAGTGGCACTTACTAACTCATTTTGAGCTACGGCGCTGACTGTCGGGTGACTCTACTTAGTGGTGACATAGATAGTGTCACTCATAATCATGGAAATGTCACTCAAAATGACACTAAAATTATGAAAATGTCACACATAAGCAATCTGAAACCTTGGCAGCTATGTGAATATCTTGTTTGAGCTGTTTCCAACACCACAAACTCGCCGCTTAAACCACACAACTTGGTAGCGTGTAGTGTCGGGGAAGTGTTTTTGAAGATAACGCTGCAAAATTAAACTAATCACCACCAAATTTTGCATGAGGAGTAGTGAAGCAGAAAACGCTTGGGTTTAAATCAAGTTGCATGCTTTAAATAAAGAAAAGTTGATACGTTCATTGTATAAAGAATGTAGGGGCATATTTACAAGGGCTTTTTCTCTGCCTTTTTGGCATAAAAAGCCAAAAAAGCAGAAATAAAACTATCACCCTATTTCCAAGAGGGTGCTAACATGCATAATCGCATGTTAGCACCCTTTTTCCCAACGCCCCCCTTTGCATCTCTAATGAGATGCAAAGTGGGCGTCACTGGGCGTACCCCGGATGGACAACCTTGCAAATATCACTGATGTTCACATCGCGATATTTACGAGGCTGCCCCAGAATTTTAAAACACGTTAGTTTTTGGAGAAAATCACTGTTTTCTCCAAAAACGAACATCTGCTAAAATGCAGACTTACCTATCCCCATCATTGGGGGTTGATTATGCTGATACGATCCTGTGGGTCGTATCAGCAAGGTTATTGCCGTTTTGCAGGGAACATCGCTGGAAAACCAGCGGTTGGTTTTGCAGTCAATGCACCCATGTCCCCTCCTTTTCTCAGTTTATTGTGGAAATAATGCTTCAATATAGTGAATGCGTTGAAAACCAAATGGAGTGAAACCGGTTAGACAGCTTCTCCTGGCAGCAAGTCCAAAAAGCTAGTAAGATTGTGGTTAGATATCCGTGGGCTGGTACCCTGGCTAGAGTCTGAGATCTGAACTGAGCGACGTAGATGAGTGCACTGGGATGATTCAGCGCCACGGTATCTGATAGATCAGAGAGGTGGCAAGTTATTGCAGCCCTCGGTGTCATCAAGCACTGTTTCATTGCCTTAACAAGCTTTCTTTATTTAACCGAGAACGGATCTCACCCCAGTGGTCAGAGCTGTAATGGAGCAAGTTCATGATATCACTTTGGCTGTCTGACAAGCACACAATTGATTTGATTTGCAAATGACTGCAGACATTAAACAGACAACAGCTGTTTTTTTTGGTGCAGTGGCTACTGTCATCTCATCCCTAGAGCATTATCCACCACTACTCTCTAGTGTTACAGTGCACTATCCTCTGCCCGTAGGCACAGTCCCATTTCTATTTTCTAACACCACATAGAATGCCCACCTTCCTTCTACCCCAGGTACAAGGAGTCCTGCCCTCAAACCTTCTCCACAGTATCCAGCATTTTCCTCGCCTAGGAGTAAAAATGGGCCACTGCTGGTCCTACTAAAAATTTCTAGTAGCTTTCTTCTTTGACCAGCTAGTGCCTTGTGTGTTGTCCTTCCTGAGGCAGGCTGTTGCTGCCCTCTTACAACAGGTGCAGTTCCTGACACCCTACTACCTCAGGGATAGTGCTGAGTGCTGGTCCTCAACTAGTTAAAGTGCCCAACTTTCCCTTACTATGGCAGGAATGGCGCACATCATGATACTTCTTCTGGCAAGATATCCCTATCTATCCTCTCATATCAGGTAGAGCACAAAATATCTTTGAATGCAAGGTGCAATGACCCTACTCACAATACAGTAATCTGGAAACTTCCATTTGCTGTGTTTCAACTTTCAGCAATAGATTGCAAAGTGTTTAAACATCTACAGAACCAACAAATTTGTACAAAAACATCCCTCAGCACCACCTCAGTATCACTCAGCACCACATCCGCACAAGCGAACCACCACCTCAGTAACACTAAAGTACCACCTCAGCACCAGTTCAGCACCACTGCACTACAAAAATCAATTACACTGAATACCATTCAATTACTATCCAAAAAATTCTACAACACACCATGCCACATATTTCCACACTATACAATCCCACAAAAAACATTCCAATGAAACCCATTTTTCCCTCACACTTCCACCAACTCTGCCATCTCTCCACAACACACCCACTGCCCCTCTGAACTCTCCTTCACACACCCACTACCATTTTTCACCTTGCAATCCCTCTGCCCCGCTCATCCATCCCTCCCTCTCACTCCCTATCTCTTCTCTATAATACCTGCTCACGCATACTACCTTCCGGTACCTCCTCGCGCTGTGCACTAGTCCACCTCTCACCTCCCCTCTCACAACCCTATCTCTCACTCTCTGTTTCTCATACCATCCCTCTCTCTCACGCACTCTTCCTGCCTCTCTCTTGTGGTTCACTTCAGGTCTTTCTGCACAATATCTTTCCTGTACCTTTTCAAGGTTTCAGTCCCTCAAACCTATGCTATCCTCCTCTTGAATGGGTGTCCTCTGTATACACAAACTCAGTCTCTTTATATGCCAGTGCCCTGCTGTGTTTCACACCTTCTCACACACTCTTTCTACTCCTGTCTGGAGTTCATTCACTACTTTGTGCGCAAACTATCTATCCCTCTCTAGCTTCCTTTCTATCTATTTTCTCGAGTTCTCACCCCTATCTATTCACCATGCCACATTATTCCACTACACAAATAGACTACACACCACACAATACCACCCCACACAATTTCACAAATAGCAATTCCAATCCAAACCACATACTTCCACTCTACACCACATACATCCACAAGACTTCAAACAAAAACACAATGCTAAAATACACTACCATTCACAATGCCAATAGCTCTAACTCTCGCAAATGCGAGACCTATTGCATTGCAAATGCTTGTTTGTCATGCAGCCCATTTTGCATTAAAGGAAAATGGGATGCGTTTAAAACATAAATGAAAACTCACACAAACCTTTTTTAGGAGTAGGAAGTTGTCCCATGGACCACTGCTTACCACTAAAAAAAAATTTGGGGCAATATTGACAAAGGGGGGGGGGGGGCTTGTCGACTCCCTTCTCATTTGGGAATGGCTTGCCAACTCCTGTGAATTGGTGATGTTCATTTTTTTACAACCTGATTTCAGTCGAAAAAAAATACACACAATAAAAAAATCTGTATTTGGAATTGACACCATAAACACGTCTCTTCCAAATAGCGAATCCTTATTGTTTGCTTATTACTTTTAATTTTTGGGGAAACCTTTTGAAATTGCTAATTAGATTTAGTGCATTTCAAATCTGTTTTATCCCTGTGGGCCAGCTGTACATAGTATTTTTGCCATCACAACCAGCCTGATTCACAGCCATTTTTTGTTTCCTATGCACAAACACCAAATTGCAAATCAGTAGCAAGTTACCAGTGGCGGCCTGTGCAGGTAAGCACAGTGGGCGGGGTGAGGGCATGGCAGGGGTGGTGGGGGTGAAAGTGATAAATTACAGAATAGGTAAGGTAAAATAATGGATAAATAAAAGCACTTACCTTGTGCTCACAACATTGCCAACTTGGGGATGCAGTGAGCACAAAGTAAGTGATTTTATTTATTTATTTATTTTATCTTGCCAATTCCGGCGTTTGTCACTTTCACCGCCCACACACCCAGTCCCGCTGCACCGAGCTTGCCTGAACAGGCTCCTACTGCAAGTTACCACTCTGCAATTTGCGCCTGTAATCCAATTCTGATCCTGTATTTTTAAAGGGTTGTGTTTAGGGTGTTACTTTCAAATATTGAATGGGAATGGTCTGTATTAATGTTTTGCAACCGGAATCCAGAAGCAAAACATTAATACTTTTCCGACTACAGAAGTATATTGGTAATGCATTTGCAAACAGGAATGGGTCCCAAAAGGACCTCTTTATTAGAGAATATTATTTTTTTTAATTTGAGAGTTGGCAGTGGTCTAATGAACCACTGACTACTTGCTCTTAAAAAAGGTAAGTTGAGCATGTAATTTAAAAAAAAATATTGGGTTTCAAGGAAAAAATGCTTTTGTAAAAACAATCACAGACGTAGTTTGCTGACCCGAGTAGGCCACCATCCCTGTGATAGCTCCATGCTTAGTGGGTTGCAAATTGCAACCTACCTCATTACTATTCATAAGGTAGGTCGATATGCGACCTACTAAGAATCGGTAATTTGTAAACTGACCTATTAATACATAGGTCGGGTCTCAAAATAGCACTGTGGTCGCAAAAATACTGGACACAAAAGGCAACCAGTATTTTGTCACCAGAGGTTGTACATCCGGCACTTGGTACATGAGGCACTTGGTGAGGAAGTGTCTAATATTTAATGGGGTGAGAGAATCAAAAGCTGTAGTGTTCACAAAAATAGATCATCTCTGTAAGTAGTTGAAAGGCATGGAAACGCATTTTGAAGAAAATAATTTCATTGTAAAGTAGACTTTCAATGTCTATAATAATGACAATAAAACTAAAAATGTTTCACTTTTCTTGAACCGTTTAATCACTTCAGCAACAACAAAGAAAAAGATACTTGAAAAGTCAAGAAAGGATTTGAAAGAGGAGGTTAAATGGCATCCTTTTCCTAATTAACACTTCTTTCCTTTATCTTGCATATCTGAATTAATGTGTTTGGAAAATTACAGTATAAACCAAGGTTAAAAAGTAGCAGAAATATCAAGGGATTGCAATTAATTCGCTGAAAACCCAGTGCAGCAGTGGTTTTCATATGGAGCAAGCCACACTTAGAGAGAGAATTATAAATCAATTTTCTGCACTCATATTCTTCCCTAAATGGTGAAACCAGCAGAAGATATGAAACCATGACTACTATCGGGGTCATTTAGACTTTGGCAGAAGCACCACCCTAAATCTGCTTGGTAGCACGCTGCCAAGTTTGTGTTTCCTCAGGACCACTTAGACTTGGCGTATCGCAGTGAAAGGGAAAGAGCCTGCCCACCACAAGGTCATCCAATCACAGTAACTCTCGCCTTGTCCTGTGCAGGCCAGGGCGACTTTCATATGGTTTCTTTGCCTGGGACTGCAATGCAAGGCATTGTGGGTTGGGGCAGGGAAATCAAACAGTTACTCCAACTCAGTTGGAGAAAACTCCCTGAGCATCAAGAACCAAACCTCTTCATGAAAATAAACACATTTTTAAAAATATCAGCAGCTCCACTGAGAGTTCAAAGAATCCAGCCTAACTTGAGGGCATCTCTAAATTTGGTAGGTTGTGCTCCCGCAGAGCAGGGTGAGCTGCGGCCTCTGCTAACCTAGTGAGCCAGTAGACTGCTCAACAAGGTCTAAATTACCCCCTATACATGTTGAGATGAGAATTTTTGATGGGGCTAGGCCTTCGAATTGGCAGGGCAGTAAAAGGAAATACCCTCACTTCCTGTCACTTTCTCATTTAACAAGATGTTCCTGCTCAGGTCATAAAAATTAGAATTACTGAGACAGCTATTCAGTATTTGATGTTATCAATTGAACATTACAAAATGTAATCTAGATAGCTCCAACCAAACACCCTACAATTTAAAACCATTTATAGGAAAAAGGTATCACAAAAAAGCAGCCCTTCAAAGTTTGTGCCAGACATCCATGCATTACCTCATAAACTCCTGGAGTACTGCTAGATTATGTCCACTTCTCCATCAAAAGTAGAGATCAGCTCCTGAAGGCAGGAACCCAAAGCCAGTTTCCTGGCTCAACAACATTTATATTGTTAACAAAGCTTCATTAATGACAGTCACCCTTTCATCAAGTTTTCTCAGGTTAATATTGAATTGAAAAAAGCACAAATACTATGAGGGGTCTAGAATCTTACCTCATCCACAAATGTTTTTGTACATCTAAATCAAATTTATGCAGTGAAAAAGTGCAAGCGTAACAATCCGGCCGTATGGAGGATATACTGTCCCACAAAGAAAGTACACACCACGTAGCTGGTAACTGGTCAACCTTCTTTATTTCTTTTTCTGCATACAAATCTTATGTCCACAATCCTCCTGCCTCATACTGCCACCCCTTAATCCAAGGACTGCTCCGTCCTTCCTTCTGACCCTACCTTTTGAAGGTGGTCATATGGCCACTGGCCATCTAGTCAACTGGGTCCTAATGTCAATCTTGTGACAATTTGACAGAGGGCAGCACAAATTTTATGTTTCAGAGAAAAAATGAGAACACTGGTGTTTTGGGCAAGGACGCGGGGGAAATTATGCATGAATGGAATTGAAGCCAATGATACTCACAAGCTCTTGGGTATTCAGAAAGATTTTGAAATCTAAATTGTTTCAGAAAAAAGCAGGAGTAAGTTTCTTTTCACAAAGTAAAGGTAACAGCTCTACATTACAAACAGGTGTTGGGAGATGGGTTTCTCCACAGGCAAAATGCACAACTCAGCCATGCAAGAGTTGAGGATGAGAAGCATGCCTGGAAATTAATCATTACAATGGAATTACATGCACAGCCCAATGTATGTTTATGAATTCTCAAAATAATGGCAACCTATAACATTGTAGGAAATCTAGAATGCATAGATTTCTAATTTTTGAACATCAGCACAACTTTTGTGATTTGAGGCTGCATAAAGTAAGTTTACAAGAAAACCAAACCTGTCACACAGGTATGGATAAATGACTGAAGTGCTTGAAAATATTTTTTGTCCCCTTGAATGTCAGCATAGTTCGTTGACTACTAAAGCATTGACAACACCATCCACATGCCCTACATCCTCATCCTTCAAGACCATTTTCCAACCTTAGAGCCTTCCTTTAAGAACGCTCCAATTCCCCATTCAAATTGAATGAGTCTTATTGCTATACACAACCTGTTATTACAGTGTTTGTCTACAGGCCCATTTCATATCTGATAAATCATAAACTTAACTGACTAGGGCAATTTTAACAGTTACCGTGGAAGAAATAGAGAGTGAGTGCACCAGGGGAACTGGGCAATGGAGGAAGAAAATGTGATAAAGAAAGATTAGGGAGAGGATGTGGTGCCACCCAGACCTGTTGACTTTGGAACTGGGGAACAAGATTTGATTTCCAGTGTTGGTTCAATATCTAATGATTCTGGGCAAATCAGGTAAACTCCCTGTGCCTAGGAAATTAGTATGGTCTTGTATAATATAACTGGTGCTCATGTAAAGCGCTCCCATGCCCTTGGGCCGAGTTCATTCCATATAAAACTTAAAACGGAGAGAATGTATATCTTGATTGACAGCAAATAATAACTTATGATTGTTTAGCACTTGCTTTCACAATTGCGCACCATACTAGCTGCTTTTCAATGGCACAAATTTGATTGATTTCAGGAGGATACAAACCCTCAATCTTGCCTTGATTGCTGCTAAATACGTCACTACTAAGAAAGGGCAATTATACATGGTGTTTATGGACCTGTCCACTGCCTTTGACTACGTGTCCCATGTAAACTGTGGGACATTATGGATTCAGAACTTGGATTCAAAAACGTATATAGTCAGGCAGAGGCTGTGATTCGATATGGAAAAAACAGAGAGTCCTCAAAGCCCTTCAGGATCGAAAAGGGGGTGAGACAGGGTTGCGTTCTCGACCCTTTCTCTTCTCCTTGTATACAAATAAGTTACCTGAGGTCCTGACTAAAAATTGCAAGGATGTTCCAGTGACAGGCACACTATCCTTACCTGTCATGATTTATGCAGATGGCGCTGTTTTGCTGGCAAGGACCCCAATGGCCTTTCAGTTGTCCATCGAGGCTTACTCTGCTTTTATGGCCAAGCTTGGCTTATTTGTGAACAAATCCAAATCCAAATGTGATGTCCCTTGGAATGGGAAAAAATAAAAAATGTATGCAATTTCACATAGATGGCAGACATTTGGAGAGAATAGAGAATTTCTCGTATTTGGTCATCCTCTTTGATGACAAATGAAACTGGTCTACTATGGTTACGAGAGCAAACCAGATGTCGAGAAGCATAGTGGGCCTTTGGAAGTTTGCCCTAAATTTGGGGGATAAACCAATTAAATAAATATTGGATATTTATACAGCAAAAACATTATCTATTGCTACCTATGGTGCTGCAGTTTGGGGCAAAACACAGGTAGAGTCCCTCAAAGTTATAGTGGACACATTTCTAAAAAGACTTCTGGCTCTACCAAGTTCTTGCCCAAACATTTGAGTTACTAAGGAACTAGATTGTTTGTTTATCTCAGACATCATAAAACCGGCCCTGTTGATGGCGTGGCTATCGATGTGGAAAAGGGAAACAGTCCTCCTTAATCAAACAGTGTTAAAGGATATTTTATCCCTGGACTGAGATCTATGAATTGCTTGGTTAGCTTATGAGGAAACATTCTTTAGTGTACTGGATTTAGAGTTCCTGTTTGATACTCCATCTTATTGTACATCATTCCCCAAAACTAGATCAAAGGAATTTTTTTTTGCCAAACAAACTCAAGATAGATTGCAAGAAAATCAAATCAAAAGCTCAGTAATTGCCTGTAGAGCATCTTTTCCTGTGGCAAATGGGCATCTATCTTATTTGTCTTTTGTCACCAATTTAAGACATCGTTTTGTTTTGGTGAGATTTAGACTGATATACATCCAGCTAATGTTTGGGAACCCCGCTCAATCTTATTCGGTATCCTACTTGTCTCTCTGCCCCATGTGACGGTTTTTCTAAGCAATCAATCTCACATTTGCTCTTATTTTGCTTATTTTATAAGGCTGAGAGGGCTCAATTCATTATCCCTCTGAGGAAAAACTTAGTTTAAGTTTGCATGACCAGGCATTGGATGTAATACAAGGATTGGAAACACCCTATATATGTTATACGATTGCCTCTCATTTATTAGCTGTTTTCAAGATTAGAAAGGTAAATATTCTGATATAAGGGCAAGCCCCTTAGACCGCCATAGCACTGAATCTGGAAATGTTAATGTTGTTTATTGGCATTCACATTTTTAAATTTGTCTGTTAAAGAGTTGTTTTTTATACTTTTCGTGACACTTCTTAGCTTTTATGTATTTAAAATTGAATAATGAAATATTGAATAATGAATTGTTTGAATGTTTTTAATGTCTGTATTTTATCCATGTTTCTCTTTTATGTACCTTTATGCATTCTTCTAAATGCGAAATAAAGATCTTGATTAATTGATTGAATATGGCCTTGTATAATATAACTGGTGCTCTTGTAAAGCACTCCAATGCCCTTCAGCAGAGTTCACACCATATAAAACTGAAAAAAACAGAGAGAAACAGATAACTAGATGGACAGATAGTAAAAACTTATGGTTGTTTAGCAATTGCTTCCAAAACTGTGCACCATACTAGCTGCTTTTCAATGGCACAAAGTTAATCCATTTCAGGAGGATACATAGCTGCATTTAAACCATCAAGGCAGAATATCACTACATGATTGGCTGGCACTATTTCATGTAATGGTGGTAAGTTAAAAGCAAAACGGTGGTAAGTTAAGGTAGTGAGGCACCGAACACTTTTACCACCATATTATGGAAACAGTATTCTGGAGTTGATATGATACGATTGTGCCCATTTGTTATGCCACATTTTGTTGTGGTGGTGACATGTTCTGTTTAAGCATGGGCTGAAAATACGTTATGCTCGCGGAATTTGTAAATTTTTGGCAATTTTGCAATCCGCGAATCGCGTGAAATTGCCAAACAATTTGCAATTCGCAAGTTGGCGAATTTTGTTGCTTGATTGCGCTTCAAAAATACAATCTCGCGCGCGCGGTGTTGACTTACCGTGATTCTGAGTTCGCCGAGTAGTTTTCTTCCCGGTTTGCGTGCGCTGCGCCATTTTAGATCTGGCTGCGTGATCCCGCGAGACTTTTCGACCACGAGCATGTCATGGAGTCCCACCATCTTGCACTGCAAGACTTTGAGAACGCAAATACGTCAATAGGGGATCGCGATAACATATCGCGAGAGTAAACAATAGAGAATACCTAGATGCGACGCTCAGCGGACATCCGGCGGGAGATTTGAACAGCTCGCTTTCCCGAAGTCACAAAAATTGCAATTCTGCACAAGAAACCTATCGCTGGCAGCATAAACCTTCTGAAAATGATCATTTGGATCAGAATAACTCCTCAGATTGACATTTGGCTGCACTTTTTTGTGCAAGGAGTCAATTTTGGCGGGAGTGGGAGGAAGTAAGTGCCCCAGAGTCTCCAACTTCCTGTTCGTGTCCAGCAGGCTCCTCCCAGTGCTTTTTTCCATGTCCGGGTCACTTTTCATTTGAATCTGGAGCTGGAAGGATTATTCTTTGTGGCTGCTGCTGGATATTTGTATTTGAGGACTTTTTGTTTGGATCACTTTTGGATTTGAGATTTTACAAGTAAGTTGCTGTTGTTTGTTTGGGGCATTCCAGTTGCTGCAACTCCAATTTATAAACTTTTTCACAACTTTAAAAAAAATATATTGTGGGTAGCTGCACTATCCAGCAGGCCCAGGGTTAGTCATGGGTGCATGATACAACTGTTTCTGTGAGTTTTGTTGAACTTAAACATCATTTACGGCATGGATGGCATGGAATTGAATAGCTCACTGTTATATGTGGAGGTTTTTTTTAATTTTGAGGTGCGTGTTAAAGCCACACTAGCCAGTAGGCCCAGGGGTAGTCAGTGGTGCATGGACCAAGTCTTTCTGTGGGATCTCTTGAATTTAAACATCATTTAGGGCATGGATGGCATTGGATTGAGGTGATTTTTGTTTGTATTTCGATTTTTTTGGGTGTTGTTGGGGATTGGTCCAGGGCCTGGCCATGTGGGTGGGGGGGGGGGGGGGGGTGGGCATATTGAGGCCACGCAGTTTTTGCCATAGGCCGGCAAGCTTCCAGGCCAGTAGGCCTAGGGTTATGAATGGGTGCATGAAACAACTCTCTCTGTGTGGTCACTCTTCTATTAATTTAAACATCCATTTTTGATTAGAATTGCAATTTTTATTTTGGGTCTTTCCGTTTTTGGGTGTGTTGTGTTAATAATAATAAATGCCCAGTTGCAATAGTATTAATTGAAGCACTACATATGCAACATTTATTTAACTGATGTTCCTCTGGCTTCTTTGCTTTTAGGTGCACAAAGACTGAGAACCAGGAATCATCCTCATCATCATCACTTGTAGTGCCAGGAAGAAGTTCTGCTGCGGTGTGTGCACAACGTCACGTGATGTCACGTGTGGCCACAGACAACTATGCAACTCGTTCTACTGCTTCCTGCTGTTCTGACATCTGAAGAAGATGGGCCCAAAGAAAGGTAGCCATAGCTCCTCTACCAAGAAAGTTGCCAGTGCCACTGCCAGTAAGAAGAAGCAGAAGAAGCAAGTGGCGCCACTTACCAAGGAGACTGGTGTGACGACCACCACTTTTTTGGGGGAAAAAAACCTACACCTCCAGCAGTGGTGTCCGCCAGGGACGAAGCTGGGAGCAGTACCTCCGCTTCATTGGTCTCAGTGCCACCACGCCAAGTTAGGCCCAAACCAATGAGTGCCGCAGAGGCAGCCACTTTAATTGCTCTTTCACCATCGACCAGTGATGTTGGCGTTGACTCATCGCAAACTAGCATCCATTCAACGCAGGGTGTAACTCATCTGACGAGTGTTCAACCAAAGCTGTAATGTCAACCACAGGTGCAACAAGGAGAGGTGCAAGGAGAGGCGCAAGGAGAGTCGCAAGGAGAGGCACAACTGCCCACAATACTTGTTACTCCAGAAGTAGCGGCACATCAGGAAATCGAGATTCATGCGGAGGTATCAGCCGAGCAAGCCACTCCTGATGATCCATTGTCTTCCAGATCCCCAGCAAGGAAATGGAGGGCTAGGACAACTTCTTCTTCAAGCCCCCTTCTGATGATCTAGATCTTGATTGGCACCCACCAATACACTCTGAGAGGGAGGCATGCCATGAGCCGACAAAGCTAGGTAAAAGGAAGGTTCCCGCAAGGCTTTCAGGGTGATGATGAAGAAGTAGAAGTAGAAGTGGTGTATTCTGCTGCTGATGAAGAGTCTGAGGTTGACGACCCAGTCATCACAGTTGTCACTCCAGCCCCAGCGGGCATGCAGCAGACAGACATTTTTACCCTATCCCGAAATGATGCGCGGGATGTGGGCGGCGTGGCACTGGTACCACCACCAACACAGGTAACTACTACACCAACACGACCTACAGCTTCCATATTTTATCTTCTGAAGGGCCGGCATCCAGCTCGACCTCCATTACCTCAAGTAGTGGTGCTGTAAGTGCACAACAGAGTCAAATTCCGCCACGCCCATCCTCCACTTCATCTGGCATTGAAAGTGATACCTCCACCACCACCAGAAATCTCAACTCCCCAGTTTGGGACTTCTTTAGTATTAGCAAAAAGGCGGAAAACCAAGTTATTTGTTAGATTTGTAAACAAGTAGTAGTCGGGGTAAGCTTGGTACCAACTATGGTACCAGAGGCCAGAGAGGTCATCTCCAAAAACACTACATTATCCAGTGGGAGGCACTCCTAAGTAACATCAGGAAAGCCAAAATTACAAATCCAAATGTAGCCATTGATATTGCATCTGATGACGAGGAGCTGATCGTGCAGGGGGGAGGTAAAGTAGCAAGAGACATTTTTTCTGGTACACACAGTACCCCTGGCAGCAGCACTGCAGTGGTAGCACCCACACCCTCCACCCCAGCAACATATAGGAGGCACAGTAGGAGTCTGGTAGAGACCCCAATGCGAAAAAGTACATCAATGAGCCTAACTGGGTTGAAAAAGTCTGGATCATCATCACATATGAATACGGTCCAGACCACCATTAAATGCATGTTTTGGTCGGAGGCGCCATTTGAACGCAACCACCCAACGGCACGTCTGTATAATGCAATGCTGGCTAAAATGTTAGTGCTTGATCTTGCCCCTTTTTCTTTAGTGGAAGGGTGGGTTTTCTAGAATTTCTGAAAACAGTCTGCCCTAAATGGAAGGTTCCTAGCCGGTCCTATTTTGCCAGAGTTTTGGTTCCAGCACTACATCAAGATGTGCTGGACGTGATTGGGGCAGCTTTGCAGAAGAGTTCTGTTCACACTATCCACCTGACAACAGACATGTGGACCAGTTGCCAAGCCGTTGATTACATGTGCATCACTGCACACTGGGTCTCTTTTGCGGGGGTTAGAGAGAAGAAAGCCGCAGGTGTTGACAGTGTCACAATTTTTCAAGCTACTCGGAAACATGCAACAGTAGCCATGTTTTCCATGGAGAAATCTCATACTGCAGTAAACATTTTGCAGGAGTTTAACAGTAAGGTCTTTGAATGGCTGCTGCCAAGAAGGCGCATGATTGGTTATGTTTCCACGGATAATGGCAGTAATATAGTTAAGAAAAACCAAAGGTGATGATGGACGGAGCGTTGACAATACAAACACTCACCCCCAGTCAACTGATCTGGGTTTAATCCTACACCGTTCTTTAGCTCACTCCGCCACCCCAGTTCAGACATGGCCATATGCAAATCAGTCTGACCCTGTGCCTCATGGGAACAGTCCAGCCCGAACTGCCAAGCCATGTCTTCCCTGGACCGGAATCAAGCTTCCCAGGACCGGTTTCTGGCATTACAGCCGTCTTCAGCCGGGCTTGCTTGACTCCAGTGGCAAAGTGAGCAAGGGACTCACGTCTGAGCATACCCTGCCAACTTAGGGCGAACAAAGAAAAACCAAAGGTGATGATGGACAGAGCGTTGACAATACAAACACTCACCCCCAGTCAACTGATCTGGGTTTAATCCTACACCGTTCTTTAGCTCACTCCGCCACCCCAGTTCAGACATGGCCATATGCAAATCAGTCTGACCCTGTGCCTCATGGGAACAGTCCAGCCCGAACTGCCAAGCCATGTCTTCCCTGGACCGGAATCAAGCTTCCCAGGACCGGTTTCTGGCATTACAGCCGTCTTTAGCCGGGCTTGCTTGACTCCAGTGGCAAAGTGAGCAAGGGACTCACGTCTGAGCATACCCTGCCAACTTAGGGCGAACAAAGACAAACCAAAGGTGATGATGGACGGAGCGTTGACAATACAAACACTCACCCCCAGTCAACTGATCTGGGTTTAATCCTACACCGTTCTTTAGCTCACTCCGCCACCCCAGTTCAGACATGGCCATATGCAAATCAGTCTGACCCTGTGCCTCAAGGGACCAGTCCAGCCCGAACTGCCAAGCCATGTCTTCCCTGGACCGGAATCAAGCTTCCCAGGACCGGTTTCTGGCATTACAGCTGTCTTCAGCCGGGCTTGCTTGACTCCAATGGCAAAGTGAGCAAGGGACTCACGTCTGAGCATACCCTGCCAACTTAGGGCGAACAAAGAAAAACCAAAGGTGATGATGGACGGAGCGTTGACAATACAAACACTCACCCAGAGTCAACTGATCTGGGTTTAATCCATCACCGTTCTTTAGCTCACTCCGCCACCCCAGTTCAGACATGGCCATATGCAAATCAGTCTGACCCTGTGCCTCATGGGAACAGTCCAGCCCGAACTGCCATGGCCATGGCTGATGGTGGCTATTTCAGAGTGCCGTGTTTGGCGCACAGCATTAACATTATTTCCAAGTGCCGTGTTTGGCGCACACCATTAACATTATTGTTCAAGATGTCTTGAAAAAAGAAAACGCAGTCAGTAAGTTACTGACCACCTGCCAAAGAATCTGCACACATTTCCGCCATTCTTTTAAGGCCCGGAAGCAGCTGAGGATCGTTCAACGTGACCGTAGAGTGCCAGTCAGAGGACTCATCCAGGAGGTGGCAACAAGTTGGAACTCAACCTTCTACATGCTTGAGCGTCTGTTTGAGCAGTACTTGGTAATCAATGAGTATGTCTTTCACGCACGGGGTGCTTCTATGAAAGACATGAGGCTAGAGGTGGAGGAATGGGACCTAGTTAAAAACCTGACAGACATGCTTCGTCCTTTTGAGGTCTACACGCGTGAAGTCAGCAGAGAGGACTGTACTTTGGGCAAAGCTATCCCATTGTTGCGCATGCTAGAGCACCAACTGAAGGCGGTGTCTTCAACGTTCCAAGTTAATGCTGAAAAACAAGACGCATATCGGTTGGCGGAGAGCTTATTAAGCCGCTTAGTTGACAATGCGAGTCTTAAAGCAATACATTCAGAACAACATTACATTTGTGCCACTATTCTGGATCCACGGTACAAAAAGGCACTGGCCAGCAATACATGCATTCCTTTTTCTGAAGTAGATCTTTCCACTCTGTCAGCCACTCGGTTCGAAAAAGAGCGGCAGGAAATTGAAGGAACCACCACAAGTACTACTGAAGCAGCAGGCCATCCGGCGTCAAGGTACACTTCTGTGGCCGAAGGCAGTCACTTTCCCTCAGAGCCGTTACCGACACCAGCAACCGTATCATCACCTGCACCAGGCCCAGCCAAAATATTGTCGGAAGTGGATTGGATAACTCATCAAGGGTTTGCTTGTTCCAGTGTTGATGCAAAGGCAACAGATGGTACGCAAAGTGGAGCCCCCCTGGAGGACCTTGAGTGGATGGTGCAGGCCTATCTGGATGACCCAACAGAGGTCTTCTTTGATCAGAACCCATTGGTGTATTGGTATGGGAAAAGGCCTCAATGGCCACTGATCACCAAGCTGGCTGTAAATTACATGGCTTGCCCACTCGCAAGCGTGTCTTCTGAACGTGTTTTCAGTGCTGCTGGTGCCATTGTTACTTCAAAAAGGACCCACCTCTCGCCCAAAAATGTGGAGCGGTTAACAATGATCAAGATGAATCAACACTTCATTTTTTCCGGCGCTGATCTGTTGTGTTGTGGTATTTGGACAGGCGCCAGGACGCCCCTTCGCTGGGGCAGCTGTGCGCCGAATAAAAGTTATTAACATAACATAACATAACATAACATACCACCATATTACAAAATACGTGAATCCATGCAGGAAGAAGAGGACACCGACTTAGGTGACGGAAGTTCTTCTCTGTTAGCTGACCTACTCCCGGTTCAATTCACAGAGTTTGAGGATGAGCTTTACTTTCCTGAACCTAGGCTTGAAATACTTACTTTTTTCCCCCTCCTTATTCACTTTTATTTCTGTGTGTCTTTCTTTGTTTTGCAACTTTTAGCACAACAAAACTTTAATCACAACAAATCCATCAGCAGCACTGTCTTCGTCTTATTTCCATATTGAAGGTGCCGCTGTCTGCATTCCTGAAGTTCACAAGTTCACAACTCAGACATGCTCCTCTATCCTCCTCCTCCAGACTCCCCCTATCCATTTCCCTAAAGGCAGATGGCCGGATTACACAGAATCAAGAAACTGTTGCTTCGTAGACGAGTCCCCTCAAAAGAATTGGGACTGGAATGACTGACAATTCTGACTGTTACTTCTGAAATCGACACGAGAGACTGCCCTGTGGCCCTTCACTTAAGAATAAGATGCTGACAAAAAGTGGAACAGGTAATGAATGATGAGATGGCATGCAGTGGACAACACTGGCTGTCTGGCTCTGAGGAAAGCAATTGCTGTTTGTTTATTGTGCATGAAATGAATCCTATGTGTTCTGTTATTATTTAATCTTTAAATACTTTTACACACTAAATGTAACTCAAGTCTACTCTGTTTACCTTGTTTAATACAAATTGTACTTCTACTGCAGGGGCCACTACGTTGCATTTTTTAATATGGAAAATGTCCTTGGACTCACTGTGTGTAGACTGTGACTGCATGAACAACATTGAGTTTGCCAACACCATTATGATGATGAGTCATGATGACCAAAGTTACATAATATCTTCACAGTCACTCACTGGGATGGATAGATCATCATCGTCGATTTACGGACAAAATATGGCCATTTCGTGAGTGGCAAACAGGTAAACAAGGCAACAACAACGACAGCAGAACTACATGTCTGTCTACTCATGGTATGGAGTGGTTGAGCCAGTGTGTTGTTATGCCAGAGTCCAGACAGCGGTTCATGTAAAATTGTGGCTATGTGGCTTGCTGTATAAAATTTAGATCTGCTTTGTCTGTCTGTGTCAAATAGGTATGCTACATGGAGGTTGGTTCACTCAGTGGTGCCTGCCTTGACCGTTTGCATGGCCCTGGCCTGCTGTATGCTAATTATTATCCTGGAAACAGAGAATCAGAGTAGGCACTTTAGAAATGATGCATGTATGTAATACTGTCGCCTCTGAAAGTGAAAGTGTTATTTTTGTACTACACACCGTACCGTATATTTTTCCTCAGGGGTGTTTTAATATCCCTTTCTGTTTTTCCATCGACAATTACAGGCCGGCACTTACCCTGTGCTATGGGAAAAAACATTAACTCTGGCTTACCATAGCAATCCGCAATTCCGCATCCGCCAGGCAGGCAGTGGACAGTGTGGTCACCAAGATTGATCGACGGAGCACCCGATGGAATGGAGGAGTACCACGAATAAGAGGAATGGCTGGATGCATGCAATTTCCCAATTTGACCAGGAAAACTACAACATACAGTTACAGTATCCACTTCACTTGTCCTTATCTTTTAAATAATGTTATTGTTGTGAACTTCAATGAGTGCGACTCTGTGCGTTTGCTCTCTGCTTCAAATTCATCCCTACAGCTATTTGATAAGTTTCTTTGCTATTTTTAAAACTAATGTAATGTACTACTAAGTGTTTATTCTCTCTGAGGGCAGATAGGCAAGTGAAATTGCGTAATTACTGCAGCCCTGTACTGTCTAATTGTTTAGTACTAGTTAGTAAGTTGTAGTAAGTACTACTTTTCAGTAACCTAACCATCTATTTAGCAAAAACATCATGCATGCACTTCCTTTTTGTCCCGTAAAAGATTTATGGATATCTTTGTATCCAAAGATTTGTTTTTCTTCATTTGTTGTTTGTCCATGCGTACTGTTTTTTTTTCTCTCCAAAAAACTTTCCCAAAAACCCCCATTCCCATCCATTTTTTAATCCTTAACCCTCTTCCCCCGGGCTGTGTGGTTTTCATTGAGGTGTGACTAAATGAAACCAATAATTCCACATGCTTGCTGGGGAGGATAAGGTCAAAAGCAACAGAAAATCAATTTCAAGGCAGGTCAGGGAATCTGAGGATATATTCTTATTCTGCTTGACACACACCCATGAGTATTTGCAAATCAATTCAGAATTTCATGTCCGCCATCGAGTGGATTCATCATCAACAACATCCTCCTACACATGACTAAAGCTTACGTTGCTGTGTCCTTCAGTACTAGTTTTTGTAGTAGCCATAATCCACGCAACTAGTAGTTAACTTTTGATTGAATACTTTAGCATTGCTTAGGCTACAATTTATGGCACTGTTCTTGTGTACTGTACTATTGTACTGTTCTAATGCTCCTCTTAGGCCACTCAATGTCTCATTTCCTTTTTTTTCATATGCTGCTACTGCCAGTGTGTACCACTACTACTACTACCACCACAACGACGCCATTTCATCTGTCCAGGATTCCATAGCCAACCTTAATCGCCATTTGCCATCCAGCCAGCCCTGTGCCTAGCCCTATTCTCAAACACGAATCACAGGTAGGATAAGCATTTTGGGGGAGGAAGAATAATGGAGTAGGAGGAGAGGAGATACTGACGGTAGTACTAGTAAAGTAGAAGGGCAATTGAATTCACCAACTCTACCAGTGGCACTTTTGTACAAATTTGGGAGATTACTTAGACAATTTGAATCAACCATCCAGTTAAGTTTCAGGAAAACAAACGTACAGTAAACCCCCCCCCCTGCCTCCCCCACAAAACAGTAAAAACCCGTATGCTATGTTTAAATGGAAAATAAATAATTATTTACACCCTAACAAATAAACACTATCCCACACGACCTGACCCACCCCCTCCCTAACCCCAACCAATGTCCATGAAATAAATGTCCCCAAAAGTTCAAAAACCCCAACGCCCAATTCCCACCCCCCCAAAAGTCTTTAAAAAAGGGGCAAGGGACAGTCTCTACTTTGGCCGGTGGTGTCCTGTGGCCAGGTGGTCCCGCAGCTCTCTCCGGAGGGCCTTGAGCAGGACTTTCTGCCTCCCCACCTCCTGCTCAAGGTAGGCCACTCGCAGGGTTAGGCGGTGCACACGCACCTTGCAGGTACTGTCGGGGTACTATAAGGGGCAGCTGTTGGTTGCGCTGCTCGGCGAGGCGGGCGGCTGCCGGACCACGGCACCGTACCACTGGAGAATTGCGCTGGCTGTATGACCCAAGGGTAGTGGAGGAGGATGCAGCTGTTCTTGTACTCGACTCCTCCTCCTCCCGAGCCACCAGCCGCCGAAATTCGGCGACAATTGCCTCCAGCTTCCGGAGCCAACTCCTTCCTCGATGGTTTAGAAGGAGTATCTATATGAAGAAAGAAAAGAATACTGTAACCAGTACTCTTTAAGATTAACACAAAATAATTCAACAGAAAGTTGTGTCCCAGTAGCACTAGCAACTTGCAAGCACAGTACATAACATTTGTGGCATCTAACCTCCCACTTCGTCGGCCTCTCCTCTAAAATTAGTGGGAGTTTCAGGAATTCTACTAGCACTATGGACTCACTACATTAGACTTAGACAGTACACCAGTCTACTTTTTCTCTCTTCTTTAGTGAAATTAGTATGTAAACTTGTGGAAGCCGGCATAACGCCAGCGCAGTCAGCTTGCACCCAAGAAAACAGACGCAAGCCATGATGACGCAGACTCGCGTTACTGTTACCAGTACATGCAGGTGGGGAAGCTCTTACTTTTCTATTACGGGTGGCACTGGCCATACTCTATTACAACAAGGGCTACTGCTCAATTAATTTAACTTTCACCCTGCCCTGCCTCTGACTACTACAAAAGGAAAATGAAGAAGATAATATGATCATCTATCCCTTCACATGACATTTGCTTATATAAGGGATGACTTTAGGAGCTTTGTTTTTATAGATTGAGTGAACACCGATAGGCCACACATGAATGACAGAGTTGAAAAAAAATTATTAACATAGGTAGTGAGTGGTCCCCGTAATCGCCGGAGGAAGGCACTTGTGACTTGACTTGATAATGTGAACTATACAATATAGATACACAATATATGCTGTGCTTGCAAACTACTGCTAGACAAGGGAGTATTCTGAAAAATTACAACTTCTACTTTCCTCGGCTTTGCTACTCTGGCACGGACGTGCAGTGTTACATGCTCTTCAAACTAACACTCTTCATCCAGTGACCGTCTACTCTATCTACTCTACATAGACCTATGCTATCTATGAGGAAGATACCATCCAGGCATCCATCCATTCAAAGTAAATGTCAATCATTCGTCTTAATGACTCAGCTGGACAAACCTTACTTTGTCTCACCGACAAACACCCTTTTTATTTTATTTTGTAAACCACCACCCATGCATCCATACTTGACTTGCATTTGAATTTGACCCAAAGGATATATTGCGCACACATACAGTTTCTGTTTCACCCAGGCAGTGCTCTTTTCTTTCTCCTTCCACCAATCCTTCAACGGGCCATGCATCAGATTCCTACCAGCCACTACTGCCTGCATTCAAAAACACGTATCATTCTTTGCCAGTCATTACTTTAACTCGCTCGTCCTTCCTCTTTCCTTACACCCTTCTTTCCCTTTTCGTTCATCCCATCCATCAAGTTCATCTCTGATCTGACTTGGCTTCTCGATAAAACTTTCACAGCTGAGTTGGAGTCAAATTTAGAGGAGGCCATTGGTTACTTGTCAACTCCCGCCGCTAATGCTATTGCTAATGCGAAGTCAAGGGTGACTGTCTTCTGCCTGGTTGACAAAAACGTAGTTCTAAATTTGTAAGTCTTCTTAAAAGTAAAGTGTACTTGTACTGTACAACATACACCCCAGCAGCGAGCCTACTCTGCAATCTCAATATGTAAGGAATATAATAGCTTACCACTGCCCGCCACTACCGAGGCATCCCCCACAGCAGTTCCTGCTGCCACTGGTGGCACCACATCCACCCCTGGAGTGACCACCTCTGCGCTGGCCCTGGCACTGATGTTTGTCTGTGCCGATTGTGTTCCGCCTAGAAAAAAACATTTTATATTTTTAGATGCCATATACACCACTCCCTATTTTGTCTAGGAATGGAAAAAAAATTACTACATGAAGAAATGTAATTATTTGTGACTCTCTAGTCTAAACTAAAAATTCCCCTTTCGGAAGGGGAGGGTGTTTTTTCTTTTTATTTATGCTTAGCCATAAGATGCTACACTTTTTGGCACAACTTATGAATGCTTGATTTTTAACACGCACCTTTTTTCTCATAACAAACAGAAGAGCACTACGTTACTCATCATCATCACCACCAGTACTTTAAGTTCCTACCAGGTGAGGGGTCTCCCACAATTAATGTGTAAATCGGCCACTGTTTAGTTTTCATGAGTGCACCGTTTCTCTTCTATGAAGTTGATTTTAATAAATGTTTTTATATAATGCACAATTGAAAATTATTATACAGAGTACACACAGAGCTAGTTGTTTTGCTTTTAATAAAACTTTAAAACATACATAGACTCTGTGTTTTTGGTCATGAGTGAGTGAGCGAAAGGGTTTTCAATTTGCAAGCATGATTCCGTGACTCTGAGAGGTTGGGACTCTGACTCCGCAGTCTTATGTTCTGGGTTGTATAATCATTGGGGATCATCGCTGCATTCGGGAGCTAAATAATGACTGACACACTAGCTAGTCAGTAAGGAGATTGGGGGTTCAACTTCTGTTATGACTGAAGTATGTGGAAAGTCTAACTGCGCCTATTATCACCAATCCCTATTTCTTGTCAATAGTTCTGTATGTTCAGAATAGTCCCTGCAACAGTAGTAGTATGTCCTCCTATCCAATCAAAAAGTAAACTAGTATCTTATTCTTGGTGGCCATTGACATTTTATTGTTGGGAATTGTCAAAACATAAACATTACGAAGACTTCAATAGACATTATGGAGAACCCAGAAGACTGCACTCAGTGTTAACACCTTTTGCCAACTGTGCAAGCTTAGCTAGCTACACAGACAGACTAATAATAATAAATAGTAGTAGCACAGAGAGTCTTAGTAGATGCAGGATAAGAATTTAGAAATAGTCTACAAGAAGTTCAAAGACGATTTAGAAAAAAATAGAATCATGATGAACGTTTGGAATAAATAGGTGCTGTAAAAGTTAGGGAAGTATAATTATTAATATTAACAGGAAAACTTACTGGGGCCAGCAGAAGAGCCCTCGGTGGACCGATCCTGGCCTTCCTGCTCCACCGGCATTGGCACCTCTGTCCTCTTGCCCCTGGGAGGTGCTGATGTACATGAAAGAAAGACACAAACATGGATGATTGTTGTCAACGAAATCAAACATTTCAAAAAAACAATAACAAATTATTTCGGGGGAAATAAAAATCAATTGCACTAAATTTATTGACCTATCTGATGGTCTACTAGTATATTAGTATTGCTGGATTTGCACGCGGACCGTCTACTTGGAAAGGTATGTAACTCACTAAACCAACTACAAAAAGGTTCTACTAGGACTGGCAGCACTCAGCAGCACGCAAAGTGAATAGACACAGTCCAGCATGATTGCAGACCACTAACAAATGTCCTACTAAATAACAAGTCATAATATACACAACCTATCAATCCACCACCACTATCTCTTCTTAGTCGCAGGAGTATAAAGGAAGGATTGGACTTGAGTCTAGTCTCAAGCATTACGCATTTCTGTAAAGTACACTCATACATAATTACTCAGGCCAAATTAGCACAAAACTTGAAAACAAGTAAGCATAGTAGCACCGCCACTGAGCAGGCGAGCACCTGCAATCACAGAAGCTTTTGAAACATAATTTACCTGCAATGTAATCTGCAGCATTCTTGCTCTTCGGAAAATACATATATTTGCAATATAACACAGATCAGTAGAAAACAAAGTAGTTAATAAATAGCTACTAGTACTCACCAAGTCCAGGGATCTCGACGCCAAGCAGGTCGAGCAGGTTTTGTTCCCTGTCCGATATGTCGGACCACCGGTGCGTCACCTGGTTGTAGGTGCGCCGGACCCCTGACTCCGGATACATGGCCCGGCACACCTTACCCCATAGCTGGCAACGCTACCGGAGGCCGTACCCGGTACCGGGCCTGCCGCCTGCTGCGATGGTCTTGGGGAGGTGGCGCTGCACAAAGAAGACAAGTGCGGCCACCTCCACCGCGCTGAAGATGTCCCTGGGACTTGCAGACGCCCCCCTTAAACGCCCGCACGGGAGCCAGCTGCGGGGTGCGGGACTCTTCCCCTTGGACTTGCCGGCTCCCTTTGCCATGGTCCTGGGTTAAAGAAAAGAATAGGGAAAAAGTAAATAAAAGAAAAGAGAGAGTTAAAAAAAGTAGTTATTAAAGTAACGAATAGTAGAAAAAAACACAAAATATAGATGAACAAAAATAGATAATGAGTAAAAAAGATTTTAAAAAGTTCAAACAAACAAACTGAGCAGCACAACGCTATCCCCGTGCATGGGTATTACTGAAGAAAGGCTTACCATTGCGGCCCCCAGGCTCCTATTTCTCTCACCTGAGAAGCTAGATCTATGAAAGTCCAGTTCTCTACTGTAAAACCTATGTTTGCTTTCTAGTAAACCTATGTTTTTTTTCTAGTAAACCTGCCCACCGAGCCCACAGAGTGTTGCCTCTACCAGGAACAAAAGAACCACCAAAGTAAGACTACATCAACCCTTTTACTCCAAAGGGAATATAAGACATCAGGCTTGCCCTCATGTAGCTCACCTTGTAAACCACTGTTCTCTGTACTCCTAAGATCACCGTTTGACCCTCAAATTGCAGTACCAGCACACTGAGAACTTTCCAACACTCTCCATATCTCATGACTTGGAAATCTGTTGCCTATCAAGCCATGGCAGAAAAATGAACTGCCATCCCTGGACTCGCCCATCGGACATTCAGTCAATCAATCAATCAATCAATCAGTGAACTTGTAAAGCGCGCTACTTACCCGTGAGGGTCTCAAGACGCTGAGGGGGGTGGGGGGGTGCTGCTACTGGTCGAAGAGCCAGGTCTTGAGAAGTCTTCTGAAGGCCAGCAGGTCCTGGGTCTGTCGTAGGCTGGTAGGGAGAGTGTTCCAGGTCTTGGCGGCGAGGTAGGAGAAAGATCTGCCACCGGTGGTGGCTTTCCGGATACGAGGAACTGTGGCGAGGGTGAGGTTGGCTGAGCGGAGGCTTCGGGTGGGGGTGTGGAAGCTGAGTCGGTTGTTGAGGTATGTAGGTCCAGTGTTGTGTAGTGCTTTGTGTGCGTGGATGAGGAGTTTGAAGGTGATCCTCTTGTTGACGGGGAGCCAGTGCAGGCCTCTCAGGTGGGGTGTGATGTGGCTGCGTCGGGGGACGTCGAGGATCAGTCATGCCGAGGAGTTCTGGATTCGTTGTAGTCGTCTCAGGAGCTTGGTTGTTGTTCCTGAGTAGAGGGCGTTCCCGTAGTCGAGTCTGCTGGTGATGAGGGCCTGGGTGATGGTTTTTCTCGTGTCGGGGGGGATCCATTTGAAAATCCTGCAGAGCATTCTGAGGGTGTTGATGCAGGACGCGGAGACGGCGTTGACTTGCCTGGTCATGGAGAGGGTGGAGTCGAGGATGACCCCCAGGTTGCGTGCGTGGTCTGTGGGTTCCGGGGCTGTGCCTAGCGATGTGGGCGACCAAGAGTCGTCCCAGGCTGATGGGGTGGGTCCGAGAATGAGGACCTCCGTCTTGTCTGAGTTCAGCTTCAGTCTGCTGTCCTTTATCCAGTCGGCTACGGCCTTCAGTTCTCTGTGGAGGTTGGCTTTCACGGTGTGGGGGTCTTCGGTGAAGGATATGATCAGCTGGGTATCGTCGGCATAGGAGATGATGTTGAGGTTATGTTGTCGTGCGACGCGGGCAAGCGGTGCCATGTAGATATTAAACAGCGTCGGGCTGAAGGAGGATCCCTGTGGGATGCCGCAGATGATCTCGGTGGTTTTTGAGCGGAAGGGTGGGAGGTGGACGCTCTGGGTTTGACCGGAGTGGAAGGACGTGGTCCAGGCCAAGGCCTTCTCTTGAATTCCAGCGCCATGGAGGCGTGCTTATAGGGTGCGGTGGCAGACTGTGTCAAAGGCTGCTGATAGGTCCAGGAGGATGAGGGCGGCTGTCTCTCCTTTGTCCATCAGGTTCCTGATGTCGTCAGTGGCGGCGATGAGGGCGGTCTTGGTGCTGTGGTTGCTGCGAAAACCGGATTGGGAATGGTCCAGGATGTTGTTGTCTTCGAGTTAGCGGGTTAGCTGTTTGTTGAAAATCTTCTCTGTCAATTTTGCCTGGAACGGGAGCAGGGAGATGGGCCCGAAGTTTTTGAGGTCTTTGGGGTCCGCCTTGGGCTTCTTCAGAAGGGCGTTGATCGCGGCGTGCTTCCAGCTTTCCCGGAAGGTTGCTGTCTCGAAGGAACTGTTGATTGTTTTCCGGAGGTGGGGCACGATGGTTGTGCTAACTTTGTTGAAGACGTGGTGAGGGCAGGGGTCAGATGGGGATCCGAGGTGTCTTCGTCGCTGACGTAGGACCAGGTGGTCATTATTATATTATATTTGTTTGTTTGTACTCGTAATAATTGAACCACAACAACAAATGCCACTTTTCACTGATGTTCTTCTGACTTCTTTTCTTTTAGGTGCACAAAAGACTGAGGAGGAGGTGTCATCATCACCCGTTGTACTGCTGGACAGAAGTGCTGGTGCACACAACTTCACGTGACGTGTGACCACAGACATCTCTACAACTTGGGTAACTGCGTGCTGCTGACATCTAAAGAAGATGGCCCCAAAGGAAGGTACCAGGTCCTCCAGTACCAAGAAAGTTGCAAGTGAGAAGGAACTGAAGAAGGAAGAAGTAGCTCTTACCAAGACTGGTGTGCCACCCAGGATGTTTTTTGGGAAACAAACAATTAAGCCTGCAGCAGAGGTGTCCGGGGAGCATGCTGGGAGCAGCACCTCTGCAACAGAGGGCCCACCCACCAACCTATGCCCAAGCCCATGAGTGTCGCAGAGGCAGCCAGTCTAATTGCAAAAACGATAATGAGCAGTGATGTTGAAATTGACTTATCGTTATCGCAAAGTAGTACCCAATCAACGCAGGAGGAAACTCAGCAGATAATTAGGCAACAACAGCTGCAACAACAGCCGCAACCACCGCCCACAATATTAGTAGTTCCTCCCGAAGTAGGGGCAGTTCAGGAAATCGAGCTTTCTGCAGAGGAAGAAGAAGAGCAAGCCACTCTTTCAGAAGATCCATTGTCTTCCAGATTCCCAGCAAGGAAAAGGAGGGTTAGTTCATCAACTTCTTCAGCCCCGCTTCTGATGATCTAGGGGCCACTTGGAAGCCACAAGCTCAGTCTGAGAGTGAGACACGCCATGAGACAAGGCTAGGTAAAAGGAAGGTTTCAGAAAGCCTTAGAGTTATGGAGGTAGATGTAAAAGAGGAGGATGATGATGAGCCAGTCATCATGAACATCACTCCTGCCCCAGTGGAGATGGAGACTGATATTACCCCATCCCAAATTGCTGTGAGGGATTTAGTACGGATACCATCAACACAGGTAACACCAACACCTCCTCCAGCTTCCATATTTTAATTTGCAAAGACCCGGCAGGGACCTACATCCAGCACAACCACGACCTCAGTAGATAGATAGTGGTACTGCACAAATTCCACACACACCCTCCAGTTCATCCGGCATTGCAAGTGGCACCTCCACCAGCATAAGAAAGTTCACCTCCTCAGTTTGTGACTTCTTTTTCGATTAGCTGTAAGGAGGAGAACGTTGCTATACGCTCAATTTGTCGACAAGGTGTTAGTCGGGTTAAGCTTGGTACAAACTATGGCACCAGAGGCCAAACAACCAATCTGACAAAACATCACTTGATCTAGTGGGAGGCGCACCTTAGCAGCCAAAAAAATACACCCATTGCTGTTGGTGGGGATGAAGAAGTAGAAGAAGATACAATCGCAGTGGAAGGTGAACAAGAGCGAGACATTTTCTCTGGTACACAAAGTAGCCCTGTCCACAGCAGTGCAGTGGTACAACTACCACCCAAATCGTCATCAGCCTCCGCAACATCTCAGTGGCACCGTAGAGTCAGAATGAGACACCAAGGCAACAGAGTGACGCAATGAAAAAAAGTGCGGCGTTGAGCCTAACAACATCTGGGTTCAAGAAGTCACCTGCATCAGCGGCAGCAGAAAGGAAAAAAATCCAGCCTACCATTCTCAGCATGCTTAGGTCAGAGGGGCAGTACAAACGCAACCACCCAATGACACGTTTGTACAATCCGAAGCTGGCTAAAATGTTAGAGCTGGACCTTCTCCCTTTTTCTTTTGTGGAAGGGGTGGGTTTTCTGGAATTTGTGACAGCCATCTGCCCAAAATGGAAGGTTCCCAGCCGGTCCTATTTCGCCAAAGTAGCTGTGCCAGCACTACATCACGACGTGCTGGAATTGCTTGGAAAAGCTTTGCAGCAGAGTGCTGTTGACAATATCCACCTGACAACAGATATTTGGACCAGGTGCCAAGCCACTGATTACATGTGCATCACTGCACACTGAATCTCTTTTGTGAGGGTTAGAGAAAAGATATCTGCAGCAGGTGTTTTTGACACTGCTGAGATTTTTAATGCTACTCGTAAACATGCAACTGCAGCCATGTTAGCCATGGAGAAATCTCCCACTGCTACAACCATTTTGGAAGAGTTTAACAGCAAGGTCTTTGAATGGCTGCACCCAAGAGGGTTTAACATTGGTTTTGTTGCCACGGAAATGGCAGTAATATAGTTAAGGCCATGCGCACTGGTGGCTATTTCAGGGTCCTGCGTTTGGCGCACTGCATTACCATCATTGTTAAAGACTTTCTGAAAAAAGAAGACAGAGTCAGCAACTTACTGACCACCGGCAGAAGAATATGCACACATTTCAGCCATTCTTTTAAAAGCCAGAAGCATCTAAGGATCATTCCACATGAGCATGGAGTGCCAGTCAAAGCACTCATCCGGGAGGTGTCAACACATTGGAACTCAACTACAGACCAATCAATGACTATGTCATGCAAAGACTAGGGGATGCTACTGTGAAAGGCATGACCATTGAGATGGACCAATGGGGCCTAGTTAAATGCCTGATAGAGATGCTACTTCCTTTCGAGCTCTTCACACGTGAAGTCAGCAAGGAGGACTGTACAATGGGTCAAGCTATCGCATTGTTGCACATTCTAGAGCAACAGCTGAAGGCGGTGTCTGAAACATACGCAGGTGTGCAGCCCTTTACTTAGCTGAAAATACAAGGGTGCAAACTAAGATTGTGTTAGACAAACATTACATTTCTGCCACAATTCTGGATCCACGGTACAAATCAGTACTGAACACTAAGACATTAATTTCTTTTTTAGAAGTGGATGCTGCCAAGCACAAAACTTGGATAGCTGAGGTAGCCAGTGACTTTGAAAAAGAACGACTGGTAATTGGAGGCCCGCTACCCCAGCCCACAACAAGTACTGCAGGGCATCTGGCGTCAAGTTCATCTTCAGAGCCTGAGGGCCGCATGTTTGGTGCACAGCAATCACCAACACTAATAACAACAGCAAGAACAGGATCATCAGTCCCAGTAAAATCAGCACAGGATTGGTATCTACAGCAAGGGCTTGTTAGGTCCAGTGCTGATGCAAAGGCAAAAGATGCCCAGCAAAGCGGAGCACCTCTGAGCATTGAGTGGATGGCCCAGGCCTATCTGGATGACCCAACAGAGGTTTGCATTGATTAAAACCCATTGGTGAATTTGCATGGAAAAAGACCCAATGGCCAGTCCTCAGCACGCTGGCGATAAACTATTTGCTTGCCCTGTCACAAGTGTCTCTTCTGAGCGTGTGTTCAGTGCTGATGGTGCCATTGTAACAGTGTAAATGACCAGTCTCTGGCCCACAAACGTGGAGAGGTTAACCATTATCAAAATGAATCAGCACTTTATACCACTGGATTACAAAATACTTGAATCACAGCAGGAAGATGAGGACAGCGACTTAGGTGATGGAAGTAGTGTGTTAGATGACCTACTTCTGATTGAACCACCAGGGTTTGAGGATGAGCGCTACTTCCCTGACAACTAGGCTTTCAACTTGTTACTTTCTTTCTTATTTACTTTTAATATTTGTGTGTGTCTCTGTCTATCTGGTTCGAATCACAACAAATCCTTCACCACCATCTTCTTTTCCTAATGCCATATTGGAGTTGCAGCTGTGTGCATTTATTAAAGAAATCCACTCCTCTTGTCGTGTATTTCTATAGGTTCTGAATCGATCCCCCTATTCCTGACCCTATTCTGGTTAAACTACCTAGCTAGTCAACTAACAGTCAGCCCATGAGGCAAGAAATCCCCCATGATGCAGATACCGTTATCTGACGCAGTCACACTACGGCACAGGAACGTGTTATCTGATTAGGTCATAACGCTTGAGATCTAATTAGACAAGCGACATTCCTCCAGCCCCTGATAAGGCATACGACGTTCTCATAACAAATCAAACCTATGACAACCTGGATAATCCGTGCGGCCATTGTTTTGATTTCACAGAGAACTTTAGTAAAGAATGTGCTAACGAGCAAGTCGTATGACATCTTTATTGACGTACCTATGTCCATCCTTACGTCAATCCCGGCACCTTTAAGGTATAAATATTGCCGACCTTGCCCTATGCAAACACACGCGTGGTGACAAGACGGAGCAGCCATACTTGCCGAAGCCGAGAGCAGAAGCAGACCCCGCAGGCAGCAGCCCCGCCTTCCTGACGCGCTGAGAGACGCGCTGCTATCTCAAGCCGAGAGACCCAGCACCGGCGCTTCCGGGTAGCCCTCGCAGGCAGCCTGGAATATCGAGAGCAGAGAAAGAGATACCATTCCTCACTCATCCTAAATTCCAGGTACAGAACTGAATAACCCCTCCTAGAGAATTCTTTAGTTATTCACTTGGCAAAAACAAACTTAACTTAAACTGTAACTTTCTATTCCCGCCCACGTATTAGACTTAGGTCAGGTACACGGGGTAGGCGTATTTAGAAACACCAGTTGAGTACGTTTAGTCAAATGTATATGTGTATGTAAATATATTTTAATCATTTTAAAACATCATATGGCTCAGAAACCATATCAATGTTTTTACAGTATTATTTTATACTATTGCTTCTAATGTATGCACTTTACTTAACTATAAGTATTGCAATAATATCGATCCATTTCTCTTGTACGAGAAAAGAGACTGATCAATAAATAACATCTTTTATTGAACACGCCCGTCTCTTCCTTTTCTCTACATTCTGATGAGACTAAGAATGCACGTACTGACTGAGTAAAATAATTGCCTTGTGCTCACACGACTCTTGAGATTGACTCTTGATTAGGGGAGAGCAAAGTTGTCATGTTCTATGGTTGTCAGAAACTAAATCCCTTCTTGTCTAATCAGGGAAGTTAATCCTTCCTTGAACATTCGAGAAAGTTTCTAGCGAACTCTGAGCTTAGCTGGCAAACCCAAAAATTAAGTCTAGCATCGACAGTAGTAGACCTAGTTAACGTCTGGCCTAGGCCTTTACTGCTGTAGGTACTATTCCAATGCGCAGAGCCTATTGGGAAAATAGGAGCTACACTACATGGCGCCCAACGCGTTTGGAAAGGGCGATAAAACTAACGTAAGACATTTAGAGTAACTCAGTCGTGCTTTCTCACTCAGACCCCTTTTCCCAAATACTCCAAAGACGTCTGGAGTGGGTGAAAGGTTATAATATCCTCCAAAACCTCGCAGGAGGGAACTCCTATGTATGGTTCTTGGTCTAGTCAACGTTGAAGGATAAAACAGTTCCAAAATATTGTGCATCTAATCTCTGTTTCCATAAAGAAACCTGATCTACAAATAAACATAATACCATCCTGTCAGCAAAATGAACAGCGATGAAGAACGAGAGGTTACTAGATTAGCTACTGAAATAGCAGATGCTGATGCTACCATGCAAGCAGCAGACGCGGATATAATACTCATTCCGGTCGCCAAAAGGAGATCTATAACCTTAAAACTTATAGAAAATGGACTGACACCTAGAGGTGGCACAGTCATATTCGTAATCGAGGCACACGAATATCGGCAGACAGAGGTATACTATACATGGATACATTTTCCAGCAGCTAATACTATAACAAAGTACTTCCACTATTACAAAGTAGAGGAACCTCCTAATGAGTACACTCCTTTCGAGGAGGTGGAAGTACCACTCAAATTCCAAGAGCATTTGCTCTTATTTGATGGCGCCCTAAAACATAATAATCACATTACAAGGCTCGGTCCTTTAGGAAGACCAGGAGCAACGTGGCCGGTCCTAGCCGGATACACACCATATCCAGACATCGAAAGAATGCCTGCAGCAGAGCTGCTAATACAGCTAAAACAACTACTAAAAATTCACAGACAATTAGTTCAGTATGTAATGCGGACTTCAACAATTCAGCCAGCGATTAAACTTCCACAGCTGACCCCTCACCAGGGGAACACAAATAAAATTACACCACAGAACATCCAATCCTGCCTAGGTAAAGTTCCAGCTAAACGGGAACAAATACCATTCTGGTTGGCACAGAAAATTACCCAAATAGAGGCGGTGTTTCCTGACACCACCCCATTGGAAAAACACAGAATTCTGACTATATGTCTCCCAATGGGAATTGCACCACACATTGAGGACTGTGACACTTGGGGTACAGTCTTTGCTTCCATCTACACAAAAATGCACGGTGTTCCATCCATTTCGGTAATACCAGATGTGCTAAAACAAATTCAAGATGAATACGGTCCAGAACCTGCTTTAACTCTTGGTATGAAATTACTAAAAGACTTCAAGCAGGTCTCGGCTATATTACTAGCCAATATAAAGGGTGAAGCAGCAAACGTGGCGATCCGCCAGAGGTTAAAAGAGACAGATATAACAGACCAACCAGCTGAAATTGCCAGAATCATAGAAAAATCCTATGAAGAACTAGGCAGAGATAGTCTAGGTGGAATACCAGTAAAACCGCAACTGACTACAAGTCCAGAAAAAATATTTTTTAATAATAATAATTCACCAAAAAAGAACTGGGATGGAAACAAACAATCCAATCCTAAAGAGAAGAAATTCCAGTCCAGAGGAAGGTCTCCTAGGCGAAGAGAGAAATCTCCAAACCCGAGACAAAGGTCACCCCAGAGTGAACCCTCTGGGAATAGATATAACCTTAGAAATAGGGATAATATTAAAAAACCTGATAGATATCAAGACATTGATACACGTCCCTCTCAATCTTTTCAGAATTCCTCGCAGAAATCGGAAAGAAGAGGACGATCAGAAGAGCACGCCAAGTCCAAAGACAAGGAACCTGCTCAACTGAAAAAGAAATTACAATTTCCCAAAAAGAAGGTAGCCAGTATCAAGGTAGTTAACAATGCCGAGAATACTGAGGACACAATTGAAAAACGGAGAGTGGGCTCAGACAATGCTAGACAGCGCAGCAGAGGTGAGCATAGCTCGCAAAGTCCTTATGGATCATCTGGAGACAGTGGACACGAATGAATACCTTCAAGTGGAAACTGCAGATACCAGAGTTAGCAAGCCCCACAAAATATACGAGATACTATTACGTATAGAGGGAGATAAGACTAGGAAAATAAGGGGACTATTTTGGGATAACCTCTCAAAGGGTTATGACATACTTCTAGCTGAAAAAGACTGGCCACCAGAGTTTGTCAGGGAGTGCCCTCATGGCGAAGAAGTAATTATGCCTGCCTTCTCGAATCAAATACCGATTCATAAAAAATACACACTTGCTAGAAAGTGGGCAGTGGCCTTAGCACCTGCTTTATATAAAAATCATGTAGGATGGGATGAGGATTCTCCTCCTCACAAAATCCAGTTAAAATCACAACCTACTGCACAAAGGCAGTACCCAATTAAGCAAGAAGCTAAAAAACAAGTAAATGAAATACTAGATCAGCTAGAATACCAGGGGGTGATTGAAACTTGCACCTCACAAATGAACAATCCTTTGTTTCCGGTCTCCAAACCAGACAATTCGTACCGTCTAGTTTTGGATTACCGACACCTTAACACATGTTGCAAAACTTTTGCAGTGCAAAACTCACACAGTGCTGCACTAATGAATAACATAGTGCGCAAAAAATACAAAACAACCTTGGACATCTCCAACGGATTCTTTTGTCAAAACATAGCACCAGAGAGCAGATATTTAACTGCATTCTCAGTAAATGGCACTCAAAAACAATTCTGTCGGTTAGCCCAGGGGTACAAGAATAGCCCGGGGGTATTCTCAGCGAGAGTAACAGAATTACTACAACAATATGATGATGAAGCATTATCTTATGTCGATGACATTTACTTAACAGATGATGACTTGGATACTCACTTGAAAAGAGTGAACACCATAATACTTGGGTTCGCTGCAGAGGGTTACAAATTCAACTTCAAAAAGTCCAGAATTGCCCATCTGACGGTCCTATTCTTAGGATATGAGTTATCAAGTGAAGGTAAAAGCCTGGCAGACAATTTCCTAGAGAAATGTGCCGTAATCCAAGCTCCTAAAACACTAAAAAACCTACAGTCAATTCTAGGCTTCCTAAATTTCGGAAGAACATACATTGCAAATTACGCAGAAAGGGTCAAACCCCTTTATGATCTAATTAAACCAGACTTTAAAAGATCCAGTTGGACTCAAACACACACAGAAATTTTGAGATCCTTACAAACAGACATGCTAATTAAAACAAAATTAGAAACCCGTGATAATACACGCAACCTTGTGATCCGAGTCATCCCAGGGAGATGCGGATTCACATACCTAACCTCTAATGAGGGAGATAAGGTACCAATTGCATTCAAATCACATTTGTACACAAAAGCTGAACAGAGATTCAACAACAAAGGAAAAATTGTTCAAGCAGTTCAAACCGCAATAGCTAGAGAAAAAGACATAGCTGACGGTAGACATATCACAGTCAGAACAGCTGAATCAGCCTTTGAGGCATTAACAACACCGTGTAATTTACCAACAACAACATTGGATCCAGAATGGTTACAATGGGTAAATTCAATCACAACGGACAAAGTATATTACTTCTTTGATCCAGAACTAGAAGAATTAAAAAATCTAAAATATGAAAAGACGTATCCTCTGCCAATCGACATTCTGCCTCTACGACATTACGCCTGTGTAATCTATACAGACGGACATGCTCAACCCTCCGTTTGGGGAGAACATGCATACAATCCCACATGTGAGATTACAAAAGAAGTGTGGCACGGAGGTAAACTAAGACCTCTATTAACAAAATCACACTAGTAGAAACTAATTCAGAACTACAAACTGAAATATTAGCTTTGAAAATGGCGCTAGATAATGCGGATCGCGAATTCCCGACACTTATAGTGTCAGATTCATATTTCTGCGTCAAAGCATATAACAAGGATTTGCAGACCTGGATTCAGAACGGTTACAAAGATGACACGGATGCACCAATAAAGCAGAGACTGCTCTGGGAACAGGTAGCTCTTTTGAAAAAAGAACTACCAAAGACTCACGTGACACACTCACTGAGTCACCAGCGTGATGGCGTTCACGTTGTAGGGAATTCATTGGCTGAAACAGCCGCAGCGGCAGCCAGTAAACCGGCTCCCGTAGATCGGAAAAAGCGTACATTAAAATGCATTGACGGCGAAACATTGCTGGCGGTGAGAACGTCATCAAAAGGCGACTGCTCAGCGTTACCGATCAACTATCCACTCAATTACACATACATCATAGATGCAAACTCCATTCCTTTTGCTCGAATCCCTGGAGTGGGGGATAGAGTGATTCCAAACATGGACAGGAGAAACTTGTTAATCGCAGACGCACACATGGGCGAGGGTCTCAGACACCATAAATTAAAAGATTCTCTGGAAGAATTACAATCACGGTACTGGTGGCCAGGCATGAGCCTGCACTACACCATGTTTGTAAAAAACTGCCCAAACTGCAACAGAGATCGCAGTGGGGAGAGAAGCAGTTTAATACCTCGTCGTATCAAGGCAGATAATATTACCAGCAAAAAGAATGGCTTGCGATTAACATATACAGGCTAGTTCCCACTTATAATGTAGATCCACAGCACTCGGCTGACGTCCGGACTGTTATACAAGATTTGCGAGTCTAAATGGCATATACGCTAAGAGCATGCTACGTTCGACCATTTTTTTCTTTTTCTCAGGCAATCCAGCCTGGGGGGGGAAAGAATGGCCAAATGAGCACAGCCCAGCGGGAATCTTCTCACTTCCTTCCTGAGGGTATGGGATGGTGTAAAGAAAAAACCAAGACAGAAAGCAATCTATAATAGAAAGGATATTAGGTTCGGGAGCTGGGTGGGTCAAACATCTAATAAGTGTCCAACGTAGTCTAAATAACTTGCCAAGAAATTCTCTGAAGGGATTCAGTCCGTACGAATTATTATTCGGAACTAGGATGTTGATCTCTGACCTTGATAGTCAGACTTCAGTGGTAACAGAAAAAAGCTTTGATGTCAAAGACCGTTTGGCTATTTTGCAGGACTTAAACAAAACAAGAAAAGACCTGAGCAACATACAGTTGAAACAACAGCCAACGACCACTGAAGATTCACCACCTGTCCCAGCAAGACCTGTCTGGATTCCAAAAGTCGGGGATCTAGTCAGGGAGAAGATCGCGGTAAAGAAGGAATTTGGGCCTTCTTACAGAAAAGCAGTTCCTGTCTTGTCTGTCAACGGGACAAGATCAGTTGTACTACCGCCACTTGCTGGAAAAAAGGAGAACCGAGTTGTATCCATCGACCTGGTAAAACCACAACATGTGGCCGATAACAAACAGTAGGCCAAGTGGACTCCCAATAAGTAGCAGAACACCAAGGTTTGCTACCAGTACAGAGGTCCTAACAAAGAGGCTCATCACATTCGAAACGCCTAAAGAAGAACAACAAGGACTATGCAACAATGCAATAGAACTCAGACCTCTGAAAACCCAAATAAAAACATTTAGCAGAGACACACCAATCTACAATGAAGTTCCAAGTGAAAATGCAAGAAACAAAAATCCTGAACCAATTGGAACAATTGATAGAACTGCATCTGGTTACTTCATCAACTTCGATGATTCCTCTGACGGCTTCAGTGAACAAAAGACACAGCCATCATCAAAATCCTTCAAAGACAAAGCTAAGGAACTTTTGAAACAACTAAAAGAAACATATCTGATTTCTCCATGGATTGAATTTTGGGTGGGTTTTGGTGCATTTATCCTCATACTTTGGCTCATCATGGTATTTACCTTGGGACGCTTCATTGAGGGAAAATATGCTAAAATGGACACAGCAAGTCAGAACATCAACTTGGTCCTCAAACCACACACATCTTCACACGTCGAGAAACGAGAACTTTCTTCAGAACTTTCTTCAGCCAACTTCACAGCAATTCCAATACCTGGTGGGGTAGCCTGGGACAACACTGACTATGAAATTTATGGTCCGGTCGAGATCCTGAAATATCCACACCAAATCAAGATCTCCTTGAGTGACTTTGCAAAACCAAACTCATTTGCTGATGATTGGGACTTTGAAAGTATTAACAATATGATGTCTGACTTAGTAATGTCTGCTAAATTTACAAAACATGATTATTTGCAGGGTTCTACAAATTATGACAGCATGTACTGCTATAACCATTATGGTAACCATTTCTTGCATAAATCTGCACAACCTAGAAATGTTTTAAATTTTAATCAATGGGAACATTGTGCTACACCTCCAAAAGGGAGCTCAAGAACCGTGTATGGCAAATATTCATATTTTTCAGGTTTTAACACAAGTAATGCGGAAACATTTTATTTTAAATTGTCAAACAAGACAGGGACCAAAACCATGATAACCAACACAAAATTGATTTATTCTGACTCATTCTTTGAAAAAATGAATACTTTTGGATTTGATTATTGGGACAAAAATGTTGATTTGAAAAGTGTTTGGGGGACGAAAGAATGGCAAGTACAGGGTTTAGAAGCTTTGTTTAGAGCCTGCATGATCCCAGAACAAATGATATTTTTAAATGACACTGTCCAACAAACCACCTGTCTTGGCTTAGCCAAAATCAAAGATTTAAATAACCTGTCTATTCCAAAGCCAACAATGTTTAGCAATAACTCTGATACAGATGAAGAAATAGACATAAACCATATACTTAACCAAAACAGAACACATCCTGATTGGAAACAATGGTTGATCTGGCCCACAGATACAAATAACTGTCAAGATAGATTCCTGAATAAAACACAGGGTTTCAAAATGACCAGGCCAGACCCTAGATATCCCCAAAGACATCACCCAGGGATAATAACAACCTACAGTGTGGGCAAATTATGCCTTCAATGGCTACAAACTTCCACACTGCCTGAAATTAAGCAACACCTAACTTTACTTACTGATGGTGCTGACTTGCGTGATTTCATACTGGGACCACGCAAACAGCGTCAAAAGCGTTTCATAGCAGCCTCTGTATACGCAGCATACAATGAGGCCTGGAAGGTTACTCAAATTGAGACAGCAGAAAGAATACGGGAAATTGACCGTATTAATTTGGAAAAATCACTTTCTGTAGTGGACAATGGGTTAATGACTCTGTCCTCCAGAATTTTTTCATTGGACAGCATTGTGTCTTCAGCAATCGATATATTATCGCAAGACTTACTGTTATTACAACATGGTCAGTCACAATTGCGTTCTATTGTACAGCTTGGCTGGACGTTACAAAATCTGCGTTCAGGCTACGTGCCTTGGCGTTTAATCAACACAACGTCACTATTCCAAATCTTTAACCTTACTGATAGACAAATCGGTATGGCGCAGAAGGGTGCTGATTATACAATCTTGAGCATTGAAAAACTAGAAAGATTACCAATGACAATGTCAGAACGACCTGTCAGTGAATGGATAATCCACGGAATCATAAATATTCCAATCTCAACCTTCAGGTTTCAATACTGCCAAAAATATATACAGGCTGGCATGTACGAGAAATTGGGAAAGGGGTACCTTAAAACAACATGGAACCTGCCCTATTCACATGCATGTATCAGTAATAAAGGACAGAAAGTGTTTCTTAGTGGCAACAATTGTGCTATGTCACTAAGCGGCACGCTTCTATGTAACGGTATTAGTTTGCACGGAGCCTGTGAAGGGAATTCATACAACCTTTCATGTCACCAGCAAGGCGCACCTGCAACTGAAATAGAACCATTCTTTCAAAGACTCTATAATGGGAGTTACATTCTTATTGTAGACCGCAGATGCTGCAGTCTTATGCCCGGGACTCCTTATCTCGTCACTACGACAGCGAAGGTCAAGTGCTGTGGACGTTCTTTGTTCCCCAGCTCCTTTCCAGACAGGGAGGCAAGGGCATGGCCCGGTTTGAAAATTACTTCTATTCGAATAGACACTTTAAGCAGAATGAAAACAGTGCTTCTTCAGACGCCTACAAGGCTCACGTCATCAAAAGAAACGTATGATCTACAAGTCGCAAGGACGACTGCAGAGATACATACATTACTATCAACTAATTCCCCCGTACATTTCGCGGAAATCCTAAGCGAAATCTTAAATATTTCTGATACCACTGGGGTCTCAAAGGTATTTAAGACAGTATTTTCGATGGCATTAACACCATTCAAAACCATACTGGGTATTTTTCCAGATTTCGTCCATTCGATTTTTGGCGGACTTCCCCTGATCCTGGGACTAATTGCAGGAATCCTATTCCTAGTCCTTATTTTTCGTTATGGCAACCCATGTCACAGATCAAACTCTGACGACAATGGAAGAAACGATCCTAGCCATTGGATACCGGGACCGGATATCAAAAATCCTGGGACTCTCCCGGCTTAGAGACCTAAACATAACTTGGTTTCTATCATTTCGACCAATGTGGCAAAGGTGTGTTTTACCTGTACTAAGGTGTCTGCTATGCGGAGAAGAATGCGTGTTAGACACCTGTCTGACGCTACAATCGGATGCGCCGGTGGATGCAGATACACTGCTGGTTCCTACCAAGGTTCACGCACTGTGCTGCCCTCAAAGGCTGCCAATTCTGATGACGGCATTCCTGGAATCTTCACCACTGCGATTGAAGAGTAGTGAAGTTCAAGATGAAAGCAGCATCGAACAGGTACGACCTTCTGTCAGCAATGCAAATCAGAATGTCAATGGAGACAATCATGCGCACGAATGCATGGTTACCCCTATATCCGACTTAGTGGAACTTTCCCATGAAGCTGTTGACAGTTTTTTCGAAAGCCTGAATGATATGATGTTCTCTCCGGAACAGAAATAGAGACTTTTGAGTAAACTCGCACACGGCGTTCCCTGAATTCGGCCTTCAACTTTAAAAATAAAGTCACATGAACAATTACAATCCAGTTCACGGACAGCAACTTTTTTCAGCAAGCCCCTAAAATATTTTTCTATATATTTTTTCCCGGGACACTGATCTTCTGCTTAAAGTAAGAAACTATTCCTAGAGAACTAAGATTTCTATTTTTTTAGATACTTTATAGACTTTATATAGACTTTAGCTGCCCGCTGGTATGTTCACAATATATTTTATGTGATGAAATGGTTTCGACTTTTTTTCTGTATAGCCATATTAAGAGCCATTTCATGTGTACTACTCATATACCAAAGAGCAATAATACATAAAAATGCGTGTTTACTTTTGCATTTAATTCATAGCTTAAGTGCATACAATATATATGACTGCAATTTTTCAGTATATTTGAAAATTTCGAAATGCATTTATGTATTTTGGGGTGGTAAGGTATACACTATACTCTATAGTATGTTGTACTATGTTATACTATGCATAGATTAGTAGATATGACCATAGTTAGCGTGGAGTGGGTGTCGTGTATTTCTATAGGTTCTGAATCGATCCCCCTATTCCTGACCCTATTCTGGTTAAACTACCTAGCTAGTCAACTAACAGTCAGCCCATGAGGCAAGAAATCCCCCATGATGCAGATACCGTTATCTGACGCAGTCACACTACGGCACAGGAACGTGTTATCTGATTAGGTCATAACGCTTGAGATCTAATTAGACAAGCGACATTCCTCCAGCCCCTGATAAGGCATACGACGTTCTCATAACAAATCAAACCTATGACAACCTGGATAATCCGTGCGGCCATTGTTTTGATTTCACAGAGAACTTTAGTAAAGAATGTGCTAACAAGCAAGTCGTATGACATCTTTATTGACGTACCTATGTCCATCCTTACGTCAATCCCGGCACCTTTAAGGTATAAATATTGCCGACCTTGCCCTATGCAAACACACGCGTGGTGACAAGACGGAGCAGCCATACTTGCCGAAGCCGAGAGCAGAAGCAGACCCCGCAGGCAGCAGCCCCGCCTTCCTGACGCGCTGAGAGACGCGCTGCTATCTCAAGCCGAGAGACCCAGCACCGGCGCTTCCGGGTAGCCCTCGCAGGCAGCCTGGAATATCGAGAGCAGAGAAAGAGATACCATTCCTCACTCATCCTAAATTCCAGGTACAGAACTGAATAACCCCTCCTAGAGAATTCTTTAGTTATTCACTTGGCAAAAACAAACTTAACTTAAACTGTAACTTTCTATTCCCGCCCACGTATTAGACTTAGGTCAGGTACACGGGGTAGGCGTATTTAGAAACACCAGTTGAGTACGTTTAGTCAAATGTATATGTGTATGTAAATATATTTTAATCATTTTAAAACATCATATGGCTCAGAAACCATATCAATGTTTTTACAGTATTATTTTATACTATTGCTTCTAATGTATGCACTTTACTTAACTATAAGTATTGCAATAATATCGATCCATTTCTCTTGTACGAGAAAAGAGACTGATCAATAAATAACATCTTTTATTGAACACGCCCGTCTCTTCCTTTTCTCTACATTCTGATGAGACTAAGAATGCACGTACTGACTGAGTAAAATAATTGCCTTGTGCTCACACGACTCTTGAGATTGACTCTTGATTAGGGGAGAGCAAAGTTGTCATGTTCTATGGTTGTCAGAAACTAAATCCCTTCTTGTCTAATCAGGGAAGTTAATCCTTCCTTGAACATTCGAGAAAGTTTCTAGCGAACTCTGAGCTTAGCTGGCAAACCCAAAAATTAAGTCTAGCATCGACAGTAGTAGACCTAGTTAACGTCTGGCCTAGGCCTTTACTGCTGTAGGTACTATTCCAATGCGCAGAGCCTATTGGGAAAATAGGAGCTACACTACACTCTGAGCCCTGCTCCATCGTCCTGACTCACCCTAAATCCATTTCCCTCAAGCTAGACATTGGATGGAGAATAGTACAAGAAATGTTGCCTCGTCGAATCCCTCAAAAAGAAGTGGAACATGATGACTGTAGCTATCCTCGTTTCCGAGCCGAGAGGGACTGCCCCTTAACTTAAGATGAGAAGGAACAGGTAATGATGGCATGCATTGGACGCTGACTCTGAGTGATTGGTGTTTGTGTTGTTGTGCATGAAGTCGAAGAATACTAGTATTTAATCTACACACTAAAAGTGACTCAAGTCAATGTTTCCCTTCTTGTTTATTAACAAAATTGTACTTCTACTGCAGGACGATCCATTGCATTTTTGAATATGGTAGCTGGACTCACCCGGTACACTACAGACTGAGTTGGACAACACCATGATGATGACCACATAGTATCTTCGCAGTCAGTCAGTTGGATCGGAGATGACTAATGGAATAACTCAGGGCATTTCAAATCACGAAGTGGCATAAAAGGTAAACAAGTCAACAACAACCACAGAAGAACTACATGTCTGTGTAGTGGTGGAGTCGAGTAGTCACGAGTGTAGTAGTGGGATGACTGACAGCCATGCATTGATTTAGTTACTTACTTTGGAAAATGATATGTTGCTGTATATGTGTGCTCTGTGAATGTCTGGCTCAGTCAAAATCTAAGCTAAGTGGAGGTTGGGTGGGCGCCATGGGCCTGCTATGTCCTCTTGCTGTTGTAGGATAACGCTGGAAACAGACAACCGAGTAGACATGATTTAGCCATGCCGCCTCTGAAAGTGTTTGCACTCCTCCGTAATTCATGCTTTTCTTTTCTCCTTAAATTTTCAATATCTCTTTTGTTTTTCCATTTACACTTACAGGCTGGCCTTTACAGAGAAAACCAACTCACACTCACCTACCAAACCGCATCCGACAGGCAGGCAGTGGCACCGAAGATTGATGGACGCAGTGTTCATGAAAGGGAGGACCAAGATGAATGCCGAGATGCAACTCCCCAATTTGACCAGGATAACATACACTAACTTTAGTATCATTCATCATCTTTTAAATAATTGTATTTATTTTTTCTCTCCAATCATGACGACTGTGTGTTGTTGTTGTTGTTGTTGTTGTTGTTATTATGTTTGCTCTTTGCTTATAATTGATCCCTACAGCTTTTTTAAAAATTTTATTTGCTAGCTTTAAATGGAAGCCCTGTACAACAGAACATAAAATGTATGTAATTTGGGTCTCTCTGAGGGCAGACAGGCAAGTCAAATTGCATAATAATAATTAATAATATACTGCTGCCCTGTACTGTCTAGTCTAGTTAGTAAGTACTACTTATCATCATTAACCATGAAGTCATCATCATGCATGCATTTCCTCCCTTAACAGATATATGATGGTCGTCTGTCAATATTGTTTGTGTTCAGTTGTTGTTGTCCATGTGTAGTGTTTGTCTTTGTCAAAACCTTTCCCTCAAATACCCCTTCCCAGCTATTCATCAAACCCAAATCCTCTGTGTGATTTATATTGAGGTGTGACTAATTAAATTTGCGCCAATAATTGATCACACAATTCCTGGGGTGGATGTAGTGAAAGCAACACTAATTCAATTTCAAGGCAGGTCGTGGATCTTCTTCTGCTTGCCCACCCATACTCGGTATATTGGCAAGTCAATTTTCTTTCCAAAGGAACATAATCCATCATAATTAATTGCCGGCATCGATTGCATTCATCTTCCTCCTCCGTACAGCACTAAAAGTTACGTTTGTGTTGAGTGACTCAAGTCAACTACAGTTTGTAAATTGTTGTACTAGGCCAGAGCTTTCCAAAGCATGTGTCGCGACACAGTACTGTGTCACCTGACATGTGTTGGTGTGTCGCCTCGACGACGTACGTACATTCTCGTACAAAGGACGTCTGCATCACATACTTTGGAAAGCTCCGCAGAGGAATATTCCCACTTGGCTTTACTCACTTGGCCTTCGATGTGTTTTAAGGCTTCGGGAGTCTAGGACACACATACAGCGTGTTAGAGACACTGCGAGTTTTCATTTGGACGCACTAATGAGGTCAACCTTTGACCCCGGTTGATGACTACTATACCTGCGCTACCTGCGCTGCTGCACAGCGAGAGAACATTTGACCCCAGTTGCAGGTTTGACAGCAGCGTGACTAATGAAGCCTCAATGCTAGAATAATGAGCTACAATTTCTCGTCATTTGTGCAAAACTAAACTCCCTACATGTCGTCTGTCCTCATTCTCCGTTTTCCCAAAAAACTAATAAGAGTCAGATGTCCCCACGATTCCGCCCTCAAGTAGGTTCTTTTAGACGGCTCACAAATGAACTGACTGATTTCTGCTAGCCCATGTAGATCTGAAGATGTGTTTTAAACTGGTCGCTCCAAACAAAACAAACACTACAAATACATTTTAAAAAAATACGACTCCGACACGCAGTTAAATTTACATTGAGTGAAAAACGTACTTGTATTTTGCATGTGCTAAAAAAAAGTTTGAATAGCCATAAGATCTGAATTTGAAATGCAAAATTGAACTTGGCACAAGTTAGTGCAATTTTTATTGCAAAAGTTAAAGTAATTATTTTAAAACAACTTGGAACATAAATGCAGGGCAGCACTGGGCATGGTATCCTATGCCACGGAGTGTGAGGTGGATGCAAGTAGCTGGGTGAAGGGACAGTCAGTGATGTTCGAGAAATTTGGCGTTTGGTGCCCACCCCAGGACAGGGTTATTGGTACACTGCTATTGGGCGAGGGAGTCTGAGGTAACACAGCCTTGGTTAGTGGTGGCATGGAAGGTATTGCTGGTTGACAGCGTAGTTTATGAAGATGAGGAGGGAGACAGGAAAAGCGAGAGGCCAACTTCTTGTTTTAGGGTGGCAGAGCAGTAGCTTGTTGTCTGCCCAATCCACAGCAGGCATTCAAGGCCCTTCCAAATTCCTCTATGATAGTTGCTGCTTGTCCCGCATATTCCACCAGTCAGACGGGGTCTGTGCACTTTGGAGGCTGGTGCTGGGTGTAACAGTGAGCAGGAGGGGCCTTTATCCAAGTCTAGGTGTCCAAAAATTGATAATCGTCTTCACAGACCTTTTCACTAAACAAGATTCTTAAAAAAAACTTAAGTGGACAAACATTTTACTGCCTGAGACTTAAACGTCAGTTTTAGGATGAGTCAAAACTCGACAAACACACCTTGGTTGCAGCAGAGTTCTTTGCATACATAGGAAGTTAGGGAACTGATTCAAGATTGTGTACTATCAGGACACATTTGTCCACGTAATTGCATGCTGTATAAACTCATTTAATTCACTCATTCATTGGACATGGAGGGACAATGTGGCGTCTTAGCTGTTTGGACTGCAAGAACTTTTGGAGATGAGAACCTGAATAACGACCGAAGTGCTCTTTGAATAGATGTTGTCTTTAGCTCTTTTCTGAACAGCATGCATCGTCTGGTGAGCCTACTATGCAGTAGCATTTGTTCTCAATTAGTAATTGTGATATCAGCCCGCTGATTGTTGACCAATTAACATTGTCTTTGTTAGAACAGATTCACAATTGCTTTATTAACCTTCCTGCTCTCTCAAATTTGCAAGTTTGCTTGAAAATGCACCATTTTCCAACTATTTTTCCAAAACTCTTCTGAGCCCTCTTAGATGGTTCAGGCTCACGCACTACGCACGCTTGCATTACCGTGTCACTAAATCAGAAATGTCTAAAAAGGGTGTCATCAACATGAAAAGTTTGGAAAGCTGTGTACCAGGCGATCCCCGCCACCATTATGTTTTATTTTACTTTAGCATTGCTAATCATAATTATTATGGTTTAGTTTGGCAGTCTTCTTATGTACTGTACTGTACTTCGTTCTACTACTTCTTCCAGAGTCTCTCTCAGGTGACTGTCTGTCTCATTTTCTTTTTTTGCAAATACTACTGCCAGTGTCTACTGTTCTACCATCACAACCATGACATCTTGAGAAACCAAACCATCATCACCATGCAGCCATCGCAGTGCCTAACTTTAAACATCAATCACAGGTAAGAGAAGAAGTTTGGGGAGGCATAATTAACAATGGAAATTAATTCATTAATTCATACAACCACACCCTTGAGTCCAGTTGCAGACTGCATAGACTAGGCAGTACTAGTAGGACAAGTCACTCACTGAGGGTACCGCATCTGCCTGTGTGTTACAAAATTGGCATATTTTTAAAATCAAAAACTGGCTGCGGCCCTGCAGCAGCAAAGGAAGGAAACCATGTGACGTAAAAGAGTAACCCCCTCGCAAAACATTTACATCATATGTAAAGTTTAAATATAATTTAATCCGTTAAAAAAATAAACTAAGGTAAAAAATCCCTCAACACCCGACCCACCTCTCTCCCTAACACCAACTAATGTCCAAAAAGATAAAGAAAGAGTCCAACCAATGTCCGTTAAATTCAAAAATAAAATTGTCCATAAATATATAAACCCCAACTTTTCCCCAACATACACCGAATACCCACCCACCAAAAAAAAGAATAAAATAGGGGCAATCCAATGGGATCTCTATTGGCGGGCTCGCAGTCGTCGATTAAATGCCTGGACCACCTTTACCTGTTCCTCTAGGCGCGCCATTCGGAGGAACATGCAGCGCTTTAAAGCTTGACAATTGCTTCCACAGGAGGGCAGCAGTTTTGAATGAAGAGCGGCGGGCGGCTGCCAGACCACGGCGCCGTACTACTCGAGGGGCCTGGATGTGGCCCGGGGCATTGGAGGAGGCTGCAGCTGCTGCCGCCTCCTTCACCAACACTTGTGATATCTATCTTCCCACTTCCTCGGCCTCTAATATTTGTGGGAGTTTGTGGCATTATACTAGCACTATGGAGTCGAGTGCACCATTCTTCTTCCTCTCTCTTATTTAGCTAAATGAAGTAACCATGTTGTAGCTGGCATGCCAGCTCAGTCAGCCTGCACCCAAGACAAACATACTCGTGATGCAGACTGGCAGACTCACGTTATTTTTATTTACTACTGTCTGCAGGTGGGGAAATGGACTACACAATCAACCTATTTTTCTATAATGTGTGGTACTGGCCATACTCTATTACATCAAGGGCAACTGCTCAATTTCACTGTCACCCTGCCCTGACTACTACAACAAGGCAGATGATTTCTGATCCAAGTGATCATTGCTTATATATGGGACGACATGAGGTACTTTGTTTTGATTGATTGTGTAATCATGCAGCCGATAGGCCACCCTTGGCTGGCTGACACAGTCGAAAATACATTAATAGAGGTAGGGAGTGGGCCTCGGAATTGGAGGGAGGTGCTTGATAACAACATACATACACAATACACATGCTGTGCTTGCAAACTACTGTGAGTCAAGGGAGTATTCTGAAAATACAACTTATATTCTCCTTGGCTTTGGTACTCTGGTGCGGTTTATTTTCTTTTACATTTTCTTCAAAGACTCTTCATCCAATGACAGTCTCCACCTATGCTATGATGAATACCATACAGGCATCCATCCGTTCAAAATGAACAAGTCTATCATTCTTCTTAACCTCTCAACAAACATTAGTTTGTTTCAACAACAACAAACATTTAATTTTTGTTTTAAACCACCACCCATGCGTCCTGACCTTCCTTGCTTGCCTTTGAGCTTGACCGATGAAACAACCCGGAGATTCTTGCTAACACCCATACAGTTTCACCCATCCAGGCAGGCATCTTTTCTTTCACCTTCCATACATCTTTTAACCACCCATGCATCTGGTTCCTATCAGCCACCTATGCATGCATCCCACGTATCCTTCTCTGTAAGTCATATATATTACATCTCTCCTGTCCTTTCTCCTTCCATCCTTCTTTCCCTTTTCGTTCAACCCATCCATCAAGGTCATCTTCTTTATAAAACTTTCCTAGGTGAGTTAAAGTCAGATAGAAGAGGCCATTAGCTACTCAACTACTACTCCCACCGCCAATGCTATTGCTCTAATGCTAAGTTAAGGGTTTCGTCTTTAACCATTGTTCACAACAACTTAGTCTCTCTCAACATACAATGTACACCCTTGCAACCAGTGTGTAACTATTGTCAATAAGTAATGAATATATGTGTTGTTGCCACCGCCCGCCACTGCTGCTGGCTCATCCACCCCTGTGGCAGCTGCCGCATCCACTGCTCCCTCCTGGCTGGCGTCTCCTGCCCCGCCACTGGCCCCAGCACTCGTGGTCAGTCCGCCTAGAAAAAACATTACACATTTTTTAGATGCCATATACACCTCCCCCTATTTATTCTTTTTCACTAGCAAGATTGAAAAAAAAGTTAAAATACATACATATACCACAGACATTACTAGTACAAATCAGGTATTAGAGTAAAGTAAACACTAGTAGTAGTATGTCCTATCCTATCAGAAATAGTCAAATATCTGGTTCGGCATTTTGTTGGTGAGAATTGTTGAAAAGCCGCTCAAGATTAAGAAGACTAGAAGAGGACAACCCAAAGGACTGGACTCAGTAGCTAGTGCTATTAGTGAATCTGAGTTTTAAAACCTTTTAAATAAAAATAAAGTGTGGCCAACTGGGCACAGACAGACTAATATAGTAGTAGTACAGAGAGTCAGAGCAGAGGTAGTTAGAGGCAGGGATAACAAGAATTTAGAAACAGATAGTCTAGATCGAAGAAGATTTGGTAAAAAATTGAATTAGAGAACGGAAAATAATAGTTTTTTTTTGTTTTTTTTAAAAAACCTTTATTGATGGTAAGTAAAGTGTACACAGCCACTTGCCTACAACCTGTTTCCGCAGGCCGGCAGCGTTCACAGTTCAAGTTTGTATGGAGGTTCGTCATGCCAGGAAGAGAAATAACAAATTAAACACAGCATGCCGCCTACAACCCATGGGGCCGGCCGCGATGTAAAGGCTCTGTAAATCGTTTATAAGTGCCGTATCACGTAGGCAAGTTGGCAGGAGTACGATCAAACATTTCCAACATGAGGTTTCGTTTATCTTGTATAACAAGCCTAACAGGTCAACAGAAAACTTACCCACCCATGATACCCAACCTACAGGGAGAGTGTGAGAGGTGTCTGGAGGTGTATGATTACATGCTTCTACTTGCCCGTGGGGGGAGAGGAGGGGGGGGGAAAGGGGAGAAAGTAGTCTATAATCCGATCAAGGAGAACAATAGTACGGGACATGGTGTACACAGCACCACATGCCCCATGCGCGTGTAAGGCAGAGTGGGACCGGTGACGGGGAAGGTCGCCATCTTAGCGCTCGGCAGAGGGGCAGTGGTAAACGCTGCTCTTGATCTAATCCCCTATGGTGTTATGGTCAGCCCAGTGCTCCAGGCGTCCCACCCATGTGGCTAGCACCCACGTGGATCTTCAGTAGGGCAGTGCCCAAGGGGAGGAGGGGGGGAGGAGGGAAGGGGGGTGGTCCCTGCTGTCGTCCAGCGACGAGGCTCTAGGGCCCGATTCAGAGAGGGGGAACCGACCAGCTTAATCAATGTTCCCGCTGCTACCTGCCTCCGAGGCATCTACCTCCTGCAAGGAACGAAGATATGTGGTTAGGGGACGGAAATAATAGTTCAGAAAAAATAAGGTGCATTAAAAGTTAAGGACATATAATTATTAATATTAACAACTGGAGGACATACTGGGGGCAGCAGCAGAGCCCTCGTTAAAGGAGTGGTCCTGGCCCTGGGAGGGATCTTGTTGTTGTCCAGCTCCCGCCGATTCTGACCCCGTCTTCTTGCCTCTGGGTGCTGATCATGTAAGATAGAATAAAGAAAGAGACAAACATTGATGATTGGTGTGAAACAAATACAATTTATTAAAAAACTCTCCAAAAACATTTTTGCAAACAACAATTGCAATAAAATTCGCCTATCTAATCTGGTCGACTAGTAGTATCGCGGGATTCGTGGACCGTCTAGTTATGATTTCTGAACATTAATCCAGTGTTCAATTCTGATTCCAGAATCCTAAGCCTAAGTACCACTTGACCTAGTCTACCTATTCCAGACAGGCCAATTGTTCACTAAGTCTGCATTTCCATTTCTTTTAGTCTTCAAAATGCAGAGAAGGAGGACGCATGCATACATTTTTGCATACACCAAATTGTTTGTTGGTTGCTACTGATTTTCTGCTAAGCCTATTACTCACTCACTAATAAACTACAAAATGTTCTACTAAGAACTGGAGTAAGCAGCACTCAGCAGCACGAGATGTGACAGAGGATGCGTTACGCAAACTGCAAAAAAATTACCAACTAAAACTAAGTAAATAAACTACCTATCTATCCACCACTATCTTAGTGACAGGGGGCAAAGGAAGGACTAGAGTATTTCTAGCATTACCTAACTTAAGTTCTCTAAAGTAAACTCTCTTACATAATCAGCCCAAGATTAGTCGCGCCGAGCACCTGTGTCTAGAAGAATAACAATCACAGATGATTTTTAAACGTAATTTATCTGCAATGTAAGCAGCAGCATTCTTGCCATTCGGAAAAAAATTATATTCGCAATAACAGTAGCACAGTCTACAGAGCACTACTAGTATGAGCTACTCAACAAGCCCCATGACCTCAACACCTAGCAGGTCCGCTAGGTCCTGCTCCCGGGCCAAGATGTCTGACCACCGGTGGGTCAGCTGATTATGGGTGCGCTGGACCCCAGAGCAGCTAAACACTGCCCGGCGCACCCTCACCCACTGGCAGTAATGCTCCTGGGTAGCATACCCAGAGCCAGGCCTGCTGCCAAGGTCAAGGGGAGGTGGCACAGCACAAAACAAACAAGGGCAGCCACCTCCACCTCGTGAAAAAGGGACAGGGCATGCACCCCTTCCAGACGCAGTCAGCCGCAAGGACGGCGGCTCTTCTTCTTGGGCGCAGGCACCTTACCCTTGGAGACGGTACCCTTAGCCATGGTTCTGGGGTGGGCGGGGCATTAAAAAAGAAAATGTAGCAGTAAAAAATTAAGTCAGGAGCAGAAGTAGGAGAGTAAAGAAGGAAGTAATATAAAACAGTAGAAAAAAGTTTTAAAAATGCAGTAAAAGTAGAAATAAAATGCAAAATATACACAGAGGGATAGATAATAAATAAAAAAGATCAGAAAAACTGTGTAAAAACAAAGGATTGAAAAGATTATATAGGGATTGAAAAACAGTCCCCAGAACCATGCGAAGAATAGGAAAACAAGATGGGCGTGCCCATTGGTGATCGCATGGTGAAGTTTGCACGAAATTTCCCCCGAACACGTAATCCACGTTGCCAAGCTTCAAAAACATCTTGTGAGCTTACACAAGCACATGCAAGCATGCGGAAACAAGCAACTTAACATGCTCGCGTAACTCTGCATAGCGTTGCAGAGGTTTTGTGCCACTTTGCTTAGCCTAGCGTAGCGCGGCTACGCAAACTTCGCCCAGGTTTAATCAAAATCGGAGAAAGCACTCAAATCACGCCAATCTCAACGAACACCCTTCAAAAAGAAGTATCTGACTTTGAAGACAGAAATTGTTGAGGGAATTTACACATTTCTGGAATCTTGGAGGGAACAGAAGACTCAGCGGACATATGCATCGCCTTCTTGGAACAATGGCTTCCACAAGCCACCGGCATATCATTCGCCAAAGACTTTGAACTCAAATTTGCGCGTCAAGTACCCCCATTCAAACCTGAGACCAGATCAATAACAAGGCAGATCATCCGCAAACTCTCCACTTCCAACACATAGAACTGATCCTAAACCACATGGTTAAGCATAAACAGATCCGCTGGAGCAGCCCAAAAATATATGTCTCAAAATACTATTCAAAGTTGACAGTTGACACAAGAGAAGGATTCTTGGCTCTTTGTCCCCAACTCAAAAAACTCAATCTACAATTTTCATTTGCTGCTCCAGCAAGATTCAGAGTGTTTGGGGATGGCAAACACCATGTTTTGCTGACCCTAAGAACCTGACAATCTTCCTAGACAAACAAGAAGATCATGACATGAAAGCCCATTTTTCAATTTCTAACCAAAGAAAACACAAATTTTCTGAACTATACAGTATATGTCTCATTCTTGAATATTTGAAGGCGTCACTCCACTTATTCCTGAATGCCTGCTTGTTTACAGATAAATCACTGTTCTGTATTTATCTGTTTCTATAATAAACCAACAGCCTGTATAGGACAACAAACATCAACTATGTCTACTTATACCTGATAATGTGTTCTATTTCCACCTGATCATATGCACGACTAGTTAACCATAGCCTATCCCTTGCAATAATACTTCACAGATCGAATATGAAGCAATTATATTGAAGTGGAGGCTCGACCATTCTCGACCACTCTCTCTCCTTCCTTGTTTGGAGATTTACTGTTGTAAACTTGCCCTTCGACTTTCCCACAGTGCTTTACACCTGTGTTCATGTTTAACAGCATTGCTGATATATAATTCACTTATACTCCACTGTGTTTCTTGTGCAAATTCTAACTTACTCTTCAGCCCTGTAGCTGTTGGTTAACGTCTCTCTGTCGCCTCCTCCAATTTAACAGTGTCAGGTGGAATGGATGGAGGGGAGTGCAAAGGGACTTTGTTTTTTTTTCTTTTTCTTACTTTTTGATTTTTCACTATACTTGGTTTTTAACTGTTCCCCATGTTACTAAGGATTGTGTGAACATTGTGTTATGGCTAATTTTGTGCTTACTTGCTGGCCAGGACATTCAATATTTTTCCTTCTTTTACATTCATCCGATCCTTACAATTCCTAGATTCTTTCCAATATATATTTCCTTCTTAGCCACACACTGTGCTTTTATTTCTCTACAACTCAATATTCTCGGCAGACCAGTTCCAACCATTCATATGACCTCATAAGATGGCTAATTCACTCCCCACGAATGACCTGAAAATAGTCTCACTGAATGTTAAGTGGCTAAACTACCCTATTCAGCCAACACAATTGAGAACTATCTGTTCAAACTTAAGACCAGCCTCATCATACTCCAAGAAACTAAAATTGGCCAGAAAGAAGCTGCTTCCCTCAACTCCAGATTGACAAGTGAAGTCATCTGTTCTCCCAATGTAACTAAAAAGAAAGGAACTATAACAATAATCTCAAAGAAATCTACTCTCAGCCTAGTATCTCACTCATCTGATGCTGAGGGAAGACTAGAAACCACCAAACTTTGCCAAAAAGGGAAACATATTCACCTCATGTAGTAGTCAATGATGTGTTGTTGCACTGGCTATCTCAATGAATGTACATTCATTCTCCTACGTGTTTATGATGTCACTAGTTCTTGGATGAAATGTAGAGAGAAATTTGATTTGAGAATGGCAGTTAGTTTTGAGCTAACTCCAGATGTTGCTCCTGTGCAGTCTCTGATTAATAATAACCTGTAATATCTTACAGATGAGCGGCATTTTCACTACAAAGATTTTGACGACAATTGGCGAAATAGACTGCAAAACCATGAGCCAACAACATCTACCATTACGCTAACTGTGCAGAAGCACCACTGTGCAGTCGGTTACTATCTGACTGAGGTGGAGTCTTACGACAAAGACTTGCGAAGTGCTCAATGCAGATTCCATGATGGGGGCCTTGCGAGTGTCCCGGCGATACATTTTAGAAAATATACTGAGGTCAGTGTGCATGAGCAATGCTGTGCAGAAGGATGGATGCAAAGTGGTCTGGCGTGCGGCAGCTCCATCCATGCAAGGGTTCTCATGTGTATAAACAAGTGGTGCGATTTTGAGTATTTTGCAGTCTAGTGGTTGTCGCTTTTTCCTATATGTCAGCATCTCCATATTTGAGATGCCATTGAGAGCGGTCCAAGGTATGATACTCATTTATTTTAGACATCAGTGTCTGCATGTCTGAGTTTGCGGACTTGTTCATGCTGCATGCCCAACGTGTATGTGCAACCATTTTAATTGCCAATAAATCTAAATGTGAACGGTCTAGAGGTTTACATGAACATCGAAGTTTGCCATTTTGGAAGCTGTTTTGACAAGCGCAAAGTTGATACTACTGTTGCTTACTGCACACAGAAGTAATGCACACACCAGAACACAGGTATTATAGTGTCTGTGCTAAAAAATGCAGTATGCAGACATTGCAGTGACGTTTATGACACAGTGAATCACACAAACACATTGGTGATGTGACCATCTGTTCATTACTGTCTAATAATAATGCAGAAAATGGTTCACTGGCATATTTGTTAGTTTTCTTCTACAGTACAGGCACATCATGGTGAGACAAATCGGTGATGGGCACACTTACTTAGTACTTTCTAATGATAATGCAGCAAGTGGCACACAGTACAGTACAGTACAGTACAGTACAGGTACATCACAGTGATATGCACACCTGGAGAAGTAATGTAAAATTGTCTTTATAAATTTGCATAGTAACCAACTGTATTTTGGGGTTTAGGTTGTTTGTAATGCTAAAGAGGAGTATGAAAGTTGCAGGTAAGGGTGGCAAGAACCTGAGGAGTATGTCAAAGGCAGTAAAGAAATTAGAACTACGTTTTGACATTCAACCTATTCTTGTAGTCCTTAGGCACAAGTTCTTCAAGAGAGAACAAGGTCTGGGGAAGATGTTGATGCTTTTATTTCAGCTCTCAGGAAGTTAAGTGCTGATTGTCAATTTGAGAGTTTTACTTATCAGCTGATCAGCGATCAATACATTTGTAAATGCTCAGATGAAACTTTTCAACAAAAGCTTCTTTCTATGAGAAATCCATTACTTAAAGAGTCTATTCGCATGTCGAAAGGTATAGAGCTGTCCAAAGCATCTGTTAAAGAACTTGAAGACAAGTCTACCGAATCTATAGGTACAGTTAAGGTCAAGGAGGTCACATCTAACACAATGACATGTGAGGACTATCAATGGTTTTTTCCAAGCAGGCAAACAAATGTTTTAGGTGTGGTAATGGTACTCATGCTAGGGGAAACACAGTGTGTCCTGCAAAGACTATCACATGCAGGTTATGTGCTGTCCCCTATGGTGAAAGTGGTAGATTCCGGTGCCAGGATTACTATGATTATGCAATAATTGTTTGCAGATACTTGGGAGAATAGACCTTTAGAACCACCTGATTGGGTACCTATGTCTTGTGAGTGGTGGAAAATAGAACTTGCTGGATATTTTAAGGCTGTTCTAGAGTTTAGAGGAAGAAAAATCGAAGGAAAAATGTAAGTTGCTATTAAAGGGATATCGATTCTGGGTTGGTTTCACCGGGGTATATTCCAGATGACCCTGAGACTAGGCACCAAGGATCAGGTTTCAGTTGTTGAATCCACTGAAAGAATCTCAAAGTGTTGCCTTTCTGTTTTTAATGGCCAATTGGGCATAATTAAGGGATTCTCTCACCAAATCAAGGTTAAAGATGGAGCTATTCTGGTCAAACCCAGGCTGAGGAGTATACCCTTTAGTGTCAAAGAGAGACTGGAACAAGAATTGAATGAGTTGTGTGAGAAAGGAATAATCAAACCTATTGCGTCCTTGTTAAGATTGTCACCTTTGGCTGTAGCAAGGCAGAACATTGGTGGTTTGCATGTTTGTGTAGATTTGCGCAGCCTAAGCAAGCATATTTGGGTTAATTCCCATCCTCTCATTAAAATTTCAGAGTTATTACCCATGAAAAATGGGCCCAAGTGGTATTCAGAATTGGATCTAGCTGCAGCCTACCACCAGGTTATTTTAGATCCTTCTTCCAGACACCTTACTGTATTCGCTTCCCCCATTTATGCAGGATGTCTTTTGGGCTATCCACAGCTGCTGCTATCTTTCAAAGGTCCCACACGAATGTTCCATTCATGTGGGACAAACATTACCAGAACATTTTTTAATGGATTAAATCATAACTAGTACAGTAAAAAATTTAGAAACCTTTTGACCCTAAAGAAAAATGTATGGTAATGGTTGATGCCAGTAGCTTTGGTCCTGGGACTGTTCTTACTCAAACCAAGGAGGGTGTTAAGAGGAGCAGAAATGAATTTCTCACTAATAGAGAAATATCTTTTGGCCTTTTGGTGGGCAATCAGAAAATTTCATCTATGTATTTGGGGAAATCATTTTGTATTGTGAACAGATCATAGTGCTGTGGTCTCCATATTGTCCGTGGGCAAGGTCCAGGATCATACATTGTGTATTTCTAGCTTGTCCACCAAACTGCTGCAACATGATTTATAGGTTTCATATTTGCCTGGCAGTAGGAATTGTAGGGCAGACTATTTGTCCAGGTTTCCAATAATTGAAAGTGACATTAATATTGTTGAGGAGGAAGAACAAGAAAGTTGTTTTATTGCGTCTATTGATGTTGAAAATATGTGTGCCATAAGTGATGTGAAGTAGAGAAGAGAGTTGTGTAAGGATGATTGACTGATTCAAGTGATAAAGTTTGTGATGGATGGAGGGCCCAAGGAGAAACATGCTTCACATCAGTTCCAAACATTTGATAAAGTTTCCTCAGAACTTTCATTGGAGAATGATATACTCATGCATGGAGAGAGGTTTAAGAAAAAGAATAATGTGTAATGCACATGAGAGCCATTTGGGCAGGACATTAACGAAGTGCAGGGTACATGAGACTCTGGCGGCCTACTATACATGAAATCATTGATACTTATGTGAGGGATTGTGTAGTGTGTAGCAACCCTGAGAAAGGGTTTAAAATTTGGAATCTCTCTATGCAACCAATTGAATTTCCAACCGGGCCTTGGGAAAGAGTTGGTATTGACCTTGTGTGTCCCTTTAATTCATTACCTTCTTCATTTAGGTTTCCTGTTGTTCTTATGGATTATTATTCTAAGTGGCCTGCATTCCGGTTCAGGTATGAACCTACATTCGGAAAGCTCATAGATTTTTTGAAGGATGTATTTTTAAGAGAAGGTTTTCTATCTTTCATTGTGTCTAACAATTGTTTGCAGTTTGTCAGCCAAGAATTTGAGAATTGTCTCCAATAAGGGGGAATAAAGCACCATAAAACCTCGTTATATCACCACCAGATGAACAGGCTTGTTGAACATATGAACAGAGTCCTGGGTAACTGTGTTCAGTGGGCGAATACAAGTAAATGCATAGTTCAGAATGCTGTTTGTTCTATGCTTTGGTTTTACCGTACCACTCCTCATTCATCAACAAAAGTGTCCTCATTGGCTTTATTGAGGGGTAGGAAACCGTCATCCAAGATTTACCCAGGTTGGATGTCGAGGTGGGTAAAACAGAATGTAATGGAAGACGTGGATAACGTGGCCTGACAAAATGCACAGGAAGCACAAGATAATCAATCAAAATACTTTGATTCAAGGGAAAACCTGTTTCTCATTGTTTAAGGTGGGTGATAGAGTACAGATAAAAATGCCTGTGTACACAAAAAGAGGAAGTATGAAATATGCATAACATTTGGTAGACAAAGTTTGTGGAAATGCAATCAGGGTCAATAATAAGAATTAGTGGAATGCAGGGAAAGTAATTAAGGTTAAAAACACACAGGAACCCAAGAGTGAGGTCAGCACAGAAAACGATTTGGAGGAGAATCCAATTGGGGTTTGAGTGAGTAGTCGTCAGCAAAAGGTTCCTTTTAGATATTGCTGCAGTTGTTTCAATTTATTCTTCGACTCAGTTGTCTATGCTGGTGTTTATTGATCCTGCCTATGTAAGATCTTCTTTATGATTGTAATTTATTATATGTAGAGGTTTAGTAACCTTTTATTTTTCATAGTGTATAGTTTTATTTTTATTAATTTTATGGTGCATTCCCAAAATACATATGTGTTTTTAATATTTTCTTTTCTGCACCTTGAGACCATTACAGGTGAGTAGCCACACTATATAAACCCCCTGATTGATTGATTGATATTTGTATAGTTAATCATGTTACTTTGTATGGAATATCAGGAGGAGAGGATAATGTAGTAGTCAGTGCTGGGTCGTCACACTGGCTATCTCAATGAATATTCATTAGTTCTCTTATGTGTTTATGATGTCACTAGTCCTTGGATGGAATGTAGAGAGGGGCTTGACTGGGGAACAGCAGTTAGTTTTGAGCTGTGGCTGACACTGGACGTTCCTCATGTGCATTATCTGGTTGTTAATAAACCTGTAATATCTAACAGATGAGCAGTGTTTTCACTACAAATAAATAACCCCTAAGGCCCAAACACTGATGCCCCAACTTTTGGAATTCCCTGAGTGACACCTTAAAGCTTTATTCCTGGAGGCAAACTGACATTAGTGGGCAGAGATTTCATTTTCCACCTTGACCTAACTCTGGACAGACAATCGAAATCCTCTCTCCACTCCTCAAAATGTCACAGAGTATTAATAAACATCTGCACTAGATTGCAACACCCCAACACTAAGGATAACACCTTTTTCAAATTCACACATTCCTCCTTCTGGAGAATTGACCATCTTCTCATTTCAGGAACCTCTACCCACATCATGGACCAAACAGATATTCTCCCCTGACTAATTTCCAACCCCTCATGCGTTACCAGGGACTAATTCTAAACCAAGAATAAAATATGGTGACCTAATGGCGAATCAATAAAAGACTACATATCTAAATGACGCATAGAAACAATTCTTAATTATTTTTGTGAAAATAAAACTCCCAATATCTCAAGACCCACTTTTTTGAATGCATTAAAAGCAACAGTCAGTGGCACCTTAATAGATATTCAGGCTAAACTAAAACACAGTAAAAAGATGTATGCATTAGAAACAAAAATGTAGGGGCACATGCATCATTTGAAATTGGGATTGCAAAGGGGCAGATTCGCCGAATCTGCCCCTTTGCGACCGCAATTTTTGGAAGATTGCATTTAAAATAACAATTTCGCTATTATGAAATGCTAAATACCGATTATTTCAATCTGATGGTATTTAGCGAAAACTTTGGAAAAATGCACTAAAGTTCATTTTTCAAAGTTTCTGGTTACCCACACACATGCCCTTGGGGCATGTGTGTGCGCAACATGGGTGCATATTACAATTTCATGGTTACAACAGGGTTTCCTTTTGACACCCTTGCACCCTTGAAATTGCAAGCGCAATTTGCGAGTACCTATTGTCCTGTAGGCTCATAGGAATGAATGGGAAGCCATTCCTTAAATGCAACTCGCAATTTGCGAGTTGCAATTAAGGAATGTTTAGAAATCACTATTTTTATAGTGATTCCTACATGCATATCCTTGATAATGGCAATTAAGGACTCGCAAATGCCTACCTTGATGCATGTGCCCCCAAAAGTCTTGAATCACTACATATCTCGAATCTTGACTCCAGCGCCCTAGTAAACTTAAGGAACAAAAAATATGAATACAATAAACTACTAAGCGAGAAGCCAAAGTTCTAGATTAATACATTAAAGTGTTTGAAACTCTATGTTGCAAACAGAGCAGGGAAAATGCTTGAATCCTATCTGAATCACAACCAAAACCAAACAAATAATTACTATATTAAAGAGATGAAATGGCAACATACAAACAAACTTTCAAATGATCCTAGATGTCTTTAAAGACTACTATGAGTCATTGTACCAAGATGGCCTCCAAATCTCAGACGTTAACTGTAGAACTTACCTTGATGGAATAAACCTACTACGGTTGTCCCATGCAGATAAACAAAGCCTTAACTGTACCAATACTGTGGAAGAAATACAACTAGTAATCAAATCTCTCAAGTCACATAAAGCTCCAGGCCCAGACGGCTTTACCGCAAACTTTTACAAAACATTTACATCCTTACTAATTCCCACAATGGATGACCTATTTCAAGACTTTGCAGAAACTGGTTCTGTCCCTGGAACGACAAGCGAAGCCACCATACTAGTTATTCCCAAAGACGGCAAAGACCTAACCTTATCAAAAAACTACATGTTAATTTCCCTAATTAATTTGGACGCCTAGAAATATATTAACATTTATCCAGATCTTTAGAATCACTTCTGCCTAAGCTAATCAGTTGCTCTCATTTAGGCTTTATGAAAGGCCACAAGTCCAATGGTAATAGTTGCTTACTTTTACATATACTAGAAAAGGCCCAAAATTCATCCTCCGAAACTGTGGCAATCACACTAGATGCCGAAAAGGCATTCAATAAAGTGTTATGGACTTTCCTCAGAGAAACCCTGGAAAAGTTACATTTTGGAGAAAAAAATTATCAAAATGGTTATGGCCCTCTATAACAACCCAAGTGCTTGAGTGAGAGCGGATGGTCTTGTTTCTTCACCCTTTAAATAAGAGAAGGGAACGAGACAGGGATGTCCTCTTTCCCCTTCTCTGTTCGTCCTTGCCTTAGACCCGCTACTCTACACCATTCAAAATAATAATCTTATTTCAGGAGTTAACTATAACAACGTTTTTATAAAAGTAGCGGCATACACAGACGTCATCCTGGTAGTGACAGATAATGCCTGCCCCTCTATTAAAGCTCTTCTCAGCAATATAAGTCTGAAGTCAAAGGTCTAAATAACATCTGCTCTAAAGACCTGTTAGAGGATTCCGGTCTGGCATGGCAACCTAGTTACTTAAAATACTTAGGAATGAAATTTGGGTTGGACCAAATAACAACCTTAAAACATTACAGAAAAAAAGACAAAATGTTGAAAATCTTCTGGATAGCTGGAATCCCAAATTCATTATCTGGTGGGGGTGCATCGAGACAATAAAAATAATGATTGTCACACCTACAATAAACTACCTCATATACATGCTTCCACTTACTCTCTCAGATGATTTCCACCACAAACTACTTTCTAACTCTATTTTGCAAAATAAACACCTTAGGATCTCAAGTAAGAAACTCCATTTGCCCGTTGATATAGGTGGGGTAATCTTAGCAAATTTTAGACACTGTTGATCTGCTCTCCTGGAAAAAGAAGGGATCTGTGTGGTTTTCTCCACCACTTGATTACACTCCTCCTGCCTTTTAATAGAACAAGAAATCTTGGAAGATGTTCACCTCACCATGCTCCTATCAACAAGATTAAACCCTACCAGCCAAACAAATACTTCAAAACACTAAACTAGGCCTACTAAAACCAGGTAGTCAGCTTGAATGCCCAATAAAGACTTCCAACACGGTCTCTCTTTGGAATAACACCAAATTAACAATCAATGATGCCCCACTACACTGGAAATCCTGGTCCTCCAAAGAAACCCACTTTCTGAAGCAACTATGACCAAAAGATTATCCACTCACTTTCAAGGATCTCCAGAATGAATATAAGCTTGAAAATATGGATTGCTACAATTGCCATAAACTTAAATCATGCATATCTAGAGCCAACGTTATCCATCCCTTTCTAGGCTGGTCAATATGGCCAATAGATCAGCACACCAGGTTTTGAAATACTACAAACTCTAACAGCCTCTCTCATATGACTAAACCTAGCTGTACAGACCAAATGGATCAGACCAATGTTCTAGGGGTAGGAGGAAATCGCAGAGTTTCACTCTGTGGAATTCCAAGGAGTTACATAAAAGCACTGTGAAATTCCACAGAGTTTCACCAACAGGTAGAAATATGCATGTCGCACTGCAATTTAACGGCAGTAGAACGAGCAGCGATGAAAAATCTGCGTGAATGGCACCAGGTGGGACACAAGAGCATGTGGTTGCCATTCAAGTTGATTTTACTGCCACTCGGGTAGGAAATCTACTTGAGCGGCACCAAATCTACTCACAATGACTGTGTTAGAAAAAGCTGCTAGGGGTTGAAAAATCACACTTGGGCTCATATTTTGAAGCCTCGCGAGAAAAATTTCCCCCACAGCGATTGCTGGAATTTGGCCAGAACTCCGCATTACAAGAATAACATGGAGTCGGGAAATTTCAGTGATTCCAGTGGCGGAATTCACCCCTATAATCTACTCGGATGTTATCATCAACTGTTAGGTGAGGAACTTTGGATGCCACCAAAACTAAAATGACACAGTACTTTCTTCACAGATATTCATATTTCTGAGGCATTATATTGTAGAATCAGACATCCTGCTCCACAAACAGATGGCAAAACATTCAAATTTAATTAAATTAAGGAAACATTGTGTTGCTACAAGGCCTTCACAATACTTACTTGCAATCATTTGATAAAGGAATTTCCAGATATAGCCAAAGTGCAAACCGTGTAAATTGCTAAGGAACGATAGTACCTCAACCAGACCTCTTTAGTACAGATGCTATTCATATTTTCAGGAGCTATTTAATTTTTTATTTCAGTGGTCATACTGCGATAATGCTAGACTTTTCTAGTCAGCACCAGACCCAGCAACAAATGGAAGACGGTATTCTGTATGGTTTGGCCTTTATGTATATTATTTCATGCCATTTTCCCCATGCTTGGCTTTTGCGCCCTTTCAATTTTTCTTTAATACTTTGTGCTGGTGCTTCCTTCATAGATTTGATATTGTATGTATTGATGACATCATCATCTACTCAGATGAAAGGAAGAGTCCTGTACAACATTGCAGAGCTATTCTAGTAATTTTAGAGTGAGTTTGTTTCATAAACTAAGGACCTTATAACGAGTATGGCGGTCCTACTAGTGGTGACGGTCCGACCACCGCCATACTGCAGGCCCACACACAGTGTTAGGAGTTTGAAGGTTGGACTGCCACAGAACCTCTGCATCTGGCGGGATCCAGGATCCCACAAGTGGTTGCACAAAGGACAGGGGCAGCAATATGCTGGCAGTGCCAAGCATATTCTGAGTTGCATGTCCACCTCACTTTTCATGGCGGTGAGCCTGCCATGAAAAGGCAGCCTCCTGCCACTCCTGGACCTGGGGTGCATGTGGGGGGGTACATGTTGTGCCCTCCAGAATTACATCCCAGTTCCTGCACAATGTAGCATGCATGTCATACCATGCAGTAACGTACTACAGGCGCTGTCATGGTGGTGCCTGCTATTAGGGCTCACCTTTGTGCCTTATACAGACCCCTCCATGATACCACTGCAGGCCCACCCACCCGCCATGGAGTTGTAATCCAGTGGGTGGGGGCATGTGACAGGCTTGGCGCTCCTCGTGTCGGCGCAGCAGTGGCGGGCCGTCAGGAGAATTGCCAAACTCGTAATTAGGCCCAAAGTGTGAATTCAGTATTTCTGACGTTCAGTTCTTGGGTTTCACCATTATGTGCCAATGGTATACATATTTTGGATGTATGTCAGTACAACGAGATCTTTTAGATCGCGGTACTTAACAACGCGGTTTTTACAACGCAAGTCGTTACAACGACTTGCATTGGAGGGCGCGGATTAAGGAATATTATCATTTTATATTCCAACACCAGTCCAAGTAACAGTAGGGAAGGTGTTGGAATACAAAATTACAATATTCCTTAACCAACAGCGCCATCCAGCGCAAGTCGTAGTAACGACTTGCGTTGTAATGGCAGCATGGTAAAGGTCGTGCGGTGTAAACACCGCGTTGCAAACGACGTTTACCCATATTTCAGAAAAAAAATATGCACTGCCATTGATGGACTGAGTCATTAGTCATTTTCTATATACAGCTTACTGGACAGTCCTTTCCTCTATTCTGGCTCAGCCTTTCATAAACTTTCCATTTATTTTGACTCCTCTCAAATGTGGCCTTCTGAGTCCTTTTGCAACAGTGCCAAGATAGAATTAGCCTACAATACATATGAGTCTGTTTATCATGATAGGTGTAGTCCGCTAATCATTGTTTTTGATAGACAAAAAACAACTCTTCACATTTCTCAAGCCATTCATAGAGTGGCTTCACTATTTATTGGGCATAAACCACTTAGGGCACCATTAGGACGGCGGGCGGATCGCCCCCGCCAGGCGGGCCGTAGCCACCGCCGGCCTTCCGGGGTGATCCGCCCGCCATCCATGCAGAAATGACCCCCCTGCCATATTATAATGGCTGGGGGGTCTGTGGCGGACAGAAAGACCGTCCGCCGCTTTTCCGCCCGGTCGACATGTTGACCGGGCGGAAAAGGGTTCTATATGGTGGTGGTGTCTGAAAGACACCGCCAGGCATATTAGACTGTGCATTTTTCAATGCCTTTCAATGCCGCCATGGAAAGGCATGCAGAGTCTGCTTTGGGGGCTCATTGCGGGCCCCCATGGACTCCGGGGGGGGTGCACATGGGGTCTGCCACCTTGTGCTTTGAAAAGCACATCATGTATTTTTAGCATTGCGGCGGGCGCAATGTTAAAAATACGGGATGCCCCCACCACTGTAGCGGGCGCATCCTAATTGCCCCCATGGGACCCCAGCCCTTATGGCGGATGGTCCCTTTTACCGTGAGGATGGCCTGCCCATAGTGATGTCTTCACAGCACTTCTGCTGTTTTTTTGCTCTATTAAGGATGTGTCTTTGAGGCAATTGTGATGGATGTTGGTGTTAACATACCGTGACACATAGGGGTAACTAAAGTAAATGCTATGTTGATGACTAAAGAATCCATACACCTTCACTAGCCGCTGAGCCTCCTCACATCAGAAAACTGCCAGACAGACATGCTAGAAAGGAATATGCCTTGTTATCCCGCAGTCTTTTTCCCCGCAGGTAATTACAACGCGGTTGTTACAACGACCACGTTGTAATTCTGCATATCAGTACCCTGCAAGTCGTAACAACGACTTGCGGAGGTGGGGGCGCTGGATGTTGGAATAGTCTAATTTGCTAATCCAACTCCAGTCTTTGCAGACATTAGGGAAGGTGTTGGATTTTAAATCAAACACCTTCTCCCCCCTCTGCAAGTTGTTGTTCCGACTTGCTGAGTAATGGTATGCGGAATTATAACGCGGTCGTTGTAAAGACCGCGTTATAATTCCCTGCGGGGAAATAGTTTTGTGGTAAACGTTATTTTCCGCTAGAGAGAGATGTCAGTTTTTTCATACTATTTGTTCTGCTTTACCACTATCTACTTTTCATCACTGGGAAACAGAACAGTGAGACCAGGTTTGTAGTTCACGGAATACGTCTTGTACATGCCTTCAAAACAACAACAGCAGGTGTTAATACAACTGTCAGAACACCATTAAACTGCTTCCCTGCAGAATGTGTACCTCGAGGGACCAAACGAGACAGAAAAATGAAAACTGTGTGGGAGTTTGCAACATGTGTTATTGAGCCACAACTGATGATTCCAGACCTAGAGGATTGTTGGTGCTTACCTTCACTCTGTCGAAATCTCAGTCGGCGGATTTTTTCACTGCTTTCCTGTGGGACCAATGCAAGAAGGCTGTCTTGGTAGTGGTTATAAGTTCAGAATCATATTTTTGAGCCAGGAAAGTTTTCCTTTTCCCAGATTTTTACTTTTCATTTTGACGTTTCCCAATTTTTTACTTTCTGGGATAATTTTCACTGCATAAAAAGCTATGTTTCACTCTGACCAAATATATAAATGAAGGGAGAATATTTCTCTGCATGGCTACCTTTTTCAAACTTTTCTATACACAGTAGCAAATGTGAACAGAATGTTCTGTGCAAGTTTACCTTTTGTGTAGCTTTAGTTGAATGTTCTATACACAATGTCATTAGCAGGAAAAGTACACAAAAAAGCCCATATTACAAGTTGGTATGAGCAGTATCCCTTAAGAGATACTGCTCTGGGCAATTTTCAGCGGTCTGGTGATCCCACATCCGTGGTCTGGTGATCTTCGTTAATTCATGGGAAGATACTAGCTGTGCTCGTTAATTTTGGCCCGTTATCTCCAACGAGTTAGGCCCAGATTCATCAAACAAAAATCCACTCGCAAAGAAGCTGATTCTCAGAATCTTCCCCTTTGCGAGCGGTATTCTTGCATTTGGGATGCATCAACCCAAATGAAAAAATTGCAATTTTAAAAATCGCTAATTTGCGATTATTTGCATTTAAGGAATCTCAAATTGAGATTCCTTAAATGCAATACATGAAAGTTTTTAAAATAGCGAATTTGCTTATAGGGCACGCAAATTACCATGTAGTACAACTTCATGGTAATTTGCAAAAACTTTGAAAAATGCACTAAAGTGCATTTTTAAAAGTTTCATGTTGCGCACACACATGCCCTAAGGGCATGTGTGTGCGCAACAAATGTGCACATATCAATTTCACGGGTGCAACAGGGTGTCCTTTGGACACCCCTGCACCCTTAAAATCACAATCTCAATTAGCGATTCGCAAATTGAGATTGTCTTCCCATTCATTCCTATGGGCCTCTAGGCCCATAGGAATGAATGGGGAGGTATTCCTTAATTGCGACTCGCAATTTGGGAGTCGCAATTAAGGAATTCTAAGAAATCGCTATTTTTTGAGTGATTTCTTGATGCATTTCATTTTGCTATTCCTTAATAGCGAATCGGTATTTTTCGCTATTAAGGAATCGCAAATTGGGTTGTTGATGCATCTGGGGGTTAGTGAGGAACCAATAATTAGCCTGTAACAGTTTTTTGTGATGAATACTGTGTCATATTCAGAACTATTTTATTTTATTGAATAAGGATATGTATATGATATTTATTGTAGGTATTTTATGTGTAAATGGAAAAAAATCTGCATCCTTCATGAAGTTGAACATTTTTCTGGCAAAAAAATAATTTCAGCATTTCACCTGGTGAAAACTAGCTCACTTTATTCCCTGTAAAACAGTAGCAATTGGCACCAATTCTTTCTGTAGAAACGAGAGCCATTTACACAGTCTGCAAACCAGCATAACATCCTGTTGTGGCTGGGGGCACAATTCATTTCGTAGTTTTTCTATATTGATGCTCTGTACAGCTTTATTTACAGACTGGCATTGAGGCATGGAGCTACCAGTGCTCCTTCTAAGCCCCTCAGTATGAGTGGGTTAATAATTACTGATATGTGTGGTAACATGCATTATTCCACATATCACCTTTGGGAGTGTTGCATTTTGTATCGCACCCAGTACATACCAATGTGATAACAAAACACACCTCCACTTTAAATCTCTGCAGAATAAATCTGACCGAATTTACAGGAAGAAAAAGGGACATCGTGATGACCCATTTTAAACTGTCTATCATATAGTTTGTATCAACTAGTCTCTACAGTCTGTCAAAGGTGTCACAAATAGGAATGGGCAGAGGCATTCCTCACCAGCTTTTGAAGCCACAATGACTGAACTAAAAATGATGCCAACACTTTTGGTTGAGTGTATACAATTATGTTTAAATTTTAATTCAAATTCACATGTTATACAATAAACATGCTGCATGTAGCTTCCGTGGCATCATCAATTATATTATTACCTCCTTATCAAAGTGGGCATTGATAGGCCTATCTCTATAGTGGGCATGTCTTCACTCTGGATTTCCCTTCACACATTTGCTCCTGAGAGGGCTCCTTGCTTCAAATTGTTCTTCATGTGTGAAATGTCAAGAGAAAGATACATATAAGCATCTACTTCCAACATACAACAGTGAATGCTCATTGTACGCTCTCTGTGTCTGAGATAGACCTTCAGACTGGATAGCTGGAATCCCAAATTCATTATCTGGTGGGGGTGCATCGAGACAATAAAAATAATGATGGTCACACCTACAATAAACTACCTATAACTATCAGGTTCACACTCTCCAGAACCCTGATAGGATACTTTACAATTCCTTCAAATTATTTCATTGAGTTGGTGGATCTCTGAATAATTTGCATATTTATAATTCATTCCACAACCTGTGGAAGTTCCTTAATTTCAGTTTTCTTTGGGACTTGGTGCCTCTACTTCTATTTTTGCTCCAGTGCTTCCTTTAGTAAATGCTTCTCTGTAGCTTGATGGGTGTTCATCCTATCCAGATTATGTTTTTAATTGAGTCGCACCTCTAGACCCATGAGGGCCAACATGAAACTAGGACGACCAAAATCCAGCGCTGTACTGAGTACTGTGGCTCCCTCGTGTGTATGGAGGAGCAATCCTCATACATACACATACTCAACCATCTATCCTATCTGCTGCCTGCCACCACTATTCAGCAGGGTGGCTTTTCAGACAGAGGTGCTAATTTAGGACCCTGATAAATCACTCAGATACCAAGGCTCCTGGAGATCCCCTCCCACCAAAAGTGATTCACTACACCAGGAAGTAGCTTTAGAAGCTGCATGTCACAGGTTTGGGCCTGAATTAGGAGCCTTGGACTCCTTCCATAACAACCATGATAGTGGATTTGGGTGGATGTTCAAAGCAATAAATAGCCTGAACTTCATTGTTGAAGGACCTTCTCATCATAGGACCTCTGGCAGGACAAAGCATTCAGTCACCATACGTTGTTCTCCCTATGACTCACACTGACCCTTTTCTCCTGAGGGGAAAGGAAACCAGTTTCACCACGTCATAGCATTCTCCTTCAATGTTACAGGCACTGACCTTTAGCTGTGTCACATGATTATGGTGCATCAAAGCACTAATTCTCTAATCAGACATACTCCCATAAATAAAAAAAGCCTTCCAGATAAGACCCAACTGTCACTTTCAATACATGACCAAATTATAAATATGTGAACCAGCTTTTATCCAGGAACGGATGGACATAAGAAGAAAGTGAACACATCCCTTCAATAGTTCCTACAGTGTTTTGAATGGATGTCCCTGGCTTTATATGAATCTGCTTCAGCTTTAGGAATTCACTTAGAGCAGTCCAGCACATAGCTACATATAGTGGGCACTATTCTTACAACCTAAGGATACAGATCGAAGATTATGCCAATTTCATTCCTAAAGCTTCCTATCAGGTTCCATCTGTTCAGAGCCATATCATATTCATACCGTTTCTCAGGTTGCCCATAAACTCAATGTTAATCTGATGTGTACCAATAGCACTCACAAAAATTACTCTATTGCAACAGGTCTTTGCCATTGTTCTACGGTCATTTAGGTCTCTACAGGTGTCTACTTCAAGCTCCTGTCTATGACTTTACTATTTATTATGTGCTTGGTCATGGGTATATAAATTAAAATCAGCTGGGGATTTACTCCCTCAAATGGTCTGAGGTTGGAGCAGCCTGCACCCTTTGCCCCTATTGACTACTATTATGATGGGTAATTACTATACACCCTACGAGTTTTTATAAAACAACATTAGAATCAGAAATCTATGAATCGTTTTTTCATAATTCTGTCCCATCTACCATAACCTTAAGCAACAATGCAAGTTGTTTTCTGCTTAGGCAATAATTAATCAATCTTCATCAAGCTACATCAGCTCCTTAATAAATTATGAATAATTGACACATGCTCAATCAAATGTTAGTCTTTAAAAACAAAAGATATTTTATATATATATATATATTCACTGAAATAACCATAGGTTTCACACCAGTTATAGTTGGGTGGAAATTTTACTCGCATAAAACCATTGAAATTCCCACGTTATAGTTAGTTGGACTCACTATAACTTGCGCGTGCAATGCACTGCTGATGACGTCATATATTACATCACTCATGACATGGTCTGTGACATCACTCATGACATCTCAAATGACATCACTGATGACAACATCCTTGAGACAAAGTGGCAGACCACCTCTCAGCATAAAATAACCTTTGACACACACATTCAAAAATAGAAACTAACATTTTCTTAAAAAAGGAGAAACCAATACCAATTACAACAACTTATTAGGTAATTCCAACATCTACATACACATCCACTCATTCACCAACAGTTCTAAATAGTCACTCATGCATGTACTTACTCATCATATGTACTCATACACCTATACATCCTGTTACACACTAATACTCATCCATATCGTTACTCACACACAAATTCACACATGCAAATAAACTATCAAAAAACATTTACTTGATTATACTGCTATATACACACCACTACACATACTTCTACAGAAACGGAAACATATTTACTCTCTTAAACAATCAATTATAAAAAGACATACTCACTAACCCACCCATACACACAATCATCCACCGATACAGTCTTGCACACATGCTGTCTTCAAAATACATACAAATAGTGAGTCACTCATTCATGCATCTGTGCTCTAAGTAATATCCCCCACCGAACCATACAGACACTGATACTGATACTCAAAAAAACAACTAATAACCCATATACACACTCATGTAGCTACTCACCAACCCATGCAGCCACTTATACACAAAGTGAGACACAGATACAGATATTTAAATATTTAAACATTACTCGCTAATATATGTATTCACTAAGATACATTTAATAAGTCAGTTAACCAATCAATTTTACACAAAAAAAACATCCATTTAGACATTTATTTACCCATTTATTCTTCCATTAAACCTTAGATATACATATATAAAAAATATTTATTTTTCAGAAAGATACACATTCACTGGATGATGTCATCAGTGATATCATTTGAGATGTCATCAGTGATGTCATGAGTGATGTCACTGACCATGTCATGAGTGATGTAATATGTGACATCATCAGCAGTGCATTGCACGCGCAAGTTATAGTGAGTCCAACTAACTATAACGTGGGAATTTCAATGGTTTTATGCGAGTAAAATTTCCACCTAACTATAACTGGTGTGAAACCTATGGTTTTTTCAGTGAATTTAATAGGTTTTTTAAATGCTAATTCCTAAGTATAACTGGTGTGAAACCTATGGTTTTTTCCAGTGAATATATATATATTTATATATATATATATATATATATATATATATATAAAAAATTTCTATGGCAAAATGAAACCCCTCATTTTGTTCCTTTTCAAATTAAATGTATTAAGTGTTACCACTTTATTCCAATCAAGATGACTTCAGATGTGCCATACTTTTGTCATAAGTAAGACTGTTAGCGTTCTAGTTGTTCTTTAGAACACTCTGGGACATTCTGTCATTGGGCTATAGTTGGGCTACATCTGGCTGATATTTGGGCTACATTTGGGCTCTTTTGTCTCTGGTGGCCATCTTGGGAGACTGCATATCAGATTTTTTTTAATGAAATATAAGAGGATTTGAGAAGTCACTCAAAATGTGCCCTAATTTTTCTTTCTTCAGCACTAATCATAATTTCTATGGCAAAATGAACCCCCTCATTTTGTTCCTTTGCAAATTAAATGTTTTAAGTGTTAACACTTTATTCCAATCAAGATGACTTCAGGTGTGCCATACTTTTGTCATAAGTAAGACTGTTAGCGCTCTAGTTGTTCTTTAGAACACTCTGGGACATTCTGTCATTGGGCTATAGCTGGGCTACATCTGGCTGACATTTGGGCTATATTTGTTTTTTTTGTCTCTGGTGGCCATCTTTGGGCTACATTGGGCTACATTGGGCTACATTTGGGCTCTAACATATATATAGCCCAATGTAGCCCAATATATATTTTTTCAAAGTTAATTTTCGTAAAAACCACTGGAGCATATATCTTGAGACATAGCAAAGGCACATTGGGGTACCAGTCCCTACAATTTTGCCAAGTTTGGTGGAAATCCATTCAGCCGTTCGGGCTAAAAGTGAGTCCAACCGCCCTATGGAAATTAACATGGGTAAAACACGTTTTGGGACCCCCCTTTTATCTCATCCCCCGCTTGACGGATCCCCCCGGAACTTTCAGGTAAGGAGCGGAGCGCAGCGAGGCAACGTTAAGGAAAATTACAGGCAGATCCCTCATTCGGCGCCAAAGTTATTCCCAATAGAATGTTGCGGATTTCCTATGGAAAACGATCCTAACTATAACTACCTATATATATATATGAATGAGCAAACGCACTTGTGCTTTTGAAGGGGCACACCACGCTCTCCGACCCATCCGGTTTTCTTGGCCCCCTTGCAGCTTCACAACCACTCACTTGGATTTATTTAACAGGTCCGACGCGTTTCGGGGCCAAAGCGCCCCCTCCTCATGGACTTGACAAAGAAGCATTATCAACTCGCTTTCGTAATTTCAACTCTTTTTTTATTGAAATTGATCCGCCCTTAGTGGGTGTGGCTTGTCTCGTAGTATCTGCCAGGATAGCTGGGAGATGTAGTCCGTGAGAGCGAGTGTGTATCTTATCCTTAAGTAGGTGACATGCCTCTTGTCACTTTAGTCTTTAGTTCATTCATACCTTGAGTAGGCAGTGAGAAGGTTTTGAAGCCACTAATTCTAACGGAGTGTCGTGCTGATAGGCAAGCAAGGGTAAACTCGCCACAGTCTTCTCCATGTAGTGCGCGTTGACAGCAAGATAACCACATTTAGAAGCGGAGCTCCCTCCCACGGTCAGAGCAAGCGGTGTAATATAGGAATGAGCAAACGCACTTGTGCTTTTGAAGGGGCACACCACGCACTCCGAACCATCCGGTTTTCTTGGCCCCCTTGCAGCTTCACAACCACTCACTTGGATTTATTTAACAGGTCCGACGCGTTTCGGGGCCAAAGCGCCCCCTCCTCATGGACTTGACAAAGAAGCATTATCAACTCGCTTTCGTAATTTCAACTCTTTTTTTATTGAAATTGATCCGCCCTTAGTGGGTGTGGCTTGTCTCGTAGTATGTGCCAGGATAGCTGGGAGATGTAGTCCGTGAGAGCGAGTGTGTATCTTATCCTTAAGTAGGTGACATGCCTCTTGTCACTTTAGTCTTTAGTTCATTCATACCTTGAGTAGGCAGTGAGAAGGTTTTGAAGCCACTAATTCTAACGGAGTGTCGCGCTGATAGGCAAGCAAGGGTAAACTCGCCACAGTCTTCTCCATGTAGTGCGCGTTGACAGCCAGATAACCACATGTAGAAGCGGAGCTCCCTCCCACGGTCAGAGCAAGCCGTGTAATATAGGAATGAGCAAACGCACTTGTGCTTTTGAAGGGGCACACCACGCACTCCGAACCATCCGGTTTTCTTGGCCCCCTTGCAGCTTCACAACCACTCACTTGGATTTATTTAACAGGTCCGACGCGTTTCGGGGCCAAAGCGCCCCCTCCTCATGGACTTGACAAAGAAGCATTATCACCTCGCTTTCGTAATTTCAACTCTTTTTTTATTGAAATTGATCCGCCCTTAGTGGGTGTGGCTTGTCTCGTAGTATCTGCCAGGATAGCTGGGAGATGTAGTCCGTGAGAGCGAGTGTGTATCTTATCCTTAAGTAGGTGACATGCCTCTTGTCACTTTAGTCTTTAGTTCATTCATACCTTGATTAGGCAGTGAGAAGGTTTTGAAGCCACTAATTCTAACGGAGTTACGCGCTGATAGGCAAGCAAGGGTAAACTCGCCACAGTCTTCTCCATGTAGTGCGCGTTGACAGCCAGATAACCACATGTAGAAGCGGAGCTCCCTCCCACGGTCAGAGCAAGCCGTGTAATATAGGAATGAGCAAACGCACTTGTGCTTTTGAAGGGGCACACCACGCACTCCGAACCATCCGGTTTTCTTGGCCCCCTTGCAGCTTCACAACCACTCACTTGGATTTATTTAACAGGTCCGACGCGTTTCGGGGCCAAAGCGCCCCCTCCTCATGGACTTGACAAAGAAGCATTATCAGCTCGCTTTCGTAATTTCAACTCTTTTTTTATTGAAATTGATCCGCCCTTAGTGGGTGTGGCTTGTCTCGTAGTATCTGCCAGGATAGCTGGGAGATGTAGTCCGTGAGAGCGAGTGTGTATCTTATCCTTAAGTAGGTGACATGCCTCTTGTCACTTTAGTCTTTAGTTCATTCATACCTTGAGTAGGCAGTGAGAAGGTTTTGAAGCCACTAATTCTAACGGAGTGTCGCACTGATAGGTAAGCAAGGGTAAACTCGCCACAGTCTTCTCCATGTAGTGCGCGTTGACAGCCAGATAACCACATGTAGAAGCGGAGCTCCCTCCCACGGTCAGAGCAAGCCGTGTAATATAGGAATGAGCAAACGCACTTGTGCTTTTGAAGGGGCACACCACGCACTCCGAACCATCCGGTTTTCTTGGCCCCCTTGCAGCTTCACAACCACTCACTTGGATTTATTTAACAGGTCCGACGCGTTTCGGGGCCAAAGCGCCCCCTCCTCATGGACTTGACAAAGAAGCATTATCAACTCGCTTTCGTAATTTCAACTCTTTTTTTATTGAACTTGATCCGCCCTTAGTGGGTGTGGCTTGTCTCGTAGTATCTGCCAGGATAGCTGGGAGATGTAGTCCGTGAGAGCGAGTGTGTATCTTATCCTTAAGTAGGTGACATGCCTCTTGTCACTTTAGTCTTTAGTTCATTCATACCTTGAGTACGCAGTGAGAAGGTTTTGAAGCCACTAATTCTAACGGAGTGTCGCGCTGATAGGCAAGCAAGGGTAAACTCGCCACAGTCTTCTCAATGTAGTGCGCGTTGACAGCCAGATAACCACATGTAGAAGCGGAGCTCCCTCCCATGGTCAGAGCAAGCCGTGTAATATAGGATTGAGCAAACGCACTTGTGCTTTTGAAGGGGTAGTAATAGTTAGGACCTAGTTTCCATAGGAAATCCGCAACATTCTATTGGGAATAACTTTGGCGCCGGTGGACGAATTTTCACGAATTTCTCACATTAGGTGGCCAGCTCCGCTCCACTCCTTCCCTGAAAATTTGGGGGGGATTCGTGAAGTGGGGGCCGGGATAAAAGGAGGGTCCCAAAACGTGTTTTCCCCATGTTAATTTCCATAGGGCGGTTGGAATCACTTTTAGCCCGAACGGCTGAATGGATTCCCACGAAACTTGGCAAAATTGTAGGGACTGGTAGCCCGATGTGCCTTTGCTATGTCTCAAGATATGTGCTCCAGAGGATTTTGAGTAATTTAGGTTAAAAAAAATATATATCTATAAGCACGCCCCGGTACGCGCACCGGGGAGCGCACCCGGCGCGTAACGCGAGTTCGCGCGTGGAAAGCTGATTGGCTCATGGGTGTCTGTCAACATTCCAAACAGTCCGGAGCGGCCACCATCTTGTGTCTCGGTAAGATCGAGACACAAGAGGTGGCAAAAACATAGGGGGAAATGACCATAAGGGGGCTGGGTAGACCCCCCCTCACCCTTTAGGTTTGATTGCGGGGCAACATTTTTTTTTTTTTAAATCGATTTTTGCGGGGGGAGTGCCAGGTACGCGCACCTGGGAGCATACCATGGGGACAACTAAGTGAAACAGTAAAATAATAATTTAAAGTGCTTAGAGGTAGGGTAGCTCTGAATAGAGTTGTTGTGTTGTGTGGGTGATTTAAGTACCAACATGTAGTTACCAATGCAGAGTCTTAAATTTAATGTACACCGTCTCCTCTGTAGATATCTTGCATGTTGTTACAGACGTTATTGTGGTATATGGAATCCATATCATAGTCTGTCAGGAAAGCAGAAATAGATACTTTAAGCACTCCCTGAGAAGGCCTAGGGGATCATGTGTAGTCTATCCTGCTCCCTTATGATGATGAAAATGAGTAAACTTACTATGTAAGACAAAAAAGTTGCACAGAATACTATAAGTCTCACTTTATATTATAATCATTTTGGTAGTACTTCATGAATTACATATAAAAATGAATAATGTCTCAAACAATTTTTGATTTATAAATATAAATTTATTCTTCTGATTCTTTTTCAAAATGTAATAAAACTTCTAACATTATATTGTCTGGAATTTCCTCATAATTATCATTGCATGATTCAATTTGTTCCAAACAGTCAATTAATTGTTGGTCTACAGAGTCATCCATGAAATTCAAGACATCTTTTTTTTCATCTGGACTGTTTTTAATCTTTACTTCGAAAGAAATAACATTGGATTGTTGTTTTTCTTCCATTTTCTTTCTGTAAATTGTATAAAAAATAACTTTATCAGTTGAGTTAGGGTACTTTTGGGTTTAAGTTCAGACAGGTATTTCTGAGTTTTTAACAGTGAAGTAAATTTTCGGCAGTGTATGGTTTCAGGCAGGAAGTAGAACTATTAAAAAGTGCATGTGATGAAACCTAAGTAAATTCATAATTATACCAGAGAAGCCTAACTCAATCCATAACTATTACAGAGAAGCCTATCTCAATCTATAACTATTACAGAGGGATAGTATATAACTATCAGAAAATGTTTTCCCAAATTAACTTAAAGTGCACAACATACTTCCCTTTCCAAATTAACAACTTACCTTTGTGAAAGCAGTTGAAGTTTTCAATGAAAATCCTTCTCAAATGTACTTCAGGAAGTACTAGTCAAAATGGCTGTGTTTCCCTCTCTTTTTCTATATATATTCATGTACATAACCAATCAAATGTCAGCACATAAAAGTACAAAATGTAAGTAACATTTTAATTGGTTTTAATTTCTAACACTTTCATATGTGTTTTTGTCATGTAATTTACCTCAGGATATTTAGACAGGGCTATAGCCTAAATGGCTGAATGGAATATCACCAAATTTGGGAAAATGGTAGGGACTGGTATGTAGTATGGCCTATTCTATATATGGTGAACATCCCGGTACGCGCACCGGCAGCGCTACGGAAGTCCTCCGTCTTGTGTTTCTCAAGAATTGAGACACAAGATGGAGGACAAACAACGTTGGGAATGGGTAAAAGGGGGCACGGTAGACACCCCCTGACCCCCTAGGTTTTCTGAGGGGGGCTTAGGAGGCCCATATAGGCCAAAAAAATTTTTTTAATTTTTCGCGGGGGGAGCGCCTGGTACGCGTACCAGGGAGCGTACCGGGGAGCGTACTTTGGTGAAAAACAGCGAAAAAAGTTAGAGTAAAGTAATCATTTTGAGTGATCAGAGGTAGGGTAGCCCTGAAAAGAGCTTTTGGGTTCTGTGGATGATTTAGGTACCTACAAGTAGGTTCCAATGCACAGTCTTAAATTCAGGAGGAATATTCTATTCCCCTCATCTGAGAAGTGCACACCATCTCCTCTGTAGATATCTTGCATGTTGTAACGCAAGTTATTGTTGTATATTGAACCCATTCCATAGTCTCTCATGTAAGCAGAAACAGATTTATTCACATGTTTCCGTGCTTTCTCAAATTGTGGACAAAATTGGTTGGACCACTTCCATTTCTGTCTTTGGCATATATTGGAATATACCAAGGCAGTTTGTGGAAAAAGTGTCATCAATTGCCCAAAGGTGTCCTTTAAAACCATTTCCAGACCTACCCCAGTCAAAGTGCCTAGGTCATTTCCACCACAGTGCAAAATTATACGGTCAGGGTGTGGCAGATGGTGAAAGGTTTTCACCAATGGTATAAATTGATGACATCTCAATCCTCTTTGGCCAATCCATTTGATGTGCACATTTGGTAAATCAAGGTTGTGAAAATTTCTGAGAGCTGCATACCTTTGAGCCCAGTGGATGTAGCTATGTCCAATAATCCAGACAGGATACATGGTGAGAGGAGGTTCTGGGGCAGTCAGATGAAGTGTAGGAATAAAATGTGAAAGGATCGTTGCTGGACACAGATAATGTATTCTTCAAAGTGTAGTTTATTGAAGGAAGGGAGAGCCGTCCCAGCAGGCAGGTCGATGGCAAGATCAGATAATAACTGCCTCTGCTGGAACACAGTAAATGGAACATTCCCAGTGACATGGGATAGTTCCAGATTGCGCAATACACATCACCACACCTCCCCTCTTTGGAAAGAGGACCACAAAAACATCAATTACAATGAAAGTAAAACACAGATAATAGTAAAGTAAATAATGAATACAGTAGGGTTAAACCTACTTACGCAACCTGTTGAATTCAAGTGAAAGGTACAGCATAGTTAAACATAATCTCGCAGCTTGCTAGGTCTGACAGACATTCTAGTACTTTTCCTAACCCCACCCCCCTCTGAAACATTTTTTGAATTAACATTACTTGAAAAACCAGAGGGATCTTTTGCTATTTGGGACATACACCACCAATTGCCATTGGTCAGTCCGACCGCATTCTTGCGAGTATCCACTACTTGCTGAGAATCTAAAAACTTTGAAAGTCCTTTCCTAACAGAAACAGGATTTTTAACTTTGACCCAATCCCCAATCTGGATGTTATGATACATCTTCCTCCCAGGTCTGACCTGTTTAGAACACACATCAGAGGATTTTCTATGAGCAGCATCCCACATACTGCTCAAATCACCACTTTGATGAAAATTTCTTACCATCCAGAAAGGATATACTTGTGAACAAGCTTTCCTCCCTCTGATGAGTTCAAAGGGAGAATAATTAGTAGCAGAATGAGGAGAAGTGCGATAGGACCATACAAGATCATTAACTGCTTTGAATACACAACTTTTAGATTTGAAAGCAGATTGAACACACTCTACAATAACTCTGTTGAACCTTTCAGTTTTACCATTGCTTTGCGGATGATAGAGGGGAGTTCTGGTGTGTTTGATACCACATGACTTCAGAAAGGAGTTCATTTCATGAGAAATGAATTGAACCCCGTTATCGGTCAATATTTCTTCTGGATAACCTTCTCTCAAAAAGATACTATTCAAACAATCAATGACACTTTTAGAATTCGGTATACTGATTGGTTCCACTTCGACCCACCTTGACAAATGGTCAATGAGGACCAAAAAGTATTTGGAGTTGTTGGGAAGAACATGGAATGGTCCTAAAAAATCCATTCCCAACTTCTGCCAAGCACGACCTGGAACAGAAACCCTGGATTCAACAAGGCCCTCCAACACCAATACCTTGTCACTGGCACTGCAACGCGGACATAGTCTGACAATCTCATCTATCTGAGAGTCCATTTTTGGCCACCAGAAATCAGATCTCACTTTTCTTTTAGTAATGGTGGCACCAAGATGGCCAGAGTGTGCTGCCAAAATAATTTTCTCTCTAAAACATGATGGAGGAACCAACTTGTCACCACGGACAATTACATCATTTTCCATTGAGAGCTCAGTGTTAATTTTCCAAAACATTTGGAGATCGGGAGAAAGACATTTCTCTTTCGGCCACCCCTTTCTGATAAGAGAAGAAACTTCTTTAAGAATTACATCATTACTCAATGCTTTGATCCAATCATCTTCTAGAAAAGAGATAGATTCTTGGCAAACATTAGCAACAAAACACTCCTCCACCTCAGTCTCCCAATCTTGTTCATCACTGTCAGTTATGGGAAGCCTGGAAAGGCAGTCAGCTCTGCTGTTTCTTCCACCAGGTATGTATTCGACGCTAAAGGAGAATTCAAGTAATTTCGTGGACAACCTTGCCAAACGAGCTGTTGTGCGTTTAACATTTTTTCCATTTAAAATATCAACTAAAGGTCGATGATCTGTTCTGAGAACAAAAGACCTGCCCCACAGATATGATTTGAATTTTTCCACACTCCATGTGCATGCCAGAAGTTCTTTTTCAATGACGGAATATTTCCGTTCCACAGGACGAAGAGTGCGGGAGGCAAAGCCGACCGTATGCTCCTTCCCGCCAGAACACTGGGAAAGAACTGCACCCAAACCATATTCACATGCATCAACTGTGACAAAAGTTTGTCTTCCTTCAACAAATGCCTGTAAAGCCGGAGCTGAAAGTATATGATCTTTGATCATTTGGAAACCTCTTTTGCATTCTTCTGACCACTCGAAAACAGCTCCTTTCTTTAGTAAGGACCTGAAACATTCAGTGGTTTTTGCGAAATCTTTCATGAATTTCGCATAAAATTCACACAAACCGAGGAAAGACAACAGTTGTTCTCTGTTTTGAGGAGCTGGAGCCTCAACAATACTCTTAACTAACCCAGGCCTAGGCTTGATGCCTTTTTCTGAAATAATATGTCCTAAATACTCTATTTCTTTGGCCTTGAAAATGCACTTAGCTTTCTGCAGGGTCAGACCTCTACTCTCGAGAACTTCGAAAACTTCATTAATCACTTTATCGTGTTCACTCTCTGTTTTGGAAAAGATGAGAATGTCATCCTGAAAGACAACTACATTGGGATTATGGGCAAACATCTCCGACATGAGTCTTTGAAAGACAGCTGCGGCTGACGCCAGCCCAAAGGGAAGACGACAAAATTGGAAAACACCATCAGGAGTGACGAAAGCAGTGAGATGTCTAGATTGAGGATTTAATTCTACCTGATGATAGGCAGCCTTGAGATCGAGTTTCGTAAACCACGAAGATGACCCTACCTTGGCAATAAGGTCTTCAATTCAAGGCAAGGGAAACCCATCAACCCAAATAGCTTCGTTTAGGGTGCGTAAGTCAACACACATTCTCAAATCTCCTGACCTCTTCTTGGCTAAAACAATGGGGGAAAGCCATAGAGTAGATTCGACTTTTTCAATGATTCCTTGATCACACAGAGCCTTCAAATGTTTAGACAGATCGCTTCTGATGCTCAAAGGAACATTGCGTAATTTGTGCTTGGTGGGAACAACATTGTCCTTGATTCTGATGGTATGCTGAAAGTTAGTGATTTTTCCAAGACGGTTCTCGAAAATTTTACAAAACTTTTTTTCCCAAACGTCGTGTGCATGAATGCATAGTGTATTATTGTTAATCGTGGTAACAGGAGTTTTTTTAAACTGTTTGTCAATGAATACCGGATTGGCTAATCCTGGCTTGATAGTTAGACCTATTTCAGCTTGGTGAATAAGACCAAGGACATTAATTCCTTTCTTGGCCACGTATACTTTCCCTTTGATAGTTACTCCTAATACATTGATGTCAGCCCAGAAAAACCCAAGCAAATTAATCCTACTGCCTTCAAAGGCCACAGTAAGGATGTCTGGGGGTAATAAACTCTTGTCATGCCAAAATTTGGTGTATTTATCTTGTGATATAATGGTTATGCGTGCACCAGTGTCAACTAGTAATTGAACGTGATCTTTTCCAATGGTAACATCAACTTCGGGATCAGGAATGTTATGAGAAACACCCTTGTCATGAGAGTCCATGACTACTACTACATATTCTTGATGCATAACATCTTCATGAGAAAAATCACTCTCCTACGAAAAATTGTCACCATTTTCGCTCATGTTTTCATCATTGATGACACATCGAACATTTCCTCTTGTGCCTCCTCTCCTGCCCCTCATGCATATCTTAGCAAAATGCCCCATTTTACCGCACTGTCCACATTGTTGGTTTGCTGCAGGACAGTTCCTAAATGAAGATACATGAGAGGAAGAACCACATCTATAGCAAAACATTCTAGAGTCAGACTGTCTGAATCTACCGCCCCTAGAAGAATAAGGTCTTCTGAAATTGCCACGCGGCATAAAATGAGTTCTGATGGTAGGAGAATTAGAAACAGCACCAGAGATCGTGGTACTGGATACAGCACCAGAAATTGCGGTACTAGACAAGGCTGTTTCTAATTGTTTGACGTCATCCATAGAGGTTTCTATGCTTTTAGCTATATCTACTGCCTTATCTAATGAAGGGTCTTTACACGTAAGTAACTTCTTTTGGATTTCTTTACAATAGCAACATGCAACAAGTTGATCCCTAATAAGCTGTGATGTAAAATTGTCAAATTCACAATTTGCAGCTAGCATTTTTAAGGCAGTTATAAAGGTGTCAATATTTTCATCACTCTTTTGTGTCCTTGTGAAAAACTTATACCTATGTACAACTAAGTTTTTTGTTTTTGTGAAATATTTCTCTAATTTCGCCTTAGCCAATTCAAATTCATCAGGATCTTGATCATCAGGTGGATCATATGGAGGTAAATGGTCAAATACATTTTGACCTTCAACTCCGAGATGGTAGTACATGAGGTTCTTTTTCCTTTCTGGTCTATATCTTTGACCATCAATGGCACCCAAGTAAGCCATGAATGACCTGACCCATAATTTCCACTCTAATGGAGGATCACCTGGTACCTGCAAGAACGGAGCTGGTGGGGTGACACTTTGCATGGTTAAATAGAATAATTGCTAATAAAGTATAGGTTAATTTTAGTAGTTTGAATTGGCTTAAACAAAGTTACTTGAAAGTTAGAACATATTTTAGATTTTCAATAAAATAATAAAAATGCTGGTCATTAAAAATGTGCTTCAAATCCTCCAGAATTCACACCCACAAAAATGTGAGTGTATCACAGAAGTAAGAAAAAGAACCAAAAAAAATTTTTTTTTTTTTGTTCATGAGTTCCAACTTCTGCCACTAGATGGAGGTATGTAGTAGTAGATCCTGTTTTTTTTTTTTTAAATTGTCTCTTTCCAGTTCCAAATGGTCCGTGATGAAATAGTTAGCACAAGGATAAGCTGTGCTTGTCAGCGTTTGACGTGTTTAAATGAATTTGTAGTGTTCAGCGAATGACCGGCAAAAATTACAAGGGATGGTTGAAAAATCCGCTTTTTTTTTTTTTGAAAACACGGCTAAAAGGTGTTAGACGTGTGGATATCTTTTGTATATTAAGGCGATGTGGCTTCAGTCGCTCAGTGGCAAAAAGGTGTTAAACGTGTGGATATCCTTTGTATATTAAAGCGATGTGGCTTCAGTCGTTCGGCGGCTTCAGTCGCTCGAGGAGTCATTCGAGTTGGTTGTCATGACGATAGATACACGAGCCACCACAAAGCGTCTAGTCTGTGATTGGTTAGCTGTGGATGGCTGGTCGCGTCATTGCCTCAAAGTTCCTTGACGTCATCATTGATGAGTGCGCAGCGTCGAGGGACGATCTCGCAGCGTCGAGGGGTTTAGACACGGTGAGATCAGCAACGCTTTGACATCAAGGCTTAGAAAATGAAATATGGTTTTGGTTTTGTATTGTGGCAGTCGCGTGTGCGTTCAGCGCTCGCGTGAGCGTTCAGCAGTTGCGTTTGTATTCAGGGAAAGCTCTTCTGAGTGTAGCTCGTTTTTGAAAGAAACGGAAAGGTTTCTTTGGATTTTCTTTGTCGGGTATATGTTTGTAATGGGTACGGCTCTCCGGCGCGGTCCAGAAAAAATAGATGAAAGTCTGTACTCACAGTTTTGTGGATATATCTTCTGAAAAGAAAAAAAACGGTGATTCTTCTTGGCAAGTTGGTAGGACAGTTGGGTTGATCCCGTCCTCAGTCGCCAATGAAAGGATCGTTGCTGGACACAGATAATGTATTCTTCAAAGTGTAGTTTATTGAAGGAAGGGAGAGCCGTCCCAGCAGGCAGGTCGATGGCAAGATCAGATAATAACTGCCTCTGCTGGAACACAGTACATGGAACATTCCCAGTGACATGGGATAGTTCCAGATTGCGCAATACACATCACCACAAAATGGCAGTTGGAACAGTAGGAGTTTGCACAAAAAAAACTGTGGAGTTTCAGTGCTGTTGAATCACAAGCAATGATTGGTGGATTCAGATAGCTGAAAACTGAAAATTAGGGTGCATGGTTCTGTTCTGTGAAAAAAGTAATTTGAATGGTTAAGAAAAAGTCATTAAAAGAAAGATTGCACCTGATAAGCTGGTGTATTGAGAGGTCAAACATCCTTGCTGAGTTCATTTGCAACATTGTAGAATAAACTTTTAACCCTGAGAGCTCAGTGAGGAGGGAGTTGCTATGGTAACAGGTAGAAAGGGCTGAGGGGGGGAAGGGTGTTGGTTTGAAAATAGAGAGGGAAGAGTTTTAATTGGTTAACATGAGGGATATGTGTGTAGAATTAGAGGCTTTCTGTGCCATTCATGGTTGCAGTGCCTGGAGTACATACCTTTTGCTCTGCTAAAGAAATATTGGTGTGTGTATCTGACACTGTTCTCAATCTCCCAAAGCATTTGTAAAGGTGAGTTATGATTCATTCAATATAGATAGAGAGTTCAGATTAGGAAGCACATTGAGCTTCTTTGCTGTTGGTTTGTGTGATGCTTTTTGAAAATGCATGGTATCAATATTTGCAAGATAGACGATTTGTATTTTATGAAATAGTGAGGTTTTAGTAGTGAAATTGAATGCTTGTAAATAGGACCTGCGCTCTGTTTCTAAAATGTTATTTAAAAAACGATTTTATGGCAAATCAATGGGTTTCAGTAGTGAAATTGAATGCTTGTACATAGGACCTGTGCTCTGTTTCTAAAATGTTATTGAAAAACGATTTTGGGGCAAATCAATGGCTTTTACATTTTTGAGAAGGAATAAATAGTGTGTGCATGATTACATAAAAATATTTGAACCTTTCACAATTATGTCACCTGTGTTACCTCAGATTAGGAAGCAGACTGAGCTTCTTTGCTGTTGGTTTGTGTCATTTTTTTGGTAATGCTTGGTAGGAATGTTTGCAAGAGAGAGGAAATGTATTTTGTAAAATAGTGAGGTTTCAGTAGTGAAATTGAATGCTTGTACATAGGACCTGCGCTCTGTTTCTAAAATGTTATTCAAAAAAACGACTTTGGGGCAAATTAATGGTTTTTACATTTTTGAGAAGGAATAAATAGTGTGTGCATGATTACATAAAAATATTAAAATTTTTCACAATCATGTCACCTGTGTTACCTCAGATTAGGAAGCAGACTGAGCTTCTTTGCTGTTGGTTTGTGTCATTTTTTTGGTAATGCTTGGTAGGAATGTTTGCAATACAGAGGAAATGTATTTTGTAAAATAGTGAGTTTTCAGTACTGAAATGGAATGCTTGTACATAGGACCTGCGCTCTGTTTCTAAAATGTTAATCAAAAAATGATTTTGGGGCAAATCAATGGCTTTTACATTTTTGAGAAGGCATAAATAGTGTGTGCATGATTACATAAAAATATTTGAACCTTTCACAATCATGTCACCTGTGTTACCTCAGATTAGGAAGCAGACTGAGCTTCTTTGCTGTTGGTTTGTGTCATTTTTTGGTAATGCTTGGTAGGAATGTTTGCAAGAGAGAGGAAATGTATTTTGTGAAATAGTGAGGTTTCAGTAGTGAAGTTGAATGCTTGTACATAGGACCTGCGCTCTGTTTCTAAAATGTTATTAAAAAAACGATTTTGGGGCAAATCAATGGCTTTTACATTTTTGAGAAGGAATAAATAGTGTGTGCATGATTACATAAAATATTTGAACCTTTCACAATCATGTCACCTGTGTTTCCTCAAATTAGGAAGTGGATTGTGCAGATGAGGTGAAACATGTCCAGGGGTGCAAAGGAGTTGAGGCCTGTGTCCATGAGTGCAATGGAGAGGACTTACCTCCTCTGACCCTTAGACAAGCATTATCTAATCTGTGCCCCTTGGACAGACCTCAATACATTGAGTATAATTGATGGTAACAGGGTGCAGATGAGAAGAGGCGTGTCCAAGGGTGTAGATTAACTGAGGCCTGTCTAATGGTGCAGATGAGTTGAGGTCTATTCAGGGTTGCAGATGAGGTGAGGATTGTCCAGGGGTGCATAGGAAGTAATGCCTGTGTTGAAGAGTGTAGTGGAAGAGAGGTCTGTCCAGGGGTGGAAAGAAGGTGATGGCTGTGTCTAAGAGTGTAGTGGGGGATAGGCTTCATGAAGTCCAGTCCAGTGCACTCTTAGACACCGGTCTCACCACCTATGCTCCCCAGGACAGGCCTTACCTCATGTGTACAATCTGCTTACTAATCTGAGGAAACACAGGTGATATGATTGTGAAATGTGCAAATATATTTTTTTAATCATGCAGATACTATCTAATCCTTGTCAATAATGTAAAACCAATTCATGTGCCCGAAATATTTTTTTAGAATAACATTTAAAAAACAGAGATAAGGTCATATGTATAAGCATTATAGTGTTTATATCGTTTGCTTATTGTCATTGATTTGTTGTTTGGTAATAGTGGTCTATAATGAGTTTTTTTTTTATTTGTTTACCACAGATTGAAATCAAGATTTCAATAGTAAGGAAATATGCCCTCAAGGCAGAGGAGACGGAAAGATGCTAAGTGGAAAAAATCAAAAACAGCAACGGAATTAAAGCAGTCTCCTACAACAAATACTTCAAAAAACGCAAAAAAAGCTCCTGGTAAGACAACTAAGTCTTTTTTTCGGAACATATGTAGATCCAAAAAAAAAATGATAATATACATGTGAATGTACAGAAGGAGAGAGCAAATTTGAAGAGGAAGGAGAGATCCCCAAAAAATGTTACTATTGCAGCAGGAGACAATAATATGTATAGGAATAGAAGGCAAAATCAATTTAGGGACATCCATAAACGAATGTTTCGCAATAGGGTGGTTTTAAATTTGTTAAAAAATATTAAGAAAGGTAAACAGAGAGCTGCTTTTTATAAGAAAAAGAAAAGTGTAGAGAAGATTGTTGATCAGGCTTTTGAAGTTAGGAAAAAATTATTTATTTTAGTAATCAATAGAATTAGGACACTTAACAAGGCAATTGATGTTTTCAAATCAAAGAGTAGATGCAAAAGAGTAATTAATCGGACTAATTTTTGTAAAGTTTTTTTCTGGAGAATGGATGCATAGTTCAAGTTGTGAGCCATTTTTTAATGAGGAGAGTTACTTCCAGGAGAATTATTTGGTGCATGCAGTTGACACCAGTGGTCGAGCATATGAGGTGAAAGACGGTTGTCCGATTGAAAAAGAGAAACTTGTGCCTAGAGAAGCAGAAGAGGTGTTAGCTGATGAAGTTTTAGGGAGACGTACTAAGGGTCCAGTGTACACTTGGAAGTGTAGTAGTATTTGTAGTGTGCGACAGGATTCAATCGATGTGCTTCGTAATTTCTTAGGTACATATAGTAAGAAAAGTCTAAAACAGAAAATGAAGATGTTGCAAGACTTACCGCCTGATTCATCAAGCTAAACTGCACTCGCAAAGGGCAAGATTCTCAGAATCTTGCCTTTTGCGAGTGCAATTTTTGCGTTTGGGATTCATCATCCCAAATGCAAAATTCGCTATTTAAGAATTCGCACATTTGCGAAGAATTGAATTTAAGGAATCTCTATTTGAGATTCCTTAAATGCAATTCATGAAGCATTTTAAAATTGCGAAAATGCAATTTTGGGCCGCTATTTACAGAGAGGTCAGACCTCTCGGTAAATAGCAAAAACTTAGAAAAATGCTTTTAAAAGCATTTTTCTAAGTTGCATGTTACACACACACATGTCCTTTGGACATGTGTGTGCGCAACACCTGTTTCAATTTGCATTTAAGGGGTGCTACAGGGTGTCCTTTGGACACCCCTGGCACCCTTTAAATCGCGATCTTATTTGCGATTAGCTAATTGCTAATCGCAAATAAGGAATACTCCCCATTCATTCCTAATGAATGGGGAGTTATTCCTTATTTGCGATTAGCAATTTGCTACTCGCAAATAAGGAATGTGTAGGAATCGCTATTTATTTAGCAATTCCTACATGAATCCCGTTTTGCGAGTCCTTAATAGCGATTCGCTATGAATCGCTATTAGGGGCTCGCAAAACGGCCCGTTGATGAATAAGGCTGTTAGATCCTTGCAGAGTGAGAGAAAACACAGGTTTGCAAGGGCAATCACTGGCTTGTCTTTCTAGAAAAGTCTGTCAGAGTGTTTTTCATAATTTTAGGATGTTAGCAGTGTATCATAACAAAATGAGGAAATTAGTGAGAAGGTTGTATTATGCAAAAAGTCCAGCACTTAAGCTTAAACAGTTAAATAGTGCTCTTTTGCAGGGAACTGAATTAGATGTGAAGAAGATTTGTGAAGAAATTGAGATTTGTTATTTTTGTGAAAAAGAGGACAGTGTAATGTAATGTGGAAGACAATGTACAGATTTCAAGTACAGAAAAGTTTGACCAGGAAATTACCAGGTTTAAGGTGAAATCAAGTGAAAGTCCTAATTTTACTTGTGTGTGTTGTCGATGAACTCATTATAAGCATCAAACTAGATTAGTTGATTTATACGTAAAAAGTAAAAAGATAAATAATTATGAGTGGAAGGATTTTGCAACTTATTTGTGGGTGGAGAATTCTTTTGATTTGAGTTCTGATCAGCGTATTTGTAAATATTGTTATAATAAATTAAATCAAAACAGAATGCCTGCTAGAGCTGTTCATAATAATCTTGAGTTGGTAGACATTCCTCCTGAATTGATGGATTTAAATACATATGAGTCTATTTTGATTCAATGTGTCCATCCTTTTCAGGCAATTGTTCGCATGGAGCCTAAGATAGGGAAATTGCCTCCTTCAGATTTACAGAGAGGATTAAAGGGAAGAGTTGTTTATTTGCCTCTAGATTTCAAGAAAAATATTGATACAATTGGTGTAGAGAAAGTGGAAGAGGAACCTCTGGTTATTCTAGTTAATGGGGTTCCGACAAAGAGTAAGAAAATCTGGCAAGATTTAGTGGATGTTAGGAAAGTCAAAAAGGCAACGTTGTATTTGGTCAAAAACAATGAGTACTACAAACATGTATGTGTTGGAGCAGAGGAAACAGCTGCAGATGAAGACAGTGATTGTTCAGCTGGCCACATTGAAAAAGTTGATGTGTCTACAAGTGAAGAAATACATGAACATTATACTGTTCATCCTTTGTATTCCAAAGAAGTAATGGGGAATGCAATTGACTTGTTTCAAATGAAATCAGCAAAAGGAAGTCCCATTAGTGTATGGGAAGAAAGTTTGGAAGCTCGTTGTTTTCCACATTTATTTCCAACAGGTCGAGGTGGACGATATGACGATCGAGCACTTCAAATTCCTGCATCTGAATACCGGACTTTAAGATTATATGCTGAAGATCCAAGGTTTCGTCAATGTATTCCATATTTGTTTCATCTACTGTTTGAAAGTGACTTGTCTGGGCTTTCTTATGCAGTAAATCATATACTGAAAAGTGGAGCACATCTGCAAAATGTTTCGGCAAGGGACTTTATGGAGAAAGTCAATCTGCAAGATAATATTTTGGAATCTCATCTAATCAATGGTTCCTCACTCTTAGCTGTGCCGAGTATGCATGGGACGACTTACTTCAATTTATACGCGAGGCAAATGGAAATATACAAAATATAGAATTCAAAACACCTGGAGAACTGTGTTCTTTGGATCCAGTGAATGTATGCAGATATTTTAATCATAGATTTGAAGCTATGATGTCTTTTATTACCAACAAAAAAAATCCTCCCCTTGGAGAGGTTTTGGATTTCTTTTGGAGAAAGGAGTATCAAGCGAGAGGTGATCCTCACATACATATGTTGTTGTGGATTACAGATGCACCCAAATTTGGAACAGATTCGGATGAAACAGTGATGAGTTTCATTGAAGAGTATTCAACATGTGCTGTTCCGAAAACTACAGAGGAAAACAGTTTAAGGCAACAAGTTTTACGCTTTCAATCCCATCGTTGTGGGAAGTATTGTCGTAGAAAATTCAAAAACAAGGAAAAGTTCTACACAAAATGTCGTTTCAGCTTTCCACGACCAGTGATTTCTAAAGGAAGAGTAAATAATTTGATATCTTCTCTACGACATACTGTGACGAGGAAATCACCCAAAAATACATACAATTTAAAAAGAAACGAAGAATCCAAGTACATCAACGACTGCAACCCAGTGATTTTGTCCATGTGGAATGCTAACATGGATATTCAATTCGTTGCTGACAACTCTATTGCTGTGGCTCGATATGTGACGGCTTACATCACAAAAAAAGAAAAGACAGAACTGAAGGAAATGTGGGAGGATATTTCACATGAAAAGAGTCTAAGCAAGAAATTATACAGTTACAGTCTGAAGATGTTGTCACATCGAGAAATTGGAGCATATGAATGTTCTGATCGATTGTCATCAGCAAGTCTATATGCCAAATCTAGAACCATCATTTGGGTGAGTCTAGGTCTTGCTGCAACTCGAAACCGAGTTTTGAAATCTGTACAAGAAATAGAGTATTTGGCGGAGAAAGAACCAGTAAGTACAGATATTTTGAAGACAAACATGTTGGATACATACTATCCAAATAGAAGTCCTTACCTTGAGAACGCTTGTCTCTATGAAGTTCTGCAAAGATATATTTATAAGAGGAACATCAGAGAAGATATCAATAATGGAATATATGCTGTCATTGGATGTGAAGGATATCTAGTGAAACAGAGAAAAGGTCATTTGATTAATCATTGAAAATTGAGTTGCGAAAATCCAGACAAAAGGGAATTTTACTATTTGGCTCTTTTGCAACTCTTTAAACCATGGCGTACAGAAGAGGAACTACTTGGAGATTTTCTCTGTTACGAAGACTCTTTTAATGCAACCAAGGATACCATAGAATGTCCTGTTTTTCCAAATTATCTGCAAATGTTGAACGAAGAAATAGAGCAAGAAGCAACAATTGCTGCAGAGATTGCGAGAGACAGTTCTCAAGACAGTCAGAGTTCTACTTCATTGAGTCAGGATCCACTAGGAGGACCAGTTATTCAAAATGAGGCTGCCACTGCCATGGATGAGGTGGAAAGAGCTATGGAACAAGCTGAAGAGGATGTAATTAACTTAGAAGACTTGGTGAAACAACTAAACATTGAGCAGAAACAGATATATGACGAAGTCACAGAACAGGTTGAACATGGATTCAGTCATGAGAAAAAAGAGTGCTCATGTACATCATTTAAGCCTGTCCGACTGTATGTGAGTGGAGAAGCGGGAACTGGAAAAAGTTTTCTGATTAAAGCAATTGCAACTTATCTGCAGAAAAGGACTGAATCACCGCTGTCTTGTGTTGTTACCGCTCCAACTGGGCTGGCAGCACATAACATTAAAGGGATTACTTTACATCGTTTACTGATGCTACCAGTTGAGCATGATAACAAATTACAATACCACAAGCTATCTGGAGATGCTTGTTCTGAAGTTTCCAGAGTCCTGAAGAAAATGAAACTTCTTATCATTGATGAGGTAAGCATGGTCTCAAATCTAATGCTTGCTTTTGTGCATTTGAGAATGCAAGAAATTCTTAGAACAGACTATGATGTCTTATTCGGAGGAAAACACATTATTGTTTTTGGAGATCTACTGCAGTTGACTCCAGTGAAAGGACAACCAGTGTTTAAAATGGTCACGCATGAAGATACCAGGAAGTGCCTAGGAAGCATTGGAAACGTTAATATATGGTTAAATTTCAAATATGCAGAACTACTTCAAAACAGGCAAAAGATGAAGATTATACAAATATTCTACAAGATGTAAGAATCGGAAAAGTAAGTGAGCATGGGAAAGAAGCTTTACATGCACGATTAATTTCAAATTTATATCCAAATGAAAACATTCTTCCAGAGAATATTTTTAAGAAAATTAACGAGAACAAATCTGGGCTATGTTTGATGCCAACTATGAAAGAATGTTCCATCTTCAACAACAAAATGTTAAAGTTAGAAAATGAAGAGATTGTGAAACTGGAAGCTATAGATAAAATAGAGCATATGGGAGCAACAATTATTTTGTCTGAAAATTTGAAATCAAAATTGGATTCATTAGAGAAGAGTATATCTAAAACTGCTGGTTTTGAAAAGACTCTGAATGTGTGTTTAAATTGTCGTATCATTTTGAGAAGGAATTTAAATGTTGAAAGAGGTCTGGTAAATGGAGCAATGGGTCATGTTGTTGATTTTGTGAATTACAAAAATAGAGATGGAATTGAAATTTTAAAAATTAAATTTGATGGCATTGACGAAATAGAACAAATTTGTCGTTGTTCAGCTAGATTTTTGCTTGTGAAAGACTTATATGTTCGCCGAAAACAGTTTCCTGTTTGTTTGGCATATGCGGTGACAATTCATAAATCTCAAGGTTTAAGTGTAGATAGTACTTTTGTGAATATTGGAAGTTCTGTGTTTAAAGAGGGTATGGCATATGTGGCATTATCACGAGTCAGAACTTTATCAGGATTGTACTTGATTGAGTGTGATGAAACAAAGATTTGTGCTGATCTAGATTGTGTTAAAGAATACAATAGGTTAAGAAGAGAGTATGCTCCACATTTGCCTCAATATCCTCTGTTTGAAAAACGTGTGGTAGGCCGAAAAAGAAGAAATGAGAATAATTGTAGTGAGGTAGTAGCAAAAAGACAAAAAGTAGATGAAACTGTAATTGTAAGCAGAAAGAAAAAGGATTCTGTTGAAGATGTTGTTGGATTTCAGTTTGAAAACAGTTCTGGTGTCAACTGCTATGCTAATGTAGTGCTTAATGTTGTTTTTTTTCTTAAAAATTTACAAGAACAGATTGTTGAAAATCGGGATGAAACATTCTGCTGTTTATTGAATTCTGTGTTTGAGAAATGTAGCAGTGATAGAGCAAAAATAGAAAGTGTTTCAGAAATTCGAAA